>NW_023458559.1:61038922-61117161 GCF_013731165.1 Rhagoletis pomonella | reverse complement strand
CGAAGTGAACCGAACCAAAGTGAGTTGATGTGAATTTGTGCAAAGCGCCGAAAGAAAAATGTTAAGTATACGCCGTGGTGTGTTTGCCAGTGGCAGCAGCAGCGGCAGTAACAAATTGAACTCAGACCCATTACACTGTGAGAAATTATGGATTTGTTAGACAATTTAGGGCGAAAATGGAGGAAGGGGGAAGATGTGATATGAATTAACAAAAAAAAAAAAAACAAATTAAAAGAAAAAATTATGAATTGAAAATACATATATGATATGATGATAAATGAAATAAAGTGGATTGTAACAAAGTAAAATGCAAGGATCGGAAAGGAAAGGAAATCTAATCATTTATGTATACGTTTGTCTATATCTATCTCGATTCGTTTTGCCTGTTAAAAACAACCGTTATGTGAACAAATTTATAATAACCTTGTGCGAAAGTGCGCTCGGGTATAATAAAATTAAATAAACTGAGGTAAGATGGCGTAAAATGGAAAAATAAAGTAAAATAAATTGAAAATAGGAGTATTCTTTTAGCATAACCGCCTCTAGCTCTGCCGTCCGGTTTCCAAATAGTATTTATATGAAGAAAGCCATATTTTTCTACCCGAAGTTTGTAGAACTGCTATACTAGTAATATGAAATCAATTAAAATTAACCCTTTTATTATTAAAGTGTACTCCAAGTAGTGCGCTGTTTTATTTAACAACAAGCAGCTGAGTAGAAAATATAGAAATAAACATACCCAAAGGAACGCACAACATGCACTCACCCGCACTCGCTTTCACTCGGCCGCACGAAAACAAGGAAGCAATTTAATAGTCAACAAAGTCAAAAGTTTTCAAATTTCAGATTTTCACTTCACTTAAGCGTTTGCCATTCATTTCAGATATACAGCCATTGCGCTTCTGCTGCCGAGCGTATTACGAAGTCATTACCACCCGCTCGCCAAATGCTCCTCCAGTCATCAAACTAAATGGTACTTAAGCTTGCTTTTTGGCACTTTTGCCTATCTTTAGCTCGCTGCAGGGTTGCCACTGACGAACAAAAATTCTTACCATCCACTTTAAAAAGTTGACCAAATCTGGAAAATATCTACCAATAACTTTTTTTAGTTATTTTAACAAAAACTAAATTTTTGCTAAATTTTTTAGTTATTTCAATAAAAATTATTATGTAATGTTATTGCATGATATTTGAGATCCATTAATAGCATCTTCTCGGTTTCCTTCAACCTAAAGCGAATGTGATGAAACTAAAGGCAACAACAAAATTTCAACTGGAATTATTACAGAGAAATACTGTGAGTCAAGCTGATTTGCTGTTTTTTTGTATTCACAATGCTTTTCAATAATATATTTTTTTGCTATTTTTGTTTGTATACGAATATTGCTTGCAATTTAGCCAAACCCACAAAAGTCAAGGATTCATGTTATATACAATATTAAGAAAAATTCTAAAAAATTTCGTCTAAATTTCGAGCTTTTTACTCTGGATTTTTAGAACATTTTTCGGTAATGTAACCCATGGAATTTTAGTATAGCCAAGTATGTGCATCCAAAAATTTCCATTGATTTTTTCGTCGACGGTCTTTTGTGTTTTTTTTTTAATTTAAAAATTTCCTATTATAAAAACTCGCATTAATTTTTTGACGTAGAATACGTCTTACCTTAAGGTATGGGGGCTATGTTCAAATGTTGTAGTTGTAATTTTTAGAGCTTCACAAAAACGCTTATTGCACGAGAACTAATAAAGCGATTTCAAAGAAAAGTATGGCGTTTCAAAGATAAAATTCCAAACCTGTCGACAGATTCATTTTTGTAAATAGCCTATTCGGTTTCTGTCGTAAAAACAACGGTAAACATTGCCTTATTTTGGGGTCAATTTTGAGCCTTTAAAGTGCTCTAGCAACTTATTGTTGGCATATATAACTTTCATTTTCGGGATATAGGTTCTTTGGAGCAGTAGAAATATTATCGGGTACAAATTTTATATAAATTTAACAAATATTGAGCATTTTAAGGCAAAAAATTGTTGAAAAAATTTGCAAATTTTTTTCATTACCAAAATGCTCGAAAACCGCTCAAATGATTTTGTTTTTGTTTTCTTTAATCAAAAATTCAAGAGTTTTCCTTTCGTTTGGTATATGGGAAGTATTGGTTGATATCTTCTACATATGTTTATTTTATTCAAATATATGGGCATAAATGATTTTCCATACAAAATCACCTCGTCATCATTTTGCAAACACGTGCATATGTTGGAAGTGTGGGAAGGAGACAAAAAGTATGTATGCGTATGTAATGCGGCTTTTGATCGCAGCGTATGTACATATGTAAATGCATATATACGTACATATGAAAGTTTCAGTTAATGTGGATCTGTTTGGTTTTGTTATCGATATTTTTATCGGTTTTGTTACCGATATTTTCACCGATTTTGTTATCGAAATTTGTATCGATGTTGTTATTGATTTTGCCATCGATATTTTCGGAACTTATCGATATAATGATCGATATTTTTATCGATTTTGTTATCGATTTTGTTATCGATTCTGTTATTGATTTTATTATTGATTATTTATCGGTTTTGTTATCGATATTTTTCTTGATTGTTTTAACAATTTTGCTATCGATATTGTTATCGCTTTTGTTATCGATATTTTTGTCGCTTTTGTCATCAATATTTTTATCGATTTTTCTATAGATATTGTTATCGCTTTTGTTGTCGGTATTTTTATCGGTTTTTTTACCGATTTTGCTATCGATATTGCCATCGCTTTTGTTATCGATAGTTTTATCGATTTTTTTATCGAATTTATTACCGGTTTTGTAATGGATTTTTTGATAGATTTTGTTATCAATTTTGTTATTGACTTTGGAATCGATTTTGTTATCGATTTTGTAGTCGATTTTTCTATAGATTTTGTAATCGATTTTTGATCGATTTTGTAATCGATTTAGTTAACGATTTTGTTATCGATATTTTTATCGATTTTGTTATCGATTTTATTATCGCTTTTGTTATCGATATTTTTTTCTTAGTTTGTGCTTTCGTTTTTGACTTGGATATGCTCTTAACCATACCACGTATTCTACGTTTAAATTTAGCGGGTGTATCTCCGATACAGCCTGCAGACCAAGACGAAGGCGCTGGACTGTTCCTTTTTTTTATATTTTTTTTCGCGAACAATTGATATGCGTACCTGTCACTTTTTTATTCAAAGAATTATTTAAAATATTTAGGCAATCAAAAGCTCCTCAGAATTCCAGTAAAATGATGTTTGAATGGAGCAAGATATATTCACCTTTTATCCATATACATACATATGTATGTATGTATAAAACAAGTGTGCATTAGAGCGTTCAAAAGCTAATGCAATAATGAAGACTACACTTTTGGAAAGAAAGTATAATATATGAATAGATAACTATGAAAATAAAATCTGGGACGAAAGGTTTTATTAGGTTTTCAAATAAAATACTCTTAAAAAACCAAAATAAACAAAAATTTACGTTTTTACCAACCCAATTTTTGTTTTCTACAAATTTTGGTAATAATTTACCAAAGTGGCAACCCTGGCTCGCTGACTGTCTCATCTGCTAACTGCTGCTGTTGGTTGCTGCTGTTGCATCACCTCCACCCACGTCCCCGCCATTGCGGCTTTAAGTGAGCGCTGGACGAGTGTATCGAGCAATCGCATTCAAACAACTAAGAAATCAACTTACACAACAACAACAAATGAATTTAGCGTGGTTGTTGAAAACAACAAGTAAGTTCGGCGAAGCACAATAATAGCAGTAACAAGTTGAGTAAACAGAAAAAGCATAAGTTCTGTGAAAAGGAGTGCAGTAGGATATTAAGCTTCGTTTGCTTGTAGACGAGTATGAGACGCATGGGGTGACTAAGGGTGACTGAGTCTGTTTAGAGGTTAAAGAAAATCTGCACTTTGTGTTGATGACGCTGCAGCCGTTGACGCCGCCGCTTTATTGTTTGCGTCATTAAAATTGTTTACATTTCGGAATTTCGACGGAATACATCTTCAGCAAGAAAAAGTGGGGGATGCGAAGAAAAATTGCAACAAACTTAGTGCGATTGAGCAGCGAGCAGAGGGCTAAGGCACGACGCAACGGCTAACATACACGAAAACAAAAAAGCGTACTTTTGCCAGAATTTTTGTTATTTTTCTTTGTTATATATGTTCATATTTTTCTGATGGTCGAGGAAAAAGTGCATGGCAACACTGCTGGTATTTAGCAATAACAACTTTTTCTCAACGCTATCGACAGCAGCCAAGTGCAATTCCTTTACCACTTCAATTGTTTAAGCAACAAAATCCATTTTCTTTCTTTCAAAGATAACTGCTAAGCTTGCTGCGGTACGCTGACGAAGGTAACGGGGCGGTCAGCATTCTTATGTATTTAGATGGCGGCGGCGGATGTTCATTGATTTTAATGCTTTTCCTTTCGACAATTGTGTGCAATTTCCGAAAAGAACTTTTCTCGAAAAGTTTATTTTGTTTTTTGTTTGCTCTGGGAAATAGAAAATATGTTAATGATGCCATTTTGAAAGTGGATTTAGCGGCAAATGTTGCTGATAATTACGGGGAATTTACACAAGCAGAGGATACCGAAGGATATATTTTGCAATTTTTCGGAGAACTATTTAAACGAATGGCTGATTTTCACAGAGATTAGTGTTTAAATAAAAGCAAGTATAGCTGGCTAATAAAATGTTTCAAAGCACTCACTTTGACGTCACAGGTGCGTAGAGTTTAGAAGATTGGAGATGTCAGTATTTTAAAAGAAGAGGTTCAAAGCATAGACAGACGGCAAACTGTTTTGTGCCTTGACAGACGGCAGTAATGCGGATTTACAAGCCGCGAGGTCGTAGGTTCGAGTCCCAGGTTGTTGTACTTTCTATTGGCAATTATATGCGAAAGCAAAATTTTGTCGCAATGCATCGATACGAAAGTTATTCACGCTTTCCTCTGTTGCCCAATGTATTTTGAACGATGAAAAGTATACGTCCATGGTAGTTTTGCCTTCTCTCTGTATTCTACGCTCTCTGAGCTTCGGTGAGTGTTGTCATCGAATATTCCCTTAATCCGAGTTAAGTTTGGGAATTAACTCTTTTAAACTTTATTTAACCTCGCAAAGGTAAACTGAGTTTTTTCATGAAACACTGTATTCTCTAGGCTTGGAGGCGATATTGGCAAAATATTTGAGAAGAATATATCACGTATACGCCATGGTGTTTCCAAAGGCGATTTGGTTGTAATCCTTAACACTTTGAGAAATGACATAAAAGTATGAAGGGATATAAATTGAAATTGAAATGACATGGAACGAAATGAAAATAAAAGCAATTAAGTAACATACATGTATGAAATAAAATGTATAGCAGGAAACAGGAATGAAATTAAATAAGACAAAAAAAAATGAAATTGATACTAGGTGAAAGAAATATAATGGAATTAAACAAAATCAGAGCGGATTTTAGTAAAACGAAATAAAACGAGATTAAAGGAAAATTGAATGTAATGAAATGAAATAAAATTAAATGAAACGAATGGAGACTAAATAAAATATAATAGACTGGACTGAAATTAAATTAAATAATGTTATATGGAATGTAATGGAATAAAATGGAATGAAACCAAATAAAGTAAAAAAAACTTACATTAGATGCTTAAACATAAAACGAAAGGAAAAGAAAAAGTACTTTGTAATGAGGAGTGGACAGACCTCTGCATCAATAATGTGACTTTGATATTTTCACAAAAAATTACAGGAAATACTAAATCTCCTGGGATTGAACAGAATCTAGTAAATTGGTTTTGTTTTAACTGCTTTCTACTTTCGAATTTTGAAAATAACAACCTTTAGGCACTTTGTTTCTATCTTTCTCACATGTCCGACGGCAGCGCTGGAAGAAGTCCTTGAACTAGAGCTATTGCATATTACAATTTAACAGACGACAAAGCCAACTCTCTTAATCTTTACGATAGAGGGCTGTGGTCCTATCAACTAGGAGCAGGAGCAAGCAAGGCTGCCAGCTGCCAATAGTTCTGTTTCCCAGAGATGATATGCACAGAGTAGTGGTCTTCGAAACAAGCTTACAAGTTAATATATACAGCTCAGCCGCATGGAGTACCCGTCTCTTTATATGCTCGTCCAGGCGAGCGCTCTACTATGCCACACGGACGGCTCTAAGATCCTTGACGGTGCTGGAGCAGGCGTAAGTGGCCCTAGACCAAAACTACCAGTACCCTTTTGAACCTTCCTAAGCATCGTTTAAGGGGAAGTTTATGCCATCAGTCTATGCAGAGATTAAACTTCGTAGGAAATATCAAAGGGAGAGGGTACTTATACATACATACTAAGCGATAGTCGGGCGGCTTTCTCATCCTTCGAGGTGAGATCCTCTTTTGTCCTCGAGTATATCGAGAAGCTTTTATTAAACTTAAATATCTAAAAAGTACTAAGTGCGAATATTTTAAATTCAAGTTCGATGGCAAACCATGTTCTTTTAATAAATTAAAAGAATTTACCACTTTTAATTAACAATATTTTCTAGTAATTGAATTTTTTCGCCAGATATATGCATTTATGTATAGGAAATAACGCTTTCCGCATAAACTTTCATAATTTGCCATTCATGCGCCGACTTATGCAAAATATCTGTTCATGACTTATTTATTTGCTACGCATGAATGAAATCAATTACTTGTTTTTTTTTCTATGCGAGTGTGCAAGTGAAGTAATAAAATTGTGAAATTCCAGCGAATTCAGCAAATTTATGTTGGATTTGGCTAATATAAATTTTTTGCTTACTACACATGTATGTATGTATGTGAGAATATTTATTGAAAAATAGTAATAAAATAAAAGTCGCTGTAATTTATATGAGCTACATTTTTACTCTATAGTTGCAATTTGTGAAAGCATATTTTTTAGATCAATGTTACATTGACCAAATATGCTGACGCGTTTATTTGTGTTTTTCACTGGTTGCACTCTAATATGCAATCTATTGCTTACAAAAAATGTTTGCTTATTTAGATGTAAAAAATGTCGAATATGCTGGGCGTAAGGCTGGAAAATATTTTTCACCATTTTCTTATTTTATGTAATCCAGATTGAAAGCATAAAAAAGGCACATGTTGGTGAATTTATTTATGGCCATAATTTGATTATTTTTTTAGTTTAACGCCTATGCATATTTTGACAATTAAAGCTGAATGGGCTCAATATATATTTTCTGAATAATTTAAAATATTATTCCTTTTTTATGTGTGCATATTTTCATAGTTAAGAAATCAGAGATAAACGTTTTTACAAAACGCGACAAATGGATTATATAGAGTGCGTCGAATATAACCAAAGCTTTGACTTTTTTTTATTGATAAGGTGACTTTGTTCATTACCACCGAGCTATCGAGTTGTAACGTAAATATTTAAATTTCGGCATCTCATCTACTAGTACTATTTGAACTAGGAGTGCCAGTTACTGTCGTAATTCGACCGTTCTTCTAGTTCTTTAGGACCCTTGTAAAGGTTTCTACTTTAGCACGTCGTTTAACTTATAATGTACAAAATTACTCACCGGAAAATCTTCTGCTTTGGAGCTAAAACGTGACTTCAATTTTTTATATCTTTGAAGGCCTTTGGAGGATCCGTAAATTTCGACAACTCAATAAACGTTGATCAACTTGAATAATTCTACACGTTGCGATAACTCAATAAACATGGATACGCTGATAAATTTCGATTATTATAAACTTTGATGATTCGATAAATTTCGCTTACTTGATAATTTTCGTTAACAGAATTTATCTATATAAATCTAGGCGCTTTCTCAGTCCTTTAATAGCTCTGCTGAGAAAGCGCTCAATAAAAAGTAAGTGAGTATAACGACCGGCTAGTTATTATAACATTATAAGCATAAGGTGAATTATATATTTTTTCCAACTTTATCCTTACCTTCGTCATAATTACATTTATCTTAATCAGTTTTCCTTTGTCTCAATTTTTATACTTTCCTTTATCCTGATATTTATCTTGTTTATCTTTCATATACATGCATACATTGTAATCATAAATGTTACCATTATGATTATAATAGTTGTAATCTTAAATATTTAAGGACTAAGATTAGTGTAAACGTTATCATGAAATACATTTCTAAGGGGATAACTGCACAGGTATGTGTTATTTTTGATTATGTACGTACTTGGATGCGAAATCGTTTAAGCAATTTTACAAAATCTTTTATCAAGGTAAGAAATCCCCAAACACAAATTTTGCCACTGATAAAACTTATACATACCTAGCAAACAAAATCACATATGGGTGTTTCCAGCGGAAGGTCCACCACGATAAAAAAAAATAAAAGTTGTATATCTAACGTATTTACGGGCCGATTTGTCTGCTTTTTAAAATATATACTGGCTATGTAAGAAGAATCATGTTTGCATAAAATGGTCTTCCTAGGTGGTGCCAAGGTCGAGATATTTTGAAAACCCGTATTTATGGTCCGATTTGGTTCGAATTTGGCGTATGTGGTTGAAACATAATAAATCATGAATTTCTAATAAATTGACTCTGAATTGGCGCTGAAGTCAAAATATAAAGTATATTCTACATAAAATACATGTTTTTTTTGCGTTGAAAATTCATTTCAAAGCAATATTAACGAAAATATAACGATGGAAATTTATGTCACGTGACGCCACGTCACGTCACGTTTCACACTTGGGGTTGTAAAAGAGAATTGAAACAATTTGCATTAATTCAAAAAACTCTAAAAACAACTAGAATTGCTCCAAATCATATCAAAATAAGTTTCATCAAAATAGCCATCCACAATTCGCAGAGTTTTGCGATTTTGTAAGAAAAGAAAAAATCAACTTCCATTTTTTGTCACGTAACGACACTCTCTTTAAATGCTTATATTTCAGGATCAAGCAGTTCGGTTGATTTCATTTTTGGGTTAAATATAGAGCTAACTATAGCTAATTGCTATACAATGGCCCAAAAAAGTTAAAGAAAACAAATGGTATTCCTTTCTTGTATCACATTGAAATCGTACGACTGTCACGTGCGCCACCATGGGAATGCCCATATGGTAAGCAATAATTTTCGCCTGTGGAGACGCGTTGTTAGCTAGTCCTTCACACGAATACGAGTACACGTAAAGTTAAACATTCCAAAAATAGAATATGTATTAACAAAAAACCAACAACAACCACATTATCAAGTCCAAATATCTACCCTTGATTGTTGTTAGGTTTACATGTGAAAAACAAAAGTTTACGGGACTTAGCTCAGTGGGTAGACCATTGGCATTGCAACCCGAGGTCGCTCGTTTATATCCCAGTCACGACGGTTGAAAAAGTCTGATGACGAGAAGTGGAGAGCTGCAAAATAGCAGCTATAACTTTTACCAAAATGTAAATTACTGTGGTTTTTCCATAAAAATTTCATTAGTAACGGCCCCAAACCCAATCATATAAGGGAAATAATATAAGTAGGCTAGAGATAAGTTGGCAACTCTTCGGGAAAAAAAACAAGTCATACATTTCCTGGTAGAGAAAAATTGGATTGTTCGCGATCAGGCCATCAAAACAGAAGCACGAGATAAATTAAAAAAGCTGTGTAAAACTAAAAGTTAAACCAAAAAATAAAGAAGCGGCATAACCTACAGCCCAAGGAGTTTGTTTTTAACCTATATATATAAAACGCGAAGGAATTATTTGTCCAGGTCATCAGATCTGCACCGCTCGTTCGTTTTTAAAAAGTTAGGTATCAAATTAAAGGGCTCGGAATGTACATATGCTATAAGTTTTGCTTTTTCGAAAAGAGTTGTCGCCTTTTTAAAAAGTAAGGTCAAAGTATTTATATAGTTAAACCAATTATAACAAAATGTGTATCAATCGAAATGGTTTTAAAAAGCTTCCCTAACTTTATTATGGGAGGAATGCCACCTGAAAAAAAAATTAAATTCAATTTGAATTAAGAGAATAAGGTAATATAAATGTGTATAACCATATGGGCGAAGACGAAAAATTTTAAAAGTTAATAGTTTGTAAATATATTGAATAGATGAAATGATGAAATATGTGAAACAATAGTGTTAAGAAATCTTTAGTTTTAACACTAAGAGTTGTTTAGAGAGCGTTGCTACCCGTTTAACAAGTTAAATTCACATTATTTAACAAGCTAAATGAATTATTAAAATATTGGTACCAATCGAATTAGGTTTGACAAGGCTTTATTTCTGAACTATATTCGGAGAGTTGCCACATGTTTAGAAAATCAAATTTTACTTATTTCATCAATTAGTGTGTCACAATGTCAGTAGAAACTTGCTTAAGAATGGTTTAGCTTAAAACTACTTTTTAAGAGGGTTGCCACCTGTTTAGAAGGAGAATTTGATTAAGTTATACGTAAACTATTTGAAATATTAAAACACGGATGTTCAGTTAAAGAATATTGAAAAAACTTTAGTTTGAACATTTAGAACGTTTGAAGATAGTCCCACATTCTTAAAACCTGGCAATAACATGATTTAATATGTTTGAGGAATTATTAAAAAGTGGGTACCAATGGAAATTGGTTTGCAATTTTTTATTTCTCAAATATATTTAA
Source organism: Rhagoletis pomonella (assembly GCF_013731165.1). Taxonomy (NCBI): domain Eukaryota; kingdom Metazoa; phylum Arthropoda; class Insecta; order Diptera; family Tephritidae; genus Rhagoletis; species Rhagoletis pomonella. The sequence goes on along the minus strand of NW_023458559.1, from coordinate 61,106,515 downwards.
GAGGGTTGCCACCTGTTTAAAAAATCCAACTCAACATAAATTAAGGCAAGTAGGCTATTGAAATATGGGACACAGTTCGGGTATTAGACGAAAGAGATTAGTAAATAGAATATATAAAATGTAAATATTTAAAGAGTTCTAAATTGCTTACAAAGAGGTGTGAAATTTTTTGATTGCCAAAAATCGGGACATTACGTTGCACCGGGACAGTCCCGCCGAAAATGGGACGGTTGGCAACCGTGCTTCTTGAGTAACATGTCAGAAAATTGTTTCTAGTTAAATTCTCTTTTTGTCGTGGTAAATAATGGTAAGTTTAATGCTACTTCTCACAGTCATTGCAAATTACTCAAACTTCTTTTACTTCAACATTATTTGCTCAATCTAAAAGTTTATGACATATGAAAATTTATATAATTGGTTTTCTTTTATTCAGAGTCCCCTTTACCATACAAAACGTGTCAAGTGACGCAGCCTCCTTGAGTAGGTATGTATATTGGATGACGTGGTGACAACTTCCAATCCCATCCGAAAGTACTTGCCACATTCAAGTGGCCTGCTCACATCACTTTATGCCCAATAAGCGCGCAAATGCACACACACACACACACTCACATACTCCCTCAATTGAACACAATCATGCACAAATAGCATAATCGCAATTTTAATGCAACAATAAACCAATTGAATGACATTATTGGGCGCTTTGCCAAGTTTTTCGCAAAGAAACATATAAAATATTCTGTCGCATACTTCAGCAGTTCGAACTTTCAAAATTTCCTTACACTTACTCAATTGTTTAACGCTTCTTTCCAAAGCCCCGAGTGCCCCGCAGCGGCAATTCACCCTTTTTTGTGTTTTTGAGCATTCCATATTTAAGCCCAGTGACTTCCGGCGCTCGCAACGCGCACATCACTCGTACATGGAAAAGTATTAAGTGCTGCAGCCAATAACCGCAAAATGTTGCCATTTTGCCGCACTCAAAATCCTCAACCGCACTCTATGTAAGTGCATACATACGTACATTTGTATGCCCGTTCAGCGTCCTTATTTTTCTTCTCCGCTCCAGCTCGCGCTGCGCTTAACTGCTGTCACAAAACCGCCACAAATCGTGCTCCATCGAGTGTCAAGTGGCAGCGGCGGCTGCGATGGCGATGGCGTTGACGGCATAAAATTTTTGCGCTACAAATTTGCATTGGCACTGCGGCAATGTCAGCATAGCACAGCACAGCGCAGCGCGCCTTGCCGCGTCGCGTCGGTTGGTTGAAATTTTCCCGTTGCCGAAATTTGGTTAACTCCAAAGTTTTTAGTATTTTCAATAACTTTGTAAATTTTTCCGATTTTGCCTGGTTTTTGGGACTTGCCACTTCTAGCCAGCCATCTATGTAGCTTGTTTGTAGGCGCTGCTGAAATATTTTTTGTTGGTTTATAAAAATTGACATTTTCGGCACAGCAGGCGGAAGTTGTGTAGAGCAAAGCCTTAATGTGTGGGTGTGTGTGTGCGTAAATGTTTGTGCGGTTAAGTGGTTTTGCACAAAGTTATTTATGCTCGCATTTTCCAATTGCCAGAATATTGGAGAAATTATTTAAATATTGAGTTTAGAGCGCCGAGTGCGGCTGCGGTTTGCTTCTTTTGGAATATTACAAGGTTCCACATTTCATGTTGAGTTAGTTGAGTTGCACGTACTTTGCAAATAAATACTTGTCCCAGATGAAAAGCCATGCAAAACAAGTTTAGCTTTTTATCTTAAGAGAGGGTGGAAAGAAGACTTTCTATGGTATGCAGTTAATCTGCTACAGTGAACTCTAAATTTTTTTTGTTCGACTGAAAATTCTCTGGTTAAGGCATACAAATCGACCATCTAAATAGATTTGAAAAGTAGTTTGACTGACTTTAATTATTTTTTTTTTTAACAAAAAATCGTTTGATGAGTGCTTATACATATTGTTCAAAAAACAGCCTATAACTTGATCTATTACTTTTTCTATTCAGGTTACCACAAGCTTCACAAATACTTACCTCGCAGTACTTTCAAACTAACTCAAACTAACAACAAGACAAAGAAATGTTGTTGATAAAGTAAACAGCGATTAGCCGGCCGGTTGTAAATTATGCTACGTTTGTGGAGTTGTTGTGCACTGAAAGAACGACACGGATGAAGCTTCGGGATGCCTTCTTCCGTCTGATCATCGCTTGCACAGTGAGACCCAAATGCTCCAAGTAATAGAGTATTATTACATCATTCTGAGGAAGCAGTTCCTGTTGGGACGCTATATATAAGTGGTTCTTTATCCAAGGTAGGTTGCTATTGAAAATGGGCGAAAGCGGACTGTAACGGTATTTTCGAAAAATGTAAAAACTATGAGATTATACTGAAATTTGATCCAAATTGTTGAAAATTAGCATGTGAAGTAGAATTTCGGTACAAAATAAAATTATTATGAAATTTTGGGAAAGGGGGCGTGACCCGGCCCACTTATCCTTACCAAACTCGATACAAGCCTTGCTTAGGATCCAGCTAAGAAATTTGCTTAAAATCATTGAAATCGGGCAATAGCCACGCACACTCACATATAACGGTAATTTACAGAAACACGTAAACCGCGACAAATCAGTAACTACTGAAGCTAATTGACTCAACATCGATTATTGCAATGACCACTGAGCAAAAAATTAGACTATTGTACATTTTTGGATTTTGGGCGTGGCGCCGCCCACTTATGACCACAAATGTGTATCTCGGTAACCGATTTATCAGTTTTTACCGAACTTAATGTAGCTATTTAATAACCTTGGTACGAAAAAACAATTCGTTGAAAATTATTAAAATCGGACCAAAATTGCACCGGTTTCCCGTATAATGGTAATTTTCGGATATATATATACGAAAACTCCTATATTTCAACAACTGAGGTCGTTAATTTACTCCAAGTTAATACTTATAATAAGCTCTTAAAAATAAAGAAGACTGCTATAGACTTTAAGGTAGGTTAAAGAAAGTTGGAATGACAATAGGTGATTCCTACGCCGGATATATAAAATTCGGTTTCGCCCGAACTTTACTTCTATATTAGTTTTTTATTAATTTTTACATTCTTTTTTTTTGAGTTCCGTTTAAATGCAGGGTAAAGAAGATACCAACCGAAAAGAAAAATAAAACGGAAATTATAAAGCAAAATTAACCGGGTAAATAAAAAACGCAAAAACGTGGCTTTAAAAAAAGACATTACTAAAACAATTACTAAATAACAAAAAGAATGAGAAAGCAGCATAAACCAAAAATCTTAAGTTAAAGAAAATAATATAATAATAATAAGAAACAAGAAAAAAAAAAAACTACGAAATGAAAAAAGCTGCCTCCAATATTTTAACCCCTGCTCTGTCTGGTGCACTTCATTTTCATGTCTGCCTTTGCATGGCTTTTGTCGCGCTCTCACAATATCCTGGTTCCTTTTTTCGCGTCACTTTTTTGTGTGCTTACGCTGTCCCTTCGCATATCGCGTTCATTTAATTTTTACGTGCTTACCAACTTCTATGCTGGCCGGCGCATCTAAACTCAGTTTTTTGCTTGCCAGCTCACCAAATCGCACGCAGCCATCTTCCACCACTCTATGCTGTCGCGTAAAATGGTTTTCACTCTTCTAATAAATTTTTAATCCATTTTCAAAAATGCGAAAAACAACAACACTCATCGGACTATAGTCCGGGTAAATGTAGCCCACAAAAAACGAAAAAAAAAAACAAACAAAAAAATAGCAGCATAAAAAAATGTAGCGAAGAAATTCAAGCAACGCTGAAATTGAGTTTAGTTGGCATGCAAATGTGCAGTGCGGGGGTATAGGAAGGGACAGGAAACCGGGTAGAGAGCACTGAATTTCGCTAACTAAATGCGGTTTTCATACGAAAAGGTTAAAAAGGCGACATTTGAAAACATTTGCATAGCTCAGAATTGGGTTAAACGCTGAAAAGCATCACAACCGCAGCCAGACAACAACTATTCTAAATAATCCTATAGCGCAACTGCAAACCTTTTTTTTAAGTTTTTTTTTTCGAACATTTCAGCTTCCGCTTTCAATGCATTTAGATATTTACTTCGCCATTTTTTCGTTTTTTAGTTTTTTTACAGGACATCATTATTGTATTTTTCCGCTTGGTTGCTGCGCTGTCGCCGCCACGTTGTCTTTATATCCTCTTCAAGGTAATAGCTGACAATGCGCTGTAGATTATTTTAAGTTTTTTTTCCACTTTTTTTTGTGATTTAACTTCAAAGCGAGCGCGTTAAGTAATGAGCGTAAATACATAAATGAAAAGCATAGTTGGGCAAGTGTGCCGACATAATGGTGAATGCGAAGGCGCCAAGGCAGTCAAGGCTGAGCAGTTAATTTTTCTAAGTTAGTAATTTAGTGTCTGCTGTAGCAGCTGGTGTTAAATATTCCGTTCTTCTACTCCATTTCATTTTTGCTATCAGCGAGTTTTGAAAGTATATTTTTCTCAAGAAACTTTTTTGTTTGTTTTTAGAAGGCGCTCAACCCTCTCATTGATCTATGACTATTACACATCCTTCATGGCACTTTTATCACCTCTTCTTTTACACTTTGACGAGTTATTGCACGAAAAAGTTTAACTTCCGGCTACGAAACATTAAGTTTAAGTGACTGTTTTAGTAGCTGTCATCATATTTTAGCGCCAATATTAGTTTCCACTTTTCAAAATGTAATCAGTGCACTTCATCAGTACATCAAGTGCGCAATTCTTTCGCGTAACAAATTTTATAACAGCAATATTTTTATGTGGAAAAGTATTAAAATTCTATAGACGTAAAATGTGCAATAATTTTGATAGTAGATGTTTTTTGCTAAAAAAAAGTGCAATCGGTGCAAAAGTGCATATAAAAGCAAACACTTAATTTTCCTTCTTTTACCAGAGACCGTACCCAGCATAAATTGTATAATAAAAAAAAAATATATATATATATATGTGGTAAAATTCTATGATTTCCACTTCTTATTTTTCTGACAGTTATAAAAAGGAAATTTAATACTTAATTGTACCACTGAATCTGACAATTCCGGAAAAAATGCGAATATCAATAGAATAGAAGATATTTCGAAAAATTTCGTAAGAAAGCCGGAGACTACCGAATGAAACGCTAAAAGTTAGGAAAAAATCTCTTAAGGTCACGAATTTTCGAAAAAGTCGAGAACCCTCGAATAGGTAAGGAGACGTCTCGAAAAATCTCTAAAGGTCACGAAAAATTCTGAAAGCTCCCAAAAATGCAACGGGGATCGCCTGAAAACAATCTCTAAAGACCCGCGAATGAACCAAAAAAGTCGCAAAAAACACGAACACACTTTGAAAAATCCCGAAAAGACCCCAACACATTTCGAAAATTTGCGGTATAGAATAGTATAGCAAAATCCGGGATAGGCAAAAAAGGGTTGAACTTCAAGAAAGGCCACAAAAAAGTATATTCAGAAATTTTCATGAAAGGCTCCGAAAAATCCCGAATGAAACGCGAAAAGTTACGTATAATCTAAAGATTTTCAAACCATCCCGAAAATACCTGAAGAGTTCTAAATAAAACAAGTAAATTCAGCCAATATTTTCAAAGTCGGACGAAAATCGCAATGGCCGAGTGAACAAAGCACAGAGAGAGAAAAAAAAAGTTTCTTAATTCAATTTAATTTAAAAAAAATTAAATTGACAATTGCCTTACGAACGGCTATTGTTTTTCGAAAGACTGTGTTTAGTTGAAAGACAGTTGCCAGAATAGCAATCTAAGGCTCTGTTTTTTTATATTCTTTTACTTTTAATTGACTTTGGAGAGTTTCTAACTGCTTTAAATGTTTACAATAGAATCCCATAAACAGTTATATGTATTCGTTTTTATTAATAAAAATTTCACCGCCAACGCAAATAAATTTTTTTAGACATTAAAGCCTCAATTAAAAAGTTTGACACTAACGTATTTGCTTACGAAAAAAAAATCTTCCTAATTTCTCGACTTGTATGCCTTTCGCTTGTCACAAATATAAATCAAAATATGAATAAATTTTTCGTTATTTATTTTAATACTAATATTGTGTTCAGTTTTGCTAACTCTTTCACGCTTGCATTTAAATAGCCTCATTAACCCTTCACACGCGCTATTAGTTACATATATTGGCCATAAACGTTTGATATGCTCAGTCACGCATTTTATGTAACGAAATTTTGTGAAAATTTTTTAATTCCCGAATATGTAGAAAATTCGTCATTTGTCACGATTTATTTGATATATTGGGGATTACTGCGTGTGATTGAGCAGCATTTGTATGTGTGGTGCGTCGTGTGTGGTGACGAAAATATGCAAAGCAAAGCAGAGAATTGTTGATAGATGGAAATTAGGCAAATGGCCAGATAGTTGTGGTGTGATTATTGAAAATACAAACATACGTTCATGCATGCATGAGCATATAATAGGTTTGTCCCAAAACAGCCCAGAAAGCGTTCCTCACGCTAGAAAAATGGGTACTAGAGAGCGAATACGTTCCACTTTTGGATCGTAAATGTATTCTTCTTCGTGCTCGAAACAACTCGAACATTTTTTCCGGGCAAAAATGCGCAAATTCAAATTGCCATAACAGCTGATTTTTGTTTACATTCGAAAACAAATTTTATAAAACACAAAAATGGAAAATAACACTAAAGTTTCAAAAAATGTAGGTATTTGCTAGTTTTATTCATCGCGGCGCGCCTTATAAGATAAACACTCATAAAATCTTTGTTTTTCAACTGATTTATTAATTACGCTCACGAAATGTGTTTTTTTTGCGTTCCTCACGCACTGGACACTTTGAGCACGTTTCGACAAATTTTTATTATTTTATTATTTTTTTTTACTCTCTACTTAACGAAACAGCCTGGAAAGCGTGTGGATCAAAGGTAATATCATGTTGACGAAAAGCAAACATATGTACTATATGCATACAAATTGATGCATTAAGGCATTGTTGCGTTGTTGGCATTTTGTTAATTTTCAAATCTTTTACATTTTTTTAAATAGTAAAGAAAGATCATGAAAAATACTACTGTGATCAAAAAACAGAATGTATATATGAATTATATATGGGGCTGCATTACCCAAAATCTTCTTCTTCTTATTTCTTCTTCTTCTTCTTATTCTTCTTCTTATTTTCAGAAAAAAAACACCAAACCTATTGGAAAAAGTTCTCTCTTTTATCTAGTAACCAACAAATTTTCAAGAAAAATAAAAATTATGTCTTTGAGAAAATTTTTCCAAAAACGGCCGCCATTTTGTGATTTTAAAAATTTTTCCAAAATTTCAAGTATATAGAGCATCAATAACACTTCTACAAACAAAAAACGGAATTGAAAAATATTGATTAATTAATTAAAACTAGAAAGATTTGAAAAAGAATTCACAGCCACACTTAACCTCAAATTTTTACATGCTCGTAACTCTGCGATTTTTTTTTTAAACAAAAATTTACGTGTTATTTGTCCTAAAAAACATGAACCTTCATTCACCCTGCATGAATTGAAATAGAAGAAGCCTATACAATTATTATTGGTGGTGCTTGCCAGGGCAAAGAAAAATAAAAAAACACCCTCCTGTAAAGTTTGATTTTTGTATCATATGATAATTTTGCGGAAAGGTGTCGATATGTACTTATGTGCATGTTTTTTTTTTAATAATTTTCGTAAGAGAGCCTAAGAAAGCTACGGCAAGCGATGGGCTGAGTAAAAGCGCTATTGCATGTGGTTTCTTGTTTGCCGTATCATAAATTTTTACCATCAGCACTTTCAAAAGCTAATGTATGCCTCGACTTCGTCGCCCCATGTTCGGCATAGACTTCTTTCCCGCACAATCGTTAGCTTTCTTACTTTCTGAAGCACCAGTTTATGCCAGCATATATGTATTGACTAATTACCGCCGAAAAATGATGGGATCTTCGACATTCCAGAAGGCACATTTTGTTAGCTATTGTTGAATAAAAGCTTTCACCATTGGACGATCGAGGTCAATCATGCCTTGTAGCTTGGACCCCAGCCTTAAACATCTTACAATAGGCTGGAAGCCTCCAAACTTCTCGCAATGGGAGAAGGTTTATCGTAGAGTACGGTATGTTCTATACTGATATCTATGTATGTATGTTATGAAAAAATCTGTTCTGAAATTGAGTGACAGTCCTAAATTTAAGCACTTTAGGGACCTGATTTCAATTGGATCGTTAGCCAAACAGATTTTCAGCCAACAGATTAACATTGCAGCTTACTTATATGGGCCTTTACGAGACCACAAATCTTTAGCCTTCTCAAATTGCTATTTCTACAACATTTCCTGACTCTTTTCCGCTATTTGACTGCAGGCTTAGAATGTTTAGAAACAAAGAGTTTCTCGAAAGGATGTAAACGACATGTTTTAGTTTCCCCTAAGTAACTCTAGTCCGAAAAGTATTCAGTATTCCTAAATAAGCGGTCAGGGGGAAATAATTCAATATGTTTTTATGTTACTAGTAGTTTTACCTATGTATGTAAGTATGTACATATATGTATGTAAGTAGGAAATCAACTTATTGCTCCATATTAAATGCGCATTGCCAAAATTAGGATGTTGCGATTGTAGCAAATCAAAGGATTACTTCTTGTTAATTTATTGCCTTCGTACGCATTTCGCATTGAAATGTGAAAACTTATTTTGCAAGGCAAGCAAGCAAACCCTATTGTCAACGTTTTGGTACTTTGTGAAGGCCCATTTGTATTAAATGTTTTTATGTATTTGTTGTACTTTTCGTTGTTAAATTTTACTAGTATTTCTAGAGTAGATTTCATAGATTGTTTTATTGAGAGGGCAAGAAAGTTTACTTGAGAAACGAGCACACATAAATATATATACACACATATGAATAGCTACCCAGCCAGCAGTGAGATGTACGTTCTGGCGACAGTGCGGGTTTCGTATATAAAAAATTTTCGGATCCCAAAATCGTAAAACATCACCTGACATATGTATTTTAAAGCAAAAATTTCAAAGTATTTGTTCAAACTGTTCGTTCGAACATTATAAGCAATTTACACGAGTTGTTAAGTTTTTCGACAAAAACGGGTATTGGGTCAAAAATGGTGGCACACTTATCTTAGAAAATGCATTATCTTCAGTTTTGCACAAAAAATAAGAGTTCATCGCGAAATTGTATATAAATGCAAACGTAGAATTCTTCGACATTGTACTCTCAGTGTCCGCGAATAAAAAACATGCAACTGCAAGTTAAAAGATTGGCAACGCCCCCAAGTTAATGAACAGCCTTGAGTAAATGCGTCGCTAATTCATGCAGGACGACCTCAGATGAACCAGCTCCTTATCAAATGAATCAAAAGCTAAATCCCAATCAGCATCGTAAAAAGGGAAGAAGTACCGCGAATGTCCAATTACTTCGACGTGATTGAGTACTGCAGGGGTTTAAGTCGAATTACAACAGTTAACTGAACCACCAGAACCTCTGAGCTCACAACTTGGTGGTGAATTACCAGAATAAGGATATTTCTTGATGAATGCCCACAAATGCAATGATTATACAAATAAAGGATTGCATCTCAAATAAGTCTACGTATACTGGATTTACGATACTCACTCATTTTGCACTTGCCACCGACTAAATATGCTGTACAGATTCAACAGAAGGAAGTTATTGAAATTTATTTCGTTGGCAAATCGCATATGGAAATCGATCAGCGTTGGGCGATTAACTTTGATATGAAACGCCAGATCAGTGGCGGATCCAGCGGGGGAATGCTTTAGCGGACTTTGGTCTGTCGAGAGAAGGGAGTGACACTAAAAAAACAACTCGTGAGATTTACGCATTTACGCATTCCGCAGTAGCCTTTAAAAGTCCCGAGTTGAAATGCCGTTAGATGCAATAAAAAGATTCGTTAATTTTGTCTTCTTTTTTTTCGAAATTAAATAAGAAAATTTCCAGAAAAAAAGTGGAAAATGCATGCGTTTCACAGCCATTTGCGGTACTTCTCTGTACGTACGTTCCTGCCGCAATAGTGCGTGGAAAAAACGCATCTTCAAAGTATCCGAAATGTATTCGGTAAACGGACAAAAATCTGCATTTCATACACTTTTCTTTCCGTTTTCGAAATTATTTTCAGATTTTTTGCTGGCTGGGTACATATGCGTGGACTTGTACATGAGTATCAGCTAAATGCTTTGAAGTAAATTTTCAAGTATATTTCACATATGTACATAAACATACATACAAACAAATGCATAAAATGTATTTATGTACAAAGTTTTCCAGTGCGGTTTGGACCCTTTTGCGGCCAGCGCCCTTTTTACTGACCACTCTTAAGTGCTGCGCTTACCCTGCCGCTTTTTTGTAAGCTAGCGGCATTGGCTATTGTTGTTATTGTTGTGTGCGCTTTTGAGTGATGGTGGTCAAAACGCCTGAATGCCTCGTCAAAGTGGCCGTCGTCAACGCATCGATGACAAAAACTTAAAGAACAATAAAGACAATTTCAACAAGCACGAACATTAACAACAACTGTAGATACTATTATGTAGCTACCCATCGGCACGCACTCAACAATATTAATTTCATTTATTGTAGTATTTCCTTGACAGTTCTACACGTTGCACAGTGGTGGCCGAATTCTAAAAGTGTGGCCAAAATTCGGGAAAATAAAGTTTCTAGATAGGCCTTTTTTGACATTGAGTTGGCTAAAGGGATCACCTAAGAAGCGAAAACTGTTCACTGTAACGACTTGTATCCTAAGTCCTCTCTTTATATTCATTGGAAGTGTGACCTCCTCTCAAGCACAACATTACTGTTACAAAAAGCGAAAGGTTATCAAAAGGGAAATCAAAAAAAAAAAACCAAATGGATTCTGAATGTTAATAAAATACATTAAATAATTTGTGAAAACTAATACTGTAACAGAAATTTTTAAGAAATAAAAACGTATAGGTATTTTTTTCGTTCGTTTCGAATCATATTTTCAAAGCATCGAATTTTGGCCGCCCTTTTGGTTTGCGGCCGCACTGTGCGTTGGCCCATTCCACAACATATGAATGCAGGTCCTGCTAGCTGGAGCGATGCTATTGCCTTTTTGGACTTTGCTTTTGTTTTTGTTTACATGCTTTCTTACAGCTCGTTTTGCAATAGTTCAAAAGGTTTATGCCGACGCTCAGTGCATAACTCCATGCGACTTGGTCAAGTTGTGTGCTGTCGAAGGGGTTCAATGCTGTTTCCAAAGCTCACATTTTAGCGCTGCTTTTGTGTGAGTTCGTATGCCGCATATTGTGTGCTGTCTTTTTTTGTATTCTCTAATGGATTGTGTGAAAAAGGTGTTGGAAATTATATTTATGACCAACGTGTGCGTAAAAGAATTTGTAAATCGAACTTTTTATGCTCTATTCCCAATGTTGCGAAATATTATGAAAAAAAAACACGTAAAAAGTGTGGAATTTTATATTTCACTCGAGGTGATATTTATAATTCAATCAATGGTGTTATAAATAGCAAATTGAGTTTGGCGTATGTATTAATGTATGTAAGTGTAGGCGAAACGTTTCGGCCGTGAAGTGTAGCAAATTGATTGAGTATTATGAAGGAAGACACGTTTTGTGCTTTTAAGGGCTTCCGAAGTTGGGCTGAAAGAAATTATTCTGAATCGAGCGACTTCGATATGAAAATCAATAGAAATAAAGTTTTTCTAATGACTTTACAAAGGCCAGCCGGCAAGAGCTTCGTCCTCTCTACTCGAATAGTTTTTACTTTAGAAACTCTACAGAAACCTGAAATATTAAAGTTCGTTGTACAATTGGCGTGGTTATGTTTGCTTCGGATGTTGAGGCACCTAGAATGGGGCCGAAAATGGGCCACAAATGTAAGAGCTCTACTTTCGCTCTCCTCATACATATGTCTCTTAAAATTTTAACTAAAGATTTTGCGCTACGAAAGCCGGAAGGGACTCGCTGATTCTAGGTCATATGCAGATATACCTATATATATAATAGATAGGGTGGAGCGAGAAAAAATCAATTCCTCGGTTTTCAAATTCTAATAGCGCGGAAAAGTTGCGTAACACTTCCACATTGAAACGCGTTAAACCGTTTTCCGATCGGATAATATTTACAGTCGCCCCAAGAGCCTTAGTGCCGTTTTTGAAGTGACGAGTTAACTCTCATTAGGCAGTTAACTACAGGTTTTTAGTCAAAAAATTTAAATTTAACGGCCGAGTTTGAGTTAACCCCCCACTGTGAAAACACAAAAATTATGGTTCTTTTGTATCTTTAAGGAAAAATTGATTTGTTTCGCTCCACCCTAATTTGCATACATATACATATTAGGGTCGATTTTGAAATTTTAAAGGTGTTGAAAAACTGCGTAACATGATCACATTGAACCGTGTTAAGCCGTTTTACGATTGGATGATATTTATATTCGCCCTAACCGCCTTAAAGTTTAGAAAAATCACATAAATTATGGTTCCTTTAAACTTATAAGGATTTTCTAGAAAGATTTTGATATATATTTAGTTCCCCATTCAATTTTAATGCAAGTTTCAAATTGACAAAAAATTGTGTCGATTTTTGGTGACTCTTCTTTTATCATGCCACTTATCTGCTCTAGAATTGCGAAACCAAAAAATCGATTTATTTCGCTACTCACTAATATATATAGGGAGCTTTTAGGGTTCTCATTAAGATTCAAATACGTCTAAGCCTCGCTTGCGCGAGAAAATCTGGTATTCTGAATAAGTCTATCTGTAGCCATATATATAAGATATGTACTTGAAAAAGTTTTCCTGCCTCAGATTGCTTTCTTGCGCAACTAACTTCCTCAACAACACTGCTCCGAAGCTCTGTAAGCATACCACAAGAAGATTTTCTCGACAAGATGCTTGGTTTTCATCGACTTTTTGTCATATTTAAATAGCTATTTAGCACATTTTATCTTCCAAGGAAAGAAAAACTGGAATATCTATCTGCAGAGTTATACCTTCTTTAACTTTCTTTAGCTTTAACAATTTTTTATCACTATAAAAACAGTTTATCGTAAAGTTTTTCCCTAAATTTTCTACCTAATCGAATTAGCTTTTATTGGATCTCCTTGCGCCAATTCGTTTCTTGCAATTTGCATACTTCTATTATCTAAATGTGAACGTGACCCTTGGCTAAAAATGTTTGGTATTTTTTTTTTTTAGAGTAATACTTACGGCAACCCCATTTCTGCCAACGGACAATTGCATTTGAAAATTACTTCGGGCGTCCAAACCATTAGCAATTGTATCATTTTGCTACCATTGATTGGTTCCCCAATTCGACATGGCGACAAAGGTTGCCCTTATCTTTTGCCCCTGCAAGGCAATTGATTGCACTTTTTTCTTCCAATTTCTGACTACAAAATGGACAAAGCGTTTATATTTAATTTTCGTCTAACATGTTACGTGACTGAAAACTGTCATTTTGGAGGCCACTTAACTAAAAGCACACGAGTGAAAAGCATACGGAAAAAAAGTTACCTGCAAGCTCCGTAAGTGCAGCAGCAGCAGCACAGATACTTTGGTAAGCCAGCCGTGCGTACATACTTTCTTCTCTGCTGGCTGCCACGTCAACAGCAAAAGATGCAACAATTCATGTGTCACGTTCTTGGTACTACTACACTTTGCTTGCTTTTCATAAGCAAGTGGCAGAGTAGTACTCGTACGAGGCAGCGCAGGTCGCGGAGTTGCTGCAGCGGTGAGCGAAGTTAAGTTAAAACTTCAATATTCAATATTTGAGCAAAAGTTTTAAACGTCAACGCATATTAAAAGCGCTCGTTCTGCTTCTACCTATTTGCACACTCACTTAGCTACTTATGCTGGTACTTATGTGCTTAAAGGCTCGCACGCTCGCTCCTTGGCTGCCTGGTGGCAGCTCAGGTGTTGTTTTTTTTTGGAGAGTGTGGCAAAAGTGCAGAAAGTGGCATAAGCAGCTGTCATAATATTGAAAAACTTTCGATGGCAGACAAAAGCGCTTATTTTATTTCCCTTTATTACCCGTATTTAATATTTTATTTTCCAATTTTTGTTTTATTTGATATTTTGTTGAGGTAAAAGTTTTTGCGGCCGTGTTGGTGGTGCTTACGCAGGTATGCGTGTACATTAGGATGGTCAAAAAAAAAGTAAAGTCCGAATTTTAATGCTCTCATCCTCTAGGATTGCTCTATATCGAAAAAATATATCCCTATTTTTTATTTTGAAATCAAAAAATATTTAGAAGTGGTATAGAATTTTTGAAAATCCATATTTTTCGGTCGAAAGAACCAGAGCGGTTCTCTTCAAGATACCTCAAGTTATAGTATCCAATTGTCAATTTAAACATGTTGAAATATTATAGATTTTTTATTGGTACTCCTTTGAATATTCTGTGGTTTTTGACAGTTATATAAAATATGCTTGATGAAAAACTGTTTAAATATACAATTTTGGGTATTATTATTGGGAATCTTCTGAGGAGAAACAGAGTCCTATGATCGAAAAATGTTGATTTTCAAGAACTCTATACCATTTCTACGAATATTTAGTTGTTTCCCACCCCCCATGTAAAATACCTGGAAACTCTGAGCGCTTTGATACTTACTAGGCGGCGAGAGCATAAAAATAATTCCGACATTAGTTCTCTCTATCATTTTTGGACCACCCTAGCGTACATACATACACATGTATACAGGTAGAATTTATGTAGTGAAAGTTTTATTATCAGTGCATTGGAAAAGACAAGCATATTAATTGTGATTGTTCAACAAGTGACTGCTAACGATGCAGGGTGGTAAGGAATGCGATGCTGTTGGCTTTGAAAGCGGAGTGTATGTGGATAGGGTTGGCTTCCTGAGACAGGGATTTATTTGTAGAAAACTCACACACTTTTTCTGAATGCATAACTTTTGTAAGAAGAACTCTGATTTTGCATTTTTAATTCAAAAGAAACAATGCAAAACTTTACTTGTTCTTAAGCTTTTATTTACTCTTTTGGTTGTTTCTTGTATGTATGTATGTACATAAATATGTATCAAAATATTTCTGAAACTCAGAGCAATTTCCAAATTTTAAGTAGTTCATAAAATCCTTGTTATTTCTTTAGTAAAAAGTTCTTAAGCTTACTTAAATAAAACTTGTACCTTTTGAATAAAAAACGCTAAAATATGCAAATTCCTTCTTCAAATTCTTTATTCAACATAAAAAGTACTCCACAGCTTTTTACTCCACAACTAATTTTTTGAATAAATAAAAGGCCTTACTGTAAGTACAAGTACAGTAAAAGAAATATTCCGATATCATGCTAAATAATTTTGGGATGGCTAGTTTGTAGCTAAATATTAACTAACTAGCAGTCGACTGGTGGTATTTTTTTTTATAAATATTTCCTTTGGTCGTAATTAATTACTTTTGAAGAGAACTGGTTTCCTCTGCATTAGATGTCAATTAACTTGTAGTAAACTACTTTTGGGCATAAACTATAAATAAATAAAGATTTTTTTAATTTTTTATACTTTTATTTGTTTACTTATTTTATTTAACCCTATATATTTCCTTAATTGTTTACATGTTCTTTTGTAATTGGTTCCTATTTGAATTTGATCATACATATAATCAAAATGATAATACAAAATTTCGACCTTTGGTTTATTTGTCGTGAATACGAAAAATAATCTGCGTGGTGCAGAAAAAAATGTATTGAAAGTGGCTTTTGTATGAGGATATTTAACTAGAAACTTGTAAAGAAAGCAAACTCCCGATAAAGTCTGCCTGACTCCTGCACGTCTTTACAACTAATTCAAAGTCAGTTTTATTATAGCTAGCTAAAAATTAGTTATTTATTGAAATCCCACAACTTTCTTATTAATTTATTAATAATTCAATTATTTTCTGATTCACTTTCCAAAAAATTCACCGTATTACGCTTGACAGCTCTATCTTCAGTACAGCGAACAATGAGCTCATTCAGAAGGCACAACAGCTCTGTAACTGTTGCGATTGCACCTTCTGAACGCGTTGTTGTGTTCTTCTGATCAATTTAACCGTCGCGTGTTAGATGATCGTAGTATTTTTCTGATATGTGAGACAACATGAAGACGCATAACGATCACTGATTTTTTTTAGCAACGGTTGCGCTCAACTATCGCGCCTTCTGTTCCTACCCAATAAATCATAGACAATTTCATAAAATTAGCAAGTTATTAAATATTTCATGGAAAACAATTTGTCAGCAAATTATTTCCGTTAACGGCCACTCAATCTTTCAATATAACAGAAAAGAGGCCTAAAAAATAATAAGTAGCTGTTAGACTGCATGTGACTGCGCGATGAATGCCAGGCAGGCGAAGCAGTACAGCGACGTAGAATAGCGGAAGTGGCAGCACCAACCAGTAGTAAATAAATAACCGAGCAGGAAGATGGCACAGCATCCGTCAAATCCAATTAGAGACGTCGATTGTGAAGAACTTAAGCGACAGCACCAATACAAGCACTCCAACGCGTTTCACGTACATAGCTACACACACTTACTTACAGCCTCATAAGCAATTCAAATACCTAAGGCCAGTATTTGCAATCAGTTGAGCTACGAGCGACATTCCGAGCGGTGGGACACCGCGTGGTATGAGTAATGAGCAATTGCTGGCTGCCGCATGGCATTTCACAATTGCAACTCATTTATCATCATAAATCTTAGACATGGAAAAATTGTACGCAAATTTCTACCACAGCACAACAACGCGCACACACAAAAGCAACAACTAGCAACTTCACTTGCTTGCTTGCTGCCACAGCGGTGGCGGTGGTGGTGGCATCGGAGGCAAAATGAGATGGAATGCCAAGCAACTGACATACAATTCATCACTGAATACCACGACGTCCATTCGTCCGCTCACTCGCCCGTCCAGCGTAACGACAATCACAAGAGACGCATCCTGCTTTTTGGTTCTGCGCTGCTGCTATTCAACCCATGCTGCATGTCCTGCTGCGTGTACGCTACACCAACGCATAAATAACTAACTACAACTAGCCGCAGGATGGGTGTGGTTGCAGTGGTTGTATCGGTGCGAGAGTATACGCGTGCTTTTGTGCTCGCGCGTAGGCGTGACAATGCCAAGGGTATTGGCCGTAATGGGTATTTCATTTTTTACAACGAAATCACAGCGGTCAGATTGAAAATTAATGAGATCATTCAAACTTAAACGCGTGGCAGCGGCCGCTAACTTCGCAGTGAGCGGCGAAGTGAAAGTCAAGTTGATTTGTCAAGGCGCTGTCAAGTGATAGCTAAGGTGCGGGCGAAACGCGAAGAAACATAGAAAAAACAACAACATAAATAAATAAACATGAGGAGCCTCAAGTTATTGCTTTTCTTGACCGATGAGTTTGCACAGATAAGCAGCAACAGAAATGAGCAGGACTCTATCTAATCTGCTTTCAAAAGTAAAATTACATTTTGAATAGCGTCTGGATGTAGTATACACGCGGTGACCATTCGTACCGATTTTGGCGGGACAGTACCGATATTGAGAAAATTGTCCCGCTGAACATATTTCTAAAACTCGTGCGTATAAGTGCCCCGATTTTTCATATTTGTACCGATTAAGTCCCGATTTTTTAGTGTTTTCTTTATTAATTTAATAAGAATATCCTTGTACGGTTGCCCAAAAACAATTTTTCGTACATAGAACATAAGGGGACCATAAACATAGCCAGCATCCTTATTTGCTATGATATTTTGGGACCATCTTAACCGATTTCGATAAGGAAAGGTAGTACCTCAGAGGTGGTCCCATACTAGTTCATTGGATCATTCAGAAACTAACGGTACTTTTAAATTTTTATGTGAGAATCGAAGTTGGTTTCGTTTATTGTTTAAAAATTACTTGTACAATTATTTTTTAAGTTTTTTTTTATTTATAAATAAAACGATTCTAACTTGAATTTAGTTAAATTATAAAAAATAATACTAATTCACTCAAAAAAAAAAATCATGTATACCAAAAAGACAATTTCTAGTTGCAGTGGCGAAAGTATAAATAGAGAAGTGACACTTTAGCATTTTTTGGCGATTATTTAATGTATATTACTTTTTTCATCAAAATTTTGAACTCTTTAAATAGATTTCTTAGAAAAATTTTGAGTATGCAGGTTTTTAGCCCATTCAATTCAAAGTGCAAATTTTACAAGCTAGGACTTACGGTTGGTTTTTTCTAATTTTTTCCTCTATACAAAAAAATTTTTGAGCATACATATACACTTTGTAGGAAGAATATGCGAGAACAAAAAATTGCCAAAAATCAACGGTAAGTCCAAACTACTTCAAATTTGCACTTTATTTTACTAAAATTTAATGGGCTACAAAACTGCATAATAAAAAAAAATATTAGAAATTTTTAAAAATTTTGATCAACTCTTGTTAAAAATCGTCAAATTTTTATAAATGTTCTACAAAGTTTGAAATTTAGATTTAGATGTTTCTTAGATAGCCGGTTATGTTCTCATAACAAGTAATTTTTAAGCAAAAAACCAATAAACTCAATTCATTCACATAAAAATTTAATAGCGTTTTCTTTTCTCGAAAAAAGGCTGCACTTATTCTGCCTTGTGTTACCGCTGTCACATTTTCATGTTCTTTTCTCAGCACTTTCACAAGGCGTCGTGTTCTTTTCTCAGCAGGTTGCGCTCTGATCCGGCTAAAGTGCTGCCTTTTCTGCCCTCAAATAAACGTGAGGGTGAGAGTTGCATGGTTGATTTTTAATTCAATCTTGTAAAAATGCAAATATTTTCCCAATCAGAAATAAATGTTTTGCTTTAAAATTGTTAAAGACTAACAGGCCAAGTGAATAATTCAGCTTTATTAAGTTCTATAAATAAATTGTTATGGAGTAGTATATTTTCTGTTTCATTCTCATACAAAGAATGCAACATTTTCTCAGGTTTCAGGGCAACGCAAAGTAAGAGTTCCCATATAAAAGGGCAGAACTTTTTTTGAGAAAAGAAAACGCTATAAGATTATCGTTAATCTCTTCATGATCCAATGATCGGATTTAAACCAAATTAGGATGGGACCACCTTTCTTTAAAAAAAAATAATAATTATAGAAATCGGTTAACATGGTCCGAAGATATGCGGTAACATACATAAACAAAAAAACTTCCTCCTTTCTGTGAAGTCGGTTAAAAAAAATAATAAACATTTTAAACAAAGAAAATGAGCCAAAACTTGCTAAAATGTCTTTTACCTATTTACATTCTCGCCACTGTGTATATTGTGTTTTAACATTTTTGCCATCATTTTTCAAGTAAATCTCTTTGGTTTGTTTCAAATAAAACTGTATTAAAAGATGTTATGTCTTTATATTCTAAAAACAAAATTGTAGGGTCGGATACGATGCTTTAGAAATGTTCCGATTTTTGGCCAAAGAAATCTGGTCACCGTAAGTATACGCCCAAACATACATACACGCAAGTACTTACAAGCACAAAATATCCGCTGGCTGACTGCTTGGCAACTGGCAATCTTGATTTTATGAGTAGCAAATACCAATTCCTTGGTGCCTGCCGCTGCCACTTGACGTTAAATGTTTGAAAAATACTTGAATATAAATGAATATCGTTCATCTGCTGTGATATTTTACAGGACATTTGCATGTTGGAAGGAGTGTCAAAATTGCTTTTGAAATGTGTTTACTGAAAACAAATTAAAGAATGAATGTAGAAGAGGAAACAAGTGAAAAAAATGAGCTGAGGTAAATGAAATTAAGACTTGTGTTGTGCTTTGAACAACAGCATAGCTACCATGGAAATTATCTATTACTTACTACGAGTACCTACTGCTATGCAAACTTGATATAATGGTTGAGGAAATGCGGTGTTTTTTTACCTAAAATGGTTAGGTGAATTAGTACTTCATATAATATCTTTTCGATATGGGCTCATAGAAATGTACATCGAGATGCAAACATCAACTACAGTCATATGTGTAAATCTCACGAGTATTTAGATTTTTAGGAAAAAATGTGATTTTGATCAAATGTGTTGGCACACTTATCTTACACCATGCATTATCTTTATTTTTGCATAAAAAACAAGATTCCATCGCGAAATTGTAAATAAATAAAATCCTAAAAAAGACACATATACCAAAAACCCGTACCCATAGTTGTGTACGTAACGCTTAGGCCTCATATTAAGGATGAAATTGTTCAAATGCTTGACTTATTTTTCCTTGTACTTGTTTCTGGAACTCCACTGATGGCAATAAATGCCAGAAGAATGTTTTTTCGTTTTTTTTTTCATTCTCATTCTAGGGAGCTGGGCACCAAAAATCACCGGCATTAGCAGATAATATAGATGCTGCTCCTAAGAGGCCCAAAACCTCTAACGTGAAAGATGTGGCCAATGACCACTTGATACTGGCAGTTATGGATAGCGGGCACCCGGAAGGCAACCTGACGGCCGACAACTGCAAGTCCGTCCTGGAGGGTCTCTGTCGGGTGTACAAGGAGATTCTCCGGAAATATCCTGGCCCTGCGCCAACTGTCCGTGACGCTGGTCTCTAACAAGGCCGCATCAAATTAGTTTCCTGCGCCGATGAATGGTCGGCGCTACTGTATAAGGAAGCAATTTATTCTCTTGAGGATCTGTGGCCCAGGGCTAACTTAGTGGTAGTACAGAGGGACGAAATCTCTTGTAAGCCGTGAGTCAGAGCCTAGGTCCCAGCGTAACTTTCGAATGCTGAGGAGATTTAGGATATCATCCAGATCTCTAATGATGTACTACCAGCTCTTGATGGGAAAGTAGTGAAGGTCAGTGAGGTTAGGGAGCAGCAACGTTATATCACCTTTGTGATAAACGATTCGACTCTCTCGCAATCCTCGCTTACTGCAATAGAGACAAGGTGAAAATTTCACAACTGGACCTCGCATTGTAAAAATAAAAATATTTAATTAACCCCGTGGCCTTAATATTTCGCTTTAAATTAATTATATTTTTTAGGCTAATAATGGTAGAAGGTTGAAATTTGAAGATGTGGTCGTGCGTATGTGATGCGGGTGTTGTGTCCATTTTCTTTTTTTTAATCTTGAGGTGAGAGAGAAAAACTATAAGCAGTTTTACTATTTTCGACCCCTATTATCTCAAATATGTATATTTTCGTGAGTGTAAAATTGACTGTCGCACGGTAATATTCACTTTAGAGATGGTATAAACATTCTAAATATATGTACATATTTCAGTAGAATCTCTAAAAACGACACAATACGTATTCATTCTTTCGTCATTGCATTTGTTGATGTTAGTAACAAAATTTTCTATTGCAACAATTCCATTTTGCATGTTTCCCGACAATTTCTCTGCTATACAAGCTAAACTGAATAAATAAGACCCGCCTTGCTCGTCGTATTTGTTATTTTATTATTATAGTAGGAACATAGTTTTTTGCTTTATTTGCCGTATGAAAGTTTTGTACTTGTACATGCAAGCTCGCTTGTACTACATACAATCCCAGTACGGCATAGCTCAACCAATTACCTAAGGCAAATTTATTTATTTCTAGTTATGTGGCAACTAACTTCAAATTCATGTATAATCAGCTTTGCTTACACCATTGACACATATCTTTGTAAATAATTCAATATTAGTTGAAAAATAATCTAACTTTGGGTAAGTAACTAGTTCAGAATTTAATACTAAGTAATTCTAAATTGGTTGAAAAGACATCTGCAAAAGAAACATACTGACTTTGAAGTACTTTAAGTCAACTGCATTGTAAAGAAGTTGAAATCAAATGCAGAGTCGGATAATTGACTGATTCCTAGGACATCGCTATGTTTTAGAGTCAACAGTTCCTTCCAAGGAAGAAAGTCAGATCTTCAACTAGTTGTGGTGGGTAAAAAACTGGTTGAACATCGATATTTAAACTGGTTTCGGTCCGTACTGGGATACAACTGCATAAATAAGTAGCACACATTTATGTATGTATGTAGACATGTAGGTGTACAGATATTTATGTACAAACACTACTACAAAAAAAAGTTAAAGCCAAAATAACTATGTGCAAATAGTTGTGATAACAATCACAACAACGACAACAACTGCAAACAAAGCCTTTCGAGCTGGTTGTTGACAATACAAAGTCAGCGAAAAAATGAAAGTTTTTAAAATGTTTTTTTTTTTTATTACTTTATAATTTTTTTTTTTTTGAGGAAAAAGTTGTTGGAAAATTCCGTACAGGCGGCGCTCATAAAACTCTGACAAATTCACGAGAATTTCATTTATGCATGTCGCTTGTATTTGCTACTAATGCATATGTATGTATGTTGGGAATGTTAATCCCGGGATCCCTGCCTTTTTAAGGTCCAAAAAATCCCGGGTTTCTTGGCAAATAATCCTCGTATTTTCGGGATTTGTAATTTGCACTGATGGCAACAATAGAAACTCCATTTCTTGATCAGTATTGGCTATTTTTTTATATTTTTTTGTTTAATTTTGAATTATAGCTAAAATTTTAAACACAAATATTAATTCATTCGCGAAACCATGGGCCAAATATGGTAAAATTGCGTTTTTAGTTTTTCACTCTGACGTCAATTAATCAAAAATGATTTAAAAAATTCAGAGAAATGTGCTTAGAAAAGAAGTATGGGTATCAAATTAAAGAAGAAATCCTGCAGAATTTAAACAGATTCAAGTTTTTGGTGCAGATGGACCGGTAAGTATTGAAAATATCCTTTCAAAGTTTTATTCTTAAAATTTCCCAAAATTTGTTTTTGCAAAAAATTATATATTAGGGACTATATAAACTCGATAACATCCTCGAATTTCGTCCTTTTAACTTTATCAGCTTTAAGAAATACCTATTCGTCCTTGTGAATAAAAAAAAATTTAGTTTTTTTTTTTTTAATTCTAAAGAGCTGTCCTCTTTCATTTGGTACCCATATTTTTATTCTACATTGCATTGAATTTTTAAAAAAATTTTTGGAATTAATCATCTCTTTGAAATTACAAAGTCCTTTAAAATAAATCCTGACGTCAGTGAGAAAAATAAAAATGCCACTTTAAATAAAAAAGTAGTTGTCAAACCCATTTATTTAATATTTATGTTATGGTAGGAGTGCTTCTCGTAGAATATAAAAGCAAATTTTTCGATTTAATTTTTTGAAAATTGATGAATATCTAAATCCCGGGACTAATCCCGGGATTGTGATAACGACATCCCAAAAATCCCGGGATCGGAAAAAGCTGAAAAATTAACATTGCTAATGTAGTACGAGTATGTAGTTTGGTATAAAAATGTAAATGCAATACAACTCAGTACCAGCAGCAATTATTGTTGACATTTCAGAGTTGGCATGAACACGCAGCTTTTTAAATGCACCGGGTGCACCCGCGCACACGCACAGATATGTATTTATGTACACATGCACTGATATAAACGAGTACATTTGCATGCAAAATATAAAATACAAAGTAAATTTTTATCAAAGCAAAACCTTTAGGCTGATTTACGCCAGCTGCGACAGACACGCCATGGAGATGATACTTGAAACTATAAACATTTATTTTTTAATGACATGCGAAAAATCTGAGTATGCTGCGCTGTGTATGACTGGAAAGCTATGGGTGGAGATTTAAATGCAGCAATTAAAGTTTTTATGTAAAGCAAGCGCTGTGAAAGGTTTTCAAGCGTATATATATATATTTCAGATTATAAACTTTGACAATATCGTTTTTAAATGAAAATTCTGATTAATGAGCTTGAATGGTTTTAAAACTTCAGCTGAAATGTGCCATTACGGCGGGTTGGCAAAAAAACGACACTGACACGCGTGCATTCTATTGCACAGAGAAAATACTTCAACTTGAAGTGAAGTAAAAAATGCGGGGATTTTCTACTACTTCCTACAGTAACTATAACCAATAATTTTTCACTACTGATATATTCAATGCTGGTTTTTAAATCTGTTATTATTGTTTTGTTAAATATAGCATATAAAGTTCCTTCGGAGCTCTGTTCTCCTTCATAGTTATATGAGCGCTGTCGTTGTCCGCACTTGAGCGTAGAATTAAATGAGCTTGAGGACCTTATGAAAAGAGCGTGTTTACTACCCTTATTCACCAGATTTAATTCCAATTTTAACCACAAAGAATCAAAACATACATTCGCGAAACTAGTAAAACTGCGTTGTTAGTTTTTCTCTATGATGTCAGTTTTTTTTTTTAATTATTTAAAAATTTCAGTGCAATATAGAATAAGAATATGGGAATCACATAAGCGGGAAAATTCAGTAGAATTAAAGAGGATACAATTTTTTGGTGTATATAGACGAATCGGTATTGGAAATGTTTTTTGAAAATCCTACAAAATTTTGTAGTACTCATTTTCGGAAAAAATATATGTTAACGACAAATATACATGTATGCGTTCACATTCTAAAAAGCAAAAAGACTAAAAAGTTTTGATTATTTTAGACGCTACAAAATTTTCCCATACCGATATTGCTATTCTACATTGCACAAAGTTTTTTTAATGATCTTTTATTGAATTAATTTTATCTTTGCACTTTCAAAGTCCTTAAAAAAATCCTGACGTCAGTGTGGAAAGCTAAGAACGCAGTTTTATTATATTTTTGGCCCTTAGTTTTGTGAGTATATTGACTGTTTCCTGTGTTTTGAAATTTTTTCGCTTTTGTCGCATGGTGTCAGACGTAAATAATGCAGTCTTATAATTTCTGCTAACTTGTTGCTTTCTTGTAAAATTTCCTGCCACTTTTCTGAGAAGTACCTCTGACTATAGTTTTGTGTCATTCATAGCGAAAAAACCAGTTAGTTCATTAATATCTGTCGTACAAAATCTTGAAATTCACCGTCAGAACGCAGGTAAATATCAAACTCATTTGAACGTCTGACTTTTAGCGAAAACGTCTTAGCCAAATTAATGACTTTTAATAGAAAACAGAAATTTTTTTACAAGCTCGACAGATTCGTCAGAACAAATTTTCATCGGAATACGCATCCATAGTAAAGGGAGCCTTAGGTTTTAGTATCTTTCTCCCTTCCAATATAAATATTTGATGTCCACTTTTCTTCTTAGTATCTGTATCTGCTATCCAGCCCAAATCTTTAAAAATGTAATTATTTATTACATACTGTATATAAAACATGCATGAGCATATTATCTGAAGCGAAATTTCAGTATTTTCTGGTGATATATTTTTAGAAGTATATTCCTGGATGCGTCCCTACGTAGTATATTTAATTTTACATTGCAATTGTATATTCGTAAATACCAATATATTTTTCTACAAATCTCTAGTTAACAATGAGCGCCATAATTACTTAAGACAACAACAATGACTTTCGCCCGTAAAACTTCCCACCAAAATGTTTTCACAGCCCACTAAACGCACCATAAACTATGGATTTGTATGATCTGTAAATTTATGCCCGCTCAGAAAACATATATTGTACTATTTTACAAAGAAAATTTGACAAAAAGTGCATTGATATTTTGGAGGGAAATACGTATTCAGCTGAGGGTTGCACTTACACAGCAGACTCAGGTGTTCAAGGGTCCTTTTTAGAGGCAGCTATGCAAGTACAAATTCCACAAAGCAACAAGGTGACGCACACAAACGCACATGTGGCGATGAATAGCAAACTCAGTACATACACATGTGCATTTTTTAGTATTAGAATCCCTAGACAAAAGATGCAGCTACCTACGCACTTTCAAATAGCGTTGTGAAGTTGGATGCTGTCTAGTAATTGGCACAGGTGAAGTTGTCGAAGCGCGCCAGGCACGCAGCAACAACCACACACCAGTTGGTAAACAACAAGAACAAATTTTTGGATAGCAACCGAGCAAAAGGGAACAAAAATCCAATAAGGGGCACGATTTTGTGAGCGTGGGAAAATGCTTCCACGGAATTATGTGGATTATTTGCGCCAATAAGGGTGTTCCATGGACGAGGCACAGACAATGCCATATGCGGAAAATCCATCATTGTGTTGACAATGCACGCATTCAAGCAATAAAATTGAAAAAAAAATAGGAGCAACATAATAGGCGAAGAAAAACAAGAACAAGTTGTGTGCGTACTGCATATGGATTAGCTGCTAGTGCTGTTGTCTGCAAAGCATTCCACTCCACTATAGGAATGAGTGTATTGCCAAGAGATAATGCTGTCTCAAAAGTGACGAGTAGAAAGGAAAAATGCAACGTGCAGCGGAGTAGCAGAAAAAATGCGCAAAATATTGAATGCACAACAGCAACCAAGAAAACGACAAAAAAAAAACAAAACGAAAATAGCAAATCAGTGCAAAGAAACAATCCACTTCGCTCAACCAAAGCAAATGGGACATTGAGCACCAGCAGCGACAGCCAAAACATTTGCTCTTAGGAAATTGGGATAATTGTGTGCGAATGAGGCAGCGACAGAGCCTACGAAAGAGCCGGAGCCCTGAAGCGGTGAGTCACACGATAGGCCTCAAATGCATTCAGGCAGGGGGCAACAACAAGTGTGCCACAAAGGCAATTCGTTTTTGCGTTGGCGCGCAATGCAAGGATCAAGAGTCTTGCAAAACTGCAAACAACAAAAAAGCAAAAAAAAAGTTAGAAGTGTATTGAAAAATTGCCTGATAAAAAACAAAAACACAAGCAAATAACAACAAAACCAATTCGTGTTGTGCGTGGCAAATATGTCAAGCCGGTGACAACGGTCTACGACGAGCATTTCAAATTACACTTTGTAGTTATAGTTGCTGCCCTCCCTCACGAATTGCTGCTTTGCGTCCCTTTTCTATCTATGCACTACACATGCTCTTCGGCATTAGATTACAAACCAATTTTGTTTCTTGTATACACTCTGCGTTCAGGATCACTTATCGTTTTGGATTTTACGGACAGCACGCACATAAATTTAAGTTTTTTTCTTGTGCGTGCATGTATGCTAACAAATTTATTTGTGTTCTGCCTGTTTCGAGATCCTTTCAAATCATTTACATGATCGGTTGCTTCGCATTTAATCGGCTTTGTTTGACTTGGCAGGCTCGCATACATGCATGGTGTATGGTAGTGGCTGGGTTTGAACACAGGTGCACAATTGATGTGCCTAAAAAAGGACATGAAAACATATATGACTGTACGCAAAGAACTAGTTGCCCCGTAGAGAAATTTTGTGCTAGTGAGGCAAAAGTTGATCGCACAAATTATATTGAAAATTATTAGAACTACAAACTACTTAATTTTTTATTGTGAAAAAAGATGTTAGTTAATATATTTTCGAAGGTATTTAGTCCTGGAAATATAATTTATACTCTTATAACTTGATTCTACATATCGTGCACTTTCTGCGAGGGTGTATTAATTCAGTGTTTACTTTATCTTATCATTTTAACATAATACAATTTTTCAAATAGGTGGCTACGCGGCAGTAAACCTTCTTAAACCTCTTTGGTTTTATACCCGCATTAAAATATTTAATTTATTTTATCAATTTAATAATTGAATAACATTTTTTAAATAGGTAGCAACCCTCCCAAAAAATACCCTCGACAGTCAACTTTACTAAAGCTTTTTACTTTGATATTGCAATATATAATCTATCTTATCAATTAAGTCAAAATAAAATTTTCAAACAGGCGGCAACCTTCCAAAAAAATATTTTCTTTCGGCAGCCATATTGCAATATTTACTTCATCTTACCAATTTATTTAAACTGCAATTTTAAAACAAGTGGCAACTCTCTAATTATTTTTTCCTATATTTTAAGCTAGACCTTTAGCAATGCATCGGTGAAGACTGAATTCGATTCCATGCATTAGTTTTCGAGTGATGCGCGTAAAAATATACACACATAGAACACACCTGCTTCATATCTTCCATCCAAATTTGTCCTTCCAAAAGGGCATCGCGTTTATTGGATCCATGTGATACTCGTCTCCCAGAATATTCTTCTTATAGAAATTGTTCTTTGCATTTTTTTTTTTTTTGTTATTATTTTTCCGATATGGGAGCGCAAGACCATCCTTCTCGGGTACTTTGGACTCGACCGGTAGAGAAACTTTGACTTGCTTATGGTTTTTTAAAGCCAATTGGTTACTTAAAACTACATAATTTGCCTATGGCGGTCCTGCAAAAGTCCTTTCCTTTGCAAAAGCTGCGCCTAAAAAATATTCAAACGAGTTGTAAAGAAAGTTATAATTTTGAGGTCAGGCTGATAAAAAGAAATTTTCCAACAGGGTCAGTGCTTTGTGAATATCGACGTGGGCATACGAGTACTTTCATACATTTTACATTTGTGCTTCCTCTGCATCTTCGCATGCGCATACCCATATTCCTTTCTTTGTCTTCATATTTTGTACCCAATTAGGCAGCGATGCGTAAAGGTTGGCTCTTTAGCAATTTACTGGTTGGAGTTTTTTTTTTTCAATTTTCAATCTCATGCGAGCATCGTTACTTGTTCAGGAAACCTCGTTCGACCCATATTTAATTTCAAGTCATACACTTGTAATCTTTACCCAAACCATGATTATCCTTTTTTCATACTTTTTTCATGCTAAGCAATTTATTGTGATTTAAGTTTATATGAGACAACTGCAGTTTATACGAGACGAATACATATACATATACATATACATATGTATGTGTGTACTTATGAATATTTGGCTACGTTTTATGAAACTAAGTTTTTTCTTGCTCTTTCTTTTCACATATGATCCACTTTTTACTTCTTTTTGCCATTTCGCTTTTTACTTCCATCTCCTGTTATAAAACGCTCATCTCATCCAGCGTGTTGAAATATGTCGCCTCTGGCTGCTCCGGATCTCTACTTGATCTGTTTATGTGAGCTATCTGTTTTTTGATTTATGTCTTTTCTTTGGTATAGAATTATGTGCGCCTTAATAATCTTTTCTGAGTTATTTTTTTACTATCAACATTTCCTTTTCCTTAGGTTAATCATACCCGCATTGTGTTTATGATTTGTTTTCATCTTTTTAAGATTGTTTGTGTTTATAATGAACTTTTGCGAATTAACTGGAAGGTTGCGTAGATAAGAAGATCAATTTTGTCTTTGGTTTGGGGAATACTTTTGAATACTTTTGTTTTATTGATAAATAAATTATCAGATTGCCAAAATCGAAAAAAAAACATGGAAATATGGACATGATTACTTTTATATGTATTAGTAAAAATATCACCATCTAAAATTTTTAGTTTTGTTCTACGTTCAAAATAAAGACATCGGCGACCAATTAAAAATTTCAAACAAACTTTTATAGGTCGCTACCACGGTTTGAAAAAATTAAATTATTTTTAAATTGCCAAAATTAGACAAAATTTTGACTTTGACCAACTATAAGTCTGCGCATTGAAACTTGTTCGCTGAGTTATAGCTGATGAAAACCAAAACTTTGTAGAATTTTTGCAATACATATCTTACTTTTTTATTTTTATTTAAATATTGTGAACCTTGGCAGCGACCTTTTTTAGTATTTAAAAATTTTTAAAGACCACCCTAATATGCGTTCCTCGCGTTGGTTTGGCGGGAGGAGAGTAAAACCGTTGAAATTATTTATTTAATTGGTATTTCGGTTAAGAGATGTCTCCAAAAGCTCTTCTCAGACCAGTATACAAATTTATACTTTCATTTGATGAATAACTGTTTTCATCTTTCGACCAGTCATTTCGAAGTATTCGTATTTAGTCCTCAATTTATAAGGCGCGACAGTTTCACCAGACCGATCTCTAAAACTAGCTGTGGATATTAGTCTGGTTATGAAAAAGTTTTTATTTGTGTGTATGTATGGAATTTACCAAATCAAAGGTATCATCCCTTTTTTTTTTTGGTTTATCCTCTCATAGGCCATCAGTTTTCTTACTGCGTCACGCTGCTTATAAATGACCAAAACACTGACTAGACGAGACATACATATCTACATATCTATGGATCTTATGATGACATGGCGACTCATAATTTTGACGACGACTCAGGCAAAAAGGCAAAGGCAGCACCACGTGCACGACGATGATGACGGCATGACTCCAAATAAATTAGCAGCCAAGAAATTTTGGTGTTCCAAAAACAAAAAAAAAGAGCAAACAAAAAATTAAAAAAGGTATAAGTGCATAGGGTCAGTGCAGGAGCTACCTTTTTCCCTCTCGCGGACACACATTTCTACGTTTTTGTGTTATTCCATTTTTTGACCACGTTTTTTTTTATTGTCTAAGTCTGCTGTTGAATTACTTTTTTCCTGCTTTGTTCTCCTGTGTCTGCCTATTATCTGCCTGTCCCTTAGGGTGATCCAAAATAATTAAAGTCGGAATTTTATTGCTCTCACCCCCTAGGATGGTTCTATATCGAAAAAAAAGTATACGCATATTTTTTTGATTTTCAAGAATTCTATACAATTTCTACGGAAAAATTGTTTTTCGAGTTTGCGAGCTCTAAATATTTTTTGATTTCAAAATAAAAAAATAGGGGTATATTTTGTTTCGGTATAGAACAATCCTAGGGGGTGAGCGCATATAAATTCCGACTTTATTATTTTATATGCAATTTGGGGCCACCCTACTATCCCTGCGTCACGGATTGCAGTCTCTGCTTGACGATTATCTGCGGTTGAAACTGCCAAAGTGCACGTCATCCACTTACGTATTTTGAGTGCGCTTGCGTAACTAAGATTTTCGTTTTAGCGCTTAGGCCGTTTTCGAATTTAAAGCAAATTATTGTTTGTTTTTTATTCTTTGGAATATTTACCTTCTCTAAATATGTTTTCGTTTTTCGAACGTCGCTTAGGTCAGCAACTAAGGCATAATAAATTAATTTGGAAACCTAATTATTTTGAAGTGAAAACCAGTAAAATACTATTTCTAATTACATATGTGGGTACATTTGAGATAAAAAATTCTCCCTCTACTAAAGTTTTTTATATATTTTTTTCAACTCCTTGATTCTCCCTTCTTTTTATTTTGAACCCAACCTCACCCGAAATTAAAGTACCTGCGTGCCAAGCAAATTTAAATCTGTCCATTCTCCTGCCGTTAGTAGCCTATTTTTAGCGCTAACTACTAACTAACCAGTATGAGCTCACTCTTGATGAGTGTCGAATGTGTTGAAAGCGCTATTCTTAGCACTAAATTGCTGCTGCTTTTCAGCTCATAAATTTGGGTAACCTTTTGTGGTCGCCCACCCTCTCTTTTCTCTCTCCTTTGCCTAGGCTAATGGCCTAAGCTCATATAATACTACTAAATTTTTAACGCTGCCTAGCAGTTTTTTTGAGTCCCCCAAGCCTTCATGTCATTGTAAATTTGACTCCAAAAGGCGACACATCACTACATATCTGCGCTTTATGACTAACTCTATTACCGTTAGCACGCTAGCACATAACCACCCATTCAATGTTTTCTCTCTCACTCATAGTTTATTTAGTATTTTACATACTCTTTTTAACGTGATTTGATGTTGTAAATTTTGTTGTTGAGTTAAAAAGCGACCAAAACAGAAAACAAAAAAGTTTTTTGAAATTTACGCGCCATCGTCACGACATCAAACCACCAAGGATTTCATTAATGCATTGACGCTTTGTAGGTTTACCTTTTTATACACAAAAAAGAGAGCTAGAACACGATGGCCAACTTTCAACAGCTAAAAGGTGTACTCATTTCAGCGAATATTTATGGCAAATAACGTCAGCTTAGGTGGTTTATTTGACGCTTTTAAATTAGTAACTTTATGCGCGTTTGATTGTGTTAAAATTATGCATATTTTATGTACTTCTACATTATAAATAAACAAAAGAGTGATCGTATATTTGAAAGTCGTGCTTTTATTGTGCCCAGTTTTAATGTTGGTTTTATGCAAAACGGAAGTAAATAGTACTTGCACCGCTGGATGATTCACTAAGCAAGCGGGCATTACCGGAGGTTTCACTTCAAACAAATTAAAATAGAACAGTGCTTCATAATTTAAATCTCGAGGTTAAACTATTTCACTTGACTGCAAGTGAGAGTTTGACTTTATTCAGCAGTGCTGGCGTTGATTGACAAAAGAAAACAATTACCCAAATGTTAGGTTTTGCCATTGTTAAGGTGGCAACAAATCGAAAAATAACTATATCTATTTTCAGGGGCCCTTAGGAATGAGCCAACTAGATAGGCCCTTAGCTTCTGTTCTGTTGTGTACGTGAGTGTCGTTTTTGTGTATGTGTTGTATACATGCTTATTTATAAACGTATGTGTTCCTCCTATACCAATTGGAGCGCATAATAACTCCCCTCTAGTCTATTGACTATTTGGCCGGCTGGTACACAACCATTTGAAACAAATCAATTAATGGTGATTTCGTTTCAAGCAAAAAATGTCGCCTTTTGATTGCCCCTTTCTTTTTTCGTGCTCAATTCTAAATTAAGGGCAAAGGGTGAGAAAATTTGGAGTTCGTCTCTTAAAATATCACACTCTTAGAAGGCAAAACAGGCATATTCTCTGTCCTGTAAAGCTTTGTCCGGGGAGATGGTTGCCTTGAAATAATTGAGTTTGTTTAACCATTTCCAGTAAAATCCAATACAATTATTTTACGAGTTTTCATGTTTAAATTAAACAATTTCTCAGAAACTATCAGGGCTATCGAAAAGTAATCTATATACGGTTTATGGAGAATTGTATTTTCTATCATTTGCCGTACCTCGTATTCCGATTATTTAATTGATTCGTAAGATATACTAATTAATTGGAACCACTCTTTCTTTTTAGCTGAATAACGGCAAATTGCAAATGTCTCGAAAACGTATCCATACCCCTCTATTTCGCTCTTTGAAGTAAATTTGGTAATTCATTATCATTGTTTTTAAAAATGTTTCTATTTTTGATCTGTGGTTATATTCATAAACTCGCCACGACCTTTTAGTGTGAAGAATATTTCGCTTATTTTCTTACAAATCACTGAAATTTTCTTTACATTTATAACTGAAGAAATGTAGGATTTTTGCGTACTATATTTTTTTCAACAGTACGCGAAAAAATAGTACAATACAGTACAATACTATATATTATAGTACAATATTATATATTATATTATTATATTATAGTACAATACTATTTATTATAGTAAGGTTGGCAACCCTATGGACAGCACTCGGCTGGGTAATGGCTGGATAATCTCTCCGTTTTTCGAATTTAGCCTCCGAAATCGAGATATGGGCTTCGAAGTTCGAAATAGGACCTTTGTTAAAAATTTATTTTTTATTTTTATATGTAAATAACTAAAAAACATAAAATACAGACGTAGTCCGCCTTTTGCTTTTATTTAAATGGTATATAACTTTTTTTTGTGCAAACTTAAATTACAGGTGCTATAAGGGGTCAAAAGTCGAGTCTTCGAAAAATTAAAAACAACTTTGAACGTATTTAAACAAAAAATTAAAGCTTTGTAAACGTCATTAAACCCCCTTTCGTCTGATATGCATGTTTGTATACATCGTACGCAAAAATTTGAGAAAATCATTTAAGAGGAAAAAATATCTTTGTTAAAAAAAAAATGATATCGTTTTAAACGCAATCAAACCCCCTCTCTTCTAGTATACATATTTGTATACTTCGTATATAAAAAATTGAGGAAAACCACTTAAAAAGAAAAAATACCTTTTTCTTATAAAGAAATAAAAAAATTACAAGAAAATACTAACCGATTTTTAAAAATTTACTTGTATACTTCGTATATAAAAATTTTAGAAAAAACACTTAAAACCAAAAAATACCTTTTTTTTATAAAAAAAAAATATTTAAAGCAAAATAAACATAAAAACCCATTTTTAAGACATTGGAATCGTTGCAAAGATTACCAGAAAACTTATACATTCTTAAACCCAAAAATTTCTGGTTATAAACACGAAAAAAAATATAAAAACATTTTTTGCCGCTATATAAACTCCTCGTTAGAGCCGTTTCCGAGAACCCTATGGATATACATATATATTTATATACAAGAATTGCTCGTTTAATGTAATAAGATATAGAAGATATGGATATTAGGAAATTTATGTACAAAAATCAAAATTATTATATTTATAATGCGCTGAGCTGCGTACATATCCCTATGAGCACAGAGATTTTAAAGTCCTAAAAATTTAATAATATTAAAAATCTGCTTTAAGGCTTATACCAATATGTATACGCAATTGTTTTAAAAAACTCCAGAGGCCGCTCTTTGAATTCGGCGTTTATTACACAAAATGTCACATTGTAAAATGGGTAAAAAAAATATTCCAGTTCAACATAACTGCCTGCATTCTATGTAAAAATGTGTGAAAAGTTCTGCATTTTACGAGCAAATTTTTTATGATCTTTCATTTGTGTAGCAATGTACATATGTATGTGTGCATGTATACGTGTTGCTGTGTACATAGCAGACATTTTCGTAAAAAATTAATCATTCCGAGCGGTAATAAAAATAAATGCAGCGAGCATACATACGAACAAACCGACTTAGCAACCAACAGACAATTGCACTGACATTTTCTCACCATAAGCATCAATCGCAGGCAGAGTCAGTCCGTTTAATGTATAAACTCCTTTTTGTGAGCTGTGGTGCTGCGTTCACTTTGACACATCTGCGACACATTAAGCCATGCTATTCAGCTGACAGCTGTCAATTTTAACGCACATCTATTAATGCAAAAAAAAATCTGCCTGTATCTTTGAAAAAATTTTAAACTTTTTCTATGTCTGTGTGCTTGTGCATAAAAATTTATCTGTTTCAGTTCAATCCAGCAGTTAAAAGAAAGAAAAAAAACCAAGTACGCTTAAATATGATTACAGTCACTGTAATAAAATTTACAAAATTCTGCTTTAATTTTTCACTCGCGAAATTTTGCGATATTTTTTATAAATATGAATTACGCTGCTTTTTGATCTCCTAAGCCTCAACCCCTACTTCGATGCTACTATAATCCAAGATATCAAATAAAAATAATGGTCGCGATTGATGTCAGTTAAGGGGTCTCGCACAGGGGTTGAGTCAGATTACCCTATGAAGACGTCTTAACCGACTTCAATCGGGACCAAAATTTATATGTGATATAATCGACTTTAGTAGTGTCGATTTTGGGTATTAAATGAAAAAAATAATATTAATTTAAATTTTTTAAGTCTCTATAGAGGAAACTGTAATTTGCCCCTGTGCAACACGCCTTAACCGACTCCAATCACGACCAAAATTTTTATGTGATATATGTGACCGTGGTATTACCGATTGAGGGGGTGAAACGGAAAAAAATCTTTCGTTTGATTTTTAAAAGACCAACCTAATGTACATATCGAGCCTTAACCACAAAAATAAAGTAAGCGCCAAAAAGAAACTTTTACAAGAGAGATGTTTTTTTTCGTAATCCGTTTGGAAAATATCTGTGAAACTTTATATGTTGTCTAACAGTTCGTTTTCACCGAGCCTTAAATGCAGTTTATACCTATTTATACCTGTTGGAAAAGGCAGATTACAAGTCGAAGAAGGAAGTTGCTCATATTAAGTATGTATAAGCAAACGCGAGCAGAGAAACAAATTTAAACAATTTCACCTTCAATGGCTTGATTGTCTTCATGTTATGAGTGATTAAAAATAAAAATTAGAAAATAATATTTCTCAGTCCCATAGAATTCGTTTTGTTAACTTTTAATTTTGAAATTTTAGGAAAAGTCATTATAAACGATTTATGAGATTGAAAATGAAAAGCGTGGGGCGCATGTAATAGACCTGGGCTCAAATCGTCACATACGAGATCGTATTACTCGTCACGAAAAAACACAGTTTTCGGTTTATGACATACGTGAACGTACTTTTTACACCATTTAGCTTATACGACTGACGGTATCACGTAATTTTCTTTCGTATGGTTTTCGATCCGTGAACGGATATTACGATTCGAGCCCTGAATTGATATGAAGAGTAATGTATGTATGAATGTGGATGTATGAATAATGACCGCTTAAAATCGATCTCAAATTTGTACTTTCTCTGTAAAAATTTTAGGTCAATATTATGTAGTTTGACTATTGTCAATGAAATCGAATGCTTTGTATTGCATTACGCTCCACGTTTTCGTTTTCAATCGCATAAATGGGTTATAATGACTTTTGCTAAAATTTCAAAATCAAAAGTTATCAAAACAAATTCTATGGGACTCAGAAATATGATTTTCTAATTTTTAGTCCATTTATAAAAGCGTTGTATATTAAAAAGTTTTATTTTTATTTTATTTATTTACTTTTCAGAGCACTGTGCCAACGAACACTTTCAGACTAATTGCGCAAATAGGTGCAAAAGGTCGGAACGAGCCTTGGACATATTTCATAGCTGAGACATCATTTTAGCCAACAAAAGGGAATAAAATCCCAAAATCGAAACTTTATTTTTGTATTTATGGGCACGTTCGTCGATTTCAGTGAAACATACGCCAATTTAAAGGATA
This sequence comes from Rhagoletis pomonella, assembly GCF_013731165.1. Classification (NCBI taxonomy): domain Eukaryota; kingdom Metazoa; phylum Arthropoda; class Insecta; order Diptera; family Tephritidae; genus Rhagoletis; species Rhagoletis pomonella. The sequence continues at coordinate 61,070,029 of NW_023458559.1, read as the reverse complement.
TAAATTCCTCACTCAGACAAAAGAACTGATTAGCTCAAGCTACGACTTTGACAGATTTCGCTGCTTTGATCTATCAGCTCTTTTGCTCGAGGGCCAGGGCACTTGCCCTGGAGACTGCCCCTAATGTAACTATAACCAAATCATGTGTTTAGAGAAACATACATACTATTTAGTTGGCGTAAGTAAACTCTTTCTTCAGTGTAACAAAATAGTTCAAAGATTGTTGAAATCGTACCAGCCATAATCCAGAAATTGGTTTCATCGAGTACCGTTTGCCCTGTAAGGATTTCTACAAGAGCAGGCGTATATGTATATTGTAAATGTGTGCATGGTTTCGCTACACTAGTTTTAACCGTACTGAGTTCAATTTACAAACAAGGGATTTATTACACAGAGCTGCTGGCTATTTAATTTAAACTTCAACAAAAATTATATTCAAAAACACACATATGAACATATATATAAACATATGTAGGAATGCATATTCGCCGGGAATACACATTCCCTCATTACCGCACGTATCCTACTTGCAGCATACATACGTTCACTCATTGCAAAATTTCATAGTAAAACTTTTTTATGTTCGGTTATTTTTAGTTGCCAGCCACACTTCACTTGTACGATTTTTCATTTTTTCTTCTGCTTTTTCATTTTCCATTAAATTAATGTAATTTAAACCATGTAAAAAAACCATGAAAAAAAAGTTGTATGAGCTGTCGCTTGATCAAGCTTTTCTATATTTCCCATGTGATAATTTTATACATATGTATGGTAAACCTCCTAAGGGCTTTGACTTGTGCGAGTATGTATGTATGAATGCGCGTGCCAGTATGTTACGTAAAACAGAAGCTGTAAATTTTGGTAAATTAGTTTTTAATAGAAATTTGCATATGGATGTGTATTAGGGTGGTCCAAAAACAGTAAAGTCGGAATTGTAATGCTCTCACCGCCTAAGATTGTTCTATATCGAAAAAAGTATACCCCTATTTTTTATTTTGAAATCAAAATATATTTAGAGGTCGCTCAAAGCGCTCAAAGTTTTCCATGTATTTTTATATGGAAAAAATAAATTTTTTCGTAGAAATGGTATAGAATTCTTGAAAGTCAATATTTTTGGATCTGAAAACTTTGGTTCTCTTCAGGAGACTTGCAATAATAATACCCAATTGTTTTTTTAATCATCTTTTAATACTAACGATTTTTTACTGGTCGCCCCATTGCATCTTTCGGGATTTTCGTGGGGTTTTGGCGAACCTATAAATTGTAGTTGCAATAAAAAAAGGTTAAGTAAATAATTAGGTATTATTATTGGGAATCTCCTGCAGATAAATAGAGCTTTCTGGTAGAAAAATGTTGATTTTTAACTATTCTATACCATTTCTACGAAAAGTGTTTTTTTCTCCATATGAAATACATGAACGACCTCGAAATATTCTTTGATTTCAAAATAAAAAAATAAGGATATCTTTTTCGGTATTTCCTGGAGGGTGAGAGCATAAAAATTCCGGCTTTACTTTTTCACATGCATTTTTGGGCCACCCTAATGTGTACACATATAAATGTAAGTGGGTATTGTGCTCATTGCCTGAAAGTTTCTTGGAATTGCGAAATTTAAATACGGTTGTCAGTTAATGAAACACACAAAGTTTAATTAGTAATAAAAAGGTTTAATAAAACATAATTGTGAATGAGTAAATGGTATAAAAAAAAAAGTTATCAACTGTCAAAAATTAAAAAGCTGAAATGTTGTCAGGAAAACTAATTAGGATAACTTGATTTTGATGTTTCAATTTGTATAGCTGTGGGGTTTAATAAGAAGCGCACTGGCATTGAGCGGAAATTGGTAGTTAGGGGGAATGCCAGAAAATAGTTAATTCCAGAAAATAGTTAATTCCATTGAATTTGCGTGATTATTGGGAACTAATTAATTGTTTACTGCACTTTTACTGTAAGTTTACCTTACATCTGAATTGGCTACCTTAATTGTGTTATCATCATCAACCTCACCGCCACCAATCAAATGTCCACCCCTCTTTGTGTAATAATTAAAAAGGTTCCCTGGTAATACATTTGACCTTGACCTTTGACCTTAAAAAGTTTGCACATGTCTTTCGTAGCTTTACAGGAAGTCATGCTATGATTTATTGAGACAAATCGTAATCTATCATATTCTTGGATAATCAGAACACCATAAATCACGAGATTTCAAAACGATTCCATTGAATGCAAAGGATCTCAGAAAATGGATCAAAAACGCCCTAATTCAGAATTTGGTTGAAGAACGGCCTATCTCAGAATTCGGTTAAAGAATGCCCGTATGTTCTCAATGAATTGGTGTCTAAATACAGGTATTGGTAAGATATCGGAATATCAATAAACTGCAATATTGATGAACTACAATGGTCCTATCTATCATTTTAATCTCTCAGGAAGCAACTTAACATATTTTACTTCCTTAACTGCGGCTCAAGACTAACCTCATTGAGCTGATGAAATTATTCTATTCCTTCATTCCTTCAGGTAGAACCTCGTCTTGCTCAGGTAATGGGGGTTGTTATTGCTCCTTGTATGTCAAAAGAATGGGCTTTCTAAAACGTAACTACTATCATTGGCAATACCTCTTTCATGTATAAGTATTTGTCGGGCTTAAGCTCGCCTAAGACAAACAACAAAAACAAACTAATTTCCTCTACTTCTAGGAGGATTAAAATTATCAAGATTTCTAGCTTGTCAAGTATCATTGAGTGAATAATATAATTAATGATGATAATAATAGATCCTGAAGTCCATCACACGGTTAAGGTGTCAGCAATCTTTTATACGGTAGAGTAAGAAAGATCTAAGTTTTTGCTCAAAGTTGGCGTTAAAGTTCTTCACCATTATCCGCAATGTTCAAGCATGTGCCGTCAGTTTTCCTAATAAACCCTCAAAGGACGAACCCTAATAACATGATCTTCACAAATTGAAATGTTTTAGTATTTTTCTGACCAAGGCAGGATAGTCACATAGAATGTATTCTGATATATCAGCATTCCCAATACTGCTTCTGTGTGCTGACCAATCTGGTAAATGTCTGATTAAATATTCAGTGAGTCAGCACTGGATCTGGTTTCTTTACTTCACCACTATCCAGTCTTCAATTTAGTTACTCTAAAATGAAAGTCTCGAAGAAGTCCAACTGAGGCCCAACCAACTGTTACGAACGCAGGAAGGCATTTACAGATTCCTCTCTTGCCATCTCGTCATTCTTTTTTCAATCACTTGTTCATCTTTTTCATTTAAGCATTTACTAGTGAAAAGCCTGAACAAAAAACATAATCCGCTAGGGATTACCAATTGAACAAAGAAGAGCTAAAATAAACAAAGAAAAAAAACCAAAACACATTCAACAATTAGAGTTCTAATTAAAACGCAATGGGCTCAACCTGGTACTTCTCTAAGAGTATCTGTAAACGTAAACTCTTTGCTTCAAAACACTGATTGTGATTTTTTGTAATAGAGAATTCAAAGGCGCATTGAGCGATTTCTCAAAAGTAAAGGACGATCGACCAACCGACCGAGTAATGAAGAAATTCACCATAATTGGATGCACAGATGGTCGAAACTGTAGATGACTTCAACACACAAAGGCGCACACATACACATGCATAAAAGGCCTAAACGATACACGCCTAAAACGATGAAGACTAAATTCGGCTGAAAGATGATTGAAGGCATACAAAAAGCAACACCAAAATGCAGGAGGCATTCCAAGGCATTGAGGCAAAGGTAAAGGTGTGCTATTTTGCTGGAGCAGAACAATAGTAACGCAGATACATACATACATATAAAAATATAAATGGCCGTGGAAAGAGTTGCAATTTGTTATTTGTAGCAAAGCGACGGTTTGATGGATGAGTCTAGAATGGCTTAAATGGGCGAGTAACCACTTTGAAAGCGACAAGAGTGAACAGAACAAATGTTAGATCAAAGGGTTGGCTGTTGTTGATATGTATGTGCTAAAGCATGCTTATTTACATATGTACATGGAGATGTACGTATTTGTATTTGTAATTGTATGCGAGAAAAAAAAATAACGCTACCTTTATTTATAATTTGTATTTGCTGCTGGGGAATAAACGGAAGAAAGAGTATGAAATAAAAGTTGAAAGTATACTGCGTATGTTGTATTTATACATATACAGTGGTAAAAGAATAAATAGAGATATTCAAAAAAGTGTTCTCCAAAATTGAAAACTTTTTAATTCGAATTTTTAGAAAAATTTTTGGTAAATAGTTGTATAGCTCATTAGTTTTTATATCAATAAAGTGCCAGTTTGAAGTAGCTAGCACGTACTCTTAATTTTTGGCAATTTTTTTCGCTTACGGTGTCACGCATTTTCTTCCATACAAAGTATGTAGGAAATTTTTTTATATGGAGAAAAATACACAACACCACCAGACAAAAAATTGCCGTCTACTCTAACTATACTTACATAAGTTTATTGAGACAAAACTGCATACTTAGATTTTTTTATACTCTGAAAAAAAAGTTTAAAATGTTGATGAATATTTTTTGAATTTGTATAAATCTTGTATAAAGTTTGAAAACTTGACTTCATTAGTTTTTGCTAAATAGTGAGCTATACATTTATAAAAAAATAATAATAAACAAAAGAAAAACAGCCAACATTTGTCAAAATGTCGCGTCTTTATTTCTTTGCCCGCCGCCGTTTTGACGTTTGAATGTGCTCAAATGAAAAATGAGGCAGGTTGAGGTTGACACACAGCGTAGCAATCTGTATGAAAAATGAAAAATGTACAAAATGTGTCAGCACAATTGGATGATTTTTCTTGCTTTATTTTGCATAGAGAAGTTACCACAGTGCGCTTATAGAAATCCTTCTGAAAGGAGTGAGTTTTAAATTAGAATGCGAAAGTATTCTTAAAGGAATGGAAAAGAAAAAAATATATATTCTTTTTCCTTAGATTACAGAGTTTTTCGCTAAGCCTGTGTTAAGAAAAAAAATTTCAAACAATTCGCCTACCTATCCACCTTCTTTGTTGAAATATTCTTCGGTACTCTAAATTACGAATTATGGTGCCAACTTCGATCTACTTTTGCCCACCACAGTAAATTTTGATGCATTTTAATTAAAATTAAAATACATATAGCTTTTTAATAAGCCTTCGTAGGCTGAAACTAGCGTCCTTTATTCTCAGACATACGCTTCTTGCTGGTTAGTAATGGAGCGCTATTTTCACTGAAGCGATTTTAAACCGACCCATCCTTAAGTTTTTGGTGACGTTATCATTAAGTTGCACATATACATAAACAAACAACTATCTGTATACTGTTTAGTTGTATTATTGTTGGCTTCCTTTTCCCAGGTTTCCAAACGAGTGATGGAATAACAAAAAATCAATCATTCCAGCAACACAATGCCAGTTTGAATAGTATTGTATTAAGAAATTGGCGTGAAATTGAAGGGAACCTAGCCATGGGAGGAAAGTGTATTGACAACAATTGGTATCTCTACACAAAAGTGCCGTATTTATAATAGAACCTAATTGTAAAACATTAAGTAAGCATGAAGGGTACATTTTGAATTACATATATGGAAGAAAATATATTACAAAAAAACAAGTAAAGAAGTATAAGTTCGGGCGAAACCGAATTTTATATACTCGGCGCAGGTATCAACTGTCATCGTTCCGACTTTCTTTAAACTCCTAAACGTTTATAACAATCTTATTTATTGTTAAGAGATTGTTGTAGGTATTAACTTGGTGTAAATTAGTGTGCTCAGTTATTGAAATATCAGATTTTTCGTATATCCGAAAATTACCGTGATACGGGAAGCCGGTGCAATTTAATAATCTCCGAATTGTTTATTCGTACCAAGCTTATTAAGTGCACCGAGATTGGTAGAATTTGATAAATCGGTTACCGATATACGCATTTGTCGTCATAAGTGGGCGGCGCCATGCCCAAAATCCAAAAATTTATAATAATCTAATTTTCTACTCAGTGATCACTGCAATAATCGATTTTGAGTCAATTAGCTTCAGTAGTTACTGATTTAGCGCATTCGTCTTACTGCAAATTACCGTTATATGGGAGGTGGCGTGGTTATTGCCCGATTTCAAAGATTTTCAACAGGGTTCTTAGCTGCATTATAACCAAGGCTCGTACCGAGTTTGGTAGGGATTGGTGAAAGCGGTTACTAAGATACAATATTTTATCATAAGTGGGCGGGGTTACGCCTCTTTTTCAAAAATTTCATAATAATTTTATTTTGTACCACAATTCTACTTCACATACTAATTTTCAACAATTTCGATTCAATATTTACGGAGATATCACAATTTTTTGCATTTTTCGAAAACACCGTGATAGATTACCTTAGATAAATTAAATACCAAATTTCGTAGTGATATCTAAATTTTTGCATTGATTGCGTTGATTTTAAATAAGTTTTTTTTTTATGTTATTACTCAATTTTTTACATACAAAAAAAAAATAAAAAATCCCACATACGTTGTATGAAAAAAATACGTGAAAAATTGCCAAAACCAAGCTAAAACTTTAAAAAGATGTTTTGAAAATTTGCAATTTAAATGAAACTGCAAAATTTTCATAATTTTTGAAAACGTATGAAACTTAGATTTATATGGATGAAAACACAAAACAATCAAATTAAATAAACAAAAGAAAAATTTGTAATATTTCTTGCAATGTTTGTATTCTTAAGCATAAAAAATTTAACCATTTGAACCGAACCGAACCGCGGTTCGGAGATACTAATGAACCGATTTTTGTACCGGTACAAGTTTTTTCTAAGTGGTTCGAACCACTGAACCGAACCGCACTGATTTTTGGAGTGGTTTACAGCCCTGCTTATAAGTGTAGACCTACAACTTTAGAGAGCAGAAAGAAGGAAAAGTCGTGCGAATCCCGCGATCTTGGTGGCATATTCACATAACTTTTGCGAGATATAAGGAACATGGTCGCCAAAGGCTTCTAATATCAAATCATTCCAATTGAAATCCCTTTATATGGTTTTGAGTCTCAGGTGGGGTTTAGTACGTTTAAGAGATTTCGGCCCCGACAATGAAATAGGTGGAGTGCAATAAGGCCCGCGGAGAGAAATAAAGCCTATGGGCGCTATTTCCATATCGAAGGGGAAATAGCGCCCACCAATAAAATGCAATAAAGCCCACAGGCTTAATTTCCGTTGCGAAAGAGCAATAATGGCCGCGGGCGTTAGTTCCCAAAGAATGGCGCCCGCGGGCGCTTATTGCCATATCGAAAAGGAAATAATGTCCACCGGTAAAAGGCAATAAAGCCCGCCGGCTTAACTTCTTTTTCGAAAATGTAATATGGCCCGCGAGCTCAATTTCTTTTTCTAAAAGGCAATAACGCCCGCGGGCTTTATTTCTTTTTCTATAACCCATGGGCGTTATTTCCGCGGGCCTTATTGCACTCCACCAATTAAATACATATTTCACGCTGATATTTCTGTTAACTTCAGGCTAAGCTTCTGCTCTAATTTGTGATGTGCATTCTAGCAGAAAAATGTTGAAAATTACTATCAAATTGTTGACTTTTTTTGTTTTGTGAGAAGATATTTCATGGCTCACACTAGTAGAATTAATTGTTGGTTACTGGTCGATAAAGCCTTTCCTTTGAAAATTGATATTCCAGCAGGTCTCTTAGGACATAGTTTTACTTACGAAAAGGAAAAATATTTCGAAAACCCCTAATGTGTAGGGTACTCGAAACTGACCTCATTTTTAAAAATTTCTGAGTACTGGTCTGTAAAGGAAGATTTTATCAAGAGTTGCCCCAAACTGAACATTGATTCGACCTTCTACTATAATCGAGTAATTCTAAGATGAAACAAGTTATAGCAAACGGCCGTAATTGGTATACCGAAAGGTATATCTTCCAAACTGACTATGCTAGACATTCTTCAGCTTTACCCAAAAAAACTGAAAGTCATCCGAGGAAGTTTTGTTGTAATCCCCGAACTTATAAATCAGATCTTCTCCTGTCGGACTTCCCATTCCTTTGGGTCCCTATTTATATTATAAAAGCATTGAATTTACTTTGGTGATTTATCCTATGTGGAAAAGAACCACTTTCGATAGTAAATGCACTCAAGATGTGGTCCTATACTTCGCAAGTAGTTTGCATGAGAATTACAGCGAGTACTTCACGCCCAAAAATAGGTCAAAGTAAAGGCAAGAAAGTGTACATGTATTCAAGGCACAAAATAATCAAGGTGTACATCACTGATTGAAGAACGAGTATCGACTTAATCCTGCCAAGATTGTATGCGCACACTATCAAATATTTGTACATCTTAGACAAGTGGATAAGTTGCACGGAAAGGAGGTAGGCAAGTTGATAAAGCCGGGGTTAAGTGTTCGAAGAAGGTGGATATCAACTCAAGTGGAACTGTCATTTAAATAGAACCAGGCTGAAAAGGAGGCAGATGGTTGATGAATAAAAGCGAAGAAAGTAGAATAACAAGAATAAGAAGACCACATTATCTCCACTGACTTTAGCATGTACTGAGCAGGATGTGGGTTACTTTTTCGACAACAAAATAGATATGGCAGTAGTCAAAGGAACAGCGAAATTTAACCTTTTTTTCGAAAATCGCATGTGTTAACTCAATGTTGATGGCTTAAGGATTTATGTTACACCTTCCTGCAGATAATTGTTTTCACTTCCGTTTCCGGCAGGCACAAAATGAACTTTTAATAGCAGTCAAGTAGAGTGGAGTAGTGAGCATCGAGCTGGGTGGAGGAGCGTGCAGAGTAAGTAAATACTTAAGGAAGAGATGCTGTAGTGCGAGGAAATGTGACGTGAGTATGCACAGGAAGCAAGAAAATAACAATGCGGTATATTATAAGCCAAGGGCATATTGAAGTTAAGCTGACTGTGGCTTAGAGAGGACGAGCAGAGGATGTCAAGCGAGTCTAGATAAATAAAATAGCGTGAGCCACTTGAGCCGAAAGCTGACAAATTTGCACAAGTACATATAAGTAAGTACGTACATATAGTTAGGTGCATTCTTTTGTAACCGAGCTACAAAAGAGCACTCGCTTAAATGACGAAATACACGCAAAGCAACAACACAAACTCGACTATTTATCCGAGTTCAGCCAGGACGGTTAAAAAATACACAACCTGAAGGGTAGTGTTGTTAAGTGAAAAAACTGCTCTATTGTGAATTGTTAATGGGAAAGTGGAGAGATTTAAATTGGTTTTTGTATCTAAGTTAAGCTAATCACATGTTTCCTGCCAGCTACCAACAGGGTTACTTAAGTAGCTAAAAGGAAATTTTGCCAGAGTTTAGCGTTCTTTTGTCGCTCGCTTACAAAAAAATGCAGCTGTTGTTGAAAGTGTGCACCGGTGGCAATGATGGCAAATGTGCGCAAGAAAAAATAGACGAAAAATGTGAATAAGAAGATATGCAAAGTAAATCTACATTGAGTAGTGTATTGTCAAAAGTATGCCAGTATGCATATTTGTATATATACATATGTGTGTGTGTTTGCGCTTTTTAATTTAGCAGCCAAAAGTAGAGCTTAAGCTTTTGCACACAACACGCCTGCTTCGCACTTTGCTTGACACTTCCTTTTTTGTTTCCTTAAAGCAAATATTTTCTTTTTTTTTGCCTGCTGCTCTTACTGATGCTGTGACAATGGAGCGAATTTCAAGGATAAGCACATTAAGGACGCAGTCTTTGATGGGTTATGTAAATGTTACTGATGGCATTATTTACTCGATGGTTAATTGTGTTAATATGTGTAATGTATATACGTGAACATAAAAAGTACATCAGCATAACGAAGACTAACTGCGTGCGTGTGTATATGACCGTGAAAAGTGGCAGGCGGGTGCTGTTAGCGGGATAAAGCGTGTTTGTCTTTAGTTCTGATGCGAAAATGGCATACTGAAGCGAAAATAAAAAGTTTTATACAATAAAAAAAAATTATGTACATTAGACTGGTTCGAAAACTATTAAATTTTTGTTTTTCAAAATCCCTTGTGATATATTTTCGACAGAATGAAAAAAGACGCCGGTCAAAAGCGCAGCCTTTAATATTAAGATCTAGAAGTCGCTCATCGCAAATTTGTATGTTCCATTTAAATAACACAGGAAATACAATTTTGAAATTTTATGACCCGTTTTTGCGTCAACTTATCGGAATAATTTTAAAAGAAAATTGAAGGCTGTAACAAGAGTTTCTATTTTCCAAAAGTTATGAAATGCTAAAGTCGACCATATAACAATTTTAAAGTTTTTTCCTTTTTCGCAAAATGTTAAGACGAAATGCATTTAAATATTTGCAACATTGTGAAATTTTTAGTTTTCTGTGAAAAAAAGATCGTTAAAAATATCTGAATCATAAAGCTTAGAGTTTGTGCAGACAGGCACCTAATTGGCTAATTGAGAGCATTTCTGCAATTAAATCCCTAATTGCAACCAAACTTGCCTTATAGAAAGTCAAACAATTAGCTGGCAATTGGTAACTAATTGGCACCAAATGGTCGTAAAATTGCTCATGCAATCCTGGGAAGTGTTTTTAATGAGGAAAAAATCAGAAAAATGAAATGTCATTTAAATCAAATAGACTAAAAAAAAGCTTATTTTTCCTAATACAAATTAATCAATGAAGACTTGATTGTATTTACTGGAAAAGTTCAGTATTTCTATTATACAGCATTATAATTTTATTTTAAAGTTGAAAATCTGTAAATTTTTTTCAGACAAAACTTTTCAAAAACAAAATAAAAAGAGTATCAGCTGCCAAACACTAATTGTTTCAACTTAATTGAATGTGTGTAAACACCAAACTCAGTGACGCAATTTAAAGCTTAATTGCCTCAGCTAATTGGCCTGTTTGAACATTCTATTAATATAGTGTGTATCACAATTATATGCCACCCACTTAGTGACAAATATTAATAATAAATTTTTTAATATTTAATTTCAGTTATCTTTTTATACAAATGTAGTTCAGTCTACAAAGTTAACCATTAATTAAAAAAAAATCGAAAAACTTTCATCACAATTTTACACTTCTTAATGCAAATTTTTGGGTATGCCATTCAATTCTAATACAACAAAGCGTAAGTCGGAAGCGGCTACAAAGTACCGTTGATTTTTGGCAATTATTTTCATTGGCTGTGTTGTGCATTTTTCGTCATATACAAAAATTTAAATTCCTTCAAAAATCCTACTCCGAAAATATTTCGGAAATGATTTTGAAACAAAATAGACTTTTCTGACCCAGTCTAATGTACATACGTACATACTTATATATATTTTGATTTGTTGTAGTGGCAGAAACTTTTGGAAAGGCGTCATCTGCTTTGAAAGTATATTTAGAATAAAAGTTGTCCACATCAGATATGTATACAAATGATATCGCTATTTAGAGTGAGAAGTAGATAAGTCCACTTTTTATGAAAATTTTAATATTGATGCAGGAAGTGAGGCAAATTAAAAAGGCATCCCTTCCTAAAACCCCGAATTACTTATTTTATTTCTGCACATTTTTATGCACTGAAATGAAAATTTGCCCAGTCGAAAGAAATCCCGAAAATCCGATGAATTCAAAGAACTCAAAAAATTTGTGTTAGTTTCTGCCGATTCGCAAGAAATTATGTCTTTCTTTGAATACGCAACAATGCAGCCATCAAAGTTTCAAAAGTTTCTGCTTTCTTGTGAAATTCGAAAAACTGGACATAACAAGTTTTAACTCTAAGCTAGCGATACGGAAAAAGGTCGTTAATTGAAGTTCTTATGCCGGACACATCGCGCCAAAATGCCCCATACCTAATGCTTGCATAGGCGGGACAGAAGCTCTTCGAGGCAGGATGGGCAAATGGAGTTGTCATGTAAACCTATCCCAGACAGGTGTTTGTGCAACGTGAAGTGACCGCTCAGTTTTATATTAACATATGTTTATTTTTAGTCTGCAGATGGACATTAAAGCTTCCGCAAGTATGAAGACGGTAAGTGCCGTAGTGCAGAAGGAAGCTTAATGGTGCCCAAAACTGATTTTTTTCACTGGACTGCTGGCGAAAGTAAAAATAATGCAGCATACGCCCAGGGGCATGCAATGGAATAGCGCCAAAAAAATATTTCCTCTTCCAATTGTTAAACATTCATATGCGCTTTTTATAATGTCAAGAATAAAGGTATAAACTTATTTAGCCTGTTTTTGTTTCCATTCAGAGGTGTTCGGTCCTATTCATTCCTCTGCTGCCATAACTAGTCCTTTCCTAGTACCACCGAGGAAATACAGCGGCTTTAATTTAGAAATGAAGTACTTACTAAAAACGCAAATACTACGCAGTTTGCATAAATAGTTTTAAATAAATACTTTGGAAAAGAATAATAGTTTCGCTTACGCCTAGTCGGCGACACGCCTAATGACCAAACTTTCCACCTCAACCACACTAAAATACATAAATTCTCAATTGTTGAGATGTCAACTCTGAGATGACCACTGTCAGCGTCACCAACAGTCGCAGCATCAGAAAAGCAAGCAAAGCAAATATTTATGCACTTACACATCATACAAATTGCATGCATGCATGCGTGCCTGCTGTTATTTACTTCTACAATATATGCCAACTGGCCATCAAGATTAAATTGGCTGCTGTCAATTTGTGCAAATAAAAGCTGTTATTTATGGCGCATTCCTGTTGTTGAGTGGTCATTCTCCAGATATATATATATAAGGCATACATATACAATGTAATGGCATCACACATTTCCAACATACATATGTATTTATGGGTGAGTGTAGGCAAGTATGTTTGCTGATCGGCTATAGGTTTATTTGCTTTTAGACATGAAGGGGTAGCCAAGTAATTAGTAAATGCATTGAGCCGTGCATTTGACATAAAAGCGAAATCGTGCAAAATGTGTACACAGTCAAATACACACACACACACACACACACACCCCAACACCAAGGACATGTGTATGTATGTATGTTAATTAGGGTATTCCTGAACATTAAAAAGGGAATACTCTCGTTACTGACAAGCAGCACTATCAGCGTATGTCGTCTTTTTAAAATAATTTCCTTCATATCCTGCCAAATTTGGTTAGTGGACAAACCTGTATTTTTGAATAACCAAATCCAATTTTATTTTTACTCCCATCCTGGCGGAAGTACGAGTAAGCCGAAAGCATCTTTGTTTGATGCGTTATCCGTATTACTCTCTAAACTTTGACTTTTTATAGGATATGCCAGGCTTGAAAAATTTTCAAGCGAGCTCCTGGTTACAAATAGGCTATTTTATCGATGGTAGTGGGAGCACTCCATAATTCCGACTTCAAAGATCCCGACAAAACAAGATCCAAATATTTTTTTTTTAAATCGATTCAATAAACAATTCAGACAGGACACAATGTAGTCATAACGAAATCCCGACCAAATAAATTACAAATAACACATTATTCAGACAAAATAAAACCCCGACAACTGTAAATCCCGATAAAGACACAATCCACAAAAAAATTACAATGCGTCCCGACAATCTTTTCGTTTCTTCACTGCAAGCAGCCTAACCCTCTCCCCTTCGAAATACTCGGTAACCATTTTTACCACCAGAACCAAAAGGTCTGGCGGTATTCACGTCGACGGCAAACCAATTCCGACGCTGAACAACGGACAAATCCTCGAATCCAGCTGTTTTTCTCGGCGCAGACAACCGCAATTGGCAACAAAGTCCTCAATTCTTCAATTCGACGGTACTTGTGGCAAAGATAATGTGACCAACTATTTCATAGCACATAGAGGTACAGAAACTGAAAACCAACAAGTAAGAAAGTCTAAGTTTGGGCGGAGCCGAACATTAAATACCCGGCGCAAATATTAAATATATGATTTATATCCTTAAATTTCTAAATATTGAAGTTTCAAGCATTTCTGAAATTTACCGTTATATGAAAAGCGGCCGCAATTTTAGTCCGATTTCAATATACATACCGAGTTTGGTGCAAATTGGTAGAACGGTTACCGAGATACATTTAAGTGATCATAAGTGGGCGGTGCCACGCCTATTTTCCAAAATGTTATCACAAACGTATTTCTTGGTGAAGAATTATTGTAAGCATAAATTTTGAATAAATTAGCTTTAATATTTACCGCTGTGGTGTAGTGGTAAGCAGTACGCGCTTTCACTCATCAGCACCTGGGTTCAAGTCCTGGTCAAAGCAACATCGCAAAATATATAGAAAAAGGTTTTTTCTTAACAGCGGTCGTCCCTCGGCAGGCAATGGCAAACCTCCGAGTGTATTTCTGCCATGAAAAACTGCTTCTCATAAAAATACAATCGCCATTCGGAGTCGGCGTAAAACTGTAGGTCCCTCCGCTTTGTGTGACAACATCAAGGCGCACACCACAAGTCGGAGGAGAAGCTCGGCCAAACACTAACATATGTGTAAGCGCCAATTTATTATTATTATTATTATTTACTGATTTATGGAAGATTTCGCATTTCCCCAAATTACCGTTATATGGGATTTTGTAAATTTTCGGCCATTTGGTATGCTGTGCCAAGTTTGGACGAAATTGGTGCAGCGGTTACCAAGATATACACATGTAACCATAAGTTGGCGTGGCTCTCTCGACGTACGAAAACCGCGCTCTATTAGTCACTCATCATGCCCGTGCTGGTATATGGCGCAGAAGCATGGACAATGACAACATCCGACGAGGCGGCTCTTGGAGTGTTTGAGAGAAAAATTTTGCGGAAGATTTACGGGCCTTTACGCGTTGGCGACGGCGAGTACAACGATATGGACATAGTGCAGCGAATTAAAATACAGCGGCTCCGCTGGCTTGGTCATGTCTTTCGAATGGACACCGACGCTCCAGCTCTGAAAGTATTCAACTCGGAACCCGCTGGTGGTAGCAGAGGAAGAGGGAGGCCCCCACTGCGATGGAAAGATCAGGTGGAGAAGGACTTGGCTTCACTTCACGTTTTCACTTGGCGTTTCCAATTGGCGTCAGTTGGCACAGAGGAGAAACGACTGGCGTGCTTTGCTGAACTTGGCCAAAATCGCTTAGGCGGTTACAGCGCCAAAAAAGAAGAAGAAGAAGAACCATAAGTTGGCGTGGCTATGCCCATTTTCCAAAATTTTATAATATTCTTATTTTTCGTCTACAATTTTTTTAGATATGGCCGTTTAAACTTTAAGATCCTTCTGGAGTATGCAACAAAGAAAGCACCAACTTTACAGGCATGCTTATCTAGTACGGTACCAAACATTGTATAAGGGTATTGCTTATTAGAGTGGTCAGCTCAGTCTTACTCTACTGCGCTCCAAATAAGGCTGAAGCAATGGGCCTAAAATATTATGCGAAAATACTCACATCTGTGTATCGCCAAGGTGCACTAAGGTCTATTTTTGGATTTCGAACAATATCTGAAAAAGCTTTCTTCGTAATTGTCAGATATTCTAGCAAACCAGATGCAAAGAGTGTATAAGCGTGTATCTGTGGGAAATACCAGTTTAGACCGAAAAGAAGTTACAGAGCAGTAAAGATGGTGCTCTGTGGAGATCTGGCAAAAGCGTTGGGATGACTCGGAAAAGGATAGATAGACTCATAAGCTTATTCCACGCATTAAAAACTGGCAGACAATAGCCCACGGAGATTCAAACTACGATCTAACACAGTTTCTTTCGGGACATGGCCCCTACCGCGAGTATCTAAAAATTAGAGGAGAGATTTTAGTACGCCTACCTACCTACCTACTAGTTTTGTACTTTCTGTGGTATTCTTACGCCGTAGGAGATCTCTATATTGCTGTAGCTCTAGTAGTTGTAGTAGTCTTTGCTACTATCTGCCCTTGTTTGACAAGCGCTCTTCATTTGGATATTTCAATGGTCTAATGAGCGGCAAACAAACAAACCGTGTTTACCCGGTTACGGGCTGAGCAGCTCCGTAGTTCATGCTCGATCCGTCCGCAGGTGCGCATTTTAGAGCTGTCTCGCTGGTTCGCGGGTCATACGACACTTTGATCCGGTTCTGAAAGAAGAAGGAAAAGCGGTTTAAGCAGGTATTTTTGGTGTGATGGATATGTGAGGTAACTAAGATTAAATCTGGCATACCCTAATGTACGTGCAGAAATTGAAAGTACATGTAAGTAAATATGTATGTATGTATGTACTATTGTATTCAATAAGTGCAATTCATGTTCACATTCACTGGAGTTAAGCAAATGAAATTATTTGGAAATAATTTACGTTATTTACTTTGTTTTAATCTCATTTGGCTGCTAAATGGATACACATTTCTACTTAAATAGCAGGGTTTTTTTCTGCTAAATCTTTCAATTTAAATGTAAATTTGTTTTACAGTGGTTATGTACAGCTACGAAGAATAATGTTAACAGATTAGATATATGTGAATGCTCCGAGAACATTTTGTTTTTCGAAGCAAATACATAAGTAGTTAAAGCGATCGAAATTGCATTAGTTCAAAAATGAGCACTTTAAATCCGTCCAGAACTTCTTTGACCTATGACTTTTTTTTATGAATGTTACACGTTTGCTTAATGCATAAGTGAGGGTTTATAAAATATGTGTATGTTTGTATGCATGTAAGTATCAATTTAAGTAAGTAATCGCACATCATTAGGACCCAAAAATTGTATCATTCAACCGTGTCATCATGCCATCAGCGTTTAAGGTTACCTTAAATTGCATAACAGCTAACAAACAATCTTCTCTCTGCATACCCCTAATTACATGCGCTGGCCTCGGGCAAGGGCAACAGGCAAACAGAGGCAGCGCGCCTTCCACTTCTCATCCGTTTCAAGTAGAACCAAAGTATTATTTTCATGCAAGAAAATATTTTACGAAAACACGAAGAGAAACTGCAACCAACACAACGAACAAAAAAAAAACTAACAAAGAAATCAAATTATTTTAATGACACACAAATTGATACTTTGACGTAAATGCAATTTTCGACATCAAGACAATGAATGCTGTGCTGTGTGCTTGGACGGACAACAAAAGCGGAGCGGGGAAGCGAAGTGAGCTGATGAGCTACAACAAAAGGATACAAAAATACCAATTGACTGCAGGCAATTTTGAAGAAAATTTCCAAAAGGCAAATAAAAAATATGAAATGCAAATGGGATTTTAAGGAGTCCGCAGGGATGAAGGCTGAGAAGTAAGCAAGTGATCTTTGGAGATGTGGATGAGTTATGTAAGCAAGAGGATGATGAGCTATGTAAGTAGAAGCCGCTAAAGCAGCGCCGGTTACGTGATGGATTCTGGCGCAAGTAGAACAACAAAATTGGCAGAAGCAGCAGCAGCGGCAGCGAAAAGAAATTAGGGCAGGGAAGACCTTCGTAGCAATTTTATTTGTGTGAGTTAGTGCGTTTATTGGGGTGATTGATTGGGGATTTTTTTTTATCGAACAGACCGGTTTTTTTTTTTAATTTCATAGAAATCTTGACCTCTCAATAAAAGTTTTGAGTTTTCGAAGTTTTAAAATTACATATATCCTAGGTTATTTGCGGATGAACAGTATATAATCTTTAATTCCAATAAATGAATGTTTGCGCTGAAACGTTTTCTATGTTTTGACCGAGCTTCTCCTCCAATTCGGGCTCTGATTCTTAATGTTGTGACACAACTGGAGATCTTTACACTTTTACTCCAACCCCATACAAGTTTTGTTTTGGCAGGACTACACTCGGAGCAGTTTGAAATTCACATTCGAATCCCATTAGAGATCAACATTCGAATTCGATTAGACCCAGTCGATAATTTCAGGAGTTAAAAGTCCTTGCGAAAGGCCTTCCTGGCTTCTTACTTCGCTACCCATGGAAGGCCTTCGAGAAGGGCTTTTATATGAAGGCCTTTTGGAGGAGTTCTTTTAATGTTGCTTCTTTAATTTATAAAAATTATACATCTTTGAATTATTTGCGTAAGGTTTATATCAAATATGTGAAATTAATTTGTAATGCTAAATAATATAAATTTATACATTCGCGTAGAATGTAAATGGATAACCCCTTCTAGAAGGCATGCAAGGAGGAACTTACTTAAGAAGGCCTACCTAAATTATCTTCTGGGGAGAATTAATATTTTCTGGAGTCAAGAACTATTTGAGATTGGAGAATGTGGCTAGTTCTCCAAACAATCTCTAATCGATAACTAACCTCAATGTTTGCTGGGATGTAAAACAAAATCCGGTTTTTCTAAAAAGCCGGCTTTGAAAAAACTGCAAAATTGACCAATGCTCTGCTATGGACGCCTGTATATGACCATTTCAGTCAAACAGACGTCGCTCTAAGTATTTCTATTACCTGTCATTGGAAATTTTGTCACTTTAGTTGAATGGTTATTGTTTCTTTTGTTATATCTGAGCTGTTATTTCGCAATGTGTTATGCAAATTTCATGAATTTGTTAAGTAGGATATTCTATACAAAACACAAACAACACCAGAGAACTTCAGCGCAAATGAATAACAAACAATACGGATGAAGAAAGTAGGAAAGTAAGAAAAGTGCGAACTGTTGTCACACCAAACAAATTGGATATTATTTGAATGATGACACAAATACATGCTGTTATACAATTTAGCATACATATTGAGAAAATGACAAGGTGTGCACATTAAGGTGGAGTGAAATTACACTTTTGATGTAAGCAGAATACGTCCACCATGTTTATAGTTGCACTAAAATATTGTTCCGGTTCAGTTTTACTTGACGAAATGTTAAGCGAATATCACGCGTCGGCATCGCTCCATCCGACGAAATTTACTCAGCGACCTCGTTCTGTTCTAAGCTCAAATTATTTAATAAGTTAAATGGATTGTCAAAAGATGGGTATGAATCGAAATGGGCTTGAAAATAATTTATTTCTAAACTGTATTAAGGAGAGCTGCCATGTGCTTAAAAAATTAAATGTAACTTAATTCATCGGTTAATTGAAAAATGTGTATAGCAATGCCAGCGAAAAATTTTGTTTTGAAAATACTTTTAAAGGGGTTGCTACCTGTTTGAAGAGTCGAATTTGTTTTACTTATACTTATACGAAAGATACATAAATTAAATATCGAAATATTAGTGTCAAACGAAAGAGTTTTAAGAAAATTCTAGGCTGATAATATTTTTAATTAGAGTTAAAATCTATTTTTTTTTTTTTTGAAGGTCATCACATCTGCACCACTATTTAAAATGAGAAGTCAAATTAAAGAACTGGGATTCTGCATAGATGTGCACAGGTTTTGTGTTTAGGAATTTACAGAGAGATTTGAAATTTGATGAAATGAAAACTGACACCATGCGAGACCTCTCATCACTGAGAAATGGTCTAGATTAAACATAAGGAAAATTTTTAGAGGTTTTTGAATAGGGTTTCAACTGTTTAAAAAAATTAATTAAACTAAACGATGAGGCAAACAATATTTTCCTCCCTTATTTTGGGCAAGTTTCTTCAGATCTGCAAAAGCGGTTTTCAAAAAAATCGCAATTTCGCTCTCCCTTAATGTACATACATATGTACATTCATATACATATTCGATAGAATGAAGCGAACGAAGAATCCAACTGATGGAAAGCGTCGATCATTCAAGAATTTACATAAATTCAATCGATAGTCGATAAGTATGAGTTGATTGCTTTTGTTAAGCATATTTTTTACTGGCACTTAGCTAGCTTAGACAACTTGACATCATGACAAAATAATTTTTTTATTTCAACTTTCATTTCAAAATAGATTGATTAGATTTAAAGAAAAAACCTGATAAAAATAAAATATTTCACACAAACAGGGTTGAAATTTCGAAATTCCTGCCCGTATTTTGTTTGTAAGTCAAATATTAGTGGCATTAGTGGCATTGTGCTGCGCCACTTTTTGCGGTCAGCTTTTGAGCTCGCGGCTTTATTCGTGTCTAGTGACGTGATGTATGCCCCTAGGATGGTTTGGATCTAAAATCGAAGTAGGGTTGGCTGAATTGAAGCAATCAGACCGCACGAAGGACCGTTACAAACGCCCTTGGGGCCGCATCAAAATTAACAGTCAGCTGATAATTAAATTTCCGTAACTTTACGCAACAAATCGATCTGTTCGATTCGAAATCAAATTATGAAATCTGACACCAGCAGGATTATGACTGGCTGTGATGATAATAATGCACGCTACATACTTATCCATCGTATCTATGTACATATTTGAAAACATACTGAAGTGAGAAGTGAGTTAATGATGTGATGCTGCTGCCGCTGGCAGTTGGTTTGTCGTTTGGTCTTTTTTTTTTTTGGTTTTTCGTTCGGAGGCGAAGCAGCTTGTGCCAGGCATGAGTGGTGGCTGCTGGAGCGAGCCTCTGCACCTCCTCCCGTTTTTGGCACCGACGCTCTGCATAGATTAATGCATTGCATAAAATGGTTATGAATGCTGTTCCTATTGTTGTTATTGTTGTTGCGCTTATTGGTGCTTGTGGAAATTGACAGCTGACAATACAGAATGCCAACATTGGTGGTGATGTCCTTGTTTTTAGCGTCCTTCCTGGAAATTATCATCAGCATAAACATTATGAAAATGATCGTCAACGCTATGCACATGTCCAAAAGTGCTGATGTACGTTTATATACATATGTATGTACGTACACATGTAAGTGTGTATGCATGGAATTAAGTATATACATATAACTCAATTCGCCAGAGTGCTGAGCACACAAAAGCGCCGTCGGCAACTGTGCGGTGTCGAATAAGAGCACAGTGCCTGGCTGGCATTTCATTTCCATTGATTTCGAGCACCTTCTGTATGATATGCGAAGCATTCATGTATGTATGTATGTATCAGCAGTACATATATCCCTGTGTATGCTCGTTTTCAAGCGAAACTGCATTCGCCACCACCAGGGTTGCCACTTTGGTAAATTGTTACCAAAATTGGTAGAAAAAATTTGGTTTGGTAAAAAGGTAAATTTTTTCTCATTTTGGTAGATTTTTGATGAACTTTCCGTTCCCGATTTATTTTTCGTAGTTATCTTTAAATACATATATTATAAATTTCTTTGCATACTTTTGCTTTTGATTGCATAAATATTTTAAATGATTATTTAAATATAAAGAAAAACTTGACACGTATGTAATTACGCACTATGATTGTTCGCAAAAAAATTAAATCAACGCCATTTTTTATCAATGGAAAAGAAATAAAAAAAATCAACGGGAATTTTAAGCAGCACATTAATGGCTATACTCAAATAGTATTTGCTTTAAAAATTCAGATTAAAAAATTCGAAATTTAGACGAAAGTTTTTGGATTTTTTCTATATGTTGTATATAGTTTGAATCCTCGATTTTTATGGATTTAGTTAAAGCAATAAACAATTTTTACTCGAAAAATATTGCGAATATTAAAAAAATTACTTTTTTGAGTCACTGTATTTGTCTATAATACCTCGAGTTGAAGTTTTTCAAATAATGAAGTTTCATTGTTGCCTTTAATTTCATCACTTCCGCTTCTGGTTGAAGAAAACTGAGAATATGCCAATAATATGACTCAAATACCGTATAACTAGTTAAATAAAAGGTTCTTAAAACCAATTTTAATTCTTATTGAAATAACTAAAAAAAAATAAAAAAAACTATAGTTTTAATTAAAATAAATTAAAAAAATAACAAAACTATAGTTTTTATTAAAAAGTTATTGGTAGATATTTCCCAGATTGGTACATTTTTTTCAGGTGGATGGTAAATATTTTTTTTCGTCAGTGGGAACCCTGGCCACCACCATCTCCTTTGCTGATGGCTGTCTAGCTGGCAGCGTCAGCTTGGCAATTATCCTGCCAGTCTGCCGTGTAGAACCTTCTGCAATCATCGTCACCACTAGCGACAGCACCGATACCACTACCACCATAACTTGGCGACTGCCTGCTGCTGCTTTGGCAGTTATTTGCATGCTGGCAGTAGAGCGATAAAACATTAATGCGATAAACAACAAAAACACTGCCCAACAACATTCCGAAATTTCGCCTGGCAACAGCCGAGTTTCTGCACACGGCTATTCTCGAAGTATCCAGCAAGGACGCATGTGGCTATGTATGAATGAATGGACGCATTGTATAGGTAGGTGCACATGTAAAGGGTGATTTTTTTGAGGTTAGGATTTTCATGCATTAGTATTTGACAGATCACGTGGGATTTCAGACATGGTGTCAAAGAGAAAGATGCTCAGTATGCTTTGAAATTTCATCATGAATAGACTTACTAACGAGCAACGCTTGCAAATCATTGAATTTTATTACCAAAATCAGTGTTCGGTTCGAAATCGACAAATCGACAAATTTTGTTCAGCGATGAGGCTCATTTCTGGTTGAATGGCTTCGTAAATAAGCAAAATTGCCGCATTTGGAGTGAAGAGCAACCAGAAGCCGTTCAAGAACTGCCCATGCATCCCGAAAAATGCACTGTTTGGTGTGGTTTGTACGCTGGTGGAATCATTGGACCGTATTTTTTCAAAGATGCTGTTGGACGCAACGTTACGGTGAATGGCGATCGCTATCGTTCGATGCTAACAAACTTTTTGTTGCCAAAAATGGAAGAACTGAACTTGGTTGACATGTGGTTTCAACAAGATGGCGCTACATGCCACACAGCTCGCGATTCTATGGCCATTTTGAGGGAAAACTTCGGAGAACAATTCATCTCAAGAAATGGACCGGTAAGTTGGCCACCAAGATCATGCGATTTGACGCCTTTAGACTATTTTTTGTGGGGCTACGTCAAGTCTAAAGTCTACAGAAATAAGCCAGCAACTATTCCAGCTTTGGAAGACAACATTTCCGAAGAAATTCGGGCTATTCCGGCCGAAATGCTCGAAAAAGTTGCCCAAAATTGGACTTTCCGAATGGACCACCTAAGACGCAGCCGCGGTCAACATTTAAATGAAATTATCTTCAAAAAGTAAATGTCATGGACCAATCTAACGTTTCAAATAAAGAACCGATGAGATTTTGCAAATTTTATGCGTTTTTTTTAAAAAAAAAGTTATCAAGCTCTTAAAAAATCACCCGTTACATAAATATGTATGTATGTATATGCGAACAAATGCACACTCACGGCAACACGATGACGTCGACCGGTATGCATGAATGAATGCCTGAATTGCAGAATGCCAAAATGCAGAAAGGGGAATAAATGTACATAGTAACATACTTTTTTTTTTTTTTTGATATTTTCGTTTGCACAAACAATGAACAAAACTAGCTGCATACGTGGAATTATGAATGAAAAGGATTGCTTCGGAAACGTAAAAGCAATAAGAAAATTGTAAAATTTTTCTTTGTTTAATACTATAATTGCTTGGATCAGCTGGATTAGCACGATCGCGTGCATGCAAAAAGCAACCAGCCAGGCAGTCCTACAGTCAGTCAGTCAACAAACTGGTATTGAACTGAATGCGAATGAGAAAACAGATACACGCTCCACTTCCGCGGCATGCGAGTGAATCGGTAAAGTAGGGTAGAAATGCCGACGGCTGACTCTAACCAGGCACAGTGGGTAAAAGCGATACGCTAGTTGCCTAATTTATTTCTTTTTAATACATTATCGAATTAAACAGAACGAAAAACACTTACAGGTCTATTCTGCGCTGCTAATAAAAATTTTGTAGCTGTTAAATGAAGTTCCTGTGAATTCCTAAACCACTTTTCGCATTCTGTGTACTCTTGTAACCAGTAAATTTTGTTACTTTCTCATAAGCTGGTAACAAAATATTGCCACGTGAAATATGCAATGTCATAATTTCCGCAAATATTAGTAGCCGAATTGCTGAATATTTTAACTGCATTACCAACGTACCTAGAATCGCGGTGACAAGAACTGGTAACATTGTTTGGTGATAAAATTGTCCGGTTACAAAATCGTCGGTAACGCGCAGAATAGACCTGTTAATGTGACATTCATTCCAAAATTGTCCAACAAAAAATGTTCTTATGTATGTACACAGATACGACTTAAAACATAGTCCGCGTTTAATGATGTTCCGATACCAGTACTTATAGACGATGCTTCCCTAAATCAAAGGCTGGCTCTACATCGTCCTCTAACTCGATACGATTTTTGTTCTCCACCTTCGTTAGTTTTAACCCTAGCGAAATCGAGCGGTTCTCATCTTGAATCGTTTTTTTTTCAAAAGCTACAACACAAATCTATTTCAAATTAATTTTAGTTGATTTAACAAACAAGTAAACACTTGCACTTTCTACTCGATACCCATGAAGTACTTGTACACGCGCATCGAAGTACAAAAAATACTCGGTACTTGGTAGAGGCACTCGAGTATATACTTCTATATCGTTTAGAAAGCGAAGAATCAAACAAAAATAAACAATGAGTTTTCTCATTACTTAGCATTTCCTATTTCAGCACTTCCAAGTAACCCCATTCCAAAATAGAAGGATATGAAAAGGCATTTTCTGCTCTTCATAAGCCTTTCTCCACTATATGTCGTTACATTGTACATGGGCATTGACTTAAAATTTATTGTGTGAGTTCTTTCGAGTACAAGGAGAATCGAGTATTTCCTAGCAATACTTTGAGTAGCATCGAGTATTATTTTCGATACTTTTAATGAGTACAGGTATCGAGTACATGGAGGTATCGGACGAACACTAAGTGTAGATTTAAGCTACCACATAGTTCATGAAACTTAATTTCTGATTTCTTCTTTCGTTTGATAGGAATTCTAGAAAAAACTAAGCAAAACAAAGCTGCAAATTAGAAAATAAGAACAAGAATCCTAACGGCGCTTGAACGAAAATTTTTGAATTTATAGAAAATAGAATAAAATTGATTTTTATTAATTTGAAACGGTATACCTACAATATTATTTTTCATGCATACAAAGTCCACTAAATACTCCATTAAAAATTTGGTGCTTTTATTCGAAAAAAAGCGATTTTTCTTGGGTTTTTGTCCCTTTTCAAATTCAAAACTTGGCAACACTGGTTATATGCTTTCGGATTCTGAAGACTCTTATTATTAACATGCATGTACAAAAATTCACCGTCATACAGCTTTTAATACCTGAAAATAATCTGCCGACTTTTATACTTGGACGACCCACTGTACGAAATCGCTTGGGCATGCGCTGCGATAAATCGATTATAAGCACGTCTGGTATTTGAGGAATTTTCAATGGCTCACATAATGTTTTTTTTTTTGCATATAGTTATCTACATATGTATATCTTTGTTTTGTGTGTTTGTGCTGGCTTTCCCGCAACACATCCGGACATCCGTTCAGGCGCTTCCACTTCCAAATCCACTTGTATGCCGAAATTCAACAGAAAAACAAAGCACTCCAGCTGTACTTGGTTCCGGTTTTTTGCACCTACTCACAAGCGTAAATATATACATAACTAGACATACTACATACATATGTATGTATACTAGGATGAGCGTATGTATTTTTTTAGTTATCGCCGCTGACTAGTTCCGCTCTAGAAACGAAAAATTTTCAGCTGTTCTCACGACATGTGGGAGCGCTGCTCACAATCAGTTGTACTTAAAGGGAAGCACACCCAGCCTACGGACGGCTAGTCTGTTTAACAGCCTTTGTTTGAAGCCAAGGGGTGGGTGGTGCTACAAAAATTTCAGGAATTTCTAACCCAATTCCATGCGAAGCGATACAAAGCCAAACCATATTCTTATTTATAAATGCGCATTAGGATCTGGAAAAGCATATTTATTACTTTGGAATGGCCGAAGGGAGTTTGCTGCGCGTCTATGTGACTCACTTATTGGGTTGTCGGGAGTGTGCGCCTGCATGTGTGTGTATGTATGTGGGAACGCCTGCCGTGACATTGAACAAATGCCGCATGCTGCATGCCGTTTAAAACTTACTTTTATGTTCGTCAGGAACACAAGGCCCTAGCAAATGAACCAACATACATACATACATACGTATGAGCCTCTAACCGGCGGACTGTCATTACTTAATCCATGGCGCATTAGTGGCTGCAGTCCGTGCATTACCAACAAACAATGCCCGCATACATGTGCAAGCAATCATAAAACACCTTTTGTACATTTTCCATGTGCACTTACACAAATAAACAAATGTATTAATGGTAGAAAAGTGGATAAATACGTACGTAAGTATAAAGATGTGAGCACAAGTACCCTACATTTTTGCCTAAAAATTTATCCTCCCATCAGGCCAGTCACATATTTTATGCTTATCGCTGGCACTGTATAATTTACAAATACACATATGTACATACATAAAAATAAATTGCGTTTATGTGCCATGAGGTCCTTTCGGCTGTCAGCAGCGCACATTCGACATGTGCAACATGCCATGCCGCGCGCTCAATGCCGAAGGCAAAAATACATCACTGGTGTTGTGTAGCAATAACTAGTAACTAGTAGCGGCAGCAGCAGCAAACATTTAATGCAATGCCTCATTAATTGTTTTGCACCCCATTTCTCTCAGCGTATTCCTATGTATGCATATGTGCGTTTGCATGTACATATGTATGCACAAAAAAAAAACTAGGCCTCTGCTGTGAAGCGACGCTGCAATCAGCTGATGGAAATTTTTAGCTTACTGCTGCTGCTGCTGCTGCCCAAGGACAAGGACAAGGATATGCGAACAGCAGTGAAGTTGCACACGCCTTGTTGGCCTTGCTGTCGAGCTAAAGCACATGCTGTCGAATAAGAGCCTTTTTTGCACACAAAAATACGCACACACAAACATAAAAATCCACTAGAAATGTATATACGCATGTAGCTGTGAGCAAATATGCTTGCATGGAATAACATTTATTATCGTGCGAGTATTTATTTTTATTTTTTTAATAAGTGGATTTTTATGCTGCCATATCTGGCAGCTGCCTTAAAATAGAGTGGCTTTTATATGTATATATATGCCTGCTTGTTCCTGTGGCCATGAAGGATCAAATATCACGATTTTTGCTACTCAAAGACATTACGTTTTATTTTTTTGCATTAATGAATCTCCATAGTAAGTGCGAGCTACCGCGGAAAAAAGAATTGATAACAAGTTTTGAAAAAAGATTAAAAATCTGTTCGAATGACCTACTTTTGTGCGCAAAAGGCTGCTGACTTACATATATAAAATCAGGTTTCTTGGGAACACATTTTAGCAAAGCTTGTTTTTTGTTCCTCGTTAAAGCGAATATGTGTTAACAATATAAATTAAGACAACAAATACATATCGGTCGTTTTCCAAACAAAGTCATTACAACCAAGAATTTGTAAAAACTTAAGAAAAAGGGCTTAAAAATTATTTTAGGCAAATTTTTATCCTTGAAAAAAATAAATAAATCAGTTAATAGTAAAAACAAATATTTTTAAAGCAAGCATTCTAAATATGAACCAAATCGGACTATAAATATGGGGGTTTCAAACCTTTATTAGGGGGTTTTACTTTGACCAACGAGCGATCGTTTGCCTATTACAGTTCCAGTGCAAAGTGGAAGAGATTTTTTAAACAGTTCAAGCTTTTAAGGACAATTCTTTATGTTAAATTCATAAACGGTCTTAGTAGGGTTGCCAACATTTTCTAAGAAATTTTTGGTACTTTCTAAAAAAAATCTGAATAAATATAGTACACTTCAAATATTTAGTATTTTTTTAAGAAATAGTAAACATGCTTTTTAAGTGTACATCTTTTTTCTTTCTCATGCATTGCCTCTATAAAAAATTATATTTCTTTGAAAGTATCATAAGCTTTATCGCTATCAATATTTAAAATAATATAAATCAAAAGCTCATTTTTTATTAGTGAGATATTCACTTTATTTCTCTCATCTCCCATTTCAAAATCTTAATAGAAATGGATAGCATAACTGAAATAATTTTAAGTAAATTTGGTAAATGTTTCTAAGTATTTTTAGAAATGTTGCCATTTTTATCTGTGGACCATTTGGTTTAAAGTATATTTATTTTAATATTGATATTTCAGTATAAATTCCATTCATTTTAAAACATTTATTTCTTACAAATGACTGAAATATATTTACATATACTTATAATTGAAGAAATATAATATTTTTGTATACAATATTTTTTTCCAACAGTGTATAGTACGCAGCCCCAAAAAATAGTACAATACAATATATTATAGTACGGTTGGCAACCCTAGCTTTTAGAAAGAAATGAAACCCCTGTTAACCCTTATGTGGCCAACCGGGTACACGGGCACCCATCGACACATATTGTATCAAATAGTTTTTTTTCCTTGGAACAATTTTTTTAAATCCTCTCGGGTCCCCACAATTTAAAAAAGATTTTAAATGGATAAATGTATTTATAATTTTGAATTTAAAAAAATGTACACGATTAGTCCAACCGGAGTACCCGGGGCTGTTTGAAAAATGCACGAGGTTATATGTATGTAGATATGTACAGAAAAAAACGTGTGGGCGTGGTCTTGATAGCTAAGCCGCTAGAAAGAGAATAGTTCACACTTTGTAAAAAGTCACACCTGATTTCTCTGAACCTTCCAAATACTATTGGGGAACCATTGTAAAATGGGCTTAAATTTGCATTTTGACACCGGAAATGTAAACTCGATAAACAGTATTTTTGTGCAGAGCACCATTCTATTGTTAAAGGTATTCAACATTTATTGTGCATATAACTCCGGCTACGCCATGCACAGTCTATGTCGAAGAAATCTTTGATCAGACCATTAAACATATCCTCTTAACAAATAATAATAATCATGAAGTTATCAGGAATCCAAGTCTACTGTACCTATTTATTTTGGTTTTAAAGTCTTTTTTGAAAATCTTTTCTAAGGTTTGCATCAATTATATCTATTTACATATACGTACTTAAAATAACCCCAAGAAATCCCTTTTTTTATCAAAACAAAATCATTGCTCAAAAATCGGTTAATTAAACGCCAGCGAAAAGCCTGCCACGCGTCTACAATTCCCTCTAATCGCCGCCGACCGTAATCATTAATCAAAATGTTGATGTCTAAAATTGTATACTCTAAAAGTCCCACAAATCAGTGATGCCAGATTGTGGATAATTTCCCTATTCGAGGAGTGTTTTGCAACAAAAATTATTAAAAAGGAGAAAAAAGGGATTTTTATTTAACACAATTATCGATCCATAATTGATCAAAATTCAAGAATAGGCGACACCCTTACGAAATTAATCGTTCTGAAGAAGTTGTGATGTGGAATAAAGTTATATAAGTAGTAAGAATTATAAGGACCACTTTGAAAATTTTCTCACTTTAACCAATTCAAGTGCTGAGTAAAGTTCTGAACACATTGAAAACGACGGGCTACGGGCCACAGCTTCCAGTTTGTTATCTTCCTCATCTAAACGCTTTGTCGATGACGACATGAGTTTTTGAGCGTGTCAGCGACATCATGAATTTGTATGAGTTTGTCATACAAGAAGAGGAAGAACCTTATCTGTCGTTGGAAAAATAGAAATAGATCTAATCTGGTCACAACCACGTAGCGTAACCCGGTCGTCGCCAAAACAATAATCTACATAAGAGTACGTGTTAAAATAATTTGACAGCTGTGGTCCGTAGCTCGTCGTTTTCATTGTGTTCGGGCTATAAGAAAGAATCTTTCCAATTGTAACTGTGTTTTAATGTAAAAGGCAGAACAAGTTATCTGATGAAATCAAATCAAAAAAAGCAAGTGCTTCAACTTTAAAGTCACCAAAATCCATATTCGCTTAGACAATGCAAATAATTTGTAATAGTGGTAGTTTTAAGAATTGCCAGAATTCTTTAAGGCCTTTAGTACGTAATCTACCGACCTTTGCACCTGGAAAAAATATTGTATGTATATGTATATTAAGGTAACTAAGTATATGAATGTTACTTTTTACTACTGAAATAGCATTTTGAATTATTTGGAAATTTTGTGCGATAAATTTTTAAGATGTGGGAATTGAGGGATTTTCCCCCGATTTCCGTAGGTAATTTAGCAGAGAATATCTGGCAACACTGCCACCATTCATTGGGATTTATCGAAAATATCAAGAAAACGAAAATATTTTTCAAAGACTGTGCCAACGATTAAGTTATCAAACAAAAATATGGTTATAACTTCAGCGCCAGCAGAAAATTAATCAATCAAAAGTTTGAGAAGATTTTTTTTTTTACTGCTGCTTTGCTCCCTCACTTGAGTATTTCTACCCTGCAGGGAAACCCCGAACTGGTGAACTAAATTTGTAGTTCCGTACTAGATCTTTATCGCCAAAAATGAACTAGTCCGATAGCAACTAAATCCCCACCAGTCCAAAATCAGCGAAAAGTGGTACTTTTAAAAAACTAATTTTTTCAGTTTTTTTCACTAGAAATCTATATCTAAAGTGGCGAATTTAGAAATGGTTCGGAACTATAGAAAACGGGATGCAGCGGGGGGCTTGTTTACTTTTCATAGATAAGTGTTCGGCGGCTTTTTCGTTCAAATACGCTTCTATTCTGCGCTTCGCGGATGCTTTTTCATAGCTTGGTAATACAAAACTAAAATTTGTGTTAACATTTCAACATCTTGGGACCGTCTGGAATCTAAGAAATAACAGCGAGCACCTCTGCAAACTCAGCTACAGCTAAAGGTATGTAAACGTACATTTCTTACAATCATTCAAACAAATTTAATTTCAAATTGAAAACACATTTCTTCCAAAATAACTTAAAATCGCACATACGGAAGAACCAAAAAGATTGAAAAATCATGATACTTTTTTTTTTCTTTCGTCTGTCGATTTCAGAACTGGTTCGGAACTATAGAATTTAGGACTGGTTCGGAACTATCGAAAAAGGTATGCAGCGGGGGGCAATTGACACTTCCTAGGACATCGCCATGTTAAATTCGCCAGTTGCTTGCATGCAAAAGAGATTTATCGCGAACTAGAGATTTTCCCCACAGGGTAGGTACTTGCACTATGTATGTATGTGTGTACGTGTGTAAACAAATTGCAATCAACTGGCGCTTATTCATGGTTTGATGTTGTTTGTGGCGGCGGCAGTAAAGTCCGTGCCAAGTATATACACAGAGAAATTTTCGTTTTCAAATTTGTATAGAACGTTTTACTT
>NW_023458559.1:60978571-61028922 GCF_013731165.1 Rhagoletis pomonella | reverse complement strand
TGCAGAATATGGTCAGATGAACGCATGCCCGACGACTGGAATTTAAGTGTGCTCTGCCCAATCCACAAGAAAGGTGACCCCGCCATTCGCGCCAACTACCGCGGGATCAGCCTTCTAAGCATAGGTTACAAGGTCTTATCGAGCGTATTGTGCGAAAGACTGAAGCCCACCGTCAATGAACTGATTGGGCCTTATCAGTGTGGCTTTAGACCTGGCAAATCCACCATAGACCAGGTATTCACAATACGCCAAATCTTGGAAAAGACCCGCGAGAAAAGGATCGACACTCACCACCTATTTGTCGACTTTAAAGCCGCTTTTGACAGCACTAAAAGGAGTTGCCTATACGCCGCTATGTCTTAATTTGGCATCCCCTCAAAACTCATACGGCTGTGTAAAATGACGTTGAGCAATACCACCAGCTCCGTCAGAATTGGAAAAGACCTCTCCGAGCCGTTCGCCACAAAACGGGGTTTCAGACAGGGCGACCCCCTTTCATGTGACTTCTTTAATCTGATGTTGGAGAAGATAATAAGAGCTGCAGAACTGAACCGCTCAGGAACAATTTACTACAAGAGCGTGCAATTGCTGGCTTATGCCGATGACATCGACATCATCGGTAACAAAAACCGCGAAGTCTGTTCTGCCTTTTCCAAGTTGGATAGGGAAGCAAAGCGCATGGGTCTGGTGGTAAACGAGGACAAGACGAAGTATCTCCTGTCATCAAACAAACAGTCAGCACATTCGCGCCTTGGCACCCACGTCACTGTTGACAGTTACAATTTCGAGAAAGTAGAGAATTTCGTTTACTTGGGAACCAGCATTAACACCGATAATAATGTCAGCATTGAAATCCAACGTAGAATCACTCTTGCCAACAAGTGCTACTTTGGACTGAGTAGGCAATTCAGGAGTAAAGTCCTCTCTCGACGTACGAAAACCACGCTCTATAAGTCACTCATCATGCCCGTGCTGGTATATGGCGCAGAAGCATGGACAATGACAACATCCGATGAGGCGGCTCTTGGGGTGTTTGAGAGAAAGATTTTGCGGAAGATTTACGGTCCTTTACGCGTTGGCGACGGCGAGTACCGCAGACGATGGAAGGATGAGCTGTATGAGCTTTACAACGACATAGACATAGTGCAGCGAATTAAAATACAGCGGCTCCGCTGGCTTGGCCATGTCGTTCGAATGGACACCGACGCTCCAGCTCTGAAAGTATTCAACTCGGAACCCGCTGGTGGTAGCAGAGGAAGAGGGAGGCCCCCACTGCGATGGAAAGATCAGGTGGAGAAGGACTTGGCTTCACTTGGCGTTTCCAATTGGCGTCAGTTGGCACAGAGGAGAAACGACTGGCGTGCTTTGCTGAACTCGGCCAAAATCGCTTAGGCGGTTACAGCGCCAAAAAAGAAGAAGAAGAAGATGCTACAACGCGGCGCGGCGCGGCTCGGCAGCGTCATCGATAATGCATTATTTGTGATGGCAAAACGTCAAAAGCTTTCGCTATCTCGGTGGTGGAGATGAAGATTGTTTGCTGGCGTTTGCAGAAGAAGAAATGGCAATGAAAAATTGTATATAGTTTTTGCGGCATGGAGCGAATAATAGGAGAACTAATCAACGAAGCCGTGAATACCTAGTTATAATTAGCGAAAACTCAATCAAAAGGCGAGCACTAAGTATATACAAATTGTGGCCGAAATTAGAGGGAAGTGGACGTCGAACTCACTGGTACTGCATACACGGCAATAGTAATTAAAGTATTCAGTACAGGTAAAACCAAGCTAATTTTGCTGCAAAATTTGTCAAATACTTACTTATTAAATCACAGCTAACTAACAGTACCTCTATCGAGGCAATCAGACAGATAATTTTTATTAATAACCAACTGTGGAATTCTTTTACGTTTGTCAAATTGACGAATAAATGGAATGACCATGATCTTAAAAGATCCTAAAATTCTCAAGGTGTGTTTTTAAAAGATATGAATTTTTGAACTTTGAAACGATTTTTTTTGCGAGAGTTTCATATAATTTTTTTTTCCAGCTCAAAAATGTATATCTTAAAAAAGACATTTTATTTGAAAGCAAAAATTCATATAATTAAAAAGTACATCTTGCAAAAATTTCTTTTGAAATCAGTAGGACGTCTTTTCGAGTGACAATGAAAAAATTAATAAATTCGGTTTTTTTCGCCTAAATAAACTTTTAAAGTCTAAAATTGTTCAAATACTTGATTTGTTTTTTGTTGCACCTATTTCTGGAAATCAATTGATTGAAATATATCGTCGGTGATACTGCAAAACATTCTATGTTATTACCTCTGGCGCTTAATTGATCTGTTATCCGTATCTGATCGCTTCTAGCAATCGTTCATCTTCATCAGCTAAGCGTTAGCGTTTTTTTTTTCTGGCGAGAGAAGGAAGTGACACTAAAAAAGCTCTGGATTCGCTCATATAAGCTTTTTCTTTCACAATTTTTTAAATTTCGAAACTCATCTTTATTATCGAACACAAATTCTACTCTCAGTGCCGCTAACTAGAACAAAAAAAATCTTTTTTTTTCAACTCAAATTTTGCCGCCCCTAAATTTTTCCGCCCAGGCACCTGTCTATGTTGCCTTTACAATAAATTCGCCACTGCAAACGGCAGTAAATTTCCACGCACACATCCTATATAACGGTAATTTAGAGAAATACGAAAGCTTCGTTAAATCATACATATCTGTATCTCCGTAACCGTTCGCACCAAACTTGGTACGCACTCAGAAATCATTGAAACTTCGATATATCGAAGTTTAAGAAGTCAAATTTACTCAAAACTGATTCAAACAACAATCCCTTGAAAAGAAATAGCATTATGAAGGTAAATTTTTTATAATGGGTGTGATACCGCCCACATATTACGATATACGCTTATATATTCATTATATGTTATTATATGATGAAAGAAACGTTCTAATCAAAACTAATCCAATTCAAAAATGGTCGATTCCCATATAATTTTTCTGTAATTTCTATTCAACTTAATTTATTCGCAATCTTAGCCTGAATGAGAGCGTGTGTAATTTGCAATTACATACGTTTAAATTTTTGTACATATACTTAAGTGGTTTTAATTAATATGCAGCTAATGCATTACAACAAGCAACGTGTAGGTACTCAGACATACAATTACAGCAATAACTAATAAAAAACCAGTGTGTTTGCTGATAGCGTCGATATAGTGAAATTGCAAATATTGACGCGATGTCTGGATTGTAATAAAAACAATCACAAAAAATATAGGACAAAAAGCAAAGACAAAAAAAAATACTAGTTACAATTTAATGTATATAAGTGAATTAGAATGTGTTTAAAAAGGGAGTGTGCGAAAATAAGTACTCACCTTATCGGCACGTGTATGTAATAAGAGGTGTAACTACACGTGCTCTAGGGCAATGTAAATACCTCTTGACTAGTGCGCAGAAGGCGATACAGATGTCAAATAAAAATTTAATTCAAATACACATGTTACACAACTTATTTAATGCAGACATTACTCTGGTAGAACATTTGTGGTGTTTTTAACCCTCAATCCAAGTCTGAGGTCCGTTTGATTCGTGCACCTCCTCAATTTCGAGTTAATTGCGAAAATTGTGAAGAGATATCAAAAAATTTGCAATTTTCGCAATTAACGCAAACTTTAGGAGGTGTACGAGACAAACGGACATCAGATTCGAATTCATCGGGGCGAAAAACACGTTGCTAGGTGGCTTTGGTTAAATGCACAAATCACTTTTTTTTTGTGCCGGTGCATGCGAAATTCAGCCGTTACACCGGCACAAAAAAAAAAAAGTGGTGTGTGCTTTTAACCAGACCTACCTACTCGTACGCATTCTACACGGTTGAAAATTTCGGTTTTAATTTTAAATTTTTTGGACTACATACTATATGACCAAACTAAATTCAGTTTCAAATGCAAACCTTCCAAAGAAGCAAAACACCACCAGTGGAACTAATTGAAGCTCTCTCGTTTTCCCCTGTAACGAACTAATTTATTTAGGAAATTTAGAAAGTTGTCAATGATCCGACTCTACATTTAACATAAACTAATTTAAAATGCATTTGGCTTAAAGAACATCAAACTCAAAATGTTTTATTTTGAACGCGCTTTCGTTCTGCACTTCACATATGCTTTTTCATACTTCCAAGACACAAATTGCTTCTTTAAGTAAAAAGAGTATCAAAATTCGAAACATTTACTCACTGCATTTATTTCAAAGTAGACTTTCAATTAGTTCATTAAAAACAAAAAACTTTCTTCCGTCAGTGTAAGTATGTATTCTTGTAAGTAAACAACTGCATATTAAATTTGAGCATAGATTATTTATTCTAAATTTAGAACAAGTCTGCTTTAATTTTACGGACGTTGTGGCTATAAACACCGAGGTAAACACATAGAGGTATACGTACATAAATATGTACGTACGTATGTATATATACAGATGCGATCAACTAATTAGCAACGAAATTCAAAATGATATTGTTGCAAATTATGTTTATTTATTTATTTTTAATAATTTTCGTTTAATAAAAGTTGAAAAGCTTGTACAAATTGCAGAAAAATTAATCAAACTTCAAAAAATTTTTTTAAAAATTTTTAAATTTTTTAATTAAAATATTTACAAAATTTTCGGGTATGCAGTTTTGTAGCCCATTCAAATGCAAGTTCCAAGTCGTTAAAAATTACTGTTGATTTTTTAGATTTTTTTTTGTGGAATGTGTTGCTGTTTTTTCATATTAAAAAAAAAATTATCATGTGTTATATGGAAGAAAATGCACAACACCCTTCACAAAAAAAAATTGTAAAAAATCAACGGTAATTTTTAACGACTTAAAACGTGCACTTTCTTTGCTATAATTGAATGGGCTATAAAACTCCATACCTGAAGTTTTCTAAATATTCTAATTAAAAATTTTGAAATTTTGATGTACATTTTTTGAAGATCGTTCTTTTTTGTTTATGTAATTTGTGCAAGCTTTTAAACTTCTGTTATTGTGGTTGCTGTTATAGATTAATTTATATTTTAAATGAAAATTATTAAAAACAAAGCAATAAACACAATTCGCAAACAATACCATTTTGAATTTCGCTGCTAATTAGTTGAACGCATCTGTAAATATTTGTGTATATGAATATGTAACCTCTTTCACAGCCAGATGCCGGTGTTTCATAGCTGCCTTGGGGAATGCAAATATGTATTTGCGTATAAATATGAGTCTAAGTGAGGCGAGTGTTATCAGCTTGTGTAAACTATTAATATTTATTTAATACTTTTTTCTTATTTTATAATTTTTTTCTAGACATTTTCACAACACATTTGATTGTTTTGTGGTATATTAATTTTTTTATGAAATATGAAAAAATATATTGCGTTGTTTTAAAATACAACGCAGTTGGCGATGTATATGCTCGCTCGCTTTCGCTGGCTCAGACATTTTAATGAATACAAGCTATTGTATAATACAAATTATTAAAAAATTAACATAGTATATATGAATTAAATATACAAACATAAGTGTGCGTCTAATAAAGTGTGTCGATTGAGTTATTAGTTGCAAAAAAGTAATAGAAATGAATTATTTATATGAAAATCTAGGGAATTTGCATATCAAAACAAAACTGCCACTATAAAATAAGAACAACTTTGCACGAATACGTACATCAGTATATACATATAAGTACACTCTACACATATTAGAGTGGTTCAGAAGAACCACCAGAGGGAATGTTCCCCAATAATACCAGAGTAAGTAATTACATGTAAAAACCACATATTTCGCTGCATTTTAGCATGTCACGAAAATAAAAAAAAATTGTGAACATCAGCATTTTTATAAAAAACCGACCGGCGCGAGCTATAAAATAATTTTTTTTCAAAATGAAAAAATACGTATCTGTTTTTTTTTAACACAAATAACAATAATTTGAGGTAGCGCTTATGAATTTCAAAAAAAAAAAATTTAACCACTCTAGTACATAAATTTGTTATCCAGCTTCAAGGTGTTTGACTGTACATATTTACCGCGCGCGAGACAAGTTTTCACCACTTCTGACTATCTTTCGTTTGTTTGTTTAATTCTCATTATTGGTTTCGTAAAAGTACCTTTTAGCTAATTATCCATTACAAATCATATAAATACAATTAAAAGTTTCCAACTTTGAACAAAAATTAGTAAAAATTCACAAAAATTTCCTCTCAGTTCAAAGTTTTTAATTAGAATTAGTTGAACAATTTTTGATAGTTTTTAAGTTTTATTATAACAAAATGTAAATTGAAGGTTCTAAAAACCTCGCTTTGAGTTTTAATAAATTTAAAAACTTCAAACTTTCACTTTATTATACTAAGATTAAATAGCTATATAAATGCATACCAAAATTTTCAAGAAATTCTATTGAGAAAGTTTGGAGCTTAGATGGATTTTTTTCCAATTTTTGTGAAAAGCTTGAAATCGATTTATATGGTTTTCTGTTCGATTATGAGCTACACTTTTATAAATATTAACTAAACCTTAAAAAAAAAGAAAAATAATTAAAAACTGGTTAAAATTTTGAGGTGCTATCTTTTGTCGCGGTCTGTACTCATATTTGATTTTATGGATGTTGTGCGCCCAGTAGGAGGCACGTGTGTATATATATATATATTTTCGCAAGCAAATAAACTCTTTGCTACGTCCTACTCCTCTAAATGTCCTCTGTCCAGATTGTCACCACTTTGGCATCACTCTCCGCTTGCTCCTCCTGTGGCAGGTCGTTGCAGCTGAGCGATTATGCGTTCATTTGTCGCTCTCCATTTCAAGTCGTCTGTGTCTGTTCGTCATCCGAATGTCCGTCCGCTTGGCGCTGCACATGCCCTGCTATTCATATCAAATCTTCAATGACAGCAATGCAGCCACTGAGCTGATGATAATCGAGTTACATACTTTTATGTTTGTTCGTACATTTGTGCGAGTGCTAGTGTGCGAAAATACACTACTAGTGCACTAAGTGCAGCGTAGAGCTGAGCAGAATCATATGAATATGTAAATACAGTCGTGTGAAAAATAATAGGGACTTTAAATTCTAGCTTAACCCTTTCGGAACCCTGAGCCTATAAGTAAAAGTCCTTCGTCTTTCTTGAGGTCGGTAATAAATGAATTTTTTTAAGAAAAAACAAGGAAAAAATTATTTTTCCAACTCAACTTCCTCGACCATTTTTTGCTACAAAATTTTGTTTTCCCAAATTTTTTTCTGTTTTAAGAAGCTTCTGCCTTTTGTAAAAAAAAATTGTAAGCAGTGCATAAAAAAAAATATGCAAAATATTAGAAGAACAATTTTTTTACCAAAAGCAGAAATACAAAATTTCGAAACTTAAGGAAAACAATTCAATGTCATCGAAATTGCACCTACAAAAATTTGCTTCCCTACATTTTTTTCTATTTGGATAATTATTTCTGCTTTTGGTAAAAATAACTTTCTTCTAAATAAATTTTTTCCTAAGCAAATATTTTTACAAAAAGATAATTTTCAGAAAAAAAGCTTAAAAATTACTTTTCTCCTGAAATTCCATTTTAAAAAAATATTACTTTTTTAAGTTTTTTTTCTAAATATATCTTTTTTAAAAATAATTCCAAATATATGTAAATGTTTTTCAAAATTTAATTGTTTTCTTTACTTCCTTTTTCTTCAAAAACCAATACTTTTCTAATTCATTTTATGTAATTTTTTTAGTTTCGATGATAATATTTAATTAAAAAAACAGAAACAGTTTTCTTATGAGCCGAGAAACTCTTTGGGAGGTACATATGTTTCCCTTGGTCTTGAATGGGTTAAGAAAGTGCAAGTTTCATGTGGCTAAGGATTCGTATTGATTTTTGATATTTTGTTTTTTTTTGCTGGCAGCGTTATTATATTTTTCCAGACAACAAAAATTGACGAGCATACTTTGTATGGAAGAAAATGCTAGAATTTAATGGGCTGTAATACTGCTTACTTAGATTTTTGTAAAAATTCTTAATAAAAAGTTTGTTGTTGTTATAAAATTTTGTGGAATTTTTCTGATTTTGCTACAAAGTTTGAAATTTGGACTTATATGGTTTTTGTTAGATTATGAGCTGTATTTAAAAAAAAAAAAATAACATTCAGCAAAGAAAAGAAAAATAGCCAAAACTATTTTTCACATGACTATATGCACATACATACGTACATATGTATTGAGTGCATAAATAAGCAGGAACAACAACAACAACATCAAACAGTGGCGCTTTGTGGTCTGACTTACAAATGTATGCGTGCATCCAATGTACCATAATTTAATAAATAATAGTGACATGAATATGCTCAAATAAATCTACACACACACATGCACATACATCAACTACATCTGTTTGAAGCTCAAAGGAGCTAAAATGCATCCCTATAAACATGATCACATAACCGCTTCATAATCTATTTAGTTGCATGTTTAGTGGCTGCTTTGAACAGCCATAACTCATGCACACAATCACACATACATTACATAGTGTACATTAGAGTGCCTCATATTCATAATCTTTAATCATACATACATACACATGTGTCTCTACATTAACACCACTGCCAACTTCAGCTGGTCTGTTGCCTTTGGCTGCCTTTTATGGGTCAATCAAGTGTTAAGAATTTATGACAGGCGTTTATTATTATGCAACTATCTATCTTTCTACAGATTTATAATATATCATTCACTAACATACAACATACACAATACATTGTAGTACATAGAGCACACAAACATATTCATACATACACATACTTACATATCAGGGTTGTTGCGAATATACGCATTCGCAACCGCGGAGCTTTCGCATTAATTTTAACATTCGCATTCGCTCTTGCATTCGCAGTAATCAATGCGGAGCTTTTGCGAATGCGAATATTGTGCAAGTGCACTGATAAAACGTACATTTGGCAAACAAAATGGCAAATTGTAGCCAATATTTTTTGCCTGTGGAGATGCTACGTTAAAACTGTCCCCCTACGTCCCCCTTCTTTTGTAATTTAAAGTCAAAGAGTAAGATCCTTCAATAGGTATTTCCAGCGAAAATCTTCAACGCCAAGCTATAAAAAGAATCGACTATTTGCGCGGTAAAAGATAACTTTTAATTAGGTTAGAATTATATAACTATCAAATATTATTTGCCAGAGGTCTGTTGAAAAAGATGGATGAATTTTTTTTTTTTTTACTTTTTCTTAGATAAGTGTATAATTTTTGTTTCATAAAACGGCTTATTATGTGAGGTTACGTGCTTTCTTTTATTACCTAGCAGAAAAACACACCCAATAATTTTTACCGGTTTTACTGTGCAAACAATCCTCTGTGCGCTCGAAAACAACAACATTTATTTTAATTTTCTGATAGTTGTCAAAATTTGCATGCCTTATGGTACGGCCAGCGGTGAGTAATTAATTGTGACTGCCTGACGTTACAAATTCTGAACAACCATATGAATGAGAATGAAGAAATTTTTGGAAAGCAATGGTGTTTAAACAACGATTTTGCCATGGATGCTAGATTGTGAAGATGAAAGTCAGACATCCGACATTTGCAGCCCCGATGCAATTCTGAAAAAGGAATTATTGCACCACAATAAAAAAAAATTTTATGAATATAACTGAAAGTCCTCCCCACTGGTGCAGCGTCAATCGAAAAGAACTTACAATTATGCCATGTTTCAAGTTTGTCGCCTCGAGCGGGTAGTTACTTAGTGGCGCAGGTTTGTTTTGCGACCCCTCAAGAAACAGGCTATAACCCGAAAAGCTAGCAGCATTGATTTTTATTAAATACAATTTTCCAATTTTTAAATTCAAGTACTAAATTAAAAAAAAAAAAAAAAAAACTTTATTAAAAGTTAATAACTTTTCCAGTTTTTATTCACCTAAATCCGCTAATTTACTCGCCTAAATTATTTCTTAAAAAACTTGACATCCGCATTCGCATCCGCGGATGTCTAAAATTACACATTCGCAACATCACTAATACATACATATGTATGTACATATGTCTCATTCGTAAGCTAAAATACTAACAGCTACACTATGAGAAATGGCTTTGTTATTTTACTCCATTTTAGTTATGCTTTTCTCCTACTTAGCTGTAAATCTCAGCACTTTGTAGCGCTTTGTTTGCTGCTTTATTTTGGATATACACATTCTCATACATTTGTATATGTATGTATACAATGTTTGTTTTCTACATTTTTTTGCTATTGTTATTTATACAAAACATCGTAAATCTTAGCGCACTATAATTGCCAATGCGAAAAAATTGCTGAGCAATGAAGGAATTAGTGTCGTGTAAATGCGATTTGTGCAACAATAAAGCCAATGTATATGTATAAGAGAATATATATATATGAGGGTACGGGCTACTCACTTAACATTTTCAAATGCTTAAATAAATAGCAATAAATCAAATATTGTGTAAATATTTATGTAAACGGTTATTGCGCTGGAAAAGAACCAAAAAGAAAAACACAAAGTATCTTATGTGGATTTATACTTAACGCGAACAGGGAATATGAACAACAATTGGACGGCATTTTGTTTGCTCATTCGTATAATTATAACTATAATTATAATTGTTATCAATTACATAGGTCCACAAAAAAATCGATAAAAGATTACTTTGACCAAACCTAGTCTTTCACATGTTTTTTGAGTTCGCTGAACACGAATCTGAAGTCCGTTTTGCTCCATAACATCTAGATTTTTTCCTAACCTCAAAAAACAACTCGGATTTTCTTTGTCGCGTAAAATCCGAGATGTTTTTTGAAGTAAGAGGTGTAGCAACTTGAATATATGCTTATGAACAAAAAAAAAAGGACATGGATGGATCTCCGTTAGAAGCAAATGGACGCCTGTCACTCCACAAGAACGGGTGCTGTGGCTACGGTCGTGTTGGAAAAACGTAGGGTAGTAAATTTTAATTAGTATACAACCATTTGATTGGGAGCACTCTTGAAATAATGGAAGAATAACAACGAAAAACCACATGTGGTCTTTCATAAAAACAATTATTTTGTAAGCACCCAAAGCAACGGACTGAAGATTCATCCGCCGAATAGTCCTGATCTGGAACCTAATGCGCACAAAGATTTCCATCGTCAGATGATGCTGGAGAATATTTTCGAAAACAATAAGACCATTTTTAACAACAGAATTTGTGTATTTTTCTTAGCTGGTCTGTGGACTTAGTTAGTGAGCTTTTTTATTATTTACAAGCGTCATATCGCCATCAGACCTGCCCCCTTAGCAGGGCTAAGAGAAGGGCAACGCCTTGATGGGGCCCTGAACTTGGTACTCTTCGGAAATAGGTGAGGATAACATTTAGACTTGCAAAGAGTGAAAACTCCGACGAGTGCTAGGACGAATACAGAGGACATTGCCTGTTGCCATCCCAATCTTTTGGACTGGCTCTGACTAATGATAAAATGTGTAGGATATGCAGAAAAAAAGAGCAGATAGTGGAGCTATGCGAGTGTCCTTCCCTTAACAGACTGCTATTCAGTTTCCTGGGAGTACGCTCTCTCCGTATAACTTGGAAGCCGTGTCCAAGGTAGGGTGCAGCAAGGTTTTCCGATTTACAAAGAGGACTGCGATATTTTTTAACATTTGCTCCTGACATTCAGTGATTAACTGTGCAATAGGGTCGTCGCTTATTTGGTAACGCTATGGACCTTAATGGTCTCTGCGAAGCCACACAGTAGCCTTCCAGCTTAGGGCGCTGTTACGCAGACGATCATATGATCTCTGGTCACCAATTGTTGTTGCGTTCACTGCACAAAGAAAAATTTGAGAGAGAGAGAGAGAGAGAGAGAGAACTGAATTGCATGACCAGCAGTGCTGCCAAGTATTTTCGAGTACATCCAGATTTTTATGAAAACCCGCTAGAGAAAGCAAAAAAAATTGGCGATTAGAGATCATATGATCGTCTGCGTAACCTTACCTAACCTAACCTATCCTAGGCTCATCTCGTGACTCTGTTCACAGAAACCGTTCAAGTTTATTTTCAGGGTAAGTAATTTTAAATCTTTCCAGCAAATATTTGGTGGATAAATAAATATATCTTACATAGATATTTCTGAATCAGTAACCATAAAACTAGCTGAAGTATTTTTACTTAATTTTTTGCTTAGCTACCTAACCTGCTTAAGTAACGCACATTTTTTAACTACAAATTTTTAATTATTCCAACTAACTTAATTACGAACCCTTTAACTGGATAATAAAAACCGAACTTTGCAAATATCTCGCCTCCAGCGTGACCTAACGGATCGGATAAGGCGTTTGAATGTATGGCAGAATTTTATTTAAAAAGTTGTAAAAATATATTTTACCTAGCTGCGTTCGCAAAACCGTAATCCAAATATCGATTATTTTCTACCCCTCTTGTGAACCCAAAGTATGCACACATACATATATTTTACTTGAAGCAACCAGCTTCAATTCTCATATACAAATTTAGGAATACCGTTAATTTTTTTATTATCCAATGGTCGGATCTAAACCAAGTTACGGGACAGCTTTTGAGGTACCATCTTTCCGATAAAAAAAGAACAGAAATTGAAATCGGTTCACGTGGTCCAAAGTTACGCGGTAGCATACATAAAAAAAGAGAAAAAAATATTCTGACGAATTAATCACCTCCCTCTTTTTTGAAGTCGGTTTAAAATGTTTGAGTTCTTTGTTAATTTTATGTACATATAGTACAATTTATGAAACTATAAAAGGTTTATTTATTTATTACATACTGTGCATAAAACTTGCATATATGTATTTTAAAGAGCCTATTATCTGAAGCGAATTTTCGAAAGTATAAACCCCCCCCAAAAATATATTCCTGGGTGCGACCCTGATCGGACTTATGTGTGTTACGATTGGTCCAGTTGATGTTATTTGCTAATTATGCAATGCGTAAAACTTTCATTCTGAGAAAATAGAATTGAGATCTGCAGGGCTTAAAGTCAAATCACTAGAGTTATATCAAACATCAGAACCACTGAGCTCATTGCTTTAAGGCGAATAACCAGAATACGCACAATTCGTGATGAATGCCCACAAATGCAATAACAAAGCAGTTAAAGGATTTTATCTCAAATAAGTCTACGTATACTGGATTTATGTGGACCGACGATACTCACCCATTTTGAACTTGCCCCCAATAATGCTATATAGATACACCATTTAAACAGATCATTGTATAAAAAGTGAATAAAGAGAAAAAAGTTATTCAAATTTATTTCGTTGGCAACTCTTATATCGAAACTGATCAGCGTCTAGCGATTAACTGTGCTATGAAACGCCAGATCATTGGAAAATTGCAAAAACTTCGTCACGGACGCGACGCTTTCATTAGGTTATTTAAAATGGCTGTAACAATTCTGAAAATAATGTATCAGTGTTTAAAACTGGAAAAAAATTTAACAAAAATGGTAGATTTCGGCCAAAATGGCAACCGTACCTGTGTCAAAAACAAACTAAATTAGCAGAAAACGGGTCAATAAAATGCTAAAATACTCAACAACTTATAAGTATTACTTAACATGGAAAATTATTTAATCGTCCACTTTTAAAATTACATCAAACTCTTGGTTACACACCAGCCTTTCCTGTTAACTAATATCACT
This sequence comes from Rhagoletis pomonella, assembly GCF_013731165.1. Classification (NCBI taxonomy): domain Eukaryota; kingdom Metazoa; phylum Arthropoda; class Insecta; order Diptera; family Tephritidae; genus Rhagoletis; species Rhagoletis pomonella. Next base: position 61,015,239 of record NW_023458559.1, on the reverse strand, counting down.
CATACGCACCGTTGCACCAAATCTGACTCGCCACTTGAATTGGTTTTTTTACACGTGTGCTTACTGTATAAGTGGAATCATAGAATGCAGAATAGCTTACTACTAAATAATTTTGTTGCTAAGTTTACTTAGAGTACATATGTACATACACTCATACATGCATATAAATGTTTAGAAATACATAAATAGCTACAAATGCTGTTGACAGCTAATTTAGTTAGGTCCTTCACAATTGCGCTGAAGTGCAGCACTTGGAGAAATTTCTATAAATTGTAAAATTGCGCAATGATATGCATGTATATACATATGTATGTATGTATGCACGTGTATTTACACTCACATAAATTCATACATAATAATGTAAGCTATTGTAACATCTGCTTATGAAGTCACAACCGCATGACAATTTTAATTATATTTATTACATTTATAATTTATGACACTCAAAAGAGTCAGCTTGTACTATGAATTCTATTCAACTGCTTGAGAGGTTTTCTAGCGGCCTTAGGGGGGCTATTAATAATTTAAATTTCGTTTCAAGAAATTGTTGACACATTTTAGAAATTTAATGGCATGGATATGCAATTATACGCTTTGAGTTAGATGTGTACATATTTGAGTATGTGTACGAAAAGCTTGAAGCTCGGTAGATAGTAGACAGTTAGAATTAAGCATAAAAAAAATCAAAATTTTGTAAAGCATGTGTGCAATTTCAGACTGTTTATATTTTTATGGTTTTCTGCATTTCAGTTTATAATAAAAAAAAAGAAAAACATCTTAAAGTCCTTGGAAACTAGTCCGTGACGTTGATAAACTTGTTTGGATGTGAACTCACTCTCCATTGTTAAACTTTTGGCCGCCTTTGGCACCATTCGCTCTAGCTTCCTGCTTTTCTCACACTTTTTTTTCCTCTTTCGTGCTACATACATACATTGTTGTATGCTTCTATTTTTCTTAATTTTTTTTCTTTATGCAACACTCGAATAACAATTCATCTTAATTCAAAATGTCTACCCCCAACTCACCAATCCACCAACGCACCAACCGGCCGTCTTCTTTGTGTAATGTTATCCACACTTGGCTGTCTGTCTGCCGCTAGACAGCGCCTAACTGCCATTTCCTTGTTGCTCAGTGCCTCATCCGCCTGAGCCGACAACAGCCAGCAAAGCCAACACCAACGAAAACGACAACGACTACAAACGCTGCTGCAACTTTGTAAAGTTGAAGTTTTAAGTGTTTGAGTGCTGGCCAATGCCAACAGGCATATATTTAGAGAGCATTGGGTGTAAAGTCTTACATGGAGCTGGCTACATGGGCAAAAAGTTAAGAAAAATTAAACACCAACAACGGCAGAGTAAATAGTGCTATTTTGCCACTATCCAACAATTCGCAAACGCTCTTCAAAAGTTACACAACTCAAAATTTGGCATTTTCGAAATTATGCACTAAAAATATACACAGGGCCTTTATTTATTTTAAGCAATCAAATTTTAGTTATAATTTGTTGAAAAAACCTAAGACAACGTCTTCCTTGCCCATATGATTAGCATGTTGTACGCAATAGTTTTTGTCATTTTCTGACGAACGAGTCATTTTGAGTTGTGTCACTTTTTCTAAGACGGTATGCGAATTGTTCGGCTAGTAATCTACTTCGACGATGGCTTATAGCAAAAATGTGTAAGTATTGTTGTTGCTGCCGCTGCTGTTTACGCCATCGCCTTGACTTGACAGCTACTGGACTGTCCCTGTTTTTTTTTTTTGTTTTTTTGTTCTTGTCCATTTCATTCAGACGCTCCACTTTCACAGTGGCACAGCCGCTAACACCCCCAATATTCCAAATACTCCTGTTTTCCATGTCTCGTTCAGTGACCAGGGTTCGGCTAGTAGCACACCATGAACTATTGTATAGCGGCTTAGTTGAACACTACTCTCGTTAATCTTGTTGTTGTTGTTATTATTATTATTTTGCACAAAGTGACGTGGCCCATTGTCCTCTACATAAACAGCTACTTAGCTACTTGCAACAACACGTTTAAACTTTCATACAAATTTTCCTGCAACTACAGACGGCGTTGGTCCTCTGAGTGGGTGGTTGGGTTGCATACCGGCTGCCCTGTTATCAGACAGGCTATTGCTCGTTGCTTTGGGATTTACACATGTCAAGTCATGTTGTTTGGCGTATTTATTACATGTTGTTGTCTTTCGTAGTTTTTTGTTGTTATTAGTTGTGTTCTGTGTTGTTTTTCTGCTGCGTTGCACTTCTCTGCGCTATCCTCTGCTCTAGATGGCCACACAACTCTCTTGTAGTTCACTTGACATGTTTTTTATTTCAGTTTTCCAGTTAATTCTAAAAAATTCTTTTAGTTCACATTACCCCCCATTCCCTGTCTTTCCCACATATTTATGCTGTGTAGTCATGCATCATTTGTGTATGTGTGTGTGTGTGTGTATTTGCGCTCCATGTAGAATGTAGCCTGCAGGAAAAGCTACTAGTTGTGAACTAGAATTCTACCAGTTTGCGTTTCAGCCCAACTAGTTCACATGCTATCCTTTTTCAATGTTCGCGACTGGCATTTTCAGCATGGCGATGTCCTACCAGATGTCAATTGTAAAGCTATGCATCAGAATCTACTAGTAAAAATGCTAGTAGCATCATACCAGTTGATGGGGTAGTATGCCAATTCATCCCCGTGAAAAGCATAAGTATGTCTTAAAACCCTTAACCACCACCAAGCGGCCTCGAACCTGCTATCTCAGAACCCGAACCAGTAGTTTTCACGTGACGCCTCAGCCGACATTTTTAAGAAAAGCAATTAATCGCGTTTTATTTTAGGCTTTAGCAATTCGAAGACAGATGTCGCTGAACGCTTATGTTCTTCGAAATTGTCGAACTGGTAGGCACATACTAGTTAATGAACTAGTATTTTTTCTAACTGGATCGGCTTTTCACTGCAGGGTATGTATGTACATGGGAGCATGTTAGTGTTCCAGCAATTTTGTTGTCAGCTATGTTGTTTATATAGCAATTTTGCTTATGTTTCGTGCAGAAAACATGACACCGTCTATTTTGTCTCTTACTTTTTACAGTTAGTTGGATTACTCTAAGCACAATTAAATGGTTTGAAATTTAATGGGGTTTAAATTTTCCAATGTTAATTTGCTTTGAATTTATGAAGCGGAAGGGGAGTGTTTTTCACAAGGACTATATTTATATATTTAAATTAAAAGTGTAGAAAAATGTAAATACAGCACAACAAAAAAGTAATAATACACTTTCATAAATATGAAATGTTTATACAAACTACTTTGATGGTTACAGGAAAAATGTAAAGCGACTAACTTCGGTAACACTTTCATACAGCAGAATAACTAGATACTAGGAGCGGCAGTTACTGTAGAAATTCGACCGTTTCTTTAAAGCCTTGGCGAGGTTTTCTAATAAATTTCAACCATTTGATACATATTGATAATTCAATAATTTTAAAATACACTAAAATCCAATAACTCAAAAAATTTGATAATTTAACTAATTTCGATAATTTTCGATGAATTTTGATGACTGTGAAATAACTGGAAAATGTATATATCTGGATACAAACCAATAGCTCGATAAATTTAGCTCTGTAAATTTCGATACACCGGTTAATTTTAATAGTTCGGCAATTTTCGAAAGCTATTGGCAAATTTCGATAACTCGCTAAACTCTGGTAAGACGATAAGATTCGATAAGCAGTAATAACTCGACTAACTCACAGAACCTTGAAATTTCGATAACTCGATATATTTTGGCAAATCTAAAAGCTTCGATTTCATTAATCAACAAATTTCAGTAAATATCGATAACTCGATATGTTGAAAGATCTCAGTGCGTTACGATTACTCGATAAATTTTATTAACTCTCTAAATGATGATAGTTCAATAAATATCGATAGCTTGATAAATTTCATGAACTTGTTATAATTGTATAATCCGACAAAATTTTTTTTTCGACTACTAAGTTTCTGTTTCGATAAATTTCGACAACTAAATAAACATTGATCAATTTTAATAACGCCATACGTAGCGATAACTTAATAAACATGGATAACTCGATGAAATCGATAAGTATAAGCTTCTATGATTCGATAAATTTCGGTAACTTGATAAGTTTCGATAACTAATTTTTTTATGACTGAATTTGTCCTGAATTCCTATCTAAAAATTTCAATAAAATCTCATACACTTTCAGTCAATTTTGCCGTCGCATTTTTGTCTTTATCATTTTATTAATTATTTTTTCATCATCACATTTATCTTTATTACAAAGTTTAATTTCAAATACGAAGTAAAAAAAAATGCGAAAACTACTCAAATTAAACTGGTTGCATCGACAACTTTACACAAATAGGGAAATGTTTAAATGACGATGTTTGGTCGTAATTTTCAACTCTATCGAAAGGTATTTTTGATTTGAAAATCGGTTAGGTACAATCGCCAAACGAAGGCGGAAAAAATTTATGATAACTATCACTAGTGTATTAATGAATATACGAGTACTTCTGTAATAAAGAAAAAATATGTACATATCTGAAAGCAATTCACGCATGTCAGCAGAGGCCTGCGGAATAAATGCTCTGGTGTGGGGCCTTTCAAGGCTCATGCCTTGGTACTATTATGTTTCATTTAGAGCAATGTGGCCCTCCTGGCCCTAAAATTACGAAAGGTTAACTATCTTCACCCTACCTCAAACTACTAAAACTCGTCGCATTTACGAAGCGGACTTAGCTCATTTGAGTATAATGCCAACGTGAAATAATTGGTACTGAAATGGAAGATATTTAGCAGGGAAATACACTTCTGGTTTATTATCAGCTATGCTCTTGAGTAAAATATAGTGAAGTCGAAAAATCCCCACACGCCATGGCAAATGTTTTGTCTTTTCCACTCTTAAGGCGATATCAGTACTATAAAGCTGGTAGTCCTTCATGAAAAAAAATATGTTGAAACCACAAAAGAAGTGTTTGTTCTTGTACAAATATATGTACACTTACTTATTGCAAGGCTATTAGTTGGTAGTTTTTGCTATATATTAACCAGAAAAATTGCGCATTAGACAATTTTTAAAAATGTGTGACCCAATTTGGAACGTTTGAAACAAGAACAAAAAATGTTGGTAAACAAAAGTAATCACAAATTATACACGTAGCTCATACTAGATAAGATTCATTCAACTATCATATGCCACATATACATATGTTTGTATACTTAGATACATATAAACATATATGCATGTACATTAGGATAAGCCAAAACTAGACAGGAAAATCAACTTTTCGGAATTTTTGCGCTGCTACCCCCCAGAACTGTAGAATATCGAGAAGTAAAGAGACTTGTATTTTAATTAAGAAACCGGTTAATATTTAACACACAATGGGATGAGAATCAATTCTAGCGAGCCAAAAGTCTGCTTGACACAATCATATGTAATTTAGGGTCGCTGAACAAGTTTTTCATATTTATCTCTATGTTAGAATAATTATCTCGAATACTGTGGTACGTTATTATATTTTGCGTTCATATCTAGATTTAGGAGAAAATTTTACATAATAAACGATGGTCAATTGCGACAGGTATGATTTCTTGAAAACCTGTGTTATTATATTATCTTTCAAAACCAGTAACATAAGAAATTAAAAATCAAATCGGCGTGGCCATATATGGTGACATGAGGAACTATATAATGGGTATCTGCTTACTTGAAAATTATGAAATTTAAAGGGTTTCTTTGGTTGCAGTATTTTCACGGGCTTTTATCTTACATATAAATAGGCAAGCATTTGTTCTTTACACCCCTTTTACGACTAAAATATATTTCTAGGTTATAAAAATTATATATACTTATAAAACTATTTTGATGCTGATGTGCAGAAATTTATTCAAATTTCAAATGAATTTAAAATAAAGCGCCAAAATCAATTTTAAAGTAACAGGAGGAAATTCCTCCTAAATGTATGCCCTAATATTGATTCTGAATCAAAGAAACATGCCAAGCAGTAGTTTAGGAACAAGATTTATGTAGAATAACATTAATACAAGGAAGATAGTAAAGTTGAGTATGAAGAAAGGGATAAAGGTAAATATTAAAAAAGTAAAGAAAGATAAAAAAAGGAAAAACAAAGGAAATGTTAATTGAATTACTTCATCTAATTATCAAGGTGGGGGTAAATATGTAGATGAAGAAAAAAAGAAAAGAAAGTTAAAGGAAAATATAAAAATAAAACGAAAAGATTAAACAACCTATTGAGATAGAGATAAAGAAAAAGATAAGACTGAGGAAGGAGATATGTTTATTATGGTATGTTGTGTTATGTTATGCTATGTTACATTATGTTATGTTATGATGTGTTATACGCAAAGACCCAAAATAAATATTATCCTAATATTTGGGATCAAAAACGTCGCCTTGTTTTAAGAGATTTTTTTTTTTGTCTTTGTATAATACTTATTTACGAGAAATATCTTTTTCTCATCTCGTGGGACGATTATTTTCAGATGGAAATTATTTACGTATTTTCATAATAGTTATATGGGATTTGAATTTTGCTCGTCTCTCGGAACGTTTATTTCAACACAAAAATTATTTACGTCTTCTCATAATAATTATATGGTACTTTTTTCGTCTCGCGGGTTTTTTATCTTAGGACGGAAATGATTTATGGTTTCTCATATAAAATTAATTAAAAATAAGGTGTCAACATTTTTGAAAATCGAACGAACGATACAGGTTTGACGACACGAACAATCGTGGCGTGAAATATTTAACGCGTTAAATCTCCGAACTCAATTAAGAAGTTTCATTTTAATAAAAGTCCCATACAATTATTAAGAGAAGACGTAAATCATTTCCGTATTGAAATAAACGTCCCGAGAGACGAAAAAATAAAAGTCCCATGTAATTATTATGCAAAGACGTAAATCACTTTCATCTTGAAATAAACGTCCCGCGAGACGAAAAAAATAAAAGTCACAGGCAATTATTAGGAGAAGATGAAAAAGTTTTTAGTCTAACGAGTTTCGTCTCAGGAGCCCAAAACAACTTTTCCATTGTTCAATATTAATTATGTACAATATTTAATTTTATTTCTTATAATCCTTAATATATCTGGTTATATGATGTTATTTTATGTTAAGTTGTGTTATGTTATGTTATATTTTGTTATGTTATGTTATGTTATTTTTTCTTATGTTATCTAGTTTAACGAATTTCACCTCAAATCACCACAGCTCACTTCAAATCAGTTCAATTCCCCTCATCTTACCTCAACTAACCTCAAATCAACTCCTTTGTGTTCACCTTAACTCACCTTGACTCACCTCTTTTCATCTCAACTCAATTCACCTCGCCTTACTTCAACTCGCCTTCACTAAACTCACCCAACCTCATGTTATTTCACCTCAACTCACCTTATTTTACCTCTTTTCCTTATTCACCTTAACTTATCTAAATTCACTTCACTTAAATTGACATCGTCTTAACTCAACACAGCTCAGCTCAGCTCAACTCCTCTTAATTGTAGTGGTTGAAAATAACTTGATGAAAAAACAAACAATTATATTTGATATACAGTAGGAAAATTTATTTGCAATCATATTATTTTCCATAAAAGCATTGTCAATGCGGTTAATTAAAAAAACATATGCACTTCATTTTCATTCCGAAGGGATAATATCAATCGGTAAGGTCAGAATTATAGTGACTTTCAAATAAAAAGTACACTGGTATTGAAAATACTTTCATACAAGTTCTAACAGCATTTTCAGAGAACACCAGTAAAATTTAAGACATTTTTTAAAATGAATTTTGGTGCGTAGAATTGCTCTTTATCCCAGTGTGCGACGATACTTTGAAGTCTACCATATATTATACATGGGCAAAATAAATTTTTTCGTATAGTTGCTATACAATTTTACTAACTACTTCTTCATTGATTAATTTTTCAAAAAATATTTGCTTTAACGTTTTTATAGCAACTCTATAAAAAAAAAACATTCTCCACATGTAAAATATTTGGACAACTTTAACTCCCGGCGGCACGGTTAAATATTAACCGATTTCAAAAAAAAAAATAAAAAATACGACATTCTTCAGTTCTGGGTGGATGAAAAACCAATATTGACTACCCTAATGTACATACATTTTACCACTATACATACACATAGAACGGCCCTAACTCATTTTGTTTCGAAATTCCGCTTTGTACAAAATTATATATATATATATATATATATAATATTATTTGTAGTACATCCCTTAAATTACATTCAGTGTTTTTTTAAAAACCAGGGTTTTGAAGGAACTCGTAACTGAGAAACTTTGGTTTTTATAAAGTTTTAAAACTACTCTGTGAAAAAATAAAAATGATAGATAGGCCCTTCCTATACTCATATGTGTATGTACTAGGGATGCCAAAATATGCCGAAAATTGTGATCCCGGGATTTCAGGATATTTTTTAAGTAATCCCGAAATACACACTGAGGCGTAACTTTTATGAATATGAGTAAAAATTCAATTACTGAAAACATTTAAACATGCCATGAAATAAAACTCTTTATAATTTACGATAAACTGATTGTAAAAATCGCATATTTATTAATACAGGCAAATTTTAAAGTAATTCATTTCTTAAATCTATACTAATTATATAAAGAGAAGTCCCTTTTTTTTGTAACAGGTAATCTCGCGAACGGCTGGTCCGATTTTCATGAAATTTTGTATACAAATAGCTTTCGGTAGCCACCATGTTTTAGGATAAAAAAATTTTACTTTTTTTCGGGCAGGTAGACCAGGGACCGGTCTATTCGAAAAAATCTTATTATAGTCCGATTTGCTTAAAATTTATTACGTAAGTAGCTTTTTAGCATATATGACCCATTTTTTCCGGGAAGTGGTCCCGGGACCGATCTATTCCAAAAAATCGAATTTACGGTCCGATTTGCTTAAAATTCGGTGCGCAGGTAGCTTTTTGCCTGGATAAGCTTATAGATTCCTGTTTTCCAATTTTCATGCAATTTCGAATATAAATAGCCTTAAGTAACGACCATATCAAGGAGCGAATTCGTCACCAGGCAAGATTTTTTTGGGCCAATCAGAAACAACGGATACTGTGAAAATATAATTATAATATATAATATATAATATATCTCAACTAATATATATTTAGAAAGCCGTTTGTTAGTTTTTGCAAGGCTCGAGAGCGGCTGAACCGATTTTTTTGAAACTGCCACCTGCCGCACGTGTCCCAAGGATGATTTTAGCCTGAAAAAATCTGTATGTAAAGGGGGCGTGGCACTTCCCATACAAACCGAATTTGTCATGCTACATATCTCTGAAAGTGTGCATGGTAGAGTTTTGGAATTTGGTATGGAGATATACGAAATCAATCGCATACCCTTGGAGAAAAATTTTAGCTATTGTAAAAAGGAGTGTGACATCTCCCATACAAAACGAATTTATCATACTGCTTATCTCTGGAAATTTTTTGGTAGAGTTCTAGAGTTTTGTATGGAGATGTACGAAATAAATCGCATACTCTTGGAGAAAAATTTAAACAATTGGAAAAGGGGGCGTGGCATCTTCCATACAAACCGAATTTTTCATACTGCCTATCTTTGGAAGTATTCATGGTACAGTACTGGAGCTTCGTATGAAGATATGTATATAGTTGAAATCAAGCCCATACTCATGGAGAAAATTTGGGCTATTTGAAAAGGGGTGTGAGGCCTACAAACGTACCGACCTTTAGCTATCTTTGAATGAATTTTTTTATTCTTCTGTAGGTGTGTTTGTGAGTGAAATCCTCCTAAATGGTTGTACGGATTTTAACGAAACTTGTGTATTTGAGTGGGTCTCTGGATGGTTTAGTTTCACAATTTAATCCGACAGTTGGCGTTGTAGTTGAGTTATTACTAAAAATCTTATTTATGATCCGATTTGGCTAATGTTTTAAATATGTATGCAATACTATTGCAAAAACGTGCTGCCAAGTGGTGCTGAAGTCGAGCTGTTACTAAAAATAGCCAAGTGAGAAAAGGGGCCGTGAAGGTCAGATTAAATCGACCTGTTGCACCATTGAGCATATCGAACGCTCCTGCGTTGCAATTGGCCCAATGGATGTGATTTTCCAATATTATTATGCGTTCAAACTTTTAAGGTATTTCTTCTGAAATATGTATATGTATATTGCATTTCTGTAGAACAATGATTCGCACTCATTTTGAAATTGCCACCTACTATACAGTAAAGCTTCTAGGACATTCACTATAGAACCGGGTCATTGTTGTTGCCGCCAGGGAGTGAAGAGGAAAAAAATTATTTCGCTTTGCAAATAACCGTGCTATGAAATGCCGCACAACTGGAGAATTTCAAGAACGGATATAACACTTTCCTTAGGTTATTTAGAGCGGCAAATGACCACCAAACCTTAATCTTAGCAGACAAATGTGCCAATGAAAATCGTAAACGTGAATTGTTGGTGAAAATGTTGGACCAAAAAGTTTCAATAAAATATATAAAAATTTTGGGCGGGACGAAGTTCGCCGGGTCTGCTAGTTGCATTATAAATAAGAATGAAAATACCTACATAAGTAATTTTGAAAGTAATGAAAAAAAAACAATTAACAAAAATATACGAAAACAAATTTCCTAAACATGTACATTCTGCCCCATAAAAAAATGGAGAATGGTAAATATTTTGCCGTTTTCTCGCAATTTATTCGAAATTTCAAGGGAGCACGAGCCCAACAAAAATACATGTTGGTGGCTGGGTCTGATTAGAAGCACACAACCCTTTTTTGTGCCGGTATTGTTATTATTTAACTTATTTTACTTACTTTACCTGAACTGGTTACTTACAAAACCTGCTGATAAAAAACATATGTATTTCGGCCTAAGCACTTTTAGGCTGAATTGTCAAAGATTAGGCATAAGCCATTTGAAGGTCTCCTGTCCCTGTCTCCTCCTCGTATAAATTATAAGTTTTTCGAACTGAGGAAGTTTCAGTAGATTGATTTAAAAAATTATGTAACTTTTCCTTAAAACTTTCTGTTTCATTTAAATTAGCGATGCTATGAGTACATTCACTTCCCGATCATTAAGTACCGCCGCCGAAGAAGTAGTTGGATTTCAACGAGCCCGAAAGAACAACTGGTACAATGAGGAATGTCAAGAAGTCACAGAGAAAAAACTGGCGTGCTGCTTTTGGACTCGGCCAAAATCGCTTAGCCGGTTACAGTGCCAATAAAGAAGAAGAATAAGAAGAAGAAAGGCTCATGCTGCAATTTTAATGGTACAGTTTCAAGCTTTTCGTTAAGTGTAGTCAAAACGGCGTTTTTCCAAAATCATACTTCAAAACAATAAATAGGGATCCCGGGGTTAATGCAAGCAAATCCCGGGATTTTCGCGACTTCAAAAGCACCGGGATCCCGAGATTGGCATCTCTAGCATGTACTTATGTAGGAATGTATGTATATACTATGTCTTTAAATACGCCTGTAAATAGAAAATGTGCTTCTAGACTTTGTGCCTGCATGCGTTTGCTAATTCGCAAAACGTGGACGCCTCCATATCAGCAGATGCTTTGGCTGATTATAAAAAATAAACTACAAATTTGTGATAGTGAAAACTTTTTTTGACGTATAATACTTGTATATAAACAATTGACGTAGTGGTTTTAAGAGATAACTATAATAATTAAAAATTAAATTGCTGAAAAAGCAAAAAAAGGATCATATAACCGCCTAAGTCGACTTAAGCATGAATTGAGTTATATATGCTATCGTATTCTATAACTACTATTCCATGTGTATGTGAAACCCCCATCTCCCCAGCTAGGCTATGTAAAAAGTTTACAATCTAAATGTTTGAAACGGCTTTTCTCGAATTTAGGTTTTTCGACTTAGGCGGTTATTGCTTAAGACCACAGATATGTAGCTTTAGAGCAGAGGATCCTATTTTTTTTTTTACTCGTAGACCCCTTTCAAAACATTACTGGTTTCGGTGGACCCCCTGCTGCTACATTTCTAACATATTCCCAAAGCTCGTAAAAAAATTTGATTATTAGATCTAACGATGTAAATTTGCATCGCGGGTGAGTTCCAAACCTAAATGCGGAGGGGAACAAATAAAGATAAAATATTTTCTTGTATTCTATTTATTAAAAAAATGTGATTACACGCTCGCAAGATTTTAAAAACAGAGCTCGTACTTGAAGCAACAAAACCGCAAAGCTTTTTTAGATTAAGTAACTGACTATAGAGAAAAGAATGAATCTAGAAAAATCGATGACAAACAACCAAGTTGGCAAGAAGCACAAAAAGTGTGCCACCGTCTCATCCTCTGCAAGTCAGAATGGGTAAATGGAGTTGTATTTTACGCCTATCACAGTCAGGCCCTATCACATGAAGTGACCAGTCAACAATCCAACAAGTTGTCTGAAGTCTCGTCAGCTCATTGAGAGTAGAGCTGAAAAACTATCGATAGTAAGACCATTAGATTTTTTCGATAGTTTTGGTCCTCACCATTCGATAGTATCGATACTATCGGTAAGAGATGCATAATCTTAAGAAAAAAAATATGAGATACTTACTGCGGCACTAATTATACATATTGAACATTGTAATATTAGTAGAACAAATATGGAGCCTAGCTTTATAAGCTATTTTAGTGTGATATGTTAAAAATACAAAATAAAAAAAAATAAAATATTTTAAACAAAAAAATTACGAATCGATTTTTAAAAAGTTGACATCGTTCTAAACACAATCAAACCTTGGTTTCTTCTGATATACGTATTTGTATACTTCGTATATAAAAATTTTAGAAAAAACACTTAAAAGGAAAAACACCTTTTTTATAAAAAAAAATTATCAAAAAAAATACTAACTGATTTTTAAAAATTTGGTATCGTTGTAAAGGCGATTAAACCTCTTTCTTCTGGTATGCATGTTTTTATACTTTGTGTATATAAATTTGAGAAAAAAACGCTTAAAAGCAAAAAAAAACTTTTTTATAAAAAAAAAATTTTAAACAAAAAAATTACAAACCGATTTTTAAAAAATTGGTATCGCTTTAACGGATACCAGAAAAATTATACTTTCTTAAACCCAAAAATTTCTATTTATATATGTAGATAGACATTTTCAATACTTATTCGCCCTGGTGCACACAAAAGTTATTATTTGTTCTATTCTACAGAATTTGTCCTTTTAATTGATGCCCATATTGTTATTCTACAATGCACCGAATCTTTTGAATAATTCTTTTATTAAATCATATTCTAGAAATTTTAAAGTCCTTTAAAAAAAATACTGACGTCAGAGAGAAAAACTAAAAACGCAGGTTTACTATATTTGGCCACCAGTTTTGTGAATATATTGATTTTTTCGTGTGTAAAATTGACTATCGCACGGTGTTATACATTTGTATGTCTGCTTCTTCTTTATAGGCGCAGTAACCGCCTAAGCTAATTTGGCCGAGACCAAAGCAAGGCCCGTAAATCTTTCGCAGAATCTTTCTCTCCAAAACTGTCCAAAGTAGCGCTTGTTGGCAAGAGTGATTCTCCGTTGGAGTGGACATACATATGTACGTAGGTAGGTATATGTATATTTACATAAACCTTCGCATATATGTGTACAATTAAGTATTGCCCTTGGGAAGAACTGAAGCCACCGGCTGCTGTCACTTTTACATCGAAATGTCATTTCTAGATTATTAAAGTTTAAGAAAAACGTATAATCGCTGATAACTATTAGATTGTACTAAAGCCAATGAGCTTGTGTAATGCGAGAAACAGTTATTAGTTTTATTGACTACACTGGTAGGTAGATTAAAGATCAGTAACACTAAAAAGCTTATAACTCAGTGAATCTTCTTACAAACATACACACGTCAGACGGAAATAAGTTGGAAATCTATGAAAGCATACTAACTAACACAGCATGTTTATTATTAATCTTAAATCAGCTTATGATAACGTGAATGATGAGAAATGGTACATGAAAGAAAGGTTGTTAGCAGATACGGACAGGTTTCCGCTACTACTGCTAACCTGAGCTTGAATAAGTATTCGCCTGGTCTTAAATACATTCCGTTTAGGAGAAGTGGTCAACTTTTTTCGCATGGCTCCAAGCCCAAACGAGATTGATCTTCACATACGCATTGGCTACCAATGCAGATGGTTGCAACTCTCAGTGCAGGGGATTCTATAATTGAGAGAATGGCGCTTTGATAGTCTAAAGAACTTAGAAACCTCTCCCATTTCCCCAAAAAATGGGGCCGAAAATAAGCTGTGGCAAAAATTTTCTCGCCAAGAAAAAAGCATTTTCTTTGTTTTTATCCTGCATTCGTAAGACTATGATGGCGCATCTTTTGCTCAAAAAATTTCTCAGATCCTTCAAGGAACCAAGGAAGTTTGAGGAGTAGAAAACTTTATAATATACCCTGTCTTCTCATCTCTACCTTAGTAACTAGAGTTTTCCCGAGATATTTAAATTGATACTTTACGAATTTAGTTTGATGGTTGGGAGATATAAACACTTGCAGCATTTGACAAAATAGGAAGCTATAAGAAGCAAAATTTAAAAGGTATCTCCATCCAAAAAAACTTGTCTTTCCCCTAGGTGTGGCTGCAACGACAAACTTTAGAGTCACGCGATTGCGCCAATTCATATCACGGCTTCTGTTCTTAAAACAAACATATAATTTATTTTAAAAATCATTTATTTGTCCCCTTCAGTAATTGCCTAAAGTTGAGCAGAAATTGCATCATCAACAAAGTTTAAGGCTGTGGCAATTTTTTTTCGCAAAAGGCTTCAAGTTATAATTATATTTATCAGCGATACTCTCCTTAATTCAGGTTCATTGTGGTCTTATCAGTTACCTATTAAAAAATTAAAAATACAAAAGTTAATTTCTTTTTTCTTGACGCATCAACTTTTTAATGCTCACATACCGTACGTGACCACTCATGGAACGTCAAATAATAGCAACAAATGACCAGGTTGGTGTATTCATTAGCTGTGCCAATTTAATCGAGTACACATAAATAATTGAAAAAACAAAGTAATTAAAAATTTGAAGTAAACATGAACATTATAAATGATGACTTTTTCTATTTTTAGTATGGGGAATTAACTTCATACCATTTCTAAAATGAAGGACGTTGAGCTTACAAAACTAAATATGAGCTAACGTAGTTGGGACTACACACGGAACTGAGTATTCGTAACTAAATAATGGAATTTTTTCTTATTCAAGATCTTTAGCCCTGAGCAGGCTGCCGCAGACGAAAAAAAATACTTATCATCCGCTTGAAAAAAGTATAGCAAATCTGGAAAATATCTACCAATAACTTATTTATTATTTTAATAAAACCTATAGATTTGTTCTTTTTTCATTTATTTCAATAAAAATGAAATTTTTTTATTAGAAATTTTTTATTTATCAAATGATATGGTGTTTGAGATCATATTTATGGCCTTCTCAGATTCCTTTTACCAAAAGCGAAAATAATGAAACTAAATGCAACAACGAAATTTCATAATTAATACAGTCAATATAGCAGTTGAGGTAGAAAAAATTCCAGACATGATAAAAACACATATACGATGGTATACAGAAAAGTATTTTAATCAAAATAAGAAAATGTTGTAACTTGTTGAAACTTACTTAGTAAAAGGATTACTTCACGGTTCCAAAATGAAATTTGTTTTTTGTACCGGATTCCAATTTCGAAAACCCCGGTTTTTTAGGACCGGTTTCCCAGTTTGAAAAAAAGCGGAGTGATACCGCCCTTTTATTTTATTATGATTATTTCTAAAACGAAATCGGGGTTTTCTGTACCGGTTACTAACTAAGAAAAATGCGAAATCTTAGTGCCGGTTACTAGCTTCATGAAAATCGGAATGGTTCCAGCAATTGCTTTTAATATGGTTATTTCAAAAATTTTGTTTTTTTTGTACTGGTTACTAACTTCGAAAAATCCGAAATTTTAACACCGGCTACTAGTTTAATAAAGAGCAGAGTGGTCCCACCAATTTATTTTATTATGGTTATGGAGTCTTGAGTGCATCGGGTAGCATTTATGCTCAAAATAGAAATAGTTTGTTGACCGGAAATGCCGAAATGCTTATTTTCATAATGAAAAATATATAAATGTTTAACTCTAATTACTAAATAGATACTATTAAATTTGATTACAAAAATACAAAAAAAAAAGTGAACTATATTTTTGACTAAATCTTCTATAATAGGAATCCAGAGATCCGGCCGGATTTTAACCTATATCCGGATAGTTGGATAATAGAAAAAACGACGAAAGATCTGACATCGATTTGTTTTCTCTTTGGAAGAAAATAATTTCTACGCCAGGCGCCCTCTTGCAGCTACATTTTCTTAAGGACAGCGCCCCTGCAGACGACAGCCCAATTCAGTTTATCCCTCCTGTATTTGAAAGCCACATAAATTGGTTAAGCCGAAAAAGCATTTTCTGAGTATACTTCTTTCGGCGGCTTTGTTTTATAAAGTTTTTTCATAAGGCTCTGCGGCTGCGGTTAATAAATTCCTCGCGTTAGGAGTAATCCTGAGATGCAGTTAACTGCCTCATTTAATCTCAATAATTTTGTGCCGATTCAATAATGCTCATTTCCACTCTGCCCTTTTTAATCAAGAAGTACCCAGTCCACGTTTAGTATATTATAGTCGTAACCAATCGTAGGTTATTTTTAGCAAACAACGCTCAAATTATTCTTATCGTTTAGAACTCTGTTTATATATTTGCAATTGTTTTGTTGTTGGTTTTTACTTTTCAATTTTATTATTCGTCTACATCTATTTGCCGTTGCCGCGCGCGACTGCCTTCAGGAACAGCAGTCGGAACAGCGCGGCGTGTAGAGGTCGAATCAAATCAAGTGACAGCGAACAAAAAGCGTCGCGAATCGAAGTGGTAATCAGTTGAGAACAAATAAAAATAAAGGTAAATAAAATACCATAGAGTATAATAAAATGCTTTTGTTATCAGCGACATTATCAACAACAAAAGCTTCGACAGTAACAGCGGCAGTAGACATCGGTGAGTGTCGTAATCTCAGTAATCTCACTCAACTACTTTTGAACTGGACCATACTGGAAAAGGCGATAGAGTATCTCAGTATTGAATTATTATTGGAACAAAAAACAACAAAAAATGTACGAAGCTCTTTAAATACATATGTACATATGTATATATATTTATTATTACTTAGTAAAACGACTGGGTCTGAAAATACAATTTTTATTTTTAAAGAAGCGAGAAAAGCTGAAGGTGGAAAAAGTATTGGGCGCAAAAGGGTTAACATATTTTGCCCTTTGTTTTTTTATTTAAGAATAAGATTGCTTTAATTTCAGTACCTATTAAATAAGTGAATAGTTAAATTGTATTTGTAAACAAGCTTTCTAAGTATGAGCCAAATCGGATCATAAATACTGGTTTCTCAAATATCATTCTCCTGCGCCACCTAGCGGTCATTTCATTTCACTGCATTGTCATCCGGTTACGAGTTAAGTTTGAAGTTTCAAGGGAATCAAGGACTAAGGATCCCGCGTTCAAAGGCTTGTTGTGTAAACACTCGAGGTTAAGAGACTTATTGCAATGTTTGCAATTGCATATAAAAGCCAAATCAGGAAGAGCTGATCTGTTGCAACACGCACGCTCGCAAAAGCGCCAAAAAAACTGTAGCAGCATAAAAGTCACGAAAAAGTAGGCGACTTTTGTAAGACTTCAGTGAAAATGTAATGAACGCAAAAAAAGCAAAAAAGGCTGAAATATTGCTATGTTCCCTCTTAGCAGAACGTAATTTAGCATTTTCCAGAACCGACCACCTAACCAAATCTCTACAAGACAAAAAAAATATTATTAAAAATCACCGCGATTCTTTAGCAACTTAAAAATTGCATATTATTACACCGGAATTTAATGGGCTATCAAACTGCACACTCAAAAAAATTCTAAAAAATCTGAATAAAAAGTTTAAAATCTAATAAAAATAATTTTGAATCAAGAATTTTAATTCTTCATCATTTGGTTCTTACAGAATTTTAAAATAAAAAATTTTTACCCGAAATAAAATGTCTTCACATTTTTTCGAGAATTTTCAACCGCATAATTTTTGAGAAGCTGAATTTACTACCGCTCCCATAAAAAAAAATCGGATTCTTTTGATTCCACTGAACATTTTTTTCAACATTTTCATGCTTAGACTTCTCTATCATCTGAAGTAATTTTTTTTGAGATTTTTTTTAACTAATTTTATAACCAAAAATTAATAATTACATATAGTCATTCAAATCGGTCCAGCTCACACAAATCTTAATGTTTTGCTCGAATATTTTGGCAGAAGTTTCAAAATATAACAGATTTTATAATTCCGATGGAAAAACATACCGATTTTTTTTTTTTGTATCTAGAGTGATGCAACCTAATATACATACATAAATACACTATATACATATCTGCGTGATTGTACTACATATACAACAAATAACGAGAACAAATGTCCGTTGATTTAATAAATTAACGTTCATTTCTAATTGACAGCACAGAGCACAGCTGGCTAAGCACACTATATAAGTACTCGGACCAGCATGTGCAAGTATGCGAAATACGTATCCCCACACATACACATACTGAACAGCATGTTCAGCCTGTCACATGCAGACGCACTTACATACGAGTCAAATTGATGTGACAATTTAAAAACGTGCAAAGTGGCGTTTCGCCGTTTTTCTGCTTATTTTTTTGTATTTTTTTTTATATTTTTACTTAAAGTTTTTTTCCTCATTGCCTTCAGCAGTGTTTCGCAGATTTTCAATATTTTTAGCATTTATTTTTCGCCTTTTTACACTCTCAACGCCAAGGTTCGCTTTTAATTAAACGGTCCAACTGTTGTGGACCGCTTTGCTGGAAAGTTTAATTTCGTTGAAGATAAAAATAGAATTAGTTGCGCTCCTATTGGGGTAAGAGTAATTGAAAGAACGGGGGTAGAAGTGGGGGATAAGGAAGATAAAACTGAACTTTGTCGATGGATCGGCACTGGTGTATAGTAGTAAAAACGATTATTAGAAATGAAAACGCAGCGATGGGTGAGTACAAATTGAAATGAAAAAAAGTGCAACTGAAGAACCAAAAAATTGCATCGATGCATATGAAGTGTAAAAACTGTAGAAATTTCATTTAAAGTCTGAAATACTTAGTTTTTCAAGCGGAGTTTTAGCTTTAGTTAGGGAATGTGGTGCAAAAGAGAGAATAGTATTTTTGCACAAAACCTCTTTACATAGTATTTTTTTCGAAAATGTTCCCAAACTCCGGCAGATATCAGTTTAACTCAGTACTGGCCACAGAAAGCAAAGTTATGATTTTTCTTGGCAGAAATCAACTTGGAGGTTTGTCTTCTCTTTTGAAATCAGCCTCTTTTGGGATATGTATGCATGTGCGCACGTCATTTGTCTATGGCGCCTGCAAAAGAAAGCGAATTAAGTTTCAAGCGTTATGGGTTTAACTGAACAAAGTTATTAATTAAAACTATTAAAAAAATTTGGCATTTGGCGTTTGGCGTTTTTCGCTGCTTCATCAGCTAGCTCATTACCTTCAATACTGACATGTCCTGGCACCCATAGTATTATGACTTTTGGGTTTCGTTTCTTATCAGCCTAGCGTAGTGGTTATTATTGTTTACATTCTGAAAGGCATTAGGTGCTGACAGGGAATCAGAACAAATGACGAACTATCCAAGGTCATATTTGAAGATATTTAATTTTTTGAGACCTTACCCCCTGTGCGACACGCCTTAACCGTGTCCAATTGGGACCAAAATTTATATGTGATATCTATGACAGTGGTGTTACCGATTGAAGGGGTGAGACTGAAAAAATAGTGCATTGATTTCTGAAGGACCACTTTAATGTACATAGTACATGTTTATCTGTACAAATTCACTAATTAGAGTTAGAATCCGACCGAAAGTAGATTTTTCGGTTTTGATCTAACGTTCAGCCGATTACCGAAGCCGAAGCCGAAGCCGATGATTGACTTTAAAATTAATTATATCGATTTTCTCAAGGAATACGCTCCTGCTTGCCTTTTTAAGTGTTCATAAAGTACAAAATATGTACATGCGTGTTAACAAAAAAATTCATATTTTCTTAAAATGATTGTAGTCACTGCTCAGTTTCTGTGCAAAGTAATCCTCCTCCTCTCCTCTAATTTGTGGTGTTCGTCTTGGTGTTGTACACAAATGGAGGGACCTACAACTTCCAGCAACTGCTTTAAGTAACTCTTGGTAGCTAGTATTCCAATATTGAAAAATATCAGATTGAAAAATATTGATATGCGGGAATTCGTGCTGATTTGAACAAGTACGTCTTAGTACGCAACCAGTTATAACACTCGGTAATGACTGGAAGGATTCGAGGTGCTGCTTCATTAATCAAGCAATCAACTTTGGAACTCTTAACTTGTAACTTCCCGTTGGAGTACATGACCCTACTTACCCTTCTTACCTTGAAGAAGAGGAAACAGCAGGCCCCTTATGTGCTTCGGCCCCACCTCCGCAAGTACGGTATATGTACTCGTAGGATAGCCTAGTGCACACGTAAATTCATCACTGCAGTCGTAAGTTTTAGGAAATGCTGCTATATGAAACGTGAAAGGAAAAGTGTGATCAGAAGTCATTCCATGCAATGTTCTTTAGCAGTGATCAATGCGACATTGTTTGAGTTACTTTACAAATTTTATTAAAATAGTTAACTATTTAGCTTACAAAATAACGATATAATCGATCGTGTGAATGAGAAAATAGTATTAAAAAAGTCCAATGGTAGTACTTTCAGCACACTGTATAAAAAGGATCTAAAATCATAATTGAACATACCCAGACTAAAACGTCTGACTAGTCGCTTTTATACCCTTTCGGTAATAGAGGAGGGCAATTAGTCTCTTCATGGGACATGCTCGAACAAAAGCGTACAATTAATTCCTATCAAATATTTAGATCAAAAGTGGCTGAAACTATATTTTTCCTAGACTTTAACGGCAAACCAGTGATGATACAATTAAAAGTCACTTCTTCCCCCATCCAACTGACAACTCCATAAAAACTTGATGTCACGTTTGCTTTTAGCTGCTGCTCCTCCTACATCACCACTGACTTAACGTCGCCGTAAAGGCCATTTAGCACCGTACTTAACTTTTATTTACATTTTTCTATATGCAGAAATAATTAGTATGCAAACCTATACATACATATGTATGTACATAGTAGTATGTAGACAGTTAAAAATATATACTAGCAAATATTTATAAAATTTTACTCTATGCTTATCAGCCAGTGCGAATGAGTACTCACAATATACTATATTCAAGCATAGCAAATAAACGGAAGCGGCAGCGGCAGCGGCGGCGACGACGACAGCCATAG
This sequence comes from Rhagoletis pomonella, assembly GCF_013731165.1. NCBI lineage: Eukaryota > Metazoa > Arthropoda > Insecta > Diptera > Tephritidae > Rhagoletis > Rhagoletis pomonella. Next base: position 60,993,751 of record NW_023458559.1, on the reverse strand, counting down.
CGACAATGAATTGGATGGAAGGGGCGGCCTCTTACCCACTTGAATGCGCGAAATGCTGCTGATGGAGCAAACGTTCCACATGGAGCTGTTGATAATAAGCAACACAGACGCCGTAGCAAATACATAGTTGGCGAAGAATAAATGAAAACAAGTGAAGTGAAGAAGTATTAAAAGCGCAAAAAAAATACGTGAAAAAAATTAAATTAAGAAAACAAGCGAATGTGCGAACTATTTTATTTGATTACTGTCTGGGACTATGGGGCTCAACATTGCATATACTATAGGCAAGGTGACCATCCGCCCTGTTTTTTGCAGGACCGTACTGTTATTCAAATGTCTGTTCTGCGTAGTTTTACTGAATAAAAAAACTCAAAATGTACTGATTTTCACCAAGTGTCCCGCCTTTGTCCCGCATTTTATTCGATATTTTCAAATAATCGGCGGGAGCCCTTTACTTATCAACATATAAGCAATGCCGATAACTGATTGATAACTACATGAGGATGAGGCTGATTTTGAAGCTTCAATAAGTCAATGCGTTGTGCGGCCATAGGCAATGGACGGCAAGAAAATGGAGACCAGCATCACAAGTATCAGTGACACTGCTCTACAAATTTTATACTAATCGTGTTAACCCATGGTGGAATAAGGGGAGGTGACGTCAATACGAACTCAGCAAATGGTGGACTGTCTTAATTGTGGCATGCATTTTAAAAGTAGCAGAAAGAGGAAAAAATAAGCAGCTTTGGAAAAGTTATATATATATAAATAAATCGTAATTGTAGAGGTGGCCCTTTAAGCAATACCTCATAACCCCACTCTGTCACTTATAAAAAATGTACCTATGTATGTCAAAGCTTGGACCAAAAACACATTTGATCTGGGCAAATTAAATTGTAATTTTCGCGTGACTTATTACACAGGTCTGCGAAATTTAAATTAAGAAAAAAGTTATTTTCTCAGCGTTAACGCCCATTGTTAGCGCTAACTTCAAAATTACTCTAAGTTTTCCTGATTTACTTAGTTTATTTATGGGTATTTTTAATCGTCTTCACAAAAATGTGAAGGTTATCAGTTCGTCGGAACATTTTTTTTATATATATGTTACCGCAAAACTAACGACCACGTTAACCAATTTCAATAATTATCTTTTCATCGGAAAGATGGTAACTCAAAGGTGGTGATCGTGAAGAAATTAACGATAATCTTAAAATTCTATATAAGAATTGAAGTCGGTGTTTTTTGCTTAAAAGTTACTTGTTAACTAATGCTGTTCGTTTTCAAGTAAAAATTCAGTTCTAAAGTAATTAATTTCCTAAAAGCTTAAAGAATTTGGTTTATATACACAAATATATACTAGAAAATGCCCGCTTGTCCCATCCATATTCGTCAATATCCCAATCAACGTAAGCGATCTACAGTTCGAAAGGTATTGAAGTGCCTCTTACAAAAATACATATATGACTTGTGGCGTTGGCAAGAAAAAATCATTGAAAATCAACGCGAGTTTTTTGCCATTTAAAACTGGCACTGGTTTTACATGAATTAGATGAACGATGTTCCTGCATACCCAGATTTTTCTAAAAAATCAGACAAAAAAGTACAAAATTTAGATGAAAATTTGTTGAATTTTTCTAAATTCTGTATAAAGTTTGATTTTGATTTTGATAAAGTTTGTGGTTTTGGTTAAAGAATGAACCATATTTATATAAAAAATAATAAAAAAATTTTGAATCGGAAAACATTGCAAATATTTAACAAAAAGCACGATGCACTCCCTTTTAATAACCAGTGTATATTTTATTATTACGTCAATTTATGAATTTATATGTATGAAGGTATATATCTTATTACATTAATCGAGCAATTCTTGTATATATATAGTATATATATATATATCCAAAGGGTTCTCGGAAACGGCTATAACGATTTTGATGCAATTTTGTATAGGGTTGCCACCTATTTTGAATCGCATATTTATTTAATTTGTTGTTTAGAAAAAACGGTAAAATATTACTATTCAAATGAGGTATTGTTGAAAATTTTGGTCAGAAAATACTTTCCATCAGAGTTGCCAATCTTCTATGCAATACAAATATTTATTTTGTTAATTTCAATCAGCATTTTTTTATACACAGTACATATCTAAAGATATGTGCTATTCATTCCAGCGTATTACAGAATAGGGTTGCCAGCCAAATTTTGTAGTAAGAAATTTATTTAACAGATATCGAAATCCCATTTATTCTTTTTCCAAAATATTTTTTTAAAGCTATCCAAAGCATGAAAACTTTAAAAAGTATATGCACTCCGAGCAAAGCTCGGTCAACCTGGTACTTTTTTAATTGTCCTGCATTTTCAATTCTTATTTATGGCCACCGTAACTGTAGAGGACATACAAAAATACTTTCACATATGCAAACATTCTTATGCACATACATATCGTCGATGTTTTTGCAAAACCGTCCATCGCCCACTTGCAAAACCGCCTATCTTACGGCACTCAAATTTGACAGGAGAGCGAATACACGATTTATTCTTTGAATGCATTGCCTTGATAGGCGGTATTTTCTCTAGCTATTATTTTACAAATCTGTTGTTTAAATAACGATTTGACGATTTGTATGCATAAATCTCGATGCCTGGAGTTCAGTGTTACTCATTTTTTCCACAACGGCGATTTAGGCGATTTTGCAACTGGTCGATGGGCGGTTTTGCAAAAACATCGGCAATATATGAATTCGTTCTGCCGACTATACATGTGCAGAGCTAAACTTTAAGCAAACATGCTTCTAAAAACGCAGCTGTGCTTTAGAATTTAATCACTAACTTTGCTAGCGTTTGTAATTGAAAGCGTTTGAGACGCTACTGAAATGGAATACGTGAGACGTTTGTAATTGAAAGCGTTTGAGACGCTACTGAAATGGAATATGTGCCTATACGGCGCACAGGGGCACAGCCTCATACATTTTTTGGAAAAAAGTTAGAAGGAATCGGCGAAGAACCTTAATTTTCCGCATGCAATATATATGGACATAAACATAACAGTTATTGATGAAAACTGTCATGGAAAAAATTAACTATGAATGAAATGTCTACCAATCGATTTCTTTTTTCACCGAGACTCAAATTTTAAAATAAATTTTTTTGCAAAATTAAAAATAATAACACTTATTTTTGATTCTTTATTATAAATCTAAAATAACAATTACCTTTGATTTTTATATTACATATATGTCTTAAATATTAGTTATTGAAGACTTGTATTTATAAAGTGTAATTTTTGTTTGCTTATATTTATTGAAATATTTGGTCGATTGCCCTGAATTTTCTCTGGTTTGTCTAGTAAGTGCTATGTTTTCATATGAACCTAAATCACAAACTATAAAAAAGAAGTGTTAAGAAAAATATTGCCAAAACCATTAAAATATAGGAATTTAATAATCAGAAAATTTATATATTTTTTGGTTATTAGGTATTTCTGGCTTAAAATATATATTGTTCAGAAGATATTAAAAAACGCAATAAATTTTTTTTGCAAATTTTTCAAAATCGTCATCCGGAAAAAAGATATCGAATTTCGACCAATGGACGATACTGGTGTTCGCAAATCTATTCGATTTAATAGTTAAATTATCGTTTGCGTTTGATACTACCTTAAACACGGTAAAATTTGGTTCTTCTGGCAACACTGCTTCTGCTGGAAAAATCGAAATGTGTCATATCTATATGTTTGTAATCGCTAATTTTTGTGTTCACTGATTTGTGTGTTCTTGTCACTTTAAATTCAACCAGCAAGGAGATAAGGGACCAAACCGAATGTAAGAATATTTTTGTATTTCATTGAACCTTAAGACTTATATTGCATTTTTAGAAAACAAAAACTGTGCAAACTGCGCTGTGCTGTGTCACCAAAGTTTACTCGTGTAAAAACTGAAAGTACGCCTGTTTTTATTTCTTCGCTCCCTCTATGCTGGAACAACTGCTATTTTTAAATATTTCATGCAGATTATATCAGCCTAATTTTAAATAAAAATGGAAGCGTATAGGATACAAATATAGGCAATGTTCTGCAAAGCGAACGATTTAAAATCGGTGCGATTTTCAAAATCGCCGCTCAAAGGTGCATTCGAGCTGCAAAGGGCACTCGATAAAGTAACGAAATACATGCAAAGCAACAACACAAACTCGGCTATTTAGCTTTGTTATTGAGATCAAATTCAAATATCCACATGTATAGTGGTGGAAAAATAAGTAGAGACGCGACATTTCATTCAGTTTTGGTTATTTTTCTTTGTTTATTTATATTTATTTTTTTTAACTTAAACTTTGTGCAAAAATTATAAATATTTTGGAAAGTTTCAATTAAATTGAAAACATTTTAATAAGAATTTCTGGGAAAAAATTTTAAATTTTAAGTTGACTTTTGAATTTTTATACCTTCAACAAAAAATTATTTAAAATCAACGCGATCAAAGTAGAAACATTTTAATAAACTTTTGAAGGTGTGGACAAAAACAGCATAATCAGAATTTTGAATTGACCCTCAAATCTTGGCTTAATGTTGAAACCGTCACTTTCGGTAGGTTGGAGCTTACACTAACAATTGTTTGGCATTACTTTTTTATAAGCAATTAAATATAAACTTGCACGTTTTTTTTATATTTGATTGCTTATAAAAAAGTAACGGAACACAAATTTCTGTTGACATTTTTTTTTGCACGCGCTAACTGAAAAATGAAGATAGAGTGCTGGAATTTCGCCACAACTACTTTTTTATGACCGACACCGAAAAACTAGTACTTTGATTTAACACTGTCTAATACTACATATGCTTGTTTGTATGTATTTGTGTGTTACTAAAAAATCCCAACAAAATCTACGCTGACCTACGCAACTAACCATAAAATAATTGAGTAACCATATAATTAATTAGTATAATATTAAAGAAATTTCAATTACATTTAAGAAACTGTTGAAAAAATCAATTTCCTTACCGGTTTGCCCCTACATTTACAGCACAGCTGTTCCTTATGTATGTACTTAAATATTCCCAGCGAGAGCGCATTAACTGTAAAACGCGCATGCGCTAAACCCAAATTTCTATTAAAATAAGCAATGCATACCGGCTGATAACAGCTAAGGGAGAAAAACAGCTGACTCTATTGCCGGAAAATGATATAACTGTATACATACAAACGTAGTTATTTATATGGGAGCACTGATGTGCCAGCTGAGCTCAGCTAAGTGCCAAAAATAAATAGATTCACAAACAAATGCTCTCATATACATACATACATACACTCGAGCATACAGCTACAAATACATACATATTTTAACATGCAAATAACAAAGAAGCAGCGACTGGGATAAACAATGCAAGTGTGGGTGTAAAGGATATATGTAAACAAAAAAAAAACAAAAACAAAAACTAAGATGCCTTTGAAAAATATACAGCGAACATTTTTCCAGGATTTTCGTATTTTGCTGCAGGCATGCATAGCTAGGCGGATATGTATTTTTAGCAAACTCAAGTGTGTATTCACGTAAACAAGTAAATAACTAAACAAACAAAGTAATTAAGAAAACCATTATTAAAGTGTTGTGGATACGTATTGACTGTCTCAAGGACGATATGAATATTAGGCATCGATGATCATAAGCGGCTGTATTAACGAATTTTCTATCCAAAAAAAAAAAAAAACTACGACGAAACCAGCCAAAAAAGCTAGGCGATTTTTGTTTTTCTTTTTGATGCAGAAATACACCTAGAGCAAAAAGAAAATCACTTACTCATTACTTAGTTAATCATTTGTACGCAAAATTTTTAAAAGCAAAAGTCTAAATTCGCTGCCAAGCGCAATTATTTTTATTTACATTTCATCATAAAAAAGCATACTTACTAAAGCTTATCTCTAATGTATTGCGGGTCATTTAACCCTCATACATAAATCCTTATCCGCAGTAATATAAATAGCGAACTTACTAAAATAAAAAAAAGTATAAAAAATTAAACAACCAAGCTGTGCAAATTTTCTCCGCTTCGCTCAATAAAGATCCACAGAGTTCGCTTTGCTAATAAAATCAGTCGCCAGCTCCTCGTTGATAGCCTCCATAATGCGATGATCATCCAGAAAGTTGTTGCTCATATCGCGCTCCAGCGACTTATATGAGTCGGCGTTAAGACGACCCAAGGCGCCCTGGTACAACACTTCCATAATAGCTTTGTTGGCATACAGCTGCTGATCACGCTCCAAGCGATGATAGAGCGCCACCCAGCTAGCGCCTAATGTCTGCGCCTCCATAGATAGCTGCCATGATGTTGGCGTTGGCATAGACGCTAGCGTCGGCTCTGGCGCGGATGCTATGTTTGTGTTGGTGGGTGTTTGGACAAACTGAGTGGCAGCTCCATTTGTGGTGATCACGCCGGCACTTTGCGGCAGCGCGCCGTTAGTGTTGCCATTGCTGTACGGCGCCACGGCTGCTTGTTGTTGTTTTTGCTGCTGCTGCTGCTGTTGTTGTTGATGTTGATGTTGAGCAGGCTGTTGTGACGCTGTTGTAGCCGAAGATGAGGCGGAAGTTGTTGAGCTCGATTCACCACTACTCTCGCTCTCAGAGTCCGAACTGGTCGATGAGTCTTTTCGTACGATTTTCTTCGAAAGTCTTTTATTTACTTTTGGCTTGCGTCCAGGTCGTCCCAACTATAAAAAAAACGATAAGAGAAAACAAAATAAAACTCTTTAAACACAATAATTTAGGTCAGCAAATGCTTTACCTACCTTGCCCTCAGGCGCATCACGTTCGGGGTCGAAATCCAGTACATCATCGAGAAATTGCATCTCCTTGAAGTAGAACAAAGTTGGCCTATATAAGATGTCTCCCTTCCTCTTGCTATCCTCTATGCGTCGCAGCTCACGCCGGTAACAAGATCTTAAACCATTGATACGCCTTTTCACATAGTCCATTTGTACGTTCGGATCTATTTCGCGTAGCTTATCTCGCAGCTTGTTATAGGCCTCGCGCTTTAGATAGGGTTTTTTGTATGCCATACTTCGTGTATCCCATAGCGCATGCGAATTCTGATAAATTTTTATAAAATCCTTCCAGAATTGTACGCCACCACCGAGACATGTTACACCGAATAGTTCAGATGACATCTTCCGATTTATTACTAATAAAATGATTATCTTTACGCTCGGAACGTAAAATGTATACTAAACTCTGTGATAAGACGTGCTACACGTTGTCAGACGCGTTCGATGACAAGTTCGGTGAGCATCAGCGTGCAGCGTTGCCACATGATAAGTAATTAGTGAGATAAGAATCAGTGATGCCAACCGTTGGAGAATTTCCCGATTTCGGTGGAATTTTAATTTCCCGGGGGAATCGAGGAATGCGATTTAAATTTTTGGGTGTTTAATAACAAACTATTTTAATTAGAACATTCCTATTGAGGAAGATATTGCACTTACAAATTACAAATTGTGATAACACTCTCATTTTGTATGACAGGCTTGTAACATTGCGTAGTTGGCTCATACAACCGTATGGATATTAAAGAAACTGTGCAACTGTGCATATAAAAAATGAGTTTTAAGTGCCTTAAAAATGTAGCAAACTTCATTTCGGGGGGAATTTCATCGAGAATAGGGGATTTTTTTAGGGATTTCGGGGAATTAGCCAGGGGAGTTGGCATCCCTGATAGGAATTCAAAATGTGTGGTAAAAGTACGAGAGAGAGAGAGAAAGATCGCGGAAGGCTAGAGGGCATCCTTGCGTTTGAATATTTTCGCTCCGTCGTGGGTTCAAATTGCATCTTTTTTAAGATCAAAATTTTTCGAAAATTTAAATTTTTTTAATTAAATTTTTTTAAATTTATGAAAAAGTGTACATACTTGAATTTTTAAAAATGTTTAAACAAAATATTTGTTTCGCCAAATACTCTTTTTAAGTTTTATGCAAAATAATGTTTTTTTTTACTTTTTTAAGTTTCAAGAATTAAACGAATTTTTATTTAAATCGATTTTTCCTGTTAGTTTTTGATTAAAATTTTTTTAGTTGCTCACTTTTTCACTTTCAGGTTTTCTACCGCCCAATTTTTGTCGTTTTGAAAAGATAATGCAATTTTATTTTTTTTTTGTATGTAGGGCTTCTAAAAGGCAAATAATTTATTTATTACCTCATTAATAAAATTTGAATAGCCTAATTTGCACTATGTAATTTTGTGGTTCAATTCATACGCTTGGATGTACATATGTATATATGTATGTACACATTTTTATATGGAATTTAATTTTGACGACAAATTGCTCAAACAGAGGTGCGTTTCAAAATACATACATACAAGTCTGTTCGTATGTTGTTCTTTTTATGGCATTCTATCAGAATTTTGAGTGGGGTTAATTCCGCTGCCATCATCATATCCCATATGGTCTAGTGGCTAGGATATCTGGCTTTCACCCAGAAGGCCCGGGTTCGATTCCCGGTATGGGAAGTGTTTTTTTTTTATACTGTTTATAAATTTTATTTTATTTGTTATGGTTTATTAATTTATTATTTTTTATTCAATTAAAAATTTGTTATCTACCATCATACCATTCATTCTACTCGCTCCAAACCGCTGCTTTTGCAAGTCCGGCCACATCGTTTATTTTGTTATTTTAATTTGAAATTTCTCTACACATTCTAGTAAAATTGCTTTCACTACGAAATTTCTTCAAACCAATCGAAGATTAAAAAGAGTTCACACCACATAAAAATATGTATGTACATACATACACACATACAATTTAAACCTCTCTCAAACATGTTTGAAGCTCGGCTAAATGCTGAGTAGCCTTGAGCCTATCGCCGCCGTTCGCACTACTTGGCTGATAACAACCTTGCGTTCCATCTACCTACATATCTACAATGTACAGCATGAATTCAACCATTATTTAGAATATTTTCAAAAATCTTATCTCTTACTCGATGCTATGAAAAAAGTGCCGTGCCTTACGGCACTTTATGTGTGTTTGTGTGATTATGTACACTACATGTCAAGAGGCCAGTACGCGTAGGTGATAACGTAATCTGCTTAAATCACTAGCAATCGTAATTGTTCGAAGATGTTCAAATGTTTCTATTTAATTTCTGAGTATTTTTAGGTTGTTTTTTATAAAGGCTTGACAAATAGAAAAAGAAAACATATTACCCAGCAGAAAAAAATTTCACAAGTAATAATTTCAATATAAACATTATAGCAATATGCTAGGTTCACGGTTGCCGTTTTGCTCCATTTCGTATTAGGACATATTATTGCCTACAAAAAAAAGAGGACTGGAACAGTGGTAAAAAAAGGAATGAGATAGAAGAGGGGGGATCAAACCGGAGGTGACTGGTTACCGGAAAAGATGCCCATAAAGTTCCGGAAGCGATTATAACACTTTCTTAGTAGAATTCTCCTTTCAGTGTTGCCAAAAAAGCGGTAGAAGCATTTTTGCGCAGAACTTCTTTCTTCATCTGAATACTTATGTATACCTGATACTTCTCAGAAGTGAAAAAGTAGTGAGGTCCGAGGTATAAAAATCTTAAGCTTGCATGAGCTGGATAGCCAAGTAGCAGATGCTGAGGTGACTCCACCGTATTGTTTTCCATGCAACTGTTACGGCAAGCGCTTGAACCTTTGCTAGCAAATTGTTTGGAACTTTCGACGATTTTTTATTTTTTATTGGAACGTTGTCACATGCTGAAAAGTGTATCTCATATTCGAAAGACCTTTTATCACTTCAAAACAAAAGCTTTAAAAAATCAAAACAAAACAATATTTCATATACATATTTACATTCTTATAAGACCTTTTGATTAAAAAATTTATCTTTACTGCTGTGTCCTGGAACTAGGATGTCAAGCACTAACTGATTGTTTCCAAACAAACCATAAAATGCTTAAGGATTTTCGTTGCCACCTGGCTATCGAAATATATATATTTTTTTTTTAATTTCGGCCTATTTTATGACGGCTTCCTTCGGTTGGAAAACACCTCTGCAAAATTTAAAGTTAGTGAAGGGTTCCTCGCAGAAGATACCTCCATCCACTGCTGTTTCCAGCTTTCGTCATTCGGAAAAAAATTCTTTCTTTCATAATAAATGAGTATCCACTAAACAGTAGATAACAATAAATTATCGAAAAAAATGTAGAATTTTGCTTGATAAACACAAATGGTCTTTAACGCTGCAACACCGTTGCCTTGCTGCAAATGCGTTCAAAAATACTAGAGAAATAATTGCGGCAAGTGTGCATAGCACAATTTGTTCTCGTCCAATAAAATAAACTTTTAACTGGCTTCGAAGATGTCTGCTTGTAATAGGTCACAATAAGTCTCCAATTGACATGTAAAGTGTATGTGTATATTCATAGCTTTTTTTCTTGAACTATTTAAAAGCCATTTACAAGTAAATCTTTCCACCTTTGGCATTTCACAAGGTCAAATATATACGTGTATACTGAAACTTCCAGTTAAATTATACCATGGATAATGACTTATTTTTCAACTAAATAATTACTCTGTGGAAGCAGCTTACCTTGCCTCATCCATTAACTCATTAACTACCACACTATTAATCACCAGCTATCGATTCTAATTTTTAATGAGCAGCAACATTAATTGTCCAAAATCTGGTAGTTTAGTGCCGAGGCTCCCAGCAGAATATTCCATTTAACTGTATCCAATCATTTAATATTCCTTTAATGAATACACTGCTGACTTGCAATAAAGTGTCATTTGCTCAAAGTAGCCAGCTATATTATTAATAATACACCCCTTGCGACACGACGACTAAGATATTTGAGGGTAAGCAATAGATTGCAAGTTCAAGGCTAGACGGCACTTTGCAGCTCACCTTGCAACACAAGTGGACTCTACCATAAGTAATTGTCGCTAAGAGTGTCGTCAGACGGTGATTAACTTTTCACGTTTGTATTTACGATTATGCAAGCCTATGCTGCGTATTTTACAAAAGGTTTTAGTAAAATTTTGCACCTCAAGAAAATAAAAAAAAAAACTTTAATTGTCAGCTGGTCACTTGACTTGTCGTTAGTTCATTAGCAACATGCATACCTTGTCGTCAGTCTGCCGACGTGCCTGCCACTCATGATTTTGTTCTTTCCAGCCTGTCGTCCTGACCGAATCGCGTTTCCCACGAAATATTTTGCATGTAGAGAGGGTGTTTAATTTAAAAGGCGCGACCGCTAGAAACCAGCACAATAGCTGACCAGCCAGCCAACTATTCAATAGCGTTGACAATGAGGTTTATAGGCGTCAGCGTTTGAGAACCGATTACCGTTGGCTAATACCACTACCAGCGCCACTACTAACATAGTCGCAACAATTAACTTTACGAAGTGAGATTTTCGGCTAGACAAAAGTGCGATTGTTTATGGTTAATTGTTATTTAATTAGTCCCAAATATATGTATGTATACATACCTGGCTAACTTAGTATTGTGGCTGGATATTTAGATATGTATGTATATATGACAATTCCCATTGTCGTTTCGGCTAGTTGCTATGCAGGTATGAAAAGTGACGCAGGTAAGTATTATGGTGCGTACTGAAGCGCCAGAAGGCTAAGAAGCGCCCACTGGTTCCCCGTAAAGGATCTTAACTAACCTGTGCCTCGCTCGCTGCACGTACACAAATCTTTCTCATGGCGTTAGAATCTTTGCCACTGGTACCCACTACTTGCGGCTCATCAGCGGCTGTTGTTAATTAACACGTTGCTAGCATTACAGTGCGATTCATATAAAGGATTATACATATGTTTGGTAAGAGATACCGCAAAACTCACACAAATCGCTGCTAATTTCATAATTTTATAACAAGAAGCTCAAAAACTTTTCCAAAGTACTTATCCACGTAAGAAAAACAGTCCGGTGTGGAAAATTACAGGACTCTTATTTATGTGTATATTTGCTTACAAGCATACATACATTCATATGTACATACATATGGCTATTGTACGTGACACATGGTGAACATATTTATGAACATTCATCTGTGCGTATCTTGATAGCCAACCAGACAATCTAAGCACCTATGCTCATATATATATGCAGTGACTCAAAATGTTAACACGTGTTGTTTTTTTTTTAATATTCGTAATATTTTTCCAGTTAAATTTTTTTTTGGTATTGTTATATAAAAAAATCGTCTAAGCTTTAACCAAAACCGTGTAAATCACGGTTTCAGTTATTATACAAAATTTAGGAAAATTTAACAAATTTTCATCAAAATTTTAACTTTTTGTTCGGATTTTTTAGAAAACTTTTGGGTATGCAGTTTTATAGCACATACAATTTTAGTAGTGCAAGTTTCCAACGGCTAAAAAATCGCATTGATTTTTGAGTATTTTTTTTTTGAGGTTACTTTTTCTGGTTTTTTTTATATAACAAGCGCAATTTAACAAAACTTGCGTTGATGTTTTGTTGCTGACGGTCTCCCGCATTTTATTTCATAAGAAATTCATACTTACATATATGAAAAAAGTGAACAAATCTGTCACCAAAAACTACAAATCTCAAAAATCAACGCGATTTTTTAGCCGTTTATACATAACTTCCACTTCATTAGACTAAAATTGTATAAACTATAAAACTGCATACCCCAAAATTTTCTTAAAATTGAGAATAAAAAGTTGAAACTTTGCTTAAAATTTGTTGAATTTTCCTAAATTGTGGATAAAGTTTGAAACTGTGATTTACATTGTTTTGGCTCGAAACACATTACGAATATTTGAAGCAAAATAAAGGAGTGGTCAACTGTTTGAGTCACTGTATCTGTATATCTGTTAGCATAGGTATGTGTGAAATTTGTTTGTGTTTACTCAAGTACGTGACCATTTTTCATGCCACGTCGCGCCGTGTTTACCTCGCTACCGGAATTTTCGATTTGTTTCCCCTGCATGGTATAATATTGTATGTTGGAGTACCTACGAGTTTACCGGTAATTTTAATCGGATTAGTGATGGTATTAAGTTGTGAAGCATGAAATCGCACTTACATTTGTGTATCTAGATATGTACTTAAGTTTGTATGTACATATACATACATACATATATGCGTGGACATCTCAAGTGCGGATTCTTGTAAATGCGGGAAATTCACGCATGGTTGGAAAATCATACATGTAAATAGCTAGAAATGCATAGACACCTACTGTATAAGCAAGCAGTATGTATGTATTTAATGCATTTGTATGCACAAAGAGTAACTATGTACAACGCTGGCTTGGGTGTCGGCGACGCCTTGTTTTGGCAACATTCCCAGTGTCAATGAGGGTTTTTACAAAAGGGTTATTGGAAAATTTCCGGACTTTATCCTTTAAGCTCAGTTATGCAAGACTTAAACTTGACTTGACTTGAAAATTCCATATCTGAAAATTGAGCAGCGCGTGTATGTAGTTACCAAAAAAAAAAAAAACAACTTCGCTTAGAAACTTGGAGAACTATAGATCTTTGATTTCTAAGTTGAATTTCTAAATGAAAAGAGGGCCATGAGAGAATCATGCTGCCACTTCATTTAAAAAAATCCTTGCAAATATGCCACGCAAATATAATTTTTTAGTATAAATGTACTTCATCTGGCAATCGAAAAACAACCTTTCAAATGAAGACAGAAAAAAATTAAAAGAAATCAAAACTGTTTTAGCGATTTTCTTCCGAAGTTTCGAGAAATAATGGAAGTGTGCACATTTTATTTTATTTTAGAAAATTCGGAAAAAATCGGATGAGATCTTTACGAATTCTCTATAATTTCTCAACAATTCATAAAACTCTGAAAAAATGGTTGCAGTGAATATGTATGCGCAGGATATCATATATTTATCGATATTTATATCGATAGGTTTTCCCATATACATATTTATCGATATCTATTACTATAGTTATCGATAAAATCCTCAAAATTTAATCAGAGACGCCCCTTTCTAGGATAACACTGTTCGGCATTCAGCTGAGGAATTGATGAGACCAAGTTTTTCTGAAAATCTGGATTGTATATAGGATTTCTATATCAATTTTGATGTCTGTGATAATCGTAAGACTGTAGCTCTCTATGACTCTTTCTTTTTTTACCTTTTTTTGCTAATGTAATTGGGCATTATTGAACTATCATCTGCAGTTCATAAATAAACAGAGATAAATAATAAAAGCCAAGCCCAGTCACGACCCAACCCAAACCACCAAGAGATTTTTTTTTAATTTTTCAGAAAAATTCATATGGACCCGCCAAGCCTTTTGCGATCGTTATTGACTTAGCCAGACCCTCAGAAAACGATGAGAATATGCTAGTTACGGACGCAGAGACATTTTACTTTGAGCACCCTTTGAACACCCTTATTACGGCTGAACTATACCTCTAAGGTATAAAGATTTATATATCATTAGAAAGGTATTTGGATACAGATGTGCAGAGAGTTACTAAAATTTTAAATAAGTTTAATATGAAGACAAAGATCAGGAAAAAGGTAAAGGAAAAGATAAAAATTAAACGGAAAAGATAAATATAGAGATAAAGATATGCATAAAAAACTACTGAGACAAAGAGAACAATAAAACGGAAGAATAAGATATGTTATTTTATGCTATGTTATGTTATGTTATGTTATCTTTTGTTACGTTATGTTATGCTTGGTTATATTATATTATTTTATATAAATAGATTTATAGTGATGTTATGGTACTTTATATCACGTTATTCACCGTTTTCTTATATTGTATAATGCTATGTTACAATATGTAATGTTATGGTGCGTTATGTTTTGTTATGTTATATTATTCTAAGTTATGTTATTTATTTTGTGCTATGCTATGCTGTTTTATATTATGTTATGTTATTTTGTTCAATGGAATTCACCTCAACTCACCTTGATTCACCTCACCTAAACTCACCTCATTTCATTTCAACTTGAGTGGTTCAATTTCAACCGCTGGGCGAACACATAATTATGTATGTGTATAAAACAGTCACGCGCAAAACACAACCCGTGGGAGAACTTGTACAACTTACCTTGAAGTACGGCGGTATATTTTTTGCAAGGAAAGGTGATGTACCCACCCTCCGACAACCTGCCAAAGAAAGCGCATATTTCTATAAATCTAATCATATTCAACCATTCTTCAAGCATTTCATCATTTTCATAATGA
>NW_023458559.1:60975286-60978561 GCF_013731165.1 Rhagoletis pomonella | reverse complement strand
ACTATATGCTATAAAATTAAATTGTGGCAAATGACTAACTAATGATTGAATTTAGTTAACTTCTAGAAAATTTATAAATTCTTGAGAAGGTACTGTCCCACACTGAGGAGGTGTGTATATAAAAGGCCTGTCACCTAAAAGCATTTAGTATTACTCATTATTGCATAAAGCCGTTTGTATATTTGTGCATACATATATACATATCTGTAGGTAAATAGCTAAATAGCAGCCTTACTTCACTTTTTTATTTAATCAGCTGTGCGCGCGCTGGGTATTTCAAAATTAGTAGCACTAATATTTATATAGACTCTTTAGTACAAAAGCATTTATATTTGCATAGCCCCTGGAATATACATATGTAAATACGCGTTTATTTTCTACCTAGTCTGTAAATTTTTCATAATGCAAAATGTTAATGACTAAGCTTTCACCTTGACGCGGGTTGAGTAAGGGTGACTATAGTATATATACATATGTATGTATGTAGGTACTCGTATGCGAGACCTTGACGTTTGCTCTGGAAATCGTCGTCGGCTGTTGTCAACTTCATTCAACGCACAATAAATATAGATATGCAGGGAGTCCGTGTGACTCAGAGCGCAAAACTGTGTGAAAATAGTGTAAGAAGAGGGAGAGAGTGTGTGGCCTATGTACGAGTTTGTGTGTGAATTTACACACAATTGAGGTATATTTTGACTTAGTAACAGCGAGAACTAAGTACTCGGAGCTGTGTATTGCGCTCCATTCCGGAGGCGTGACAAATCGCATGAAAATTGCTTTATTAATGGTGAAATTTCGCGGTCAGAAGTATTTTGCTTTGAATGTCATTGACGCTGGTTTTATTCGTTGCATTTCTAAGAATTGTGAAATTATTTGTTAAAGAAGCTGACAGAAAATTCTAAAGCGATTCATTGCTATGGATATCTGCCACTGATTATTAAAAAAAATATTTAAATATAATTGGAATTTTCTTATGAAATGGCATTAAATAAGGAAGAAATTATTTACTGAATCCAGTCAGGAAACCTTGATGGACGCACACCTCTCAGGGTACAAGCATCTTTCATATACCTTTCAGACATCTATTCCAGCCCGTGCATCGGGAAGGTGTATTATAGTGGGACCCTTGAAAGACATCCACTCTATGCTGAAAAGCAGAGTAATCAACGCTGCAGTAGGCAAAGGGTTCGTGAATAGTAGAACAATAAGTGGAATTTTGTAGGGAAGAGTCCTATCAAATCTTCTGTGGGTCGTTGAACTAAGTGAACTGTTAGAAAGCTTTAAAGTTGGGAGAATATGGGGTTAACCCTTCTGGAACCAAACTTGTCTTGTTCACAAGGAAAACAAAAGCTCCGGAGTCCCCCTTACCAAAGCTGAAGGGATCGGTCCGAATCCTTCCTCCCAGGCGAAATACTTAGTTATTATTCTAAGTGAAGTGGCTAGCTCCTTAATGCCACCGATTTCTTTTCGGGGTTGAAGAATACGCCACATCCGTAACAAATGACTCTTGGAACAATCGGGACGACTGGGAGATCTCAAAATCCTTGTAGCCGAGACTCAATAAGAGCCATACTGAGAAACTTCTTCTTCTTCTTTTTTGGCGCTGTAACCGCCTAAGCGATTTTGGCCGAGTTCAGCAAAGCACGCCGGTCTTTTCTCTCTGTGCCAACTGACGCCAATAGGAAACGCCAAGTGAAGCCAAGTCCTTCTCCACCTGATCTTTCCATCGCATTGGGGGCCTCCCTCTTCCTCTGCTACCACCAGCGGGCTCCGAGTTGCATACTTTCAGAGCTGGAGCGTCGGTGTCCATTCGAACGACATGACCAAGCCAGCGGAGCCGCTGTATTTTAATTCACTGCACTATGTTGTAAAGCTCATACAGCTCATCGTTCCTTCGTCTGCGGTACTCGCCGACGCCAACGCGAGAAACTATTGACACTAAATAAATCTCCAGTAAGCGCTCTTATCGGCGTCATCACAGGGCACTGTGCTATAGCACCAATGCTTCGTCGATTTCGTATACCAGCAAGCTCCCTCTGCAGAAGTTGTCGGGATGAGGATGAAGAGGAATCGATTAACCACTTCTTATGTTAATGCCCAGCTCTCCGGAAAAGGCGTCTCAAGCATTTGGATTGCGCTTTTTCAATAGCTTGGGGAAGATATCAGGGGTGGAAATATCGAACATTCACTTCTTCATCCGGTTATGGATTAACCTCGGTTAGAAGCAAGTGCCTTCTCCTATGAGTGCAATGAGCAAATCTGCCTCAAATCGATATTTTTATTGTTATAGATATACCAGTTTTAATAGTTATCGAAATATGAATTGCCTTGTTTAAAATATCGATTGATAATGATTATAGTATTACCGGTAAAGTTACCGATAACAATGATGAAAAATATCCACATACTTTTATTTTGTAAGCGAAGTGAGAGTCATATGTTTATATGTGTATCAATGTGTATCAAGTTCAAAAGTTGGCTCTTTTTTCTGACCTCAAAAATCATATTGCGAAAGCTCAAATAATTGGCCCGCATAGTCTTAAACTTGGTGTTTGGCGGGCTTTTGAGGAAAAGCTTATTAAGGATTTGAGGAAAGTGTTCCGAAATTTTAGGAGCAACAACCTTCTTTGCTTAGGAATTGCAGTAAATTTCAAGAATTGTTTTCATACAAAGTTAAGTCTTCGAGCTCTGTGTATCTAGTGTCCTTTCAAAAGAGTTACAACTAAAAATGTACGCAGAGCTTTTACTTACATACCTTTCAGCAAAACGTGGAGCAAATTTTTGTTATAATTTGTTTAAAAAAAACCTAAGGTAAAGTCACCCTTACCCATATGATTATCAAGTGCTCAGAAATAGCTTTTCGCATTTTCTGACACAACGTATTATGTAAATACGCTTCGATCCATAGATCGGTTGTCAACATGCAAAGTTTTCACATTGAAACTACTATTTCGTCAAGATGATGAAATTCATTTAGAAACCGTTTGCCTTCGCTAGAGATCACATTGACTCCTGATTGTGAGAGAGAGCTGATATTGCTTATAGACAATGATTTCTATGTGTGATGAAATCTATTGCATAAATAATGGGGCTAGTTATTAAGCCCCTTCACAGAACAGCATGAAATCTCTGCGTAACTATCAAATGTCCTCTTCCAACAAACTACATACATATTGGCGACACGTCACTCAAATCTTCATACATACGTTTGAGCGATGATAAAAAAGAAAAACAAAAAAGTTAAACCAACAATCAGATCGTATTTCGTCAGCATA
>NW_023458559.1:60961891-60974886 GCF_013731165.1 Rhagoletis pomonella | reverse complement strand
ACACTAGGCAAAACAACTATATACATGTGTACATTAATACATCAGGGTGATCCAAAAATACACAGGAAAATACAATTTTTGGAACTTGGCTGCTGCCACCGCCAGAACTATAGAAAATCGAACTCGAAAAATCTCCGCATTTTGTATAGTGGATCCATATACACTGTCGAAATCTTTATTAATACCCGAAAAAACAATCGCTGACATTTACGTTTTAAAAATAATTTCATTCAAATGTTGACCGCGACTACACTGTAGGTGGCCCATTCTGAAGCTCCAATTTTCAATTATTTTTACCAGCATAGCGCGAATTACGCGAGTAATGTTAAAAGTATTGAAACCAAATAATGCCGACATCGCGGGTTTCAATTTCAGGCAACAAAAACCCGTCATCTTAGTGCGGTGGCGCTCGCCATTAATGGTATGCTCTGTCTGCGACCAATATTTGAATGAAATTATTTTTATAAAGTAAATGTCAGAGATTGTTTTTTCGGGTAATAATAAAGATTCCGACATGCAGTTCTGTTTTAATTAATTTATTTAGAATTAAAGAAAATTTCTAGATGGATCACTCGGAACTCGCTGGTGGTAGCAGAGGAAGAGGGAGGCCCCCACTGCGATGGAAAGTTCAGGTGGAGAAGGACTTGGCGTCACTTAGCGTTTCCAATTGGCGTCAGTTGGCACAGAGGAGAAACGACTGGCGTGCTTTGCTGAACTCGGCCAAAATCGAAAGAAAGAAAAAATGACGTGATGCGTCTGTCGTATAAGCTGAATGGTATAAAGAGTACGTTCACGTTTGTCATAATCCGAAAAAAATGTGTTTCAACGTGACGACTAATATGATATCGCATTTGACGATTAGATCCCAGGTCTCTTAGTTTCGATATTCTGCAGTCTGGTGGGTGGCTAAAAAAAGATGTTTGAACCACCCTAATGTGCATACTATACTACATAAAAATAAAACAATAAAAAACAAAAGAAGCATAGCTGAAGTGCAGGCAGAAATTTGAACAGACAAACAAACTTACATAGCTACATACCTACTTTTATGGCAATATATAAACAATATTTACATACATACATACAGGCATATAGAGCCTGTCAGACGAGGCAATGCAATATATTTCGACAAGGCTGTCGAATTGGGAAATTTCAAAAAGCTGTTGCATGAGGACTCATAACTTGCATGTAAAGTGTCTTTCGAAAGACGTTTTTTTTTTCTATTTCTGAAAGGCGAATTGCAGATGCCTAGTACAGCACGAGCAAGTTGAAATATATTTCCAAAATTGATTTGGCAACTTTTATTTTTGAAACTTATTTACGAAATGTGACAAAAAGATCTTTCCTTTTTCTCAATTTTACAGCGAATTGCGTGGAAAAGTTTGAAATATTGCCGCGTCTGACACGCTCTTATGCACTCTATAAAAATGTACATGTGTATTCATATCAACCTTAAGATATCTACTCATATGTATTCTCTACAGAGTCGTAAAAAACATATGGAACTATATCTGTATATCTTGCTGTCTATATGCCTGCCCGCTTTTGTTGGTCATACGAAAAACATATGATTACCACAAGCTGAGTTGAGCTCAGCCCCTCCCTCGCGACCCGTTTTAGTACAAGTCTCAGGTTACACAGTGTGCCAGCAAAAGAAAACGAAATAAAAACAACAAAATTGTAAAGCAACAAAATTCAATGATAATCAAAAAAAAATTGGAAAAGGAAACAAAATTGAAGAGCAAAGCTGGGTAAAGCAGAGTACCACGCAGAACTGAGTAGAAGAGGCCGTAATGGCACAAGCCCTTCTTCCTCTATTCGATGGGTATACATACATATGTATGTATGTATCAACATACTTGGATGTACATTGAAACGTTTCGAGGCTCCACTAGTATGGCTGTTAACTGACCATACAAGGTAGATCTACGTATCGACGGCTGAGTGGAAGATCGACCTATGTATCTTGGCAGCCAGTTAAAAAACGCCCTATCTCAGCAAAAATTTTCAAGAATGCCCTATTTCAAAATTATGTTCATTTTTTTAAGCAGTTAAGTTAAGAAAGCCTTCTTCAAAGATTATTAACTTGAACTCGTTACGGGACGAACTATGTGAATGGCGATTTTGGAATAGGCGCTAAGTTGTTGGCCCATTTTGTAGATATTTAAATGTATAAAACAAAGGACGCTTATAGCCTCCTAAGGAGATGGTTTGGAAAGAACTTAAACCATCTGGGCAACTATAATAAATTGATATATAATCACGGTGATCATATTTACGACAGCCGGATACGGGATAAAAAAAAACATTTTGCTATATTTTCCACAAAGTATAATAGATCTTAAACCTATCTCCAATAATTTTAGAATTATTAGCGCTGAAAAAAAATCCATATTTGACATACGTTTTTCGATATTTTGTGAAATACATACATACAGATGTGCAAAAATATTCAGTAGTAACATCACCAAATTATGGAATATTATTCGATAACTTCATGTTTTACGCGCGGGATTTTTACCTCCCCGAAATTTCGAACAAATATAATTTTTATCAATATTAATATTTGTTGAACGTTCATCCTTTCCCCACACAGAATATTGAACGTAAAATGCGTGGAAAGATTAAAAACTTTTGAAAAAGTACTATTGATGTTATAAAGTCGAAATACCGAGCACCGATTACGGGCAAAATAAAGGGCATTAAAATAAATACAGAAGTACAAAACCGTACGGATGGTCACCGTATGTATAATGCTTTTGTTAAGAAGCTGCGTTTCAAGGTGTGGTCCTCAGATTCGATTCATGATAGTAGACGCTCATATGGGTCTAGTAGATGTACGCATCAACAGCACCGTACGGCCTCTTATTTATGGTGTTTAGGCCCTTCTGGCTGCCAGTTAAGTCCATTATAATTTCATGGTAAATCTTTCTAAAATCGTGTCATGCTGTGGTGCGTAACAGTGCCTAGAACAGTGATTATTACAGCATTTTGAAGCACTCTAAATATATGTAAATACCTGCTTTTCAGGAAATCTTCAAGATTCATTCTCAACAGTACATTTTGGCTTTAGCCTGAAGCTGGCTTACAGCGGATATCAAACACTTTGCCAGTGTCAGCTTACTTAAATGCCTCTTTGTCTGCACGAAAAAAAAAGAAAGGAAATCGAGCTATGCGGGAGACATTTTAAATCTTAAAAAACACACAACACAAAGTACATACTAAGAAAGGAAATACTGCTGTGTAGGTATAAAGCTTGCAGAATCAATGAATATAGTACATAACAATATGAAGCAAAAGACGTAGCAAAAAGTGCCCTGAAAGGGGGTGGAAGAAGTTGCCATTTTGGTAAGGCAAAAACAGCTGAGGAAGTAAAAATGTATGATAAATATAGGTACACAGAGTGCACGGCAGTTGAGTGTAAATGCTGTGGAGGATCGAGAGAAAGGGAAAAGGCGAAGTATAAAGAACCAAGTTTTTCTGGACCGCAAATAGGAAATGCAACAACGACTTGCAGAGTAGTATGTGTCGCCGGCATGCGCATTGACTGCGTTGAGCGTGGAGTGAAAATATGAGTTTGAGTGGGTTTACATTATTTAAGAGCAACATTTTGGTGACTCAGACAACAATGCTCTTTTAATGGCAAGCCCAGTAGGAATTAAAATCTCTTCGGCGGTTATATATGAAGATGTTATGGAATAAACAACTGAGCAAATGTTGAGCTGTTTTGGGTTTATTGAGAAGAGAATTGAGCAGTTACTCAAGCGTTGCATTTACTTGCATTTTTATCGAGGAAGAGCGAAATTCATTGCTCAGCTGTGCAGAAGGTATGTAGATATACATATAATGAAATTTTGTATCACTGGCTAGCTGTGGAAAATCGACAATTGTTTCATTAAATATAGATCCAAGATTTGATTAAACTAAATTTTGGACGTCTTAAGCAAATTTTGTAGAAATATGCAGTAAGCTTTTATTGTCCATTAGCAGTGTGACACTTCCCCGCTAAAGTAGCTCTTTGCAGGCTTATAAAAACTCGTGTGAAAATCTGTAAATATTTCTTTGTCCGTGTTTCCTCCGCTTTATTCAAGTTCGAAACACTGCATTCTGCGTGCGTCTATCTATAAAGTTGCTATACGCTTTTCTGGACCATTTTAGCTCTCAGCTCGCAATGCACAATTGCAGCTGATTGCGCACATATGTATATGCACACCCATACATATGTACCTAGGTATATTTTTATGTACTGTATGCAGGCGAACATGTGTTCAAGCAACAACAACAAAATAGCGACCGGCTGACTGAACGAGCGCTTTACTGCAGTAACCGCGACTTGTTTTGTATCTCTTGGATACAAAAGGAACAAAAATTACACAGTGAAAAAAAAAATACTTCATGAAGAAGCCGGTTGCAGTGCAATTGCACAGAGCGAGTATGCATGCATATTGGTGTGTACGATTCTTTGCCTGTACATTACGTACGTACGTACCTATATAGTTTTTATGCGCTTTCATGAACATACCCACTAAACATTTTTTATTAAATCTCAATTTGAGATGCATTTGAGAATAAGTCCTTTTCTCAAATATCAAACTTTGCTTTTAAAATGCAACTCAAATAATCGTTGAAAGCGTTCTCCGATTATAATGCACATTTTTAGTATAGAATTTTCCTTTATTTTCAAAAAAATTATAATAATAATTGACATATGTATTTCCATAGTGATGCCATGATGTGTGTAAAAGAAATACACTGTTTTTATAGAAAAATAATTTTTTGTTGAATTTATTGCATTTTCAGTATAGCCCTTTTATAATACGTACACATAAATAAACTTTTTTTTTAACATGAAAATATCATTTCATTTTAAGCAGACAAATTGTTGGCCACTATCGATGCAGCAGACTATTTCCTTCTTTCGGTTTTAAGTTTTAATGGACATTCAGTAGCTTATGACCGCAGATGAGTCACAAAACGATCAATCAAAAAATAATATTATCAAAAAATGTTCACTCAAATTAATAAATTAAATGCATCTCAATTCACTCGGACGAGGATCGATTTCCCGACAGACAAATTGCGAACACGTGATCGAGGGGCCATTTTGCGACTGATGTAGTAGATTACCGATTGACTACGACATCTTTACATTGTTGACACAGATGGAAATGACTCAAATATTTCTCAAACCGTTATTAAGTTGATAAACAATATTTGAGAAAATTTTAATTTCAAATGATAAACAATACTGAAAATCAAATTGTGAAATAAGATTTTCCCAAACGTTTAAACGTTTGAAAATTTTTGTTCCACTGTTTGTTGGGTAGCCACATAATTGTGTTTATGTGTGTGGGAGCATATGTGCGTGTAAATAAGTTTTAGATTTGTTTGGTCGAAGCGGCCAAATTCACTTACATATGCACATACATCCGATACTCAATAGCAACATTTTCTTTATTTGCTTTCTTAACATTTAGCTATACATACTTATGTAGACACATACATATATATTAGTTTAGGCTCCTGGCTCCTTGCTCCTCTTCTTTGTCTAGCCATATTCCTCGACCCATCTCTCATTGCTCCATTAAAGCTTCAGTATTTTTTGTACTTTCGCGATATCTGTTTTTCTTTGCAACTCCATTTCAATGCCAAATCTTTGCTTTTCTTCGCATCTCCTGCATCCCGCTGGGTTGCTTCTCAGCCAACTCCATCACCTTTTCTTATTTTGTTCTGATAGTTAGTATGTTTAGGGCTCGGAATCTTATGCACACAAAATTCAAAAATATGCGCTATAAACAAGTAAAATAGGCAATTCACGCACCTTGCTAGTTCGTCCGCTGCCTGGTTTACGTAAAGGTCCCTATGTCTCGGGACCCATATTAGGATAATTTCGTACTGATCATAGATATCGGGCAGCTCGCTGCTACAGTCCTCCACTATTTAGTTGAAATCTAACAGAGCTAGAAGAGAGTGCGTTATTGGCCGCTTGGCTATCCGAGAAGATATTCAGATGAATATTTGGAAATGTATTACAGGATTTTTTTTTTGTGAAGAGATTTCACACCAAATTTAAATGATTGTTACTAAAAAAAGCAAAAATATGCATTTATTGTAAAATAGTGCAAGAAAATGCGCAAGAAATATGCAAAATCGGGTATTTTTGCAAAATATGCAAAATCATGCACGAACGTTTGAATTCCATTTCAAGGGAAATTTCATGATTAGTGAAGATAACTTAACCATTTCCATTTGAAGATGCCCAATAAAAACATGCATTTGCATGAGATTCCTAGCCCTAGTTGTGACCATATGAGCGCAAAGTATACCTTAATATGTACTTGTTCATATTTACCTTTAAACATACATATGTATGTACAAGTGCATATACATATACATACCTACATGCACATATAGGTATGCTTCAATATATCTATCTACTTATACATACATATGTACGTCGAATCATGCAACTCATGCATGCATTTTTATTTGTGCTGACTGGCTCTAAAACTCCCTGATTGACTCCGGTTCTATCGCTTTCCACCCTCCGTTTTCCCCCTACCCAATTGTTATTTACACACTTCTATTTTGTTTAGTTTCTTTTATTTCAGTTTTTTTTTGCTTTATGGCAATGGAAAATTTTCAGGAAATTTTATTCCCCGTGAGCGTCAACTCAACTGTTTGCCGGTTCTACGGCACAAATTCATCTCTATGTATGCATATACTTGCATATAACCATTTATAATGTGTAAATATGTACATATGTATCAGGGATGTTGCGAATATTTGCATTCGCATTCGTTATGCTAATGATTCGCATCATTTCACACATCCGCATTGGACATTCGCATTCGCATCAAGTGATACCAATGTGTCGCGAATGCGAATGTGTACATGGGCAGAGAGTCCACTCTAATATTCTTGAAATGGCTCTAAGTCTGTCTAACCAGGGTGCGAACAATAACCGGCTTTTAGCTTGAGGCGCTAAACGGTTAAGTAGTATATCAAGCAACATTGATGGGCCTCCAACAAGTACTGCTAAAAGTCTTATAAGCAACCAAGAAATAATTTTAGATTCCCCCAGCGAAAGCGAAGGCTCGGATGTAGAATCTGGAGACATTAAAAATGTGAAATTTTTGGCTCAATTGAAGGTCTATCTTAAAGAAAAACGAGCCCATCTCGGTGAAAATCCTCTCGATTGGTGGAAAACTAAACTAAAATACGACAAATTTACAGATCTGGCCTGCAAATATTTGAGCGCTCCACCTGCCAGCATTCCAAGTGAGCAATTGTTCAGCGCAGTCGGCCTTATATGCGGGCCTCTAAGAAACCGCCTCATGGGAGAAAAGGCAGCAAAATTATATATTTTTTTGAAATATAATACATTAGCCCCTTTAGAACTTTGACTTCTAGATGAAAACACTGTATAGGTTAAGTTCTAGTTCAATGTTGTAATAATTTACAAAATTTTTAAGTAATAAAAATGATGACTTTAGTTGATTATAGTTTTTTTTAATGTTATTCCTGACATTCGCATTCCGAAAATTCGCATTCGCATTCCGAAAATATGGCATTCGAAACATCCCTAGTTTGTATGTTGCACATATGGATATGTAACTCACCGGTCTTACCTATCCATCCAGCAGAGACCGTTTCACTTCACTTTGGTGCTTCGTGTTGAATGGAGTTGCCGGTTGCATGTATTTCTAGGTACTGTGTTTGTGCATATATGTATGTACATACATATCTATGTATATCCTTGTATGTATGAGGTAAGCCCATGCATGCATGCATGCATGTATGTGGTTTTGTCGCTTGCATTTGAACAGAAGTGCGAAAATTCGAGAAAATTGACGATGGTGACTAGAATTACTTACGAAAACATGCAATCCTAAGTATAAGCAATTTTGCAGACTTCTTTTCATTAAGAAAGTATACATTATCATTTGCAAAGGTTTATATGAACATACATATATACATCAAATATATACCTTGTTTATATTTACGAGAGAACCGCATTAACAAAAACCCGATTCTACAAACAAATTTGCACAAGAAACAATTTTTGCGCTTTGGTTATCTGCAAGGACGATTGGAGACCTGAAAGGATTTTGTGGAATTTTGTTTGAGTTATGTAAATTCGCAAATGCCTTGTAAACGTTGATGAAACCTGGATTTGTCAGTATGATGCGCAGTCCCACCAAAATTCGATGCTGTGAATAAAAAGAGGAGAAAAGCCACCAAAGTAATTCGAAGTAGAAAAGTCGGCCGCCGGGTCGGAGATTATGGCTAATATTTTCTAGTGAGAGGATTTTAATTAAATGATTACTTGCCTAAAGGCACTGCAATTAATTGCCAGTACCACGGTAATTTACTGGGGGAGGCACGTGAGGTTGGAAGGCAAGTTGGAGTGTTTCTGCAAGTAACTGAAGGCGGCCGTAAAAAAATTATTTTGAGAAGATAGCTTAAGCAGATGTTTCAGTGCAAAAGGGTAATATATTCACAATAGTTAAGCGAAACGAATTTCACTTTGAGGAGGATTAATAAAAAAAATTAAAGCTGTAAAACCATACTTTCCAGTCATTAAGTATGTATGCATCTAGTTACCTTAGGCCTTTATCGTCTTTATCAGCCGCCCCTCGTTTATGCTTATGGTAGGCTCCAGGATATGATTTATTAAACAGTTGTATGGTAAGCGTGAACGGAAAGTGTGAGAATGAATATAAAAAAATTTTACCAGGGCTTGAATCGAACGCAACTCTATTCCTAATTTCACCTCAGATTGCGTCACTCGAACACAGGTCTTAGTATACACTAGGGCGGGTCGAAAATCTAATTTTTCTCAAATTCCTTGGTAATGGTGAAAACATATTGTACCATGACGTCAAAAGAAAGCCTGCGAAATATTGGTCTTTTATTTTAATTGTAAGAGCCCGCGCATCGACCGCCAAGTGTCCGAAGTGTCGAATTAGACCAATTCTTGTTAAAAATTCTGGGTTCAGCAAAGAGTCATATTATTAGATAATGAATCCGTTAACTCGAAAGGTAAAATCAAATATCATTTCTCGCAGCCCTTTAATTTATCGTTTATCTCAATATCTGTTTTCAATAAAATTTTAATTGTTCTCTTGATAATTGCATTGGCCTATAGTCAACATATGTAAAGAACAGTATTAATATTGCGGGCGTGCATTTAGGTCGCTGGTTCCAAATATTCTAATCTTTTTTTTAATATTAGCTATAGTTTGCGAATTTTCGCAAATTTAGGAGAAATTTCGGTAGTTCTAATAGAAAAGCCATTATTTTCCATCATCGTGGAAAAATTCAAAATGAGTATGGAAACACTGAACAGGCACAACTTTTTGAAGCACTAATTAGTTTACTTATGTTTATGCATAAGTTATAAAAATTGCAAATACATATATTAAAATGACAAAAAAATTTGTTCAACGTGTTTTTTTATTTAAATATAATTTGTTTATAATCTGAACGATTTTCATCATATAATTATCATAAATCAGTAACAGGTAAGTCTTGCCTTCATTTTGGTAATTATTACGTACCGATCGAGTAACATTTACTAAAGTTATATCGAAAAATTTAAGTGGATCTCCAGTTTTTTTCTAAAAAAAATACCACCACTATTTGTTTTTTAGCAAAAAAGGAAAAAGCAATAAAGTCTAAAAGGAAATTTATTTGTAAGTTCTAAAACGGAGCAGCGTTTTAAGCTCATACCCTAAATAAAATACTGCAAATGCATATGTATGTATGTGTATGTATATAAATTTGTATTATTTCAAGTAATCGATATCGCCCACTGAATACTAAACCATACATACATATATATGTATATATATATCGCACATCATTCTACTAACAAGAAATAACAGAGATATGGATTATCTATCTAGCCAAGCAGATTATAGTGACAAGCCTCTTTATGCATCCAAAAATAAAAATCTAAACGATAAGTGTTGATAATGAGAACGTATACATACGTACAAACATACATAGGTATGTAAAAGTTAAAACTCTCCAAAAAGAAAAAAAAAAGAAAAATAATAATTATAAAATAAAAATAAAAATTAAATTATTGTGGAACAAATTATAATTTCGCTAAAAAAAAAATACTGTAATAAATTTTGGGCTATGAAAGCTTGGCAACCAATTCAAAGGCAGCTTGAAAATTTAATCAATCAATTTTGGCCTATGAAACCTTTCAACCTATTTCAAACATAGCTTGAAAATGTAATCGGTTAAGACCTGAGAGCCGTTGCAACAAATTTTCAAATATTGTTTGAATATAACTATAAAATTATGTGTATAAAAATTCCAAACTATTAATTCATTAAATAGTTAATTAATTTAATATCGGAAAAAGATTCAAACATTTTAATAAAAAATTGTGTTTTCTTATATAAAATTTTCTTTGCATATTTTAAATTAATACATTGTTTTCGCGCATTGAGTGCATTTATGCACACAGGTTCGCCAATATTTTTTTTTATAAAATATTTAACTTTTTAATAAATTTTTGTTTTCGAATGTTTTTTAATTTTAATAGCGACTTGGAATTTAAAGCTGGTTTAGTAAAAAAAAATGTGTGTAATATAATGTATTATTTTTTTTCACATCACTTTCTGGCTCGTAATTTAAGCCGCTATACATTGTAGCCCACAAATCTAATTTAATTTAATTAAATTTGCTAGCAGTCTACATATGTACACATGAATATTCATTCTCATATCTAAATGCAGGCCCTTATGCCTGTATGCCTCACGGTGCACGTAATCACATTTTTAATGATTATTATGATTGTCACAATTACTATAATATTATTTTTTTCGTGTTTTTTTACTCATCCAACAACGCTCTTTGCATTTGTTGGTAGCTACAGTTTATCGCTTTCACCCGCACACTGCCTGCAAACCCGTTTCCACAGCGGCTTTATTCTGATATATTGGACTCGCATCCTGTTGGTATTAACTTTCAAAAGTAAAAAAAAAAAATCCAACTACGAAAAATATTAAAAATTAATAAATAAAAAAAAGTAGAAAAAATCAACGAAGAAACAGCATGAGTTCACGGCAGCGGCGGCGCCCAGCGAATGTATCGAACTACAACAACAGCAGCGAACGAAACTAGCGCAGTAATTTTATTTTATTAAATATTTTTGTAAAAATAATTTTTCCAAATATTTTCTACAGCTTTACAACGGTCTGCAAGCGCTGCAGACATTTTGTCGTTCTGTCGATCCAAACGTTCGTATGCCTGTCTGTCGCATTCGTTCCTTCTTTCGTGCGTCCGCTGCTTGCTCGGCACTCATCCAACGCGCGGCTACAAAACGTCTAAAAAGATGACCTCTTTCCGGCTGTAAATATACCTGGTACATAATGAAAAGTAAATATGAGAACCGAAGCGGCAGCGGGAGTAAAAAAAAAGTTCGAAATTATTCTCGTCCATAGTTATAGCCATATGCGCTCTGCAAAGAGTCACGTAGGCACCGAACGGGAGAGGATTACAGAAGCCAGGCAAGTAGAATATACACGAAACGCATGGTTGGAGGGGTGCATGCGCAGCAGGAGACAGGGCAAGGTAGAGAACGCGAGAAAACGTGCTATGTATGAAACGCAGCCCCCAGCTGAGCCTAGTTGATTGTGAGCCAGAGAGCACAGGAGGAAGGGAAAGCATAGAATTGAAGTCAAAAAAGAAAGAGTTACATTAAATAACAAAGATATCTATGTACATACATATCTACCTATGTTAGTTATCGAACGACTTTCCATGCTCAAATTGGGGGACGAACAGCTGTTGGAGTGCGACCATGAGAGGGGTATGTACGAATGGCACTCACGAATGAGTGAACGAGAGAGTGGGGAAAAGCGGAAACGAGCTGCATACACTAACAATCATCTCAATGCTGGTTTTATTATTAAATAGCTGGATTATGTTTGGCAATAGGTGTTAGGGGTAGTAATGGCAGTAAGCACCCCACCAACCAGCAGGCGTCAGCCACCCATTTAGCAATCAGCAACACCTGAGCAAATTTTAGCTGTAAACGGCCGGTAATAAAAGGCGCTCATTTCGCTATTTGTAATGTGCGCGCTCTCGAGCTACAAATGTATATATGTCTCTCGCCTACTAGGTATGTCTCTTTCTACTTCAGCCCTCAGTCAGCAGTTATGTATTTGTAAAATTAATTTGTACTTTCATCATCCTTGCGCTGGCAAACATGTAAGGAACAACAATAACAAATACAGCTGTGACAAATGATTTGGTTAAACGTCAGCTGAAAGGTGGAGTACAACAACAACAACACCCGCAAGCAATGCATGCAGCCAACAATAATTGCATCAGCAAATGCATTTGAGCGCAGCTCTGTAGAGTAGTGCTACCCGATTACCACTTCTTTGCTCCACAACCGCGTTTGCACTCACTCAATCACACGCTCACGGCAAATTGAACCATGCTCAGCTGTTTAAAGAACACCAAATTTCATGTGCTTTGCAATTCATATGGAATAGTAAATTTGTTTGTGAGTAGGCATTGGAGCATTAAAGCGATTTACAACACACTAGCACTGATTCTTTTGTGCAGATTCTATAGGGGAGCGCTCACCATAAACAACAACACCACTCAATTCGACACAAATTAACAAATGAGTGGGGTGCGGCGTCAAGAGGAGGTTCATATGTGCACGCACTCAGTGAATCGCACCGAGAAACTAGTGGCGAGCTCACACAGTCTCACACATTTTAGCCCCATTGTTCTTCTCGCTATGAAAAGAGCAAAAAAGCAAACAGCTCCACTTATCACGTCCTCCACCCTTTCGATGAGTGTGTGTGCAACGTCCGTAGCAGCAAAAGAAGAGCGCATAGTACGCTGAGCCAAAGGTGCGAGTGGATCAAATGACTCAAAACTACATAGGTACTCGTGCATATGTGGAGGAAAGCGCTCAGGCTTGGTGTGTACGTGCCTCCTATTGTATATACTCA
>NW_023458559.1:60949091-60961791 GCF_013731165.1 Rhagoletis pomonella | reverse complement strand
TGAGTATATACAATAGGAGGCACGTACACACCAAGCCTGAGCGCTTTTCTCCACATATGAACGGGTACCTATGTAGTTTTGAGTCATTTGATTCACTCGCACCTTTGGCTCAGCGTACAATGCGCTCTTCTTTTGCTGCTGTGGTCGTTGCACACACACTCATCGAAAGGGTGGGACGTGATAAGTGGAGCTGTTTGCTTTTTTTCTCTTTTCAAATCGAGAAGTACAATGGGGCTAAAAAGTGTGAGACTGTGTGAGCTCGCCACTAGTTTCTGGTGCGATTCAGTGAGTGCGTGCACATATGAACCTCTTCCTGACGCCGCACCCCACTCATTTGTTAATTTGTGTCGAATTGAGTGGTGTTGTTGTTTATGGTGAGCGCTCCCCTATAGAATCTGCACAAAAGAATCAGTGCTATTGTGTTGTAAATCGCTTTAATGCTCCAATGCCTACTCACAAAAAAAATTTACTATTTCATATGAATTGCAAAGCACATGAAATTTGGTGTTCTTTAAACAGCTGAGCATGGCTCAATTTGCCGTGAGCGTGTGATTGAGTGAGTGCAAACGCGGTAGTGGATCAAAGAAGTGGTAATCGGGTAGCACTCTACAGAGCTGCGCTCAAATGCATTTGCTGATGCAATTATTGTTGGCTGCATGCATTGCTTGCGGGTGTTGTTGTTGTTGTACTCCACCTTTCAGCTGACGTTTAACCAAATCATTTGTCACAGCTGTATTTGTTATTGTTGTTTCTTACATGCTTGCCAGCGCAAGGATGATGAAAGTACAAATTAATTTTACAAATACATAACTGCTGACTGAGGGCTGAAGTAGAAAGAGACATACCTAGTAGGCGAGAGACATACATATGTAGCTCGAGAGCGCGCACATTCCAAATAGCGAAATGAGCGCCTGTTATTACCGGTCGTTTGCAGCTAAAGTTTGCTCCGGTGTTGCTGATTGCTAAATGGGTGGCTGACGCTTGCTGGTTGGTGGGGTGCTTACTGCCATTACTACCCCTAACACCTATTGCCAAACATAATCCAGCTATTTAATGATACAACCAGCATTGAGATGATTGCCTGTGTATGCAGCTCGTTTCCGCTTTTCCCCGCTCTCTCGTTCACTCATTCGTGAGTGCCATCCGTGCATACCCCTCTCATGGTCGCACTCCAACAGCTGTTCGTCCCCCAATTTGAGCATGGAAAGTCGTTCGATAACTAACATATGTACATAGATATCTTTGTTATTTAATGTAACTCTTTCTTTTTTGACTTCAATTCTATGCTTTCCCTTCCTCCTGTGCTCTCTGACACACAACCAACTAGGCTCAGCTGGGGGCTGCCTTTCATACATAGCACGTTTTCTCGCGTTCTCTGCCTTGCCCTCTCTCCCGCTGCGCATGCCACCATCCAACTATGCGTTTCGTGTATATTCTACTTGCCTGGGTTCTGTAATCCTCTCCCGATCGGTGCCTACGTGACTCTTTGCAGAGCGCATATGGCTATAACTATGGACGAGAATAATTTCGAACGTTTTTTTTTACTCCCGCTGCCGCTTCTGTTCTCATATTTACTTTTCATTATGTACCAGGTATATTTACAGCCGGAAAGAAGTCACCTTTTTAGACGTTTTGTAGCCGCGCGTTGGATGAGTGCCGAACAAGCGGCGGACGCACGAAAGAAGGAACGAGTGCGACAGACAGGCATACGAACGTTTGGATCGACAGAACGACAAAATGTCTGCAGCGCTTGCAGACCGTTGTAAAGCTGTAGAAAATATTTGGAAAAATTATTTTTACAAAAGTATTTAATAAAATAAAAATACTGCGCTAGTTTCGTTCGTTGCTATTGTTGTAGTTCGATACATTCGCTGTGCGCCGCCGCTGCCGTGAACTCATGCTGTTTCTTCGTTGATTTTTTCTACTAGTTTTTTATTTATTAATTTTTAATATTTTTTGTAGTTGGAGATTTTTTTTTTACCTTTGAAAGTTAATACCAAGAGGGTCGAGTCCAATATATCAGAATAAAGCCGCTGTGGAAACGGGTTTGGAGGCAGTGTGCGGGTGAAAGCGATAAACTGTAGCTACCAACAAATGCAAAGAGCGTTGTTGGATGAGTAAAAAAACACGAAAAAAATTCATATTATAGTAATTGTGACAATCGTAATAATCATTAAAAATGTGATTACGTGCACAGTGAGGCATACAGGCATAAGGGCCTACATTCAGATATGAGAATGAATATTCATGTGTATGTAGACTGCTAGCAAATTTAATTAAATTAAATTAGATTTGTGGACTACAATGGTATAGCGGCTTAAATTACGAGCAAGAAAGTTGTGTGAAAAAAAGAATAAATTATATTATACGAAGCGAATCCCAAAGTAGGGAGCACAATTTTTTTTTACTAAACAAGCTTTAAATTCCAAGTCGCCTTTAAAAAAAAATAAAAACTTTTTAGTTAAAAATTAAAAACTTTCGAAAACAAAAATTTATTAAAAAGTTAAATTTTTTAGAAAAAAAAATATTGACGAACTTGTGTGCATAAATGGACTCAATGCTCGAAAACAATGTATTAATTTAAAATATGTAAAGAAAATTTGGTATAAGAAAACGAAATTTTTTATTAAAATTTTTGAATCTTTTCCCGACTTTAAACTAATTAACTATTTAATGAATTAATAATTTAGAATTTTTATGCACATAATTTTATAGTTATATTCAAACAATATTTGAAAATTTTTTGCATACGGCTCTCAGGTCTTAACCGATTACATTTTCAAGCTGTCTTTGAAATAGGTTGAAAGGTTTCATAGGCCAAAATTGATTGATTAAATTTTCAAGCTGCCTTTGAATTGGTTTCAGAGCTTTCATAGCACAAAATTTATTACAGTATTTTTTATTCGCGAAATAATAATTTGTTCCGCGATAACTTAATTTTTATTTTTATTTTATGATTATTATTTTTCTTCTTTTTTATTTTTGGAGAATTTTGACTTTTGCATACCTATGTATGTATGTTTGTACGTATACGTTCATTATCAACACTTATCGGTTAGATTTTTATTTTTGGATGCATAAAGAGGCTTGTCACTATAATCTGCTTGGCTAGATAGATAATTCATATCTCTGTAATTTCTTGTTAATAGAATGCTGTGCGATATATATATATATATATATATATATATATAGTATATGTATGGTTTAGTATTTAGTGGGCGATGTCGATTACTTGTAATAATACAAATTTATGTACATACACATACATACATATGCATTTGCAGTATTTTATTTAGGTAATGAGCTTAAAACGCTGCTCCGTTTTAGAACTTATAAATAAATTTTCTTTTTGCTAAAACTTTATTGCTTTTTCCTTTTTTGATAAAAAAAAACAAATAGTGGTAGGCATAATAACGAGGTTGAAATAAATTTTCTCGTTTTGAATTAATATTTGTCGATATATAAAGGGATTTATTGAAAATGAGCTCAATTACCAGCGACAGAATAAAAAAAAAAATTATATGTTTAATATACCAAATATAGAAATTATGAGGCATTATTCGAGTTTTGTTTTTTAGTAAAACTGAAATACTCCTCGCATCAAAGCGTTAATAAAATATCTCGTTTCACTTCAGTATCGTCGTTGTAAACCTTAAATGCTGATTTTCTAAAAAAAAAGGCGTGAGTACTAGGTACTCATGAAATTTGATGTGTAAACATATATGCGAACGGCAAAGCATAAAAGTACGTTTACATATGTATAAATATAATCTCAATCAAAGCTCGTTAGCTGTCAAATTGGTTGTGCTTGTAATTCACACAACTCGAAGAAAACTTTAACTTCTTCTCTGTGCCAGCGTGGCCACTTTTTTCTGCTGCTACACATATTATGCTATTTAATTATATTTTAACTGAATTTTTTATAAGAAAATACCTTTACGAACCTCTTTTCCTTACTAGCGTCAATTTTTGTTTACTTTTACATGTGATATTCCTCCTCTTCTTCGCAAGTATAATCGATAAAACTAGGTTGGACACCAAAAAGCGATCGCTTTAATCTGGGATAATTTTATAATTATAATTTTGTATGGCTAATCTCTTTTCCTAATTACAGACTAGGAAGATAAGCTCGAAAATGTGGATAAACTTTTTATATGTTAAGCTATTCTTAGCCGATTCAATTACATACATACACATGTAGGTTAGGTTCGAAATTAAACATTAATTTCACTTAATTTTATTCATTTTGCTGATTTAAGTTTTTTATTCATTTTCATTTTTAATTCTTTTAATACATGAAATTATCCGTATGATTGATAATATATGATACTTGTATATACTTGTGACTCAAGAGCGTTCAAATATCTTCGAAACACCGCACCAATTACTGATTTTGAGCTTATAGTTTGAACATTTCTATTTGTATATATTACTAAATTTAGTTTTTCTTTTCGAAATATAATCTGTGGTTTATGTAAATGAGAGCGATTTTTGGAGAGTTGTGTAGAGATTTAAGTTGCAAGATTTCACCCGATGATTTTTTTGTTCCGTACGTTTTGCTTTTACTCACTTTTTACCCTCATTTCAGAGGTGATTTTGCTGTTTGACATTTTTCAAGGATTTTACACGAAAAGTATTGGATCAGAGCTATTACATATATCATCCATACATATGTATATTATACATACGTATATTCCAGTATGTTCATCAGTTATCAACGGTCCCAGTTAAAATGATTTCAGTGTAATAATGTAATTCTCCATTATTAGTTTTCAATTCTTCATTACTTCAGCAACCAAGTGAAAAATACAAAAAAGTGAGACGAGATTTATTTTAAACGTTTTAATGTTTTCGGATATTCATATAAGATTAAAAGGACCATGGACTTGGTCACGCCGATTTGTTCAGTTTTCAAGATCGTGGTGAATGTAGTCAAACATGTATTTTCAAAGATTAGCAATCGTTTGATAAGTTAATAGTAGTTTAAAGCATATACATAAGTATTTACATACATTAACATAAATAATACAATTAGGGAGAGAAACGCCCATTTGAAGTCCATTTATGCAGTCTTGAAAATTGATGCGGAATGGTTTCATTAGTCACCGAAGAAGCACGTACTTAAATATTAATTTCATTATGTGAAAAAGTGGCTGCAGGCAAATGCAATCGTTTTTAACATATCCTGGGAAATCCTTTTGAGGACTCTCCAGTTGGACGATATTGCTTTGCATTCAGCTTGAACGAAAAAAGTCACTCCCTGGAACACTTTTCTGTAATCCGGTTCTTTCATTTAAAGATTATTTATACAATTGAAGAGAATTTTTTTTAGATAACAACTGGAGATCCACTTAAGTTTTTCGATATAACTTTAGTTAATGTTACTCTATCGGTACGTAATAATTACCAAAATGAAGGCAAGACTTACTGTTACTGATTTATGATAATTATATGATGAAAATCGTTCAGATTATAAACAAATTATATTTAAATAAAAAAAATGTTGAACAAATCATTTCATTTTGTCATTTTCCTATATTTGCAATTTTTATATTGTATGCATAAACATAAGTAAACTAATTAGTGCTTCTAGAAGTTGTGTCTGTTCAGTGTTTTCATACTCATTTCCATAAACAGAATTTTTCCACGATGATGAAAAATAATGGCTTTTCTATTAGAGCTACCGAAATTGTTCCTAATTTTGCAAAAATTCTCAAACTATAGCTAATATTAAAAAAAAAGATTACTATATTTGGAACCAGCAAACTAAATGCACGCCAGAAATATCAATGCTGTTCTTTACATCTTTTGACTATAGGCCAGTGCAATTATCAAGAGAACAATTAAAATGTTATTGAAAACAGATAACTTTCAGATTAACGACAAGCTAAAGGGCTGCAAGAAATAATATTTGACTTCATCTTTTGCGATAACGGATTCATTATCTAATAATATGCACCAAACCTTTTTGCTGAACCCAGAATTTTTAACAAAAATTGGTCTTATTCGACTAGTGTGCTGTGGGTCACTTGGCAGTCGATGCGCGGGCTCTTACAATTAAAATAAAAGACCAATATTTTGCAGGCTTGTTCTTGACTTCATGATACAATATATTTTCACTATTACCAAGGGATTTGAGAAAATTAGATTTTCGCCCCGCACTAGTGTATACTAATTTTTCATCAGACAGATTTTTTTTTTTATTATTGTTCAATCAAATTTTCTACTCATGCTCGTAGCTATGCGTTTTTAGCTTTATTTAAATTCAAATTTACTCTTTTCTATTTTTTTTTTTAATTCTTTATCATGGCTCGAATCGCGGCATGTGTACGTGGTCAAATGACTACTAATTTTGAATGGAATGAATTAAAATGATAGCGGTTTTCTTTAAAATGTGAGTTTAAAAAGAGGACCCGTGATCGAGTGACGCAATCTGGGGTGAAATTTGGAGTAGCGTTGCGTTCGATTCAAGCCCTGGTAAAATTTCTTTATAGGTATTCATTCTCACATTTTCCGTTCACGCTTTCCATACAATTGTTTAATAAATCATATGGTGGAGCCTACCATAACCATACACGGAAGGCGGCTGATAAAGTCGATAGAGGCCTAAGGTAACTAGATGCATACATACTTAATTGCTGGAAAGTATGGCTTTACAGCTTTAATTTTTTTTTAATGTAATCCTCCTCAAATTGAAATACGTTTCGCTTAACTATTGTGAATATATTACTCTTTTCCACTGAAAAATATGCTTAAGATATCTTCTCAAAATAATTTTCTACGGCCGCCTTCAGTTCACTGTGGTCCGAAAGGCTGTAAAACGGGCACTTACTTGCAGAAACACTCCAAATTGCCACGATTCTTTTGTACGACTACCTCACGTTCCTCCCCCAGTAAATTACCGTGGTACTGGCAATTAATTGCAGTGGTGGGACTGCGCATCATACTGACAAATCTAGGTTTCATCAACGTTTACAAGGCATTTGCGAATTTACATAACTCAGACAAAATTCCACAAAATCCTTTCAGGTCTCCAATCGTCCTTGCTGATAACCAAAGCGCAAAAATTGTTTCATGTGCAAATTTGTATGTAGAATCGGGGTTTTGTTAATGCAGCTCTCTCGTCAGTATAAATAAGGTATATATTTGATGCATATATATATATATATGTACATATGTATGCATGTACATATAAACCTTTGCAAATGATTATGTATATTTTCTTAATGAAAAGAAGTCTGCAAAATTGTTTATACTTAGGATTGCATGTTTTCGTAAGCAAATCTAGTCACCATCGTCAATTTTCTCGAATTTTCGCACTTCTGTTCAAATGCAAGCGACAAAACCACAAACATGCATGGGCTTACCTCATACATACAAGGATATACATAGATATGCATGTCCATACATATATGCACAAACACAGTACCTAGATACACATGCAACCGGCAACTCCATTCAACACGAAGCACCAAAGTGAAGTGAAACGGCCTCTGCTAGATGGATAGGTAAGACCGGTGAGCTACATATCCATATGTGCAACATACATACTAGGGATGTTTCGAATGTCATATTTTCGGAATGCGAAAGTGCGAATGCGAATGTGCGAATGCGAAAGCGAATGTTAGGAATAACATTAAAAAAGCTATAATCAACTAAAGTCATAATTTTTGTTACTTAAAAATTTTGTAAATTATTGGAACATTGAACGAGAGCTTAACCTAGACAGTGTTTTAATCTAGTAGTCAAAGTTCTAAAGGGGCAAATGTATTATATTTCAAAAAAAGTAAATTTGCTGCCTTTTCTCCCATGAGGCGATTTCTTAGAGGCTCGCATATAAGGCCGACTGCACTGAACAATTGCTCACTTGGAACGCTGGCAGGTGGAGCGCTCAAATATTTGCGGGCCAGATGTGTAAATTTGTCGCATTTTAGTTTAGTTTTCCACCAAGCGAGAGGATTTTCACCGAGATGGTTAGACAGACGTAGAGCCATTTAAAAAATATTAGAGTGGACTCTCTGCCCCTTGTACACATTCGCATTCGCGAAACATTCGTATCACTTGATGCGAATGCGAATGTCCAATGCGAATGTGTGAAATGATGCGAATCATTAGCATAACGAATGCGAATGCAAATATTCGCAACATCCCTGATACATACACACACATATATACCTTTGTATGTCCATATGTACATATTTACACATTATAAATGGTTATATGCAAGTATATATGCACATAGAGATGAATTTGTGCCGTAGAACCGGCAAACAGTTGAGTTGACGCTCACGGGGAATGAAATTTCCTGAAAATTTTCCATTGCCATAAAGCAAAAAAAAAACTTAAATAAAAGAAACTAAACAAAATAGAAGTGTGTAAATAAAAATTGGGTAGGGGGAAAACGGAGGGTTGAAAGCGATAGAACCGGAGTCAATCAGGGAGTTTTAGAGCCAGTCAGCACAAATAAAAATGCATGCATGAGTTGCATGATTCGACGTACATATGTATAAGTAGATAGATAAATTGAAGCATACCTATGTATGCATGTAGGTATATGTATATATATGCACTTGTACATACATATGTTTAAAGGTAAATATGAACAAGTACATATTAAGGTATACCTTGCGATCATATGGTCATAACTAGGGCTAGGAATCTCATGCAAATGCATGTTTTTATTGGGCATCTTCAAATGGAAGTGGTTAAGTTATCTTCACTAATCATGAAATTTCCTTTGAAATGGAATTTAATCGTTCGTGCATAATTTTGCATATTTTGCAAAAATACCCGATTTTGCATATTTCTTGCGCATATTGTGCATATTTTTGCTTTTATTAGTAGCAATCATTTAAATTTGGTGCGAAATCTCTTCACAAAAAAACTTCCTATAATTCATTCCCAAATATTCATCTGAATATCTTCTCGGATAGCCAAGCGGCCAATAATGCACTCTCTTCTAGCTCTGTTAGATCTCAACTAGTGGAGGACTGTAGGGGCGAGCTGCCCTACATCTCTGATCAATTCGAAGTTATCCTAATATGGGTCCCGAGACATAGGGACCTTTACGTTAACGAGGCAGCGGACGAACTAGCAAGGTGCGGCTCCGCACTGAATGTACCCCACGCAAAAATTACCGAAATTTATCTCTTGAAGGCCAAGTACAGGTGGAACCGTACATGATCGTACAGGATTAACCGGTAGTACCTACAAACTAACTGCAGTGTGCACAGGATACTGGCCCGTTGGAGTACATGCAGAAAGGATTGGATTACCATTCAACAGGCTCTGTCGCAGTTGCGATGACCTTGGCTCAAAAGAGACAGTCGCACACTTCCTGTACGAGTTTCCAGCCCTCGCAAGGGTAAGGCTTAAAACACTCGGCAAGCCATTCTTGCAGAATGTTTTAGAGGGCAGCTGCCTCTCTCTGTATGACGTACTGAAATTCATTGAAGCCGCCAAATGGTTGTAGGTGGCATACTTGCTAATTGCATGCCATTAGGGTGATAAACCAACTCAACCACTCAAACATTCATCTGAGCCACTGTCAAACTATAAATGTTTCCATTTACAAAAGATTGTAACTTTCAGCTTGATTATAAACTAATTTTATATACATATAAA
The DNA here is from genome assembly GCF_013731165.1 of Rhagoletis pomonella. Taxonomy (NCBI): domain Eukaryota; kingdom Metazoa; phylum Arthropoda; class Insecta; order Diptera; family Tephritidae; genus Rhagoletis; species Rhagoletis pomonella. The sequence goes on along the minus strand of NW_023458559.1, from coordinate 60,952,167 downwards.
TATGTATTGTATTTTGATGTGAATTGGTTTCGTTATTTTCTTGTTAAAATAAAAATATTAGGCAATAAAGTATTAGGAAAATATTTGAATTGCCTATTTTACTTGTTTAAAGCGCATATTTTTGAATTTTGAGTGCATAAGATTCCGAGCCCTAAACATACTAACTATCAGAACAAAATAATAAAAGGTTATGGAGTTGGCTGAGGAGCAACCTAGCGGGATGCACAAGATGCGAAGAAAACCAAAAATTTGGCATTGAAATGGAGTTGCAAAGAAAAACAGATATCGCGAAAGTATAAAAAAATACTGAAGCTTTAATGGAGCAATGAGAGATGGGTCGAGGAATATGGCTAGACAAAGAAGAGGAGCAAGGAGCCAGGAGCCTGAACTAATATATATGTAAGTGTGTATAGCTAAATGTTAAGAAAGCAAATAAAGAAAATGTTGCTATTGAGTATCGGAAATACATACATATGTAAGTGAATTTGGCCGCTTCGACCAAACAAATCTAAACTTATTTACACGCACATATGCACCCACACACATAAACACAATTATGTGGCTACCCAACAAACATTGGAACAAACATTTTCAAACGTTTGAGAAAATCTTATTTCTCAATTTGATTTTCAGTATTGTTTATCACTTGAAACTAGCATTTCGTTCCGTTCCATCTGTGTCAACAATGCAAAGATGTCGTAGTCTATCGGTGGTCTGCTACATCATTCGCAAAATGGCTCCTCGACCACGTGGTTGCTGTTATTCGAAATTTGTCTGTCGGAAAATTGATCCTCGTCCGAGTGAATTGAGATGGATTTAATTTATTAATTTTAGTGAACAGTTTTTGATAATATTATTTTGTGATTGATCGTTTTGTGCCTCATCTGCCGTCATAAGCTACTGACTGGCCATTAAAACTTAAAACCGAAAGAAGGAAATAGTCTGATGCATCGATAGTGGCCAACAATTTGTCTGCTTAAAATGAAATGATATTTTTATGTTAAAAAAAAAAGTTTATATATGTGTACGTATTATAAAGGGCTTATGCTCTATTGAAAATGCAATAAATCCAACAAAAAATTCTTTTTCTATAAAAACAGTGTATTTCTTTTACATGCATCACGGCATCACTATACAAATATGTCAATTATTATTATATTATTTTTTTTGAAAATAAATTCTATATTAAAAATGTGCATTTTAATCTGAGAACGCTATCAACGGTTATTTGAGATGCATTTGAGAAGCAAAGTTTGATATTTGAGAAAAGGACTTATTCTCAAATGCATCTCAAATTGAGATTTATTAAAAATGTTTACGGGGTATGTTCATGAAAGCGCATAAAAACTATATATGTACGTATGTACATACGTAATGTACAGGCAAAGAATCGTACACACCAATATGCATGCATACGTATTTTTACTCGCTCTGTGCAATTGCACTGCAACCGGCTTCTTCATGAAGTGTTTTTTTTTTTTGTGTAATTTTTTTCTTTTGTATCCAAGAGATACAAAACAAGTCGCGGTTACTGCAGTAAAGCGCTCGTTCAGTCAGCCGGTCGCTATTTTGTTGTTGTTGCTTAAACACATGTTCGCCTGCATACAGTACATAAAAATATACCTAGGTACATATGTACATATGTGCATATGTATATATGCGCAATCAGCTGCAATTGTGCATTGCGAGCTGAGAGCTAAAATGGTCCAGAAAAGCGTATAGCTACTTATAGACAGACGCACGCACAATGCAGTGTTTCGAACTTGAATAAAGCGGAGGAAGCGCGGACAAAGAAATATTTACAGATTTTCACACGAGTGTTTATAAGCCTGCAAAGAGCTACTTTAGTAGGGAAAGTGTCACACTGCTAATGGAGAATAAAAGCTTACTGCATATTTCTACAAAATTTGCTTAAAACGTCCAAAAATCACTTTAATCATGGATCTATATTTAATGAAACAATTGTCGATTTTCCACAGCGAGCTACTAATACAAAATTTCATTATATGTGACCTGGTCTACGGAAAGGGGGCTTAGGTGTCAAAAAATCAATTTTCACTTTTTGGTTAATTCGGATGGAAGATGAGATGCTTTTCCACGTGGTGAAAAGCAGAAAATCCTAACTTGCTTAGAAGTGTACTAAAAATGTAGAGAATGAAGAGTAAAAATACGACAAAATATAATTTATTGGTAATGAACAAAATACAATGAATTATAAGCTATAAAGACATGATTATACACTAGAAAAACGTTATGAACCAAAAATAATAATGCTGAGTAGTTTATGTATTTTTCTTTGTTGTCGTTTTCCTTGAGATCTTTTTACGTGTTGATCCTGAGGAAGATGGACCTGGTTCCTCGTCTGGTTTGAGAACATCTTCACTAGTTTTTGCCTTCCGTTTCTTCGATGGCAAATCTTTCGGCAATGGAGCCACAATATCTACTTTAGATATATCCGAAACTAAGCTGCGAAGATTGTGATAGATGTACCACTGACGTTCCAAAGATAAACCGGCTGGTTGTATAACTTTCGGCATTTCAGGATCGATAGGTTTTAACAGAAGCTTAAAGGACTGTACTTCTTCACTGTCTGCGAATTTCTTTGTTTTTACACAATCTGTAGAGATTATGAAATGATGGAATTGCGTTATTCCAACAAGTGACTTGTACAGTGGTTTAAAATAGCTGTCCCATTCATACCAGACGACTTTTTCAGCCGATACAGCTTTATTATAACCCCCAGCATACGTCTGCATACGTGTCGATGTTACTGACGGCATACTTACTTTTGAAAATACCGAAGTAACGATCAGGCGCGAACTTAGTGTGCTCGGTAAGTAGAAAATTGAATAAAATAGTTTTGTTAAGACCCCGAGCCAAACACCATTGCAGATATGATAGTACAGTGTTATTCTTATTCTGCCCAACACAATTGTCACAGAAAAGAACGAGTGTTTCAATGTCTTTATAGTAGGTTTGCAGGTGATAATGCAGGATGCTCACAACACAGTTAGGTCCTTTACCAACGTCATCTTTTTCGTCTATCATGTAATTGTACTGTAAAAAAAAAAATATA
>NW_023458559.1:60899942-60948691 GCF_013731165.1 Rhagoletis pomonella | reverse complement strand
GGCGAGCAATTTGAGTTCCTATGATTCAGTTTGAAATTCTAACCTGAACTTTTTGTTTTTCGTCTGTAATTCCGAAGACTCCGCACTTCTTGGTTGCTTTGAAGTATGCTGTACCAGGTTGTTGTGGACTGACAGGGTAGTGAACGGTTTGGGCAAAATCAAATGACAGAACGACTGCTGTAGGGTCAGTATTTCTACACCAACTTTGATAATATTCTCGTTGATTTCGGGCTCGGTGGAGGTGATCAAGAAATTGATTAAGCTTCTGTGCGCGTTCAATGTCAGTAACACCTTTGGCTTGCGCAATCGATATTGTGTTTCCTATTAAAAGAAAAAAATACTGAATTTAATCTCAACGTTTGATACAACTATAAAATGAGAAAATAATGAGCTACTTACCACGGCAGACATCGCAGAGATCATCCGCTGGTTTCATAACTGTAACATGGGGTATGTATTTGGACCATATCCGTCGAAAACTGCAATTACTCATCTTCAATTCGTCATCACTGAGTGAAGAAATGTATTTTCGATAAATTGAGGACTTCGTCTCGCTGGATGGCTTTTTCGATGTCAGCCGGTTTAAGCTTCGAAACGAGTTGCTTACTTTTAACAGCTTTTTCACAGAAAACTAGTTTTCGCACGTAAGCTCCCTTTTCGTAGACCAGGTCACATATATCTACATACCTTCTGCACAGCTGAGCAATGAATTTCGCTCTTCCTCGATAAAAATGCATGTAAATGCAACACTTGAGTAACTGCTCAATTCTCTTCTCAATAAACCTAAAACAGCTCAACATTTGCTCAGTTGTTTATTCCCTAACATCTTCATATATAACCGCCGAAGAGATTTTAATTTCTACTGGGTTTGCCATGAAAAGAGCATTGTTGTCTGAGTCGCCAAAATGTTGCTCTTAAATAATGTAAACCCACTCAAACTCATATTTTCACTCCAAACTCAACGCAGTCAATGCGCATGCCGGCGACACATACTCTGCAAGTCGTTGTTGCACTTCCTATTTGCGGTCCAGAAAAACTTATTTCTTTATACTTCGCCTTTTCCCTTTCTCTCGATTCTAAGCATTTACACTCAACTGCCGTGCACTCTGTGTACCTATATTTATCATACATTTTTACTTCCTCAGCTGTTTTTGCCTTACCAAAATGGCAACTTCTTTCACCCCCTTTCAGACCACTTTTTTACCGTCTTTTGCTTCATACTGTTATGTACTATATTCATTGATTCTGCAAGCTTTATATGTACCTACACAGCAGTATTTCTTTACTTAGTATGTACTTTGTGTGCTGTTTTTTTAAGATTTAAAATGTCTCCCGCATAGCTCGATTTCCTTTCTTTTTTTTTTGTGCAGACAAAGAGGCATTTAAGTAAGCTGACACTGGCAAAGTGTTTGATATCCGCCGTAAGCCAGCTTCAGGCTAAAGCCAAAATGTGCTATTGAGAATGAATCTTGAAGATTTCCTGAAAAGCAGGTATTTACATATATTTAGAATGCTTTAAAATGCTGTAATAATCCCTGTTCTAGGCACTGTTACGCACCACAGCATGACACGATTTTAGAAAGATTTACCATGAAATTATAATGGACTTAACTGGCAGCCAGAAGCGCCTAAAACACCATAAATAAGATGCCGTACGGTGTTGTTGATGCGTAGACCCATATGAGCGTTTAAATGAAAAGGCCCGTCTACTATCATGAATCGAATCTTGGAGCCATACCTTGAAACGCAGCTTCTTAACAAAATGATTATACATACGGTGACCATCCGTCCGGTTTTGTACGGCACAGTCGAAATTTCCGGGGAGGTAAAAATCCCGCGCGTAAAACATGAAGTTATCGAATAATATCCTATAATTTGGTGATGTTACTACTGAATATTTATGTACATCTGTATGCGATTTCACAAAATATCGAAAAACGTATGTCAAATAAGGATTTTGGTTCAGGGCTAATAAATCTAAAATTATTGGAGATAGGTTTAAGATCTATTATATTTTGTGGAAAATATAGCAAAATGATTTTTTATCCCGTATCCGGCTGTCATAAATATGATCACCGGGATTATATATAAATTTATTATAGTTGCCCAGATGGTTAATGCTCTTTCCAAACGTCTTCTTAGGAGGCTATAATCGTCCTTTGTTTCATACATTTAAATATCTACAAAACTGGCCAACAACTTAGCGCCTACTCCAAAATCGCCATTTACATAGTTCGTCCTGTAACGAGTTCGAGTTAATAATCTTTGAGGAAGGCTTTCTTGACTTAACTGGGACTTGAGCCCACGTCACTCAATGCAATATCGCGTATAAACTGTTGTATCTTACCCCATTTCTTAAAAAAAAAAATATTTAAAAAATGCAACCAAGTACGCCTACCTATCAAAATCCCTCTAGTCATAACTTTCTTCCGAAAACACTTTCGATGCGATTTCTGCAGAACAGCAACTGGTTTACCGATATGCCATTATCTACTTTTGGCACACGCTTTCAAGATAAAATTCATTGGTAGTGTCGAATGCAGTACATGCCTGAAGCTAGGCGAAATACAACTTTTTTGCATCTCCTTTATGCTATGTCCAGCGTTAACGAGAACTCTACGGATATATCTGGGGGCTACTAAATTTGGTTAGCTTGGTGATGTATCCAAAGGTTTTTTGAAATGAAGGTTCGCCTTGCACCAGTCACATACTAAGTAGTGCAGGTTCAACAGTTTCTGAATTTTTTTAATTGTTTGGTATTTTGAAGTCGGCAGACGATTCGAAAACACGCTATCTTAGTAAACTTTTCAAGAACACGCTACTTCAGAATTTGATTGAAAAACGCCCGCCCTCACTCAGAATTGCTTGAAGAACGCCCTATCTCAGAACTTGGTTCAAAAACGCGCTATCTCAACTGAAAATATGTTTGAGATGGGGCGTTTTTGAATTGGCAGCTGAGATAGGGCGTTTCTGAACCTAATTCTGAAATAGGGCGTTCTTGAAACTTTTTCTGAGATAGAGCGTTTTTAACTGGCTGCCGAGACAGGTCGATCTTCCACTCAGCCGTCGATATGTAGATCTACTTTGTATGGTCAGTTAACAGCCATACTAGTGAAGCCTCGAAACGTTTCAATGTACATACATCCAAGTATGTTGATGCATATGTATATGAGTACATCTTATTTAAATATATACATATATACCCATCGAATTGAGGAGGAAGAAGGGCTTGTGCCAATACGGCCTCTTCTACTCAGTTCTGCGTGGTACTCTGCTTTACCCAGCTTTGCTCTTCAATTTTGTTTCCTTTTCCAATTTTTTTATTATCATTGAAATTTGTTGTTTTACAATTGTGTTGTTTTTTATTTCGTTTTCTTTTGCTGGCACACTGTGTAACCTGAGACTTGAACTAAAACGGGACGCGAGGGAGGGGCTGAGCTCAACTCAGCTTGTGGTAATCATATGTTTTTCGTATGACCAACAAAAGCGGACATGCATATAGACAACAAGATATACAGATATAGTTCCATATGTTTTTTACGACTCTGTGGAGAATACATACATACTTATGAGTAGATATCTTAAGGTTGATATGAATGCACATGTACATTTTTATAGAGTGCATAAGAGCGTGCCAGACGTGGCAATATTTCAAACTTTTCCACGCAATTCACTGTAAAATTGAGAAAATTAAATTTTATTTCGATGTGTGAACAGCCAGAAAGACCTTTCTGTCACATTTCGTAAATTAGTTTCAAAAATAAAAGTTGCAAGATGTGACTGCAATTGAGAGAGCGCAAATCAATTTTGGAAATATATTTCAACTTGCTCGTGCTGCACTAGCGATCTGCAATTCGCATTTCAGAAATAGAAAAAAAAAACGTCTTTCGAAAGACACTTTACATGCAAGTTATGAGTCCTCATGCAACAGCTTTCTAAAATTTCCCAATTCGACAGCCTTTTCGAAATATATTGCATTGTCTCGTCTGACAGGCTCTATATGCATATATGTCGATATATGAGTATGTATGTATGTAAATATTGTTTATATATTGTCATAAAAGTAGGTATGTAGCTATGTAAGTTGGTTTGTCTGTTCAAATTTCTGCCTGCACTTCAGCAATGCTTCTTTAGTTTTTTTTATGTAGTATAGTATGCACATTAGGGTAGTTCAAAAATTTTTTTTAACTACCCACCAGAACTGCAGAATATCGAAACTAAGAGACCTGGGCTCTAATCGTCACATACGATATGATATTAGTCGTCACCAAGGCGAATTTATATAAGGTGGTGTTGTTTCATCAGCTGTGAGTAGCGTTTGATTGTCAAAATTTTGTATTTCGCTAGTGAGTGAGTGAAAACGTGAGAGTGTTTGTATTTTCTGTCGCCCTTTTTCCTTCGGCGAAGAATAGCTGAAATTTGACAATGGCCCGCTAAAAGCAAAAACAAAATACAAGTAATTGTTGTATTTGTTGAATCGATACCACCTTATATATATTCGCCTTGGTCGTCACGTTGAAACACATTTTTTCGGATTATGACAAACGTGAACGTTCTCTTTATACCATTCAGCTTATACGAATGACGCATCGCGTCATTTTCTTTCGTATGGTTTTTGATCCGTGAACGGATGTTGCCATTCGAGTCCTGCATTATTTAGTTTGAATTTTGTTGATCTTTAATAGCGCTGCCACAGATTTTAAGTTACTTTTGGATGAAGGAAATGCATTTTTTGTAGCATTGCTATAAAATCATTAAAAATTAAAATTTTTGGGTCAAATAAGATACTTTAACTTCAGAAATCTTCATGAAATAAAATTATGATGCATAATTAAAAAAAAAAAATAAACAAATGCGTTGAGCTGTTCGTGCGTATTGCGATTACGAATACAAAATAACACATTCCTGTATATAGAGACAAGATCATAGGTTAGGGAAAAATAGTTTGCAAAATTTTAAAGCTAAACAGGCATCACCGTTTTTTCCTTGGCAACTTCTGAAGTGAGATAGACTTATTCGATTAAAAAATATTTATTTTTAACGACTTTATGGCAATTCTACAAACATTGTATGTTTCCCAGGTAAGATGCATGGAAAACTTCAAAGGCCCGGCGGCACGATTAAAAATTTAGCCGATTCAAAAATATAGGGTGATTCATCTAGAAATTTTCTTTAATTCTAAATAAATTAATTAAAACAGAACAGCATGTCGGAATCTTTATTATTACCTGAAAAAAAATCTCTGACATTTACTTTTTCAAAATAATTTCATTCAAATATTGGTCGCAGACAGAAGATACCATTAATGGCGAGCGCCACCGCACTACGATGACGAGCTTTTTGTTGTCTGAAATTGAAAACCGCGATGTCGGCAACATTTGGTTTCAAAACTTTCAACATTACTCGCGTAATTCGCACTATGCAGCTAAAAATAATTGAAAATTGGAGCTTCAGAATGGACCACCTACAGTGTAGTCGCGTTAGTGTTATTTTTAAAACGTAAATGTCAGAGATTGTTCTTTCGGGCAATAATAAAGATTCCGACGGTGTATATGGACCCACTATACAAAATGCGAAGTTTTTTCGAGTTCGATTTTCTATAATTCTGGTGGTGGCAGCAGGAAAATTCCAAAAATTTTATTTTCCTGTGTATTTTTGGACCGCCCTGATGTATTAATGTACACATGTATATAGTTGTTTTGCCTAGTGTTTTGTGTCGTGGCTCAAATTTATTTGTTCACGACTTTTTCTGCAGCTCGTATGTATTTCTTGGTCGCCGTCTCCTATACCATCGTCACCCTCGCCTATGGCTTCATCTGATATACATATGTACATACGAAGGTACACATAAGTGTATGTTGTGTATCTTCATGCAAAGTGTATGTGAAACCAGTTCCAGCTGAGCTAAGCAGGATGACAATGAGCCATACGTATGTACATATGAACATACATACATACATACGCGCTACACAACAACGTTTTACTCTTCAGCTGGAGGGCTCTAGCTCTGCCTCTTATCGAATGATGAAATTATGGCTACCAAACCGCACTGACTGACTAACTGGCGCAGTATCGTGGCAAACAAGAAGCTTGCGAAAAAAGTATGTATATACATACATATGTATGTTCTTATAAATGTATTTTGCAGCATGTTTGTGCATGTCTTGCGTCAAATTTCTGGCACAGGTTCCTGTTCTCGTATTTCTTTCTTGCCCTTTGTTAAGTTTTTGCACTTGCAACATAGCCACCTTTTGTGTGGCGCAATACATATGTACACCATACCCATACACTTGCACTGATTTACTCGCACAACACTGCTGATCGCAAACTTATCAATACGGCAATCAATCTCTTTGTTCGATTCCCGACCATGGCTTCATGTGATCACTTGCATTATGATTATCGAATTATGCGATTTCATCAGATCCGCAAGAAGGAGAGTTCCAGAACTGCTGCCAAACGTGCGTTCGCTTAATGCAGAATGCATATGCAGCACAGCTAAACTCAACTTGCCGCTGCTGTTGCTAGGTTGCTTGGCAAAGTGGTAGTTTTCCTTCATTCAGGCAGGCAGGCCGCAGGCACGATCGATTGTCTGTACGGCTGACTGACCATCAAATTGGTACTTAAACGTTTCCATATGTTTTCCTACACGTGTATGCTTTCGTATAAGTGTCAGTGCGTATGTACATATGTATGTGTGCGCTCTTGTACCTGACTTGCATATACTATAGTAGCTTAGCTGCTGTCGATCGGGTGAGTTCTTGCACTTTTTTTATTGTTGTATGCAGACTTTTTTTCGTTTTCTTTCTCTTTAACTATCGTTGGCCTCTAACGTTTACCCGTAGCTCAGCATGATTTAATATGCTGACGAAATACGATCTGATTGTTGGTTTAACTTTTTTGTTTTCTGTTTGTTTCTCTGTTTTATCATCGCTCAAACGTATGAAGATTTGAGTGACGTGTCGCAAGTATGTAGTTTGTTGGAAGAGGACATTTGATAGTTACGCAGAGATTTCATGCTGTTCTGTGGTGGGGTTTATGACTAGCCTCATTATTTATGCAATAGATTTCATCACACATAGAAATCGCTGTCTATAAGCAATATCAGCTCTCTCGCAATCTGGAGTCAATGTGATCTCTAGCGTAGGCAAACGGTTTCTAAATGAATTGCATCATCTTGATGAAATATTAGTTTCAATGTGAAAACTTTGCATGTTGAGAACCGATCTATGGATCCAATCGTATTTACATACATATGATACATATCGCTCCGTCTTCAAAAGAGTCACAACTCACAATAATAAGTTGGTCAGAAAATGCGAAAAACTATTTCTTAGCACATGATAATCATATGGGCAAGGGCGACTTTACTTTATGTTTTTTTTTTAACAAAAATGTCCTCCAGCTTTTGCTGAAAAGCAAGTAAAAGCTCTGCGTACATTTTTAGCGCATAATCTCAAAAATGCCTAATTTTGAGTTGTAACTCTTTTGAAGACGATGTGCGATATGTACATATAAAGAATTTCTAAGCAAAGAAGGTTGTTGCTCCTAAAATTTCGGGAAACTTTCCTCAAATCCTTATTAAGCTGTACCTCAAAAGCCCGCCAAACACCAAGTTTAAGACTATGCGGGTCAATTTTGTGAGCTTTAGCAATATTTATGATTTTTGAAGTCAGCAAAAACAGCCAACTTTTGAACTTGACCTTGAATTAGCACGCTGTCGTTAATTTTGCTATAGAAACTATATTTATCGTAAGTGTGGCTAGAGATATAAATTCTCATAGATTTTTCTATTTTTATCGATATTACTTCTATCCCATTGATACACATATAAACATATCACTCACACTTCGCTTACAAAATAAAAGTATGTGGATATTTTTCATCATTGTTATCGGTAACTTTACCGGTAATATAGTCATTATCAATCGATATTTTCGCCTTACACAAGGCAATTCATATTTCGATAACTATTAAAGTTTGTATATTTATAACAATGAAAATATCCATTTGTTTTGATAATAAAAAGATATTGTTTTGTCATTTGTATCGACTTTATGTTTTTATAGATTTTATATCTGAGGTTAGGTTATAGGTTAGCAAGGCGCCCAAGAATGACTCATACTTACACTCGGAGGCAGATTTGCCCATTGTGAATGCTCTATATGAGTGCCAGGAGAAGGCACTTGCTTCTAACCGAGGTTAGATCCGGATATCCGGATGAAGACGTGAAAGTTCGATATTTCCACCTCTGCTGTCTTCTCCAAGCTATTGAAAAAGCGCAATCCAAATGCTTGAGACACCTTTTCCGGAGAGCTTGACATTAACATAAGAAGTGGTTAATCGATTCCTCTTCATCCTCATCCCGACAACTTCTGCAGAGAGAGCTTGCTGGTATACGCCACCGACGAAGCATTGGTGCTCTGCGTTGACGCCGGTAAGAGCGCTTACTGGAGATTTATTTAGTGTCAATAGTTTCTCAGTATGACTCGTATTGAGTCTCGGCCACAAGGATTTTGAGATCTCCCTGTCGTGCCGATTGTTTCATGGGTCATTTGTTACGGATGTGGTGTATTCTTCAACCCCGAAAAGAAATCGGTGGCATTAGGGAGCTAGCCACTTCACTAAGAATAATACCTAAGTATTTCGCCTTGGGGGAAAGATTCAGACTGGTTCTCTTCAGCTTTGGTAAGGGGGATTCCGGAACTTTTGTTTTCCTTGTGAACAAATCAAGTTTGGTTCCAGAAGGGTTAACCCCATATTCTCCTAACTTTAAAGCTTTCTAACAGTTCACTTAGTACCACGATCCACAGAAGAGGTTATAAGAATCCTCCCTACAAAATTCCACTTATTGTTCTACTAATCACGTACCCTTTGCCTACTGCAGCGTTGATTACTCTGCTTTTCAGCATAGAGTGGATGCCTTTCAAGGGCCCCACTATAATACACCTTCCCGATGCACGGGCTGGAATAGATGTCTGAAAGGTATATGAAAGATGCTTGTACCCTGGAAAGTGTGCGTCCATCAAGGTTTCCAAGGATTCCTGACTGGATTCAGTAAATAATTGTTTCCTTATTTAATGCCATTTTATAAGAAAGTTCCAATTATATTTATCTACATATATTTTAATAATCAGTGGCAGCAATCCATAGCAATGAATCGCTTTAGAATCTTCTGCCAGCTTCTTTATCAAATAATTTCACAATTCTTAGAAAAGCATCGAATAAAACCAGCGTCAATGACATTCAAAGCAAAATACTTCATATTTCACCATTAATAAAGCAATTTCTATGCGATTTGTCACGCCTCCGGAATGGAGCGCAATACACAGCTCCGAGTACTTAGTTCTTGCTGTTACTAAGTCAAAATATACATCAATTGCGTGGAAATTCACACACAAACTCGTACATAGGCCACACACTCTCTCCCTCTTCTTACACAATTTTCACACAGTTTTGCGCTCTGAGTCACACGGACTCCCTGCCTATCTATATTTATTGTGCGTTGAATGAAGTTGACAACAGCCGACGACGACTTCCAGAGCAAACGTCAAGGTCTCGCATACGAGTACCTTCATAGTCACCCTTACTCAACCCGCCTCAAGGTGAAAGCTTAGTCATTAACATTTTGCATTGTACAAAATTTACAGACTAGGTAGAAAATAAACGCGTATTTACATATATACCAGGGGCTATGCAAATATGTAGTCGAAATGCTTTTGTACTAAAGAGTCTATATAAATATTAGTGCTACTAATTTTGAAATACCCAACGCGCGCACAGCTGATTAAATAAAAATGTGAAGTAAGGCTGCTATTTAGCTATTTACCTAAAGATGTACATACATATAATAATAATATAATGCAATAATGAGTAATACTAAATGCTTTTAGGTGACAGGCCTTTTTTATACACACACCTCCTCATTAATCGCTACCAAATCAAATGCAGAAAAGTGTGGGACAGTCCCTTCTCAAGAATTTTCAATATTCTAGAAGTAAAGTAAATTCAAACATTAGTTAGTCATTTGCCAAAATTTAATTTTATAGCATATAGTATTCTTCCAAGTGTTTCACCCTTTTTGCATTGATGGAACTGATAAGATCTGCACAATTAGACAAATAACTATTTTAAGACGCATAATTTGGATTGATACGTAATTTGGATATATTTTTATGAAGTCAAGGATACAAGCTTGCACCCGTTTTTTTAATTCAAGATAACTTTTTATATATTTAAATTTCATTATGAAAATGATGAAATGCTTGAAGAATGGGTGAATATGATTAGATTTATAGAAATATGCACTTTCTTTGGTAGGTTTTCGGAGGGTAGGTAGGTTCATCACTTTACCTAAGCAACCTGAAAGCCATTTTTATAATAAAACTCATAGATCGAGCTTGTCCTCCGATTTGTGGTGTGCATAACAACTGCGAATGTTATACCTAGAGCATTGGTTTAAAGCTGTCCATCCAGTTGGTATGACCTTCGACAAAAACAAAGTCCGATCTCCAAACATTTTTAATTTTCAAAAAGCTTTCTTTGTTTATTAGTATTAAATTTAAACCATAGACGATCCCGGCGAGTTCACTGAACATCTGCAGACAATTTTGAAAAAGTTCTCCTACGGGTTGTGTTTTGCGCGTGTCTGTTTTATACACATACATATTTATGTGTTCGCCCAGCGGTTGAAATTTAACCACTTAAGTTGAAATGAAATGAGGTGAGTTTAGGTGAAGTGAATTAAGGTGAGTTGAGGTGAATTCCATTGAACAAAATAACATAACATAATATAAAACAGCATAGCATAGCATAGAATAAATAACATAACTTAGAATAACATAGCATAATATAACATAACGCAACATAACATTACATATTTAACGTAGCATTAAACAATATAACAAAACAATGAATAACGTGATATAAAGTAGCATAACATAACTATACATTTATTTATATAATATAATATAATATAACATAGCATAACATAACGTAACAAAAAATAACATAACATTACATAGCATAACATAACATACAATTTCATAACATATCTTATTCTTCAGTTTTATCTTTCTCTTTGTCTCAATCGTTTTTTTTTATGCTTACCTTTATCTGTATATTTGTCTTTTCGTTTTTATTTTTATGTTTTCCTTTACCTTTTTCTTGATCTTTGTCTTCATACTTTTTTTCATCTGCATATTCACTCCACATTTGTCATCACATTAAGTATTTAAATTTACCTACCTCTTCTCCTCCATCTTTAAGTTTCTTTACCTTTATTTTAATCATTGCCTTTATCCTTTTCTTCATCTGCATATTAAACTTTACCTTACTCCTAGCATTAATCTTAATTTGAAACGCTTAAACCGCAGGTAAACACGTTTCTTTAATTCAGTATCAATATTAAAGCATACATTTAGGAGGCATTTCCGCCCCAACCATTTACATGTATGGTATTTGTATTAGTGTCACATTGATTTGATTTTTTGGCCTGAAATTAAACTTATTTAAAATTTTAGTAGCTCTCTGCACATCTGTATCAAAATACCTTTCTAATGATATATAAATCTTCATACCTTAGAGGTATAGTTCAGCCGTAAAAAGGGTGTAAAGAAAACTTGTTCGCCTATTTATATATAAGGTGTGCTCAAAGTCAAATGTCTCTGCGTCCGTAACTAGCATATTCGCATCGTTTTCTGTGGGTCCGGCTAAGTCAATAATGATCACAAAACGCTTGGCGGGTCCATATGAAATTTTCTGAAAAATTAAAAAAAATCTCTTCGTGGTTTGGGTTGGGTCGTGACTGGGCTTGGCTTCTATTATTTATCTCTGTTTATTTATGAACCGCAGATGATAGTTCAATAATGCCCATTAACATTAGCAAAAAAAGTTTAAAAAAGAAAGAATCATCGAGAACTACAATCTTACGATTATTATAGACAAAATTGATATAGAAATCCAGCAAATCCATTCATAATAACAGTGATCGAAACCGATAGACACAAAATTATTTTAAAACAAGTACGAAAGTCTAAGTTCGGGCGGAGCCGAACGTTAAATACCCGGCGCACGTATTAAATATATGTTTTTCACCTTTCCGAAAGCTACCGCTACATGTTAATTTTGAGTAAAGTAGCGTCCTCAAAATTTCGAAATATTGAAGTTTCAAGCATTCCTGAAATCTACCGTTATATGAAAAGCGGCCGTAACTTTAATCTGATTTCAATAATTTTCAAGATTTCGCTTTTATGTGGCAAGCACAATAACCATACTAAGTTTGGTACAAATTGGTAGAACGGTTACCGAGATACATTTATCTTACTAATATTATAAATGGGGTATTCCATGAGTAAGTGAAACTTTGTGTCCAATTGTAGAGTAGCTTATTGAACATGGAATGCTTGATGAATCAATGCTCAATACCTGAAATTAACGTTTTTTCGAAAAAAAATTTAGTTATATTATTTTATTACACTGTAAATATACTCAAAACTTCAACATTAGAAAAGTAGTTGAATACGACAACATATTTTAATATAGAAGGCTCTGCAAAATCAAGTATTCACAAAGTTATTATTTTTTTGAAGGGGGGAATAAATGTCTCGATCTTTCTGCGCCCCGAAGAAGCAATATTGCATTGAAGAAAAATAGGCATTTAAATTATATAATAGGATAAAATCACTACGGTTTAGCATGTCCAACCCGTGACTAAAAAGTTTTAAACTTCGTATTGCTTAGTTACTACTTTAGGGAGTTTTCTATAATTTCATAACTAGAGTGTGTTTATACTAAGCAGCCCTATTTCATTTCTTTTATTATATTATAAGTACCTACTTAAGAGATTTTGAAACGTTTTATCGTGTCCCGCCCGTGACAATCATTTATAATTTTTTTCTAATGATGCCTAACAATAAAAAAATAAGTTTAACGTTTCAAACCTATGTTTAATGCCACAAAACTCTGAAGTACAGGTTGACTAAACACCATAATACTGTTGGTGGGCTAAGCGATGTAGTAAAAAATTTCGCGTGGCCAGCTCGAAAAGTCAAGATAAGCATTACTATCTTAGAGACGCCAGAGAATTCTATGATGATGGTTGCTTAACAACAATTAAAAGTCAATATTAACAATTACCTGAAAAGTTCCAACCAAGAAAATCTAGAAGTTCGCGAAACTTATAAATTCAATCCAATAAATAGCCTTTAAGTGACAAAGATATACATATGTATCTGCTTACAAGTATTCTAATGCAGATAACTTTTCGGATTAGACATCGATACACAAGATCTTTTCTGACGTTCTATGGTTTTAAGGAATAGCTAAATTTGAGCATGATTTGTCCATGAAATCAGTTTCCAAAAATAACTCAACTCGAGCCACTCTTAAGCCGGTTACTCAATGTCTGGTCAACACTAACAGCAGGTTAGACATCTCTATCGACGTGATAACAGTAGTCGATATACATGTTTAGCCTGTAGTTAGTATTAGTCAGACATACATAGCTATTCTAAACAAACTTGAAAATCATTAAGGCACATTCGAAATTTCGTTGCAATCAAATGCACCGTGCAGAAGTGCATTAGGAAAATGCATATAAAATTTCATGCGTTTGCAAATAATCCTTTCTCCCATGCATTTTAATACATCAATCTGGCGACTTCTAGCTTTCGTTTGGTATAACTATTGCCCCTAAAATAGATCCTGGGGTCAGCAGTATATCGTGCGTCTTACAATGACTCCACTGTCATAAAAGTAGGTCAATTGATCTTGTATTTGACCTCTAACATTTATCATACCTAATCTCTTTGATATGGATCTCACTAGAAGCTTCCTTTCATGAAGAAAATCGTACGTGTCCCACCCGTGACAAAAGTTGTCCCACCCGTGACAGGAGAATTTTGAATTTTTTAATAATAAACAAATAATTCTTATTATGGTTTGTGCTTTGTTGGGATTGCTGGTTCTTTTCTGTATAGTAAAACATCTAATCCAGATAGAAATGTTAAGTAAATTCACAGACTTTCCTTAAAATATATGTTCTCCAAAAAGCAGTGTCTTTTCTTTGTCCTACCCGTGACGGAAGAAACAGCTCAGAATTTTCCAATATAAAATCAAGTTGGAATATTTTTCGTATTTGGTAATAACTCGTATATTAGTGAACTAGGTGTAGCTTTATCAAAATGTAGAATTGCTTAGTACTTTATACTTAAATTAAAAAAGAAAAACTATTTTTGCTGTACAAATGTCCCACCCGTGACGATGGAATACCCCAAATGTGAAAGTTTGTATGTTTGGATGTTTGGGAAATCATCACGCGGAAACGACTGAACGAATTTGTATGAAATTTGGTACGCAGATAGCTTATGGGCCAGATTGGTTAATAGGCTTATTTTTTAAGAGTTGCCACCTGTTAAAAAATTTAATTTGTTTAATATGCGGGAACGACTGAATGGATTTGCATGAAAATTTGCACACGGATAGCTTATGACCTAGATTGGAAAATAGGCTACTTTTCTTAAGAGTTGCCACCTGTTAAAAAAGTTTCATTAAATTAATACGCGGAAACGACTGAATGGATTTGCATGAAATTTTGCAAGCGGATAGCATATGACCTACAGTGGAAAATAGGCGAATTTTTTGGAAGAGTTGCCACCTGTTAAAAAATTTAATTAAATTAATACGCGGAAACGACTAAACGGATTTGCATGAAATTTTGCACACAGATAGCTTATGACCTAGGTTAGAAAGTAGGCAACTTTCTTAAGAGTTGCCACCTGTTAGAAATGTTTAATTTAATTAATACGCGGAAATGAGTGAACTGATTTGCATGGAAGTTTTCACACAGATAGCTTATGAGCTAGGTTGAAAAATAGGCTACTTTTTTTAAGAGTTACCACCTGCTAAAAAAGTTTAATTAAATTAATACGCGGAAAAGTCTGAACGGATTTGCATGAAATTTTGCAAGCAGATAACTTATGACCTACAGTGGAAAATAGGTTAATTTTTTGGAAGACTTGCCACCTGTTAAAAAAGTTTTAATTAAATTAATACGCGGAAACGACTGAACAGATTTGCATGACATTTCGCACAGAGATAGCTTATGACCTATGTTGGAAAATAGGTTACTATTTTAAGAGTTATCACGTATTAGGAAAGTTTAATTAAATTAATACGCGTAAATGACTGAACTGATTTGCATGAAAGTTTGCACACAGATAGCTTATGACCTAGACTGGAAAATAGGCTACTTTTTTAAGAATTGCCACCTGTTTGAAAATGAAATTTTGTTCAAAGATGGTTTATGACCTGGATTGAAAAATAGGCTACTTCCTTAACCGGTTTTCCTATCAGAACGAAATTTTACACTTACTAATTTTTAATCGTTAACTCTTAATTTGATCAAGTACTTACTAATTTTTAATCGTTAACTCTTAATTTGATCAAGTAGGTTTGGTGATTAATTAAGTTATGCTGGAATTTCCCTGTGCACACAAAGCAAGTTAATCCGGTATGGCTAAGTCGGGCTTCCTCATCAATCTAAGCAATTTGGTGTGCATTTTCATTAAGATATATACCAACAAACGTTTTACAAACTAGGTTTGTAAAAGTTCCCAGTTTATGTATTACTAATAACAATAATTATAATTTTTTTATATTATGTGCTTTTTATAAGCGTAAAACACAAAATAATTACTATAACTGGTGTTTGGTTTCAAACTCGGACAAATTAGACAAATTAATCAGATTTTATTTTTAATTGGATTAATGATTAATGTTTTAAATTAATTAAACGTAATCGCAGCCAGCGATTAACGATTAAAAAATGTTATCATTAATCGTACAGTTGATTACGACTAATTAATTTTAATCGTCAAACGCGATTAACATTTTACTCCTTAATTTTTAATCGTTAATCAGATTAACAGTTTGCCAACACTGTGTGAAATCATGTTCATATTGACGGAGAAAAATGGACGTTTTTGGAAAAGAGGCGTAGCACCTCCCATACTGACTGAAAGTTTCATATTGCATATCTCTTCAAATGTTTGGGGTAAAGCACTCAAGCTTGGTATGGAAATACATATGTATGTATGTATGTGAAACTAATACCATACTCATGGAGAAAAATGAGAGTTATTGGAAAAGGTGGTGTGGCAACTCCCATGCAAATTGATTTTTCTATGCTGCATATCTCTGGAGGTGTTTATTGCAGAGGACTGGAACTTGGCACCGAGATGTGTATACAAAATGAATTCCATACTCATGGAGAAAAATTTGCGTTATTCGAAAAGGGGACATGGTTCCTGCCGTACAAATTTACTGTTTTATACTGCTTATCTCTAAAGGTGTTCAAGGTAGAGTACTGGGACTTGGTACTGGGGTATGTAAGAAGATTAGGGTTATAAGAAAAAGGGGCGTGGCACTTCCAGTACAAATTTACTTTTTCTTGCCACATATCCCTGTAAGTGTTTGTGGAAGAATACTGGAACTTGGTATGGAGTTGTGTATGCAAAATGTATCAATTGCTCATGGAAAAAATGTGATGTATTAAAAAAGGGGCCATGTCGCATCACATACATACTAAAAACTTATTAATACATATCTCTGGAAGGATAGAAAATCTCTCGAAGTATTTTAAATTTGGTATGGAGATTTATTTTATAAGTGCCGTACTGACAGAATAAATTTCATTAAATGGAAAAGGGAGGCATTTGCTACAGTAATGAAAAGTGGTATTTTATCAAGGCCAGGTTACTAAATTTGAGTTGGAAATATTAGAACCCGCCGTGGCACCTCCAAGAAGGTTACACGTTCACGCGTCGTATACCTGGAACCATTTTAAGGTAAACTTAGAGGGATTGATATCTTTCGTATGCCTAGCGCGCAGGCGAAATTTTATAATTTCATAGTTTTCAACGGCCTTAATACCTTAACTCGCTTAAAAAATAACGAGCTATAACGAAATGGGCACAGAAATAAAATCTAACATCATTAAATTATTTTTCATATTTGAATAAAAGCGCGGGGTGAAACCCGCGGGTATAAGCTAGTGTGATCATAAGTGGGCGGTGCCACGCCAATTTTCCAAAATTGTATCATAAACGTATTTCTTGGTAAAGAATTGTTGCAAGCATCAATTTTGAATAAATTAGCTTTAATATTTACTGATTTATCGAAGATATCGTATTTCTCTAAATTACCGTTATATGGGAAGTGGGCGTGGTTATGGTCCGATTTTAAAAATTTTCAGTCATTTGGTATGCTGTACCAAGGCAAACAACTATGCCAGGTTTGGAAGAAATTGGTGCAGCGGTTACCAAGATATATGTACTCATGTAACCATAAGTTACAATTTAATAAGTTAAAAGTTATAATATTCTTATTTTTCGTCTAAAAATTATTGTAAATATCAATTTTGAGTGAATTATCTTCAGTAGTTACTAAAATATCGCAGTTTTCGTATTTTTGAAAATTACCGTTATATGGGAGGTAGGCGTGGTTATTGTCCGATTTTGCCCGTTTTCAATACCATCCGTCCTACGCCCGAAAGAAGTGCACGTACAAAGTTTCGTTAAGATATCTCAATTTTTGCTCGAGTTATCGTGTGCAAAGACGGACGGACGGACAGACAGTCGCCGCTTAATCGATTTCTCTTTTCATTCTGATCATTTATGTATACATTTGTCTATATCTATCTCGATTCGTTTTGCCTGTTACAAACAACCGTTATGTGAACAAAGTTATAATACCCTTGTGCACAAGTGCACTCGGGTATAAAAATTATACATATTTGCAGGGATTTTATGAAAAAATTAAGTGGCAGCATGATTCTCTCATGGCTCTCTTTGCGTTTAGAAATTGAACTTAGAAATCAAAAATCTATGGTTCTCCAAGTTTCTAAGCGAAGTTGTTGTTTTTTTTTTGGTAATTACATACACGCGCTGCTCATTTGCCAGATGTGGAATTTTCAAGTCAAGTCAAGTTTAAGTCTTGCATAACTGATCTTAAAGGATAAAGTCCGGAAATTTTCCAATAACCCTTTTGACCCTCATTGACACTGGGAATGTTGCCAAAACAAGGCGTCGCCGACACCCAAGCCAGCGTTCTAGTTACTCTTTGTGCATACAAATGCATTACATACATAAATACTGCTTGCTTATACAGTATGTGTCTATGCATGTCTAGCTATTTACATGTATGCTTTTCCAACCATGCGTGAATTTCCCGCATTTACAAGAATCCGCACTTGAGATGTCCATGCATATATGTATATGTACATACAAACATAAGTACATATCTAGATACACAAATGTAAGTGCGATTTCATGCTTCACAACTTAATACCATCACTAATCCGATTAAAATTACCGGTAAGCGCGTAGGTACTCCAACATACAATATTATACCATGCAGGGAAAACAAATCGAAAATTCCGGTAGCGGGGTAAACACGGCGCGACGTGGCATGAAAAATGGTCACGTACTTGAGTAAATACAAACGAATTTCACACATACCTATGCAAACAGATATACAGATACAGTGCCTGAAACAATTACCACTTTTTTATTTTTCTTCAAATATTCGTAATGTTTTTCGAGCCAAAACCGTGTAAATCACAGTTTCAAACTTTATACACAATTTAGGAAAATTCAACAAATTTTAATCAAAATTTCAACTTTTTGTTTTCAATTTTAAGAAAAATTGGGGTATGCAGTTTTATAGTTTATACAATTTTAGTCTAATGAAGTGGAAGTTACAAACGGCTAAAAAATCGCGTTGTTTTTGGTGACGGATTTTTGCACTTTTTTCATATAAGCATGAATTTCTTATGAAATAAAACGCGGGAGACCGTCGGCAACAAAATATCAACGCAAGTTTTGTTAAATTGCGCTTGTTATAAAATCGATCAAAAAAAAAAGAAACCAAAAAAAAAAACTCAAAAATCAACGCGATTTTTTAGCCCTGGGAAACTTGCACTTCATTAGACTAAAATTGTATGGGCTATAAAACTGCATACCCCAAAATTTTCTAAAAAATCAGAATAAAAAGTTAAAATTTTGATGAAAATTTGTTAAATTTTCCTAAATTTTGTATAATAATTGAAACCGTTATTTATATGGTTTCGAGTAAAGCTTAGACGTTGTTTTTATATAACAATAACAAAAAAAAATTTAGCTGGAAAAATATTACGAATATTAAAAAAACACAACATGTGATAAATTTTGAGTCACTGTATACTATATGTATGAGCATAGGTGCTTAGATTGTCTGGATGGCTATCAAGATACGCACAGATGAATGTTCATAAATATGTTCACCATGTGTCACGTACAATTGCCATATGTACATATGAATGTATGTATGTTAGTAAGCAAATATCCACATAAATAAAAGTCCTGTAATTTTCCACACCGGACTGTTTTTCTTACGTGGATAAGTACTTTGGAAAAGTTTTGGAGCTTCTTGTTATAAAATTATGAAATTAGCAGCGATTTGTGTGAGTTTTTCGGTATCTCTTACCAAACATATAATCCTTTATATGAGTCGCACTGTAATGCTAGCAGCGTGTTAATTAACAACAGCCGCTGATGAACCGCAAGTAGTGGGTACCAGCAAAGATTCTACCGCCATGACAAAGATTTGTGTACGTGCAGCGAGCGAGGCACAGGTAAGATAAGATCCTTTACGGGGAACCAGTGGGGGCTTCTTAGCCTTATGGCGCTTCAGTACGCACCATAATACTTACCTGCGTCACTTTTCATACCTGCATAGCAACTAGGCGACACGACAATGGGAATTGTCATACATATCTAAATATCCAGCCACATACTAAGTTAGCCAGGTATGTATACATATACATACATATGTTTGGGACTAATTAAATAACAATTAACCATAAACAATCGCACTTTTGTCTCGCCGAAAATCTCACTTCGTAAAGTTAATTGTGTCGACTATGTTAGTAGTGGCGCTGGTAGTGGAATTAGCCAGCGGTATACGGTTCTCAAACGCTGACGCCTATAAACCTCATTGTCAACGCTATTGAATAGTTGGCTGGCTGGTCAGCTATTGTGCTGGTTTCTAGCGGTCGCGCCTTTTAAATTAAACAAACTCTATAAATGCAAAATATTTCGTGGGAAACGCGATTTGGTCTGGACGACAGGCTGGAGAGAACAAAATCATGAGTGGCAGGAGGCAAACCGGCAGACTGACGACAAGGTATGCATGTTGCTAATGAACTAACGACAAGTCAAGTGACCAGCTGACAATTAAAGTTTTTTTATTTTCTTGAGGTGCAAAATTTTACTAAAACCTTTTGTAAAATACGAAGCAGAGGCTTGCATAATTACTTTGGACTTGGCAGTAAATACAAACGTGAAAAGTTAATCACCGTCTGACGACGCTCTTAGCGACAATTACTTATGGTAGAGTCCACTTGTGTTGCAAGGTGACCTGCAAGGTGACGTCTAGCCTTGAACTTCCAATCTATTGCTTACCGTCAAATATCTTAGTCGTCGTCACAAGGGGTGTATTATTAATAATATAGCTGGCTACTTTGAGCAAATGACACTTTATTGCAAGTCAGCAGTGGATTCATTAAAGGAATATTAAATGATTGGATACAGTTAAATGGAATATTCTGCTGGCAGCCTTGGCACTAAACTACCAGATTTTAGACAATTAATGTTGCTGCTTATTAAAACATAAAATCGATAGCTGGTGATTAATAGTGTGGTAGTTAATGAGTTAATGGATGTGGCAAGGTAAGCTGCTTCCACGGAGCAATTAGTAGAAAAATAAGTCATTATCCAAGGTATAACTTAACTGACCTTGTGAAATCCCAAAGGTGGAAAGATTTACTCGTAAATGGCTTTTAAATAGTTCAAGAAAAAAAGCTATGAATATACACATACGTTTTACATGCCAATTGAAGATTTATTGTAACCTATGAGAAGCAGACATCTTCGAAGCCAGTTAAAAGTTTATTTTATTGGACGAGATCAAATTGTGCTATGCACACTTGCCGCAATTATTTCTCTTGTATTGTTGAACGCATTTGCAGCAAGGCAACGGTGTCGCAGCGTTAAAGACCATTTGTGTTTATCAAGCAAAAATTCTAAATTTTTTTCGATAATTTATTGTCAATTTTTTTTCGGATGATCGAAAGCTGGAAACAGCAGTGGATGGAGGTATCTTCTGCGACGAACCCTTCATTAACCTTAAATTTAGCAGAGGTGTTTTCCAACCGAAGGTAGCCGTCGTAAAATAGGCCGAAATTTAAAAAATAAATATATTTCGATAGCCAGGTGCCAACGAAAATCCTTGAGCATTTTATGGTTTGCTTAGAAACAATCAGTTAGGGCTTGACATCCCGTATAATAATACTTTGCTATCGAGTTTATATTAGTTCCAGGACACAGCGGTATTGCTGAGCTAATAAACTTGCAAGAGGGCGAACTCTTGGGGAATTGCCGCCCGGTTACGAGTGTGTAGGCCTTGAAAGATTAGCGATTAGCTAAGTTCTTCCGGCCACAGGTAGATCAGAGTTGGCATAAGGGGATCTTAAGGCTAAACAATGCCCATCTATCGATATAGGTAGGAGCACTAACTGGCCATTGGCCGTGTGTAGTCCTTGCAGTAAGCCACAACATCACCTTCATTCTTTGTTGACATTTTCTAAACTAGATATCCAAAAAAATCAAAACTCAAATTTTCACGACTATTTTGTCTAAAATAACTATAAAATAAAAAAAATAAAATGTCTGCGCGTGGTCTATGGCCCATTGAAATTTGCACGATATATCGTACAAAGTCAGGGAATGGAATAGTTATATAGTAATGTGGCATTTTTGGAACATACACGGTTTTGCTTCTTCAGTCAAGAAAATCGTATTTTTAGCAAAAATTATATTTCTATTCTTATCTACATCGTTGCAATAAAACGAAAAATAGCGAAAATTGTGATATCTGTTCGAACTTATTGGTCACTGAAATTAAAATTGGCATGGAGAAGTTGACATAAAATGGCAAATACCAATCTATTGTGTGTACATATGTGTGTATACGTACGGGTTATAGTATGTATGTTTATATTTCTAATGTTTTTTTTTGTAGTTTAAATATGTTTTATTTGTGTATTTTTTTTATTAATTTTTTGTTAAAAAATATGTATGTACGTATATTTTTTATTATTTCTATGCTGAACCTCTTTAATGACAAAAAGGCTTAACCTCAGTTATATTGTGACTTTAAACAAAACAAGTAATTTTTAAGCAAAAAACATAACCGATTACAATTCCCATATAAATATTTAAGATTATTGTTGAATTTTTCACGATCCTATTATGGGATCTAAACAAAATGAGTATGGGACCACCCTTGTGGTACCATCTTTCCGATGAAAAATTACGAAGAATTATCGAAATCGGTTAACGTGGTCCAAAGTTATGCGTTATGTACATAAAAAAAAAATATATATATATATTCCTATATATTCCGACGAACTGATAACCTTCTCCTTTTTGTGAAGTCGGTTAAAGACCTTAAGATGCTTCAAATAACACTTCAAACTAAAAAAAAATTGTTTTTGTTTTTATTTTTTATATATTTTTTTTTATACTGATTCTCTTTTATCGAAAAATACCTTGTCTTCAGCGACACAATTTTAAACTAAAACATATATTAATGTGGTTGTGCGATACAATTTTTAACATTTTTGGGACGCAAAATATTTCCGCGATGCACAGCCTGCAGTCTTACAAAGCCATTACATATCATGTATCTACATACTAAATATTTATAGAAATACAACACCATAGCATACTAACAACCTTTCCCAGCATTTATTTGATATATTGACCAAAATAATTTATGAGTTCGTGGCATATGTACGATAATCGTACCCTTCTTTTGCTGAGTTGCTTTTTTTCTTTAACGAAAAACTTTCATAAAAAAGTGAATAGAGGCTACGAATGGATATTGAATTTTATAATTTTGAGCATTCTTGGCTGCTAATATGACGTAAGATGGTAAATAGCAAAGTTGGCAGCCAACTGCAGTAAAGATGAATATTTTAATCAAAGAGTCTTATAAAAATGTAAATATGTATATGAAATATTGTTTTGTTTTGATTTTTTAAAGCTTTTGTTTTGAAAAAATAAAAGATCTCTCGAATACGAGATACACTTTTCGGCATGTGACCAGCGTTCCAATAAAAAATAAAAAATCGTCGAAAGTTCCAAACAATTTGCCAGCAAAGGGTCAAGCGCTTGCCGAATCACCTCAGCATCTGCTACTTGGCTATCCAGCTCATGCAAGCTTAACATTTTTATACCTCGGACCTCACTACTTTTTCACTTCTGATGAAGTTTCAGGTATATGTATTCAGATGAAGAATGAAGTTCTGCGCAAAAATACTTCCGTTGCAACACTGAAAGGAGAATTCTACTCAGAAAGTGTTATAATCGCTTCCGGAACTTTATGGACACCTTTTCCGGTAACCAGTCACCGCTTGATCCCCCTCCCTTCTTTCTCATTTCTTTCTTTACCACTTTTCCAGTCCTCTTTTTTTGTAGGCAATAATATGTACGTCCTAACCTAGCCACGGTTGCCATTTCCCATTTATTTTTCGGACCAAAAAATGGAACAAATGGTAAAAAATTTACCAATTTTTATTACATCAGGAAATTGAGTGGCGTTTATTCCTCTTTATCAAGAAAATATGCCAATTCAGTTTTTATAACGATTTTTTTTTGTATAATATTGCATCCAAAGTGCATTACAATTGTATATTATTAACGTTATATTATATAATATATTATATTAACGGCTTGTAAAATGGACCATTTTAAACAGAATTGGACCAATGGACCAAACGAAAGGAAATGGACCAAAACGGCAACCGTGAATCTAGCATATTGCTATAATGTTTATATTGAAATTATATCTTTTGAATGTATGCTTGATCTGACTGTTTTCGGGTAAATTACACCTGCTACGTCTGTTTGAAAACTACTGAAGACCTTCTAAATTATGCTGCCGATTCGTAAAATTTTTCTGCTGGGTAATATGTTTTTTTTTTCTATTTGCCAAGCCTTTATAAACAACTTAAAAATACTCAGAAATGAAATAGAAACATTTGAACATCTTCGAACAATTACGATTGCTAGTGATTAAAGCAGATTACGTTATCACTTACGCGTACTGGCCTCTTGACATTTAGTGTACATAATCACACAAAGCCACATAAAGGCACGGCACTTTCTTCACAGCAGCGAGTACGAGATAAGATTTTTGAAAATATTCTACATAATGGTTGAATTCATTGTAGATAGGTAGATGGAACGCAAGGTTGTTATCAGCCAAGTAGTGCGAACGACGGCGATAGGCTCAAGGCTGCTCAGCATTTAGCCGGGCTTCAAACATGTTTGAGAGAGGTTTAAATTGTATGTGTGTATGTATGTACATATTTTTATGTGGTTTGAACTCTTTTTAATCTTCGATTGGTTTGAAGAAATTTCGCAGTGAAAGCAGTTTTACTGGAATGTGTAGAGAAATTCAAAATTAAAATAACAAAATAAACGATGTGGCCGGACTTGCAAAAGCAGCGGTGTGGAGCGAGTAGAATGAATGGTATGAAAGTAAATAACAAATTTTTAATTTAATAAAAAATAATAAATTAATAAACCATAAAAAGAAAAAATTATAAACAGTATAAAAATAAAAACACTTCCCATACCGGGAATCGAACCCGGGCCTTCTGGGTGAAAGCCAGATATCCTAGCCACTAGACCATATGGGATATGCTGATGACAGCGGGATTCACCCCACTCAAATTTTGATAGAATGCCATAAAAAGAACAACATACGAACAGACTTGTATGTATGTATGTATTTTGAAACGCACCTCTGTTTGAGCAATTTGTCGTCAAAATAAAAATCCATATAAAAATATGTACATACATATATATGTCCATACAAGTGTATGAATTGATTCACAAAATTACATAGTGTAAATTAGGCTATTAAAATTTTATTAAAGAGATAATAAATAAATTATTTGCCTTTTAGAAGCCCTACATAAAAAAAAAATAATAAAATGACATTATCTTTTCAAAACGACACAAGTTGGGCGATAGAAAACCAGAAAGTGAAAAAGTGAGCAACAAAAAAATTTTAATCACCGCTTAGACTTTGTTGCTTTTTCAATTTTTCCTAATAAACAATCGTGGTACAAAGCTCAATAAAAAATATTAAAAACAAAAACTATCTATTTAAATAAAAATTCGTTTAGTTCTTGAAACTTAAAAAAGTAAAAAAAAAAAAACATTATTTTGCATAAAAATTAAAAAGAAAATTTGGCGAAACAAATATTTTGTTTAAACATTTTTAAAAACTCAAGTACACTTTTTCATAAAATAAAAAAAAAAAAATAAAAAAATACAGATTTTCCAAAAATTTGTAACTTAAAAAAAGATGCCATTAGAACCCACGACGGAGCGAAAATATTCCAGCGCAAGGATGCGCGCTAGTCTTCCGCGATCTTTCTCTCTCTCTCTCGTACTTTTACCGAAAGTAAAACTTTGAATTCTTATCAGGGATGCCAACTCCCCTGCGGCTGATTCCCCAAAATCCCTGAAAAAAATCCCCTATTTTCGATGAAATTCTCCCAAAATGAATTTTGCTACATTTTTAAGGCACTTAAAACTCATTTTTTATTGAAAAAAAAACAACAAATATCGTTAATTGTGACATAAGTATGTATGTAATAAGGACAGTCTTTTTAACATTTCATGTTTATAATATAAAAAGCTAATATGTACGATAAATTGATGGCGAAAACGAAACGATAAAATAGAGTGTCAAACGAAAGCGTGGAAATAATGAAAAATTTCACTATGCACAGTTGCAATTTCTTTAATATCCATACGGTTGCATGAGCCAATTACGCAATGTTTCAAACCTGTCATACAAAATGAGAGTGTTATCACAATTTGTTATTTATAAGTGCCATTTTATCCTCAACAGCAATGTTCTAATCAAAATAGTTTGTTATTGAACTCCCAAAAGTTTATTCCCCGATTCCCCCGCGAAATTAAAATTCCACCGAAATCTGGGAATTCTCCAACGGTTGGCATCACTGATTCTTATCTCACTAATTACTTATCATATGGCAACGCTGCACGCTGATGCTCACCGAACTTGTCATCAAACGCGTCTGACAACGTGTAGCACGTCTTATCACAGAGTTTAGTATAAGTTTTACGTTCCGAGCGTAAAGATAATCATTTTATTTATTAATATTAAATCGGAAGATGTCATCTGAACTATTTGGTGTAACATGTCTTGGTGGTGGCGTACAATTCTGGAAGGATTTTATAAAAATTTATCAGAATTCGCCTGCGCTATGGGATACACGAAGTATGGCATACAAAAAACCGTATCTAAAGCGCGAGGCCTATAACAAGCTGCGAGATAAGCTACGCGAAATAGATCCGAACGTACAAATGGACTATGTGAAAAGGCGTATCAATGGTTTAAGATCTTGTTACCGGCGTGAGCTGCGACGCATAGAGGATAGCAAGAGAAAGGGAGACACCTTGTATAGGCCAACATTGTTCTACTTCAAGGAGATGCAATTTCTCGATGATGTGCTGGATTTCGACCCCGAACGTGATGCGCCTGAGGGCAAGGTAGGTAAAGCATTTGTTGACCTAAATAAATTATTGTGTTTAACGAGTTTTGTTTTGTTTTCTGTTATCGTTTTTTTTTTTTTTTAGTTGGGACGACCTGGACGCAAGCCAAAAGTAAATAAAAGACTTTCTAAGAAAATCGTACAAAAAGACTCATCGACCAGTTCGGACTCTGAGAGCGAGAGTAGTAGTGAATCGAGCTCAACAACTTCCGCCTCATCTTCGGCATCAACAGCGTCACAACAGCCTGCTCAACATCAACATCAACAACAACAGCAGCAGCAGCAGCAGCAGCAAAAACAGCAACAAGCAGCCGTAGCGCCGTACAGCAATGGCAACACTAACGGCGCGCTGCCGAAAAGTACCGGCGTGATCACCACAAATGGAGCTGCGACTCAGTTTGCCCAAACACCCACCAGCACAAACATAGCATCCGCGCCAGAGCCGACGCTAGCGTCTATGCCAACGCCAACATCATGGCAGCTATCTATGGAGGCGCAGACATTAGGCGCTAGCTGGGTGGCGCTCTATCATCGCTTGGAGCGTGATCAGCAGTTATATGCCAACAAAGCTATTATGGAAGTGTTGTACCAGGGCGCCTTGGGTCGTCTTAACGCCGACTCATATAAGTCGCTGGAGCGCGATATGAGCAACAACTTTCTGGATGATCATCGCATTATGGAGGCTATCAACGAGGAGCTGGCGACTGATTTTATTAGCAAAGCGAACTCTGTAGATCTTTACTGAGCGAAGCGGAGAAAATTTGCACAGCTTGGTTGTTTAATTTTTTATACTTTTTTTTTATTTTAGTAAGTTCGCTATTTATATTAGTGCGGATAAGGATTTATGTATGAGGGTTAAATGACCCGCAATACATTAGAGATAAGCTTTAGTAAGTATGCTTTTTTATGATGAAAAGTAAATAAAAATAATTGCGCTTGGCAGCGAATTTAGAATTTTGCTTTTAGAAATTTTGCGTACAAATGATTGACTAAGTAATGAGTAAGTAATTTTCTTTTTGCTGTAGGTGTATTTCTGCGTCAAAAAGAAAAAAAATAATCGCCTAGCTTTTTTGGCGGTTAGGACTCGATATGTACACACACTACTGGTTTCGTCGTAGTTTTTTTTTGTTGGATAGAAAATTCGTTAATACTGCCGCTTATGATCATCGATGCCTAATATTCATATTGTCCTTGAGACAGTCAATACGTATCCACAATACTTTAATAATGGTTTTCTTAATTACTTTGTTTGTTTAGTTAGTTACTTGTTTACGTGAATACACACTTGAGTTTGCTAAAAATACATATCCGCCTAGCTATGCGTGCCTGCAGCAAAATACGAAAATCCTGGAAAAATGTTCGCTGCATATTTTTCAAAGGGATCCTAGCTT
The DNA here is from genome assembly GCF_013731165.1 of Rhagoletis pomonella. Lineage (NCBI taxonomy): Eukaryota > Metazoa > Arthropoda > Insecta > Diptera > Tephritidae > Rhagoletis > Rhagoletis pomonella. The sequence goes on along the minus strand of NW_023458559.1, from coordinate 60,920,602 downwards.
TTTTTTTGTTTACATATATCCTTTACACCCACACTTGCGTTGTTTATCCCAGTCGCTGCTTCTTTGTTATTTGCATGTTAAAATATGTATGCATTTGTAGCTGTATGCTCGAGTGTATGTACATATATGAGAGCATTTGTTTGTGAATCTATTTATTTTTAGCATTTAGCTAAGCTCAGCTGGCACATCTGTGCTCCCATATAAATAACTACGTGTGTATGTATACAGTTATATCATTTTCCGGCAATACAGTCAGCTGTTTTTCTCCCTTAGCTGTTATCAGCCGGTATGCATTGCTTATTTTAATAGAAATTTGGGTTTAGCGCATGCGCGTTTTACAGTTAATGCGCTCTCGCCGGGAATATTTAAGTACATAAGGAACAGCTGTGCTGTAAATGTAGGGGAAAACCGGTAAGGAAATTGATTTTTCAACAGTTTCTTAATGGGCTTGAAATTTCTTTAATATTATACTAATTAATCAATTATTTTATGGTCAGTTGCGCAGGTCAGCGTAGGTTTTGTTGCGATTTTTTAGTAACACACAAATACATACAAACAAGCATATGTAGTATCAGACAGTGTCAAATAAAAGTACTATTTTTTCGGTGTCGGTCGCAAAAAAGTAATTGTGGCAAAATTTCAGCACTCTATCTTTATTTTTGAGTTAGCGCGTGCAAAAAAAAAATGTTCCGTTACTTTTTTTATAAGCAATCAAATATAAAAAAACGTGCAAGTTTATATTTAATTGCTTATAAAAAAGTAATGGAAACAATTTTTAGTGTAAGTGGAGCTTACTACCGAAAATGAGGCTTGAGATTTGAGGGTCAATTCAAAATTATGATTATGCTGTTTTTGTCCAAACCTTCAAAAGTTTATTAAAATGTTTTTAGTTTCGCCTTGATCGCGTTGATTTTAAATAATTTTTTGTTGAAGGTATTATGCATTTTCTTCCATACAAACAATTAAAAAAAAATTTCGAAAATCAACTTAAAACTTAAAATTTTTTCCCAGAAATTCTTATTAAAATGTTTTCAATTTAAATGAAACTTTCCAAAATATTTATAATTTTTGCACAAAGTTTAAGTCTTGGAGGTTAAAAAAATAAATATAAATAAACAAAGAAAATTAGCCAAAATTTAATGAAATGTCGCGTCCCTACTTATTTTTCCACCACTATACATGTGGATATTTGAACTTGATCTCAGTAACAAAGCTAAATAGCCGAGTTTGTGTTGTTGCTTTACATGTATTTCGTTACTTTACCGCTCTTTGCTCCTTTAAACCTTTGAGCCGCGGTTTTGAAAATCGCACCGGTTTTAAATCGTTCGCTTCGCAGAACATTGCCTATATTTGTATCCTATACGCTTCCATTTTCATTTAAAATTAGGCTGATATAATCTGCATGAAATATTTTAAAATACCAGTATCGCTTAGTGGTCAAAATTCGACATCTTTTTTGCGGATGAGGATTTTGAAAAATTTGCAATAAAAAAAATGTATTTAATTTTTTAATATCTTCTGAACAATATAACCTATTAAAATACTAATAACGTCAAAATAAAGGTAATTAAGGGGTGTTTCACTTGGTGTACAGAGTTTTTTCCTTTTTTTTTATTTTTAAGCCAGAAATACCTAATAACCAAAAAATATATAAATATATATGTATATATTTTTTAAATGGCGTTTATTTAAACCTTGTTTTCAAACAGGTTATACTGTAGCCGTCGCGTTAAAAGTATTTAAATTAGCATCAATATGTTTGTGATAGGTCAAATAGTTTCCGAGATATTATAAATATAAAAAATATAAAAGTTAAAATTTAGCCTCTTTTATTGGCTTTATTTTTATTTGCACCAAATAATCTTGGTATGGTTGTAATCAGCATGAAAAGTTCTATTTAGCTTAATTTTTTATTTCTTTATGGCTAAACGGTTGGTATTCTAGACCACGGCTACTTCGACTATTTTTCTCTAAATCATGGAGTAAAGCAACAAAATAAATGTGAATAGGAAAAAGTAAACAAACAAATGTCAAATTAAACTCTGTTCATAAACTCAGAACGTTAAACTCGAGTTAAAATTTCAACGTGAACATAGTATTAGGTAATTTTTCATTCAGACCATAAAAACAAACTTCAAACAAATTTTTAATTTTTTAATTTTCGGTTGAAGAAATGAGTTTCTCTAGTTTCTGAATATTTTTCAAAAAGAGTGAAACAAATTCAAAAATATTTCTATTGAGGGTTCTATAAGCTGCTTTGTATGTACATATATTTTCTGTGTACCTTAGCAAAGTAAAAATGTTTTTGAGTTAATGATGGAAGGACGTCGTCCATCCAACTATTCGTCCTGTCTCTCTATGCATACATATAACAACATACATAAGTATGTAGTTCCTCTCGTTTTGGTTTTGTTCGGTGTATATTAACTTTCGCCATTATCGCCAGTTTTAGTGTGATAATTAAATCTGTATGCACACGTACATATATACATATGTATGTATGAAGAGAGCACGGATGTACACATGTGTCTTCTTTAAATTTTCGCATGTGTAACACGCACTCTACGTCAGCGGATGCTAGAAAACATTGACGCCGTACAGTGGTATTTCGGCGGGATAAAAATAAAATTTTCTGATTGAATGGTTTTGGCAATATTTTTCTTAACACTTCTTTTTTATAGTTTGGGATTTAGGTTCATATGAAAACATAGCACTTACTAGACAATCCAGAGAAAACTCAGGGCAATCGACCAAATATTTCAATAGATATAAGCAAACAAAAATTACACTTTATAAATGCCAACTTTGACAAATTTGATGGACAAAAGCTATGCCTCCTTCGCTTTCTTACTATTCAGAAATTAAGGACCGGAATATTTTCTATGTATCGGTTTCTGAAAAAAATTTGCGCATATTTGGGACTTTCAACGTAACCTCATATAGTAATGATGGCATTTATGGTATTTTTAAGGCGTTTTTGGGGTTACGTTTACATGGCAGATATGTTTTAATATAAACCGATTACTCCCATTGTTTGTATGTTTAGTTATAATATTAGTACTAACATAAGGCCAAAAATCCGGAATGATATGTTCACCGGTTTTTGAAGTTAGGTTTGTATGGGTGGTATGCTTCAAAATAAACCGATTACGCCCACTTTCAGTCACTGACTTTTATTTTTTAAATCATACTTATAAAAGTCATTCGTATATGTGGTAGTAAACTTTTGTTTGCCAATACCTTCTTAGTTGCGAAAAACGATAATGACTTTTACACGAATGATTTAAAAAATAAAAGTCGGTGACTGATTTATATTGATGACTTTTAAAAGTAAAAGTTACTGACTAATTTTTATTGATGACTTTTATAAATAAAAGTCTTCAATAACTATTATCTAAGACATATAATATAAAAATCAAAAATAATTGTTATTTTAGATTTATAATATAAAAATCAAAAATAAGTGTTATTTTTTTAATTTTGCATAAAAATTGCAAATAAAAATTTATTTACAATTTTGAGTCTCGGTGAAAAAAGAAATCGATTGGTAGACATTTCATTCATAGTAAATTTTTTCCATGACAGTTTTCATCAATAACTGTTATGTTCGATCCCTGGAATTATGTCCATATATATTGCATGCGGAAAATTTAGGTTCTAACTTTTTTTTAAAAAATGTATGAGGCTGTGCCACTGTGCGCCGTAGAGGCACATATCCCATCAGAGTAGCGTCTCAAACGCTTTCAATTGCAAACGCTAGCAAAGTTAGTGATTAAATTCTAAAGCACAGCTGCGTTTTTAGCAGCACGTTTGATTAAAGTTTAGCTCTGCACATGTATAGGTGGCAGAATGAATTTATATATCATCGATGTTTTTGCAAAACCGCCCATCGACCAGTTGCAAAACCGCCTAAATCGCCGTTGTGGCAAAAATGAGATTTGGTAACCCTGAAATCCAGGCATCTAGATTTATGCATAAAAATTGTTAAATCGTTATTAAAACAACAGATTTGTAAAATAATAGCTAGAGAAAATACCGCCTATCAAGGCAATGCCTTTAAAGATTAAATCGTTTTGTATTCTTCTTCTTCTCTTTTGGCGCTGTAACCGCCTAAGCGATTTTGGCCGAGTTCAACAAAGCACGCCAGTCTCTCATTTTCTGTGCCAATTAGAACTGCAAAGTGATGCCTTCCCCACTTGGTATTTCCATCGCAGTGGGGGCCTTCCTCTTCCTCTGCTACCACCAGCGGGTTCCGAGTTGAATACTTTCAGGGCTGGAGCGTCGGAGTCCATTCGAACGGCATGGCCAAGCCGCTGTATTTTAATTCGCTGCATGTCGTTGTAAAGCTCATACAGCTCACCGTTCCATCATCTGCGGTACTCGCCGTCGCCAACGCGTAAAGACCCGTAAATCTTCCGCAAAATCTTTCTCTCGAACACTCCAAGAGCCGCCTCATCGGATGTTGTCATTGTCCATGCTCCTGCGCCATATACCAGCACGGGCATGATGAGTGACTTATAGAGCGTGGTTTTCATACGTCGAGAGAGGACTTTACTCCTGAATTGCCTACTCAGTCCAAAGTAGCACTTGTTGGTAAGAATGATTCTGCGTTGGATTTCCATGCTGACATTATTATCGGTGTTAATGCTGGTTCCCAAGTAAACGAAATTCTCTACTTTCTCGAAGTAGTAACTGTCAACAGTAACGTGGGAGCCAAGGCGCGAATGTCCTGACTGTTTGTTTGATGACAGGAGATACTTCGTCTTGTCCTCGTTTACCACCAGACCCATTCGCTTTGCTTCGTTATCCAACTTGAAGAAGGAAGATCAGACTTCGCGGTTTTTTATACCGATGATATCGATGTCGACGTTAAGCTTTCCTTTGGGCGCACATTTTTTGCTGCACAGAGTTGGGTGCGTATTTTGGCTGCAACAAGATAGTGGTCCGAGTCGATTTTTGGGCCTCGGAGTGTGCGTACGTCTAAAACACTGGAAGCGTGCCTTCCGTCCATCACAATATGATCGATTTGGTTTCTCGTTTTTCGATCCGGAGACAGCCACGTAGCTTGATGGATCTTTTTATGCTTGAACCTAGTACTGCATACTACCATGTTTCGGGCCCCGGCGAAGTCGACCAGCCTCAATCCGTTGTCGGACGTTTCGTCGTGGAGGCTGAATTTTCCGACGGAGGTTCCAAAGATCCCTTCCTTGCCCACCCTGGCACTGAAGTCGCCAAGCACGATTTTGATATCATGACGGGGGCAGCGCTCGTACGTGCGCTCCAAGCGCTCATAGAATAGATCCGTGGATGTCTCATCCTTCTCTTCCGTCGGGGCGTGGGCGCAGATGAGCGAGATGTTGAAGAATCTCGCTTTGATGTGGATTGTGGCTAGGTGCTCGTCCACCGGGGTGAACGACAGTACTCGGCGATGGAGTCTCTCTCCCACCACAAATCCAACGCCGATCTTGCGCTCCTTTATATGGCAGCAGTAGTAGATGCCGCAAGACCCAAGACATTGCTTGCCTTTCCCCTTCCAACGCATTTCATGGATGGCGGTGATGTCAGCTTTTGTCCTTACGAGGACATCAACCAACCGGGCAGGGGCACCTTCCCCATTAAGGGTCCGGACATTCCAGGTGCATGCCCTCAAATCGTAGTCCTTTAAACGTTTGCCGTGGTCGTCATCATAAAGGGGGTCTCATCCGAGGATTTGCCTTGCTTCTTCGTCGTTTTTTTGCTCTCCTTTTAAATTTAAGTGCCGTAAGATAGGCGGTTTTGCAATTGGACGATGGACGGTTTTGCAAAAACATCGACGATATGTATGTGCATAAGGATATTTGCATGTGTGAAAGTATTTTCGTATGTCCCCTATAGTTACGGTGGCCATAAATAAGAATTGAAAATGCAGGACAATTAAAAAGAAAGTACCAGGTTGACCGAGCTTTGCCCGGAGTGCATATACTTTTTAAAGTTTTAAGATTTGGATAGCTTTAGAAAAATATTTTGGAAAAAAATAAATTGGATTTCGATATCTATTAAATAAATTTCTTACTCCAAAATTTAGGTGGCAACCCTATTCCAAAATACGCTGGAATTAATGATACATATCTTGAGCGTATATGTACTGTGTATAAAAAAATGCTGATTGAAATTAACAAAATAAATATTTGTATTACATAGAAGATTGGCAACCCTGATGGAAAGTATTTTCTGACCAAAGTTTTCAACAATACCTCATTTGAATAGTAATATTTTACCTTTTTTTCTAAACAAAAAATTAAATAAATATGCGCTTCAAAAGAGGTGGCAACCCTATTAAAAATATTTTTAGTTAGGCATCTTTAAAATACCTTCCATTTGATACCCATATTATGATGTTTTAATTTATTTGTATCTACACCTACAGATAACCTTAAAATTCAAAATATTATCTGTGTACAAAATTGCATCAAAATCGTTAGAGCTATTTTCGAGAAACCTTTAGATATATATATATATATATACAAGAATTGTTCGATTAATCTAATAAGATATATACCTTCATACATATGCAAATTAACGTAATATGAAAATAACAAGAAAATATACACTGGTTATTAAAAGTGAGTGCATCGTGCTTTTTGTTAAATATTTGCAATGTTTTCCAAGTCTAAATTTTTTTGTTATTTACAAGATGGCTTTGCAAGATTTGGAGAATACCCCTAATAAATCATAGATTTCCAAAAAATGCAAGCGCCCAAGCGGGTATTTTATAGTATATATTTGTGTATACAAACCAAATTCTTTAAGCTTTTGGGAAATTATTACTTACTTTAGAATAGAATTTTTACTTGAAAACCAACAGCATTAGTTAACAAGTAATTTTTAATTAAAATAAACCGACTTCAATTCTTATATAGAATTTTAAGATTATCGTTAATTTCTTCGCGATCACCACCCTTGAGGTGCCACCTTTCCGATGAAAAAAGAATTATCGAAATCGGTTAACGTGGTCCAAGGTTTTGCGGTAACATATATAAAAAAAAAATAATAATATCTCGACGAACTGATAACCTTCTCCTTTATGTGAAGTCGGTTAAAATACCCCTAAATAGACTAAATAAATCAGGAAAACTTAGGGTAATTTTGAGGATTACGCTAGTAATGGGCGTTAACGCTGAGAAAATAACTCTTTTTTTCTTAATTTAAATTTCGCAGGCCTGTGTAATAAGTCACGCGAAAATTACAATTTAATTTGCCCAGATCAAATGTGTTTTTGGTCCAAGCCTTGGAATATGTACATAGGTACATTTTTTATAAGTGACAGAGTGGGTTATGAGGTATTGCTTAAAGGGCCACCTCTATAATTACGATTTATACATGTACACATACCTATAACCCATCCAAATAATTTATACTGATGTTAGGACTTTTTCCAAAGCTGCTTATTTTTCCCCCTTTCTACTACTTTTAAAATGGATGCCACAATTAGACAGTCTACCATTTGGTGAGTTCGTATCGTATTGACATCACCTCCCCTCATTCCACTATGGGTTAACACGATTAGTATAAAATTTGTAGAGCAGTGTTACTAATACTTGTGATGCTGGTCTCCATTTTCTTGCCGTCCATTGCCTATGGCCGCACAACGCATTGACTTGTTGAAGCTTCAAAATCAGCCTCAACCTCATGTAGTTATCAATCAGTTATCAGTTATATGTTGATAAGTAAAGGGCTCCCGCTGATTATTTTAAATATCGGATAAAATGCGGGACAAAGGCAGGACACTTGGAAAAAATCAGTACATTTTGAGGTGATCAGAAAAACTACGCAGAACAGACATTTGAATAAAAGTACGGTCCTGCAAAAAACAGGGCGGATGGTCACCTTGCCTATAGTATATGCAATTTTGAGCCCAATAGTCCCAGACAGTAATCAAATAAAATAGTTCACACATTCACTTGTTTTCTTAATTTAATTTTTTTAACGTATTTTTTTTGTGTGCTTTTTTAATACTTTTTCACTTCACTTGTTTTCATTTATTCTTCGCCAACTATGTATTTGCTACGGCGGCTGTGTTGCTTATTATCAGCAGCTCCATGTGGAGCTTTTGCTCCATCAGCAGCATTTCGCGCATTCAAGTGGGTAAGAGGCCGCCCCTTCCATCCGATTCATTGTCGCTATGGCTGTCGTCGTCGTCGTCGCCGCCGCTGCCGCTGCCGCTTCCGTTTATTTGCTATGCTTGACTATATATATTGTGAGTACTCATTCGCACTGGCTGATAAGCATAGAGTAAAATTTTATAAATATTTGCTAGTATATATTTTTAACTGTCTACATACTACTGTGTACATAGGTATGTATAGGTTTGCATACTAATTATTTCTGCATATAGAAAAATGTAAATAAAAGTTAAGTACGGTGCTAAATGGCCTTTACGGCGACGTTAAGTCAGTAGTGATGTAGGAAGAGCAGCAGCTAAAAGCAAACGTGACATCAAGTTTTTATGGAGTTGTCAGTTGGATGGGGGAAGAAGTGAATTTTAATTGTATCATCACTGGTTTACCGTTGAAGTCTAGAAAGATATAGTTTCAGCCTGTCTATGGTTACCGCTATCCAAGCAATTTTTGTACTTTACTTCTGTCCTTTCTGTTGGTTGGAATGTACATACTATGTAGAGTAAATATAAAGAACTTCAATTGAAAAACTTTAAATTTTTATTTAACTTTCATTAAGACAGCATCTCGAAGTACTGCTATTAATGATTAAAAGTAAAAATATCATTCGACAACTCAATTAATTACTGCTTTAGAGAGAAAATTACGCCACTCGAGAGAAGTTTTTTTGTCAAAAGTGCAAGGCCAAATGTGTACAGCATCCTTAGCTTGAAACGGGAAACCGGCTAAATTTTTAAGGAGTTTCATAGTTCGCAGCTCAAAAGTTTTATTTATTTTTCTAAATTGAACTAGCACGACACGGCTTTACAATGCCAGGCAAAACCAAACCCAACGCATATAAAAATGTTATGTGCTTGTGTACGGACGTACATAGCTTTCGCGTACGTGCCCTGGAAAAAATGCTACTAATTCGGGATGACTCCGGGAGCAATTGCCAAAAACATTCAAATAATACCACTTTTGATCTACATATTTATTAGGAATTAATTGTACGCTTTTATTCGAGCATGTCCCATGAAGAGACTAATTGCCCTCCTCTATTACCGAAAGGGTATAAAAGCGACTAGTCAGACGTTTTAGTCAGGGTATGTTTAATTATGATTTTAGACTCTTTTTATACAGGACATATACTTATACTTTATAGGACTTTTTTACAACTATTTTGTCATTCACAGGATAGATTATATCGTTATTTTGTAAGCTAAATAATTAACTATTTTATTAAAATTTGTAAAGTCACTCACACAATGTCGCATTGATCACTGCCAAAGAACATTGCATGGAATGATTTCTGATCACACTTTTCCTTTCCTAAGTCATATAGCAGGATTTCTTAAAACTTACGACTGCAGTGATGAATTTGTATTGCACTTAAATCTCTTACGAACTCTGGTACGAACATACAACGCGTGCTCTTAGGCTATCCTACGAGTACATATGCCGTACTTGCGGAGGTGGGGCCGAAGCACATAAGGGGCCTGCTGTTTCCTCTTCTTCAAGGTAGGAAGGGTAAGTAGGGTCATGTGCTCCAACGGGAAGTTACCGGTTAAGAATTCCAAAAGTTGATTGATATCCTACTTGCTTAATGAAGCAGCACCTCGAAGCCTTCCAGTCATTACCGAGTGTTATAATTGGTTGCGTACTAAGACGTACTTGATCAAATCAGCGCGAATTCCCGCATGACCTGCTATTCGCCAGTATGTAGAGTAAAACAATTTCGTTATATTTACAAACATAATTTACCTGAGAATCGCATTGTCGCGCGCATTTGATCCCATGCTCCTCCACCTATTTTCCATCATGTCGTCCCTGTCCTTGAGGACTGCAAATAATACAACGTAGAATACCGAAGGCTGCGTACTGGCCTTGGACATTGAGAAAGACGTCTAGATCTGTGCAACCAATAATTTTCACCTCACACTCAGAAAAAGGTTTAGTTATAATAACCAAGATTTGGTTATAGTGATCAAGTGGCATAGTTGGATATGGCGAAATAAATATCTAGTTCACGAAAGTCTGCAATTTACTTGAGCCTTCTAGTTGGGACAAATGTATATTTGTTAATAATTACAAAACGACTACCTTGAGTGGACAATATTGTTAGTTGAATAAAATCATTGTTGAGCAAATATAAACCACGCTTTGGTTGATACAAGTTTTCAATTAATTTTATGAACTTGCCGTAGACGTGAATCAGCTAACCGTTTATTATTGGAAAAAAGTTTCAGTTTGACACAAATAAAAATTTACTCGATGGTTGTTGTGTTTACTTCTTTTATTTGCATATATTAAGCATAAAAAATATAAACATACATATTTACATAAATAGTTACTAGTGTAAATAATACATATGTATATGGTGGTAAGAATTTCCTAAAAAGAAACGATTAAACAGGAATAGTCGTGCGAAAACCCAGGTCCATATCTGCTGGAAGTGCTGGTTTAAGTATACTGCTTTGCTTTTTCCTTGGCTAAGTAGATACTTTCTAATTATAATTCACATGAATTATATATCCACTGAGAAACGCCGGTTGGCATCAAACTTTATATTTTTAAATAACCATACCCGCACCGAAACAACTCGCGGCGATGGCAAAACTGAAACTGAGACAAACAAGCCTGGGCATGTCATAGCACACACTTTTCTTTCTCTACCCAGTGCAGTGATCGACATGCCATAGCTTACTGAGCGCTCTGTAACCACACGCGTGTTTCACCCGTATACGAACAGCGGTAGCGGAGCAATGATTTCCACGCACACAGTCTCATTCATTGAATCGTTTTTATGCAATGGTCGGCATACTAGCGCATTCAAACGATTCAATAAGTGGGACTGTGTGCATTGCTTAGCTGGCGCTCTTCGTATGTGAAACACACATGAGCTCAGAGAGCGCTGATCATTATTTAGGGGGTGCTCATAAGCATGAATATATTCCGCTCTCAAACCAAATCGATCAACTAAGATTTGGTAACTATGACTAATCCATGTGTTGAAAGAAAGCTTATCTGTATTAGCAGAGCTTAATGGCATCATTTTATGAACCATACTTTAAGTTGAATGGAATTTGTAGAAATATGCTTCAAAAAAATATTTATTAGTATTTACCAAACCCTTCAACTAAATTAACGATTTGGTACAACCTAGATGAATATTAGAAGCTTTAATATGTTTAGTTATAATTACCAACCCATGGTAATAGTTCCCAATCCTTGGTCACAGTTCCCAAATATTGTCAAAATTCGGGAACTAAATATCTTTAGTTGTCGAAACTAATCCTTTTTCTCAGTGCACTCTACCGGAACCTCAGTGTACTTATTTTACACCTTTAAGTGGCCTTAAGTTAAGTTTAAAAGAATTCTAAAAACATTTGGGACATACTCCCCAAAATGTCAAAATACTCGCCCAAAAAACTGCTTTTTACTATGTACTTTTAAAAAATAGAAAATGGCAGCACTGATTTCAACCAAATGAATATATTTTATAAGTATGTGTGAACACCAAATAGCGGTACACTGAAGGGAAAAAGCAGTGAAATAAAACAAAAAAAAACTCAACGAAAGTACTGTATAGTGGAAAATATTCAATTCAAATACGCACATATTAAAAAGAAGTATTTTGCACTTCACGGACGGAGTTTTCCACTTCAAACAAAAAAGTATATACATTTAATTTGCATGTTGCCTGCAATGAAATTTTAACCCTGATCCTCTGGAAATAAACAAATTGTAGCAAGCATCTATGCGCACTCAGCTACAGCCAGACATGAAAACGTGCTTTCAAATGTTGAGTTTGAATTAACACCACAGCAAGCGATTAATGCTAAAGTCCGACCGATTGCTCGGCTTCGTAAAAAAAACACCGAAGTTTTTGCCGAAGCCGAACCTTTTTCCTATCTAGATTTTTTTGAAAATGTATTATAATTTATAGATATACATATATTGTGAATAATCTGTTTAAAAAAAAAGTGGTGTTGTAACTTTTTTTTAAATCAGCTGTCAGCTGAAAACTTCGGAATTCGAAATGGTGATTAAGGAATATACATAAAAAAGTTCTTCGAGGTGCTGATATTTTTCAATCTGATATTTTTCAATATTGGAATACTAGCTCCCTAGAGTTACTTAAAGCAGCTGCTGGAAGTTGTAGGTCCCTCCATTTGTGTACAACATCAAGACGAACACCACAAATTAGAGGAGAAGTTCGGCCAAACACTTGGCAAAAGTGTAAGCGCCAAAATATTATTATGATATTATTAAAGTTTTTATAAACAAGTATATTTGCTCTATGACAATTACTTTGCACAGAAACTGAGCTGTGACTACAATTATTTTAAGAAAATGTGATTTTTTTTGTTAACACGCGTGTATTTTGTACTTTATGAACACTTAAAAAGGCAAGAAGGAGCCTATTCCTTGAGAAAATCGATATACTTAATTTTAAAGTAAATCATCGGCTTCGGCTTCGGCTTCGGTAATCGGCTGAATGTTGGATCAAAACCGAAAAATCTACTTCCGGTCGGACTCTAACTCTAATTAGTGAATTTGTACAGATAAACATGTACTATGTACATTAGGGTGGTCCTTCAGAAATCAATGAACTATTTTTTCAGTCTCACCCCTTAAATCGGTAACACCACTGTCTTAAATATCACATATAAATTTTGGTCCCAATTGGACATGGTTAAGGCGTGTCGCACAGGGGGAAAGGTCATATGCCTCTAAGGTCTCAAAAAATTAAAAATCTTCAAAAATGACCGTGGAAAGTTCGTCATTTGTTCTGATTCCCTGTCAGCACTTAATGCCATTCAGAATGTAAACAATAATGACCACTACGCTAAGCTGATAAGAAACGAAGCCCAAAAGTCATAATACTATGGGTGCCAGGACATGTCAGTATTAAAGGTAATGAGCTAGCTGACGAAACAGCGAAAAACGCCCACGAAGCCCCACTCCTAACAATAGACTAGAGCTGCAAAACTGTCGATGGCACTATCGATAGTATCGATAGTTTCAATTTGTTATCACTATCGATGAATGGTGGTCACTATCGCGATACTATGGGCAATCTTTTCTCGCCGTTTTTTATTCCATTATTGGATGCGAGTTGTAATTCCTAAAGGATTTCATAATTATTTGTGCGATCGTGTATATATGTAGGTATATACAAACTATTGTAGAAAATTTTTGTATATAAAGCAAATAAGCAACACCTTTAATAAAAAAACTTGCAAAAATTAGTAAGCCCTGGGTATTTCAAAATTTCCACTTTATACTAAAATTTATCGGACTACAAAAGTGCATACACAATTTTTTTCTAATAAATAACTGTAGTTAAAAATTCTACATTTTTATGCAACTTGTTCGAATTTTCCAATTTTTTTTTGACGTTTGAAATATTTACTTGCATGGTTTTTGCTAGATAACGAACTATACTTTTATAAAAAAAAATAACAAACATTGAATAAACAAAACAAGATAAGCTAAAACTTGTAAAAATGTCCCGTCCCTATTTATGTTTTTGCCGATGTATTTATAGTCTCATTTTCGTTGTTGGTGTTTCCGACAGGGTAGGAGTGTGATGTAATGTGGAACGATTTTCGGTCATCCCTTGGCAAATTTGGTTTGGAGACAAACCGGTTTCGCGTTGTGTCATCTTCAGTATCATTTTTCGAAAAATGACTTTTTTAGATTTCTACTTTTTTAGATTATTGGCTGACAAAATCGAAGACCTTGATCTCATACAGCTGACTTCTTACATATGTAAAAAAATGTATTGTAAATGTACATATGTGTGTATGTGTTAACACAACTGTCTTCGCTGTGCATGCTTGGTATATTAAATATGAACATGTTTATTTAATTTTATTATTTTTCCCCCACAGTGTATACTCAAATACGTGCGTGTTAAATTTTAGTATGAAAATATTATTTTTAAATACGAACATATTTAAACGATAATCAAATAAAAAATATTCATTTTTACTATGCGTTATTTCCCTCAGTATAACTCAATTAAAATGTAAGTCGGGTCGAAATTATTTCTGTTTGAACTTAGTATTAGAGTTGAGTTGGGTGGACTAGTTGATCTCCAATTATACCACTATGCGATTAGTTGCGATTAATTAATACCAAATTGTACCCAATGGGGACTAATAGAGGAATACTGTGTTTAGGGTAGTCGCATAAGTTTTTGCCGGGTGTGAATTGGCCATCGTGTTTGTGTGAGAAATACGATTACAGCCGGGCTCGAGAGGCTATGGGGTACTTGGCACTACTCAAAAGGTAATGTTCATATTTATGTAACTTTACCCGGGAGTGATATAGTACCAGTCATTTTCCTCGATATAATTGGTTCGGGGGTAAAAACCGTTGGTGGCCTTTATTAATTTGTGAGATTTAATTAAGTATTAAAAATTGACTTTTCACTCCATATCTCTGGCTCACGAGTTATATGTATATTTTCACGGGAAAATAAAATTATATGCTCGCGATTGATATATTCAATTTTCTAAATTTATTTATAGTTTTAATTAATAACTTTCTTCAGTTAAACCTGTAACGCTTGAAACTTAATTCGCTTTCTTCTTCGCTATACATATACATACATATGTACATACACTCAGTAGGATCCCAAAAGAAGCTGATTTCGGAAGAGAAGACAAACTTCCAAGTTGATTTCTGCCAAGAAAAATCATAACTTTTCTTTCTGTGGCCAATACTGAGTTAAACTGATATCTGCCGGTGTTTGGGAACATTTTCGAAAATACTATGTAAAGACGTTTTGTGCAAAAATACTATTCTCTCTTTTGAACCACATTCCACTAGCTAAAGCTCCGCTTTAAAAACTATTTCAGACGTGAAATGAAATTTCTACAGTTTTTACACTTCAAATGCACCGATGCAATTTTTTGGTTCTTCAGTTGCATTTTTTTTTTCATTTCAATTTGTACTCACCCATCGCTGCGTTTTCATTTCTAATAATCGTTTTTGCTACTAGATATACACCAGTGCCGATGCATCGACAAAAATCAGTTTTATCTTCCTTATCCCCCACTTCTTCCCCCGTTCTTTCAATTACTCTTACCCCAATTGGAGCGCAACTAATTCTATTTTTATCTTCAACGAAATTAAACTTTCCAGCAAAGCGGTCACAACAGTTGGACCGTTTAATTAAAAGCGAACTTTGGCGTTGAGTGTAAAAAGGCGAAAAATAAATGCTAAAAATATTGAAAATCTGCGAAACACAGCTGAACACTGCTGAAGGCAATGAGGAAAAAAACTTTAAGTAAAAATAAAAAAAAATATAAAAAAATACAAAAAAATAAGCAGAAAAACGGCGAAACGCCACTTTGCACGTTTTTAAATTGTCACATCAATTTGACTCGTATGTAAGTGCGTCTGCATGTGACAGGCAGCATGTTCAGTATGTGTATGTGTGGGGATACGTATTTCGCATACTTGCACATGCTTGGCCGAGTACTTATGTAGTGTGCTTAGCCAACTGTGTTCTGTGCTGTCAATTAGAAATGAACGTTAATTTATTAAATCAACGGACATTTGTTCTCGTTATTTGTTGTATAGTACAATCACGCAGATACATATGTATATAGTGTATTTATGTATATATATTAGGTTGCATCACTCTCCATACAAAAAAAAAATCGGAATTATACAATCTGTTATATTATGAAACTTCTGCCAAAATATTCGAGCAAAACATTAAGATGTGTGTGAGCCTGACCGATTTGAATGACTATATACATATAATGATTATTTTTTGAATATAAAATTAGTTAAGAAAAAATCCAAAAAAAAATTACTTCAGATGATAGAGAAGTTTAAGCATGAAAATGTTTAAACAATTTTTCAATGGAATCAAAAGAATTCGCTTTTTTTTTGGGAGCGGTAGTAAATTCTGCTTCTCAAAAATTATGCGGTTGAAAATTCTGGAAAAAATGTGAAGACATTTTATTTCGAGTAAAAATTTTGTATTTTAAAATTCTGTAAGAGCCAAAGGATGTAGAATTAAAATTCTGGATTCAAAATTATTTTTATTATTAACTTCACTTGTACTTATGTATGTAGATATGACTTGTATGGAATTTCGCAATCAATTGGGCTGTTCAGAATCTTGTGCATATGCTATTGCATTTGCATATTCGGTGCAAACGGTTGCCATGGTAGCCAGTGTTGCCAAGTCTTCGGCATGAGAAAGCGTCCCTATTGGTCTGAAAAAACGTAATTTCCTACCCAAAAACGCCTTTTCAATGTATGCACACAGAATTGTTGTTATTAAACTTTTATTGTATACAAACGTACATATGTATCCGTGTTCGTATGGAAAAGTAGCTTATGTCGAAAGACTGGCTTTAGTATAAATCGGCAATCGCAGCATACGATTGCGAATGACTCACTGGCGCTGAGCCGTTGAAGAACTTTTGGCAAGTAAACGTGCAAGAAGTATTTAGTTCCGATACTAGCAAGTCAATATTCTTATTAAGTCTAAAGGCAATGCCGCATTATACTAAAGCCAGCCTTTCGACATAAGCTGTCATTTCGACAGAGCACATTTAAAATTCATTAGTGGTATTCACCAAAGTGAGCAAGTGGCCTGGCACTCTGGCAAAAGAGCAGATGAGCTCAAGCAACGACTGTTGACAACAATTTGGTGAATACCTCTATTGTAAACTGGTTTGAGATCGTTAATTTAAAAATCATTTTATACATACACTTGTGATCAGGTGATTAAGTCATCAACATTTTGATCGATTCTTGTTGTTTTGCTTTTCTTTATTTAATGTTTATTTTTTTTCCATAAAAGCATAGCTCATTATATAACCTACACAATATAATTCCACATTTAAAACTTTGTGCAAAAATTATAAAAAATCTGCAAAGTTTCAACTAGATTTTAAACTTCTTATTCAGATTTTGTATAATTTGCAAGTTTTAAGTTGCTAAAGAATTGCGTTGACTTTTAATATTTTTTTTTTTATCTTGTAGACCTTTGGTTAGGTAATCGGCTCTCGAAAATGCTAAATTACGTTTTGCTTAGAAGGAACATAGCAATATTTCAGCCTTTTTTGCGTTCATTATATTTTCAATGAAGTCTTACAAAATTCGCCTACTTTTTCCTGACTTTTATGCTGCTACAGCTTTTTTGGCGTTTTTGCGAGCGTGCGTGTTGCAATAGATCAGCTCTTCCTGATTTGGCTTTTAATACGCAATTGCAAACATTGCAATAAGCCTTGTAACCTCAAGTGTTTACACAACAAGCCTTTGAACGCGGGATCCTTAGTCCAAGAATAAATAAAAAAATGCACGTACGCTTCGTTTGCATCACATTTAAGTCATATGTGTCCAAAGAATAAAAATCTTTCGAGGCACCTGCTGCAAAAAACAAAGCTTGTAGAGATTTATTAAGAAAATATTTCAAAGTCAGTTCTACTTACAAGATTTATTAACAAATTTGCAGAAAGTGTGAGCGTAAGTACTTACTCTGCAAGCAAATAATACGCTATACATTGAATATATTGTGTATATTGTGCATAGGGAAAAATTACTTGGAAGTTATAAAACGTTATTTTTTACACAAAAAATGTCCAAACGTCAACAGGATACAAAAAACGTTCAAATGACGTTAAAAACGTCGGCCTGGCAACGCTGAGGGTAGCAACCCAAAAAATCTGCAAATGCAAATCCAAGACTATTTATTTGCACAACATCCTGAACAGCCTTAATATTTCACCAACATCCCGAGGAGCTAGAGACCTGAAACTTCAAACTTAACTCGTAACCGGATGACAATGCAGTGAAATGAAATGACCACTAGGTGGCGCAGGAGGGAGATATTTGGGAAACCAGTATTTAAGATCCGATTTCACTTATTTAATAGGTACTGAAATTAAAGAAATCTTATTCTTAAATAAAAAATAAAGGGCAAAATAAGTTAACCCTTTTGTGCCCAATATTTTTTCTACCTTCATTTCAAAAAGCTTTTCTCGCTTCTTTAAAACTAAAAATTTTATTTTCAGACCCATTCGTTTTACTAAGTAATAATATATATATATAGTATATGTACATATGTATTTAAAGAGCTTCGTACATTTCTTGTTGTTTTTTGTTCCAATAATAATTCAATACGGAGAAACTCTATCGCCTTTTCCAGTACGGTCCAGTTCAAAAGCAGTTGAGTGAGATTACTGAGATTACGGCACTCACCGATGTCTACTGCCGCTGTTACTGTCGAAGCTTTTGTTGTTGATAATGTCGTTGATAACAAAAGTATTTTATTATACTCTATGGTATTTTATTTACCTTTATTTTTATTTGTTCTCAACTGATTCCCACTTCGATTCGCGACGCTTTTTGTTCGCTGTCAGTTGATTTGATTCGACCTCTACACGCCGCGCTGTTCCGACTGTTGTTCCTGAAGGCAGTCGCGCGCGGCAACGGCAACTAGATGTAGACGAATAATAAAATTGAAAAGTAAAAACCAACAACAAAATAATTGCAAATAATAAACAGAGCTCTAAACGATAAGAATAATGTGAGCGTTGTTTGCTAAAAATAACCTACGATTGGTTACGACTATAATATACTAAACGTGGACTGGGTACTTGGTTAAAAAAGGAAGAGTGGAAATGAGCATTATTGAATCGGCACAAAATTATTGAGATTAAATGAGGCAGTGACCTTCATCTTAGGATTACTCCTAACGAGAGGAATTTATTAACCGCAGCCGCAGAGCCTTATGAAAAAACTTTATAAAACAAAGCCTCCAAAAGAAGTTTACTCAGCAAATGCCTAGATGGCTAGAAAACACACTCTTCGCCTCACATGATGCTAAAACTAATTTATGCGGCTTTCAAATACAGAAGGAGGGATAAACTGAAATGGGCTGAAGTCTGCAGGGGCTGTCCTTAAGAAATTGTAGCTGCAAGAGCAAACGCCTGGCATAGAAATTATTTTCTTCCAAAGACAAAGATATTGGGACCCGCGGGACCAACGGGAAGCTGTTCACAAATTGTGCGGGGGGAGTGGACCAAAATCTTTCCCCGACACTCCCGATAAAACTCACAAACGCCGCAAATTGAGAAAATCTTCCTTAAAACGTTGTATAAAATTAGGAGCTTTTATGTTTTATTGAGACGAAAACGAGCAGCATAAACAAACAAATCGATGCCAGATCTTTCATTATCTCTTTTGTTACTTAAAATTATTTTGAAAGATATCTGAATTTTTCTTAGTATGTAATAGGTTTCGGCACCCGCGGTACAATTTTGAAAAACGGTTGAATGGGCGGGATCGCAATTGAATATTTAGTCCCGTGCCCATCTCTAGTATGCACCTAGAATAATCCGGTAAGGTGCCCGAATTCAACTGGCTCTTATTTTCAGAAAACTTAAGGTTTACTAAAAAATATCGGTTAAAATTTCTAAACAGGTTATCGATCAGTCACGAAGAAGGAAATTTTTATAGTCCTTTACAATTTATTTGAGTATATATACTCGGTACCATTAGATCGCTAAGGGTGACAGAAATCTCTTACTCTGTACTTGCAAATAAGCTTTATAGAGATTTTTCTGTGAGGTATGTTTTGGTATCTAATTAATAGGGATGTGCCGGGTATCCGGAATCCGGCTTATCCGGCCGTTTTTCTATTATCCGACTATCCGGCCGGATATTGGTTAAAATCGGGCTGGATCTCTGGATTAATATTATAGAAGATTTAATTAAAAATATAGTTAACTTTTTTTTTTGTATTTTTGTAATCAAATTTAATAGTATCTATGTAGCAATTAGAGTTAAAGATTTATATATTTTTCAATATAAAAACAAGTAAGAACAGCGCTGTCTTCGGCTATGCCGAAGGCTTCATACCTTTCATGAACATCTGCAAATTTTACTTTGACCGATTACTGCTTTTGAATACATCAGCATACATCGATAGAGGAGTTACAACTTATATAAAAAATCGCATCTAAACAATCAGAGGTTTGGAAGATATACTTTATATGACACCAATCTAAGTGATTTTCACCGCTATGTGATCGGTATGTAAACCGGTAACACAATTTATTGGGTTTAGTTTCGTACATAAAGGAGATATATGGCAAAAACTGGTATCTTAACAACCAGTGCTATAGGAGATAAAGCTTATACAGCATAGATTTTGACGATTTTCTCAGTAGACTTTGTATTATTATTTATAAAATATCTTACGAAATTTATCGGTTTTAGCTGTTCAAATAATGGAGTTTTACAGTAAAATCCCATATCTGAACAATCAGATGTATGGAAGATATATGTTGTAGTCATCCGATCCTTGTTATTTTCACTGTAATGTTAATAATGAGTGAAAATGGTGCGAAATTTCATGTTCCTAGCTACATAAATGGAGGAGTTATGATAAAAGACCTCATATCTGAACAATCAGTTATAGTGACCCGATCTTTGCAATTTTCACTGTAAGTTTTCTGTTGATAATTATTGAAAACAGTGCGG
>NW_023458559.1:60872852-60899932 GCF_013731165.1 Rhagoletis pomonella | reverse complement strand
GTGCGGAATTTCATGTTCCTAGCTATATAAATGGAGGAGTTATAACGCAAAATTTTATATCTGAACAATCAGTTGTATGGGGGCCATAGGTTATAGTGACCCGATTTTTGTAATTTTCACTGTAAGTATTCTGTTGATAATGGGTGCAAGTATTGCAAAATTTCATGTTCGTAGCTGCATAAATGGAGAAGTTACAATGAAAAATCTAATATCTGAACAATCAGTTGTATGGGAGCTATATGTTATAGTGGTCCGATTCTTCCGGTTCCGACAAATGATTAATACATTATAAAAATACACCCACCTACCAAATTTGATCCGGATATCTCGAAAACTGAGAGACTAGATTGCATACAAACAGACGGACAGACGGACAGACGGACAGACGGACATGGCTAAATCAACTCAGCTCGACGTTCTGATCATATAAGTATACATTTTCATGGGTCTATCTCTTTTTGTTCTGGTACTTACAAACATCGGACCAAAGTTATAATACCATTTCATGCTCATGAAAGGTATAGTAAGCATTTCGGCGTTTCAGGTCAACAAGCTATTTCTATATTGAGCATAAATGCACTCAACACTCCATAACCATAATAAAATAAATTGGTGGGACCACTCCGCTCCTTATTAAACTAGTAACCGGTATTAAAATTTCGGATTTTTCAAAGTTAGTAACCGGTACAAAAAAAACCAAATTCTTGAAATAACCATATTAAAAGAAATTGCTGGAACCCCTCCGATTTTCATGAAGCTAGTAACCGCCACTAAGATTTCGGATTTTTCGAAGTTAGTAACAGGTACAGAAAAACCCGATTTCGTTTTTGAAATAATCATAATAAAATAGAAGGGCGTGATCACTCCGTTTTTTTCAAACTTGGAAACCGGTCCTAAAAAACCTTTTTTTTCGAAATTGGTATCCGATACAAAAAACAGATTTCAATTTGGAACCGTGAAGTAATCCTTTTAGTAAGTAAGTTTCAACAAATTACGACTATATGCTACATTTGTCCATATGTGCGTCAGTGCTAGTAGCAGCGATGCAGTATTTATTTAATTAAAAATATTTCCTGTCAAACTGAGAGATACAACATTTTCTTATTTTGATTAAAATACTTTTCTGAACACCATCGTACCTTTTTTATCATGTCTGGAATTTTTGCTACCTCAAGTGCTATATTGACTGTATTAATTATGAAATTTCGTTGTTGCATTTAGTTTCATTATTTCCGCTTTTGGTAAAAGGAAACCGAGAAGGCCATAAATATGATCTCAAACACCATATCATTCGATTAATAAAAAAATTTCTAATAAAAAAATTCCAATTTTATTGAAAAAAATGAAAAAAGAACAAATCTATAGGTTTTATTAAAATAGTAATTAAGTTATTGGTAGATATTTTCCAGATTTGCTATACTTTTTTCAAGCGGATGATAAGTATTTTTTCGTCAGTGGCAGCCTGCTCAGGGCTAAAGATCTTGAATAAGAAAAAATTCCATTATTTAGTTACGAATACTCAGTTTCTATGTAGTCTCAACTATGTTAGCTCATATTTAGTTTTGTAAGCTCAACGTCCTTCATTTTAGAAATGGTATAAAGTTAATTCGTCAAACTAAAAATAGAAAAAGTAATCATTTATAATGTTCATGTTTACTTTAAACTTTTAATTACTTTGTTTTTCAATTATTTATGTGTACTCGATTAAATTGGCACAGCTATTGAATACACCAACCTGGTCATTTGTTGCTATTATTTGACGATCCATCAGTGGTCACGTACGGTATGTGAGCATTAAAAAGTTGATGCGTCAAAAAAAAATAAAAAATTTACTTTTGTGTTTTTAATTTTTTAATAGGTAACTGATAAGACCACAATGAACCTGAATTAAGGAGAGTATCGCTGATAAATATAAATATAACTTGAAGCCTTTTGCTAAAAAAATAGCCACAGCCTTATACTTTGTTGATGATGCAATTTCTGCTGAACTTTAGGCAATCGTTGAAGGCGCAAAATAAATGATTTTTAAAATAAATTGTATGTTTGTTTTAAGAACAGAAGCCGTGATATGAATTGGCGCAATCCCGTTACTAGAGGAAAACTTGTCTTGGATGGAGATACCTTTTAAATTTTGCTTCTTACAGCTTCCTATTTTGTCAAATGCTGGAAGTGTTTATATCTCCCAACCATCAAACTAAATTCGTAAAGGTATCAATTTAAATATCTCGAGAAAACTCTAGTTACTAAGGTAGAGATGAGAAGACAGGGTATATTATAAAGTTGTCTGCTCTTCAAACTTCCTTGGCTCCTTGAAGGATCTGAGAAATTTTTTGAGCAAAAGATGCGCCATCATAGTCTTACGAATGCAGGACAAAAACAAAGAAAATGCTTTTTTCTTCGCGAGAAAATTTTTTCCACAGCTTATTTTCTGCCACATTTTTTGGGGAAATGGGAGAAGTTTCTAAGGTCTTTAGACTATCAAAGCGCCCTCCTCTCAATTATAGAATCCCCTGCACTGAGAGTGCAACCATCTGCATTGGTGGCCAATGCGTAAGTGAAGATCAGTCTCGTTTGGGCTTGGAGCCATGCGAAAAAAGGTGACCACTTCCCCTAAACGGAATTCTGGATTTCTTTTATGCTCTCAAAAAGGCATATTGGCTTTACGTTTGCTCTTATGACCCCAGGGGGGGGGCACCGAAATGGCGCATATGGAAACTGTGCATTTAGACATTATTTCGGTTTTCAACCGAAACTGAGCATGTATGTATTACATTGTTTTTTACATATGCATTATTTTGGTTTTGAACCGAAACTGTGCACGTATGCATTATTTCGGTTTTTGTCAAATGCATTATTTCGGGTTTGAACCGAAACTGTGCATGTATGCATTACTTCGTTTTCCTTATTTGCACTACTTCGGTTTTGAGTCGAAACTGTGCACGTATGCATTATATCGTATGAACATTTTCCATATGCACAATTTCAGGGTGCCCCCCCCCCCCCCACGCCCATCAATCCGAATAAAATCATAAACGGAACCATGTATTTAAGACCTGGCGAATACTTACTCAAGCTCAGGTTAGCAGTAGTAGCGCAAACTTGTCCGTATCTGCTAACAACCTTTCTTTCATGTACCATTTCTTATCATTCACGTTATCATAAGCTGATTTAAGATTGATAATAAACAGGCTGTGTTAGTTAGTATGCTTTCATAGATTTCCAACTTATTTCCGTATGACGTGTGTATGTTCGTAAGAAGATTCACTGAGTCAGCAGTTTTCTAGTTTTAGTGATCTTTAATCTACCTACCAGTGTAGTCAATATAATTAATAACTCTTTCTAATTATTCTCGCATTACACAAGCTCATGGGCTCATGGTTTTCCTTAAGCTTTAATAATCTAGAAATGACATTTCGACGTAAAAGTGACAGCAGCCGGTGGCCTCACTTCTTCCCAAGGGCAATACTTAATTGTACACATATATGCGAAGGTTTATGTAAATATACGTACATATGTATGCCCACTCCAACGGAGAATCACTCTTGCCAACAAGCGCTACTTTGGACCGAGTAGGCAATTGAGAAGTAAAGTCATCCCGCGTCGCACAAAAGTCACACTCTATAAGTCACCCATAATGCCTGTGCTGGTGTATGGCGCAGAGGTATGGACACTGAAAACGTCTGATGAAGCGGCTCTTGCAGTTTTTGAGAGAAAGATTCTGCGAAAGATTTTTATAAAAAAAAGTTATTTTTGCTTTTAAGCGTTTTTTCTCAAATTTTTATACACGAAGTATAAAAACATGCTTACCAGAAGAAAGAGGTTTAATCGCCTTTACAACGATACCAAATTTTTAAAAATCAGTTAGTAATTTTTTTGATAATTTTTTTTTTATAAAAAAAAAGGTGTTTTCCTTTTAAGTGTTTTTTCCCAAATTTTTTTATACGAAGTATACAAATACGTATATCAGAAGAAAGAAGGATTGATTGCGTTTACAACGATATCAACTTTTTAAATATCGATTCGTATTTTTTTTGTTTAAAATATTTTTTTTAATAAAAAAAGGTAATTTTTGGTTTTAAATGTTTTTCCTAAAATTTTTACATACAAAGTATACAAATATGCATATCATAAGAATGGGTATTTAATCACATTTAAAATGAAACCAATTTTTTAAAAAGCAGCTTAATATTTTTTAAACAATATGGTTTTTTATTTTTCGAAGACCCGACCTTTGACCCCTTATAGCACCTGTAATATAAGTTTGCACAAAAGAAGTTATATACCATTTAAATAAGACTAAAGGCGGACTACGTCTATATTTTTAGTTATTTAGTTATACATACACATATAATAATAAAAAATAATTTTTTGCCAAAGATCCTATTTCGAGCTTCGAAGGCCCATACCTCGATTTCGGAGGCTAACTTCGAAAAACTGAGAAAATAAATTTTTTTCAAAAATAAATATTGGAAATTTCCAAGGATATTCAAGGATAAAGTTTTAAAAGGACATTTTCAACACTTATTCGTCCTGGTGCACCAAAAAATTAGACTTTTCTTCAACTTTACAGAATTTTTCCTTTTAGTTGATACCGATATTGTTACTCTACAATGCACCATATCTTTTAAATAATTTTTTTATTCAATCATATCCAAGAAATTTCAAAGACCTTAAAAAAATCCTGACTTCATAGAGAAGAATTAAAAACGCAGTTATGCTATATTTGGCTTCTTGTTTGTTTGTTGATGTTTTCGAGGGTTTTAAAAAAGTTTTGGTTTTTGTCGCACGGTGTAATATATGGCTACTTAATTACATAGATATCGTCGATGTTTTTGCTAAACCGCCTCGTGTCTGCAGCGACAGCCAAGCTGCACTTAAAGCATTGCCCAGCCTTCTAAGTATGTACTTCCAAACTAGTTCGGCAATGCAAGTCTCGACTAAATCATGAGACACCTGACCATTTGACCAGTTGCCTTAGACCAGACATTCCTCGACCCGCAACCATTTATAGCACTCCCCACTTTGTTCATCGAAACCACCATCAGAAACTGAGTGAGCACTTCTCTCTTCTTCTCTAATGTGGAACGATTTTCCGTCATCCCGTGTCAAATTTGGTTTGGAGACAAACCGGGTTCGGCGTTGTGCCATCTTCAGTGTAATTTTTCGAAAACTTCTTTCTTACTTCTTTAGATTTTTGGCTGACAAAATCGAAGACCTTGATCTAATACAGCTGACTTTCTAATGAAATGAAATTTATTGTTTTTTTGTTTAAAAAAAATAACTAACTTTGTTATTTTAAAAAAATCACACTAAAATAGCTCATAAAGCTAGCCTTCATATTTGTTCTACTAATATTACAATGTTCAATATAATTAGTGCCGTAGTAAGTATGTCATATTTTTTCTCTAAAGATTATGCATCTCTTACCGATAGTATTGATACTATCGAATGGTGAGGACCAAAACTATCGAAAAAATCGAATGGTCTAACTATCGATAGTTTTTCAGCTCTACTCTCACTGAGCTGACGAGACTTCACACAACTTATTGGATTGTTGACTGGTCACTTCATGTGATAGGCGTGACTTTGATAGGCGTAAAAGACAACTCCATTTACCTATTCTGACTTGCAGAGGATGAGACGGTGGCACACTTTTTGTGCTTCTTGCCAACATGGTTGTTTGTCGTCGATTTTTTAATAAATAGAACACAAGAAAATATTTTACCTTTATCTCTTCCCCTTCGAATTTTGTTTTGGGCCTCACCCGCGATGCAAATTTACATCGTTAATCCAATCTTCAATTTTGTTTACGAGCTTTGGGAATATGTTAGAAATGAAGCAGCATGAGGTCCACCGAAACCAGTAAAGTTTTGAAAGGGATCTACGAGAAAAAAAGATTTGGGAACCTCTGCTCTAAAGCTACATACATATCTGTGGTCATAAGCAATAACCGCCTAAGTCGAAAAACCTAAATTCGAGAAAAGACGTTTCAAACATTTGGATTGTAACCTTATGGGGAAACCAAAATATGTTCGTCTGTAACTTTTTACATAGCCTAGCTGGAATAGTAGTTGTAGAATACGATAGCATATATAACTCAATTCATGCTTAAGTCGACTTAGGCGGTTATTGCTTTTGACCACAGATATATGATCCTCTTTTTGCTTTTTCAGCAATTTAATTTTTAATTATTATAGTTATCTCTTAAAAGCACTACGTCAATTATTTACATACGAGTATTATGCGTCAAAAAAAGTTTTCACTATCACAAATTTCTAGTTTTTTTTTTTATAATCAGCCAAAGCGTCTGCTGATATGGAGGCGTCCACGTTTTGCGGATTAGCAAACGCATGCAGGCACAAAGTCTAGAAGCACATTTTCTATTTACAGGCGTATTTAAAGACATAGTATATACATACATTCCTACATAAGTACATTCTAGAGATGCCAATCCCGGGATCCCGGTGCTTTTGAAGTCGCGAAAATCCCGGGATTTGCTTGCATTAACCCCGGGATCCCTGAAAATGTTAAATATAGAATGAATGGTAAGGACTTGTTTACGATTTTGAAGTATGATTTTTGTAAAATGCCGTTTTGACTACACTTGACGAAAAGCTTTCCATGCCTCCACACCATACACCAGCACAGGCATGATGAGTGACTTATAGAGTGTGATCCTTGTACGACGAGAGAGGACTTTACTTCTCAATTGCCTTCTCAGCCCAAAGTAACACCTGTTGGCAAGAGTGATTCTCCGTTGGATTTCAAGGCTGACATTATTATTGGTGTTAATGCTGGTTCCCAAATAAACGAAGTCGTCTACTTTTTCAAACTTGTAATTGTCCACAGTGACGTGAGTGCCAAGACGCGTATGCTCTGACTGTTTGTGTGATGACAGGAGATACTTCGTTTTGTCCTCGTTCACCACCAGACCCATTCGCTTTGCTTCTCTATCCAATCCCGAGAAGGCAGAACAGACGTAGCCCTTGTTTTTACCGATAATATCGATCTTCGGCGGCGGTACTTAATGATCGGGAAATTAATGTACTCATAGCGTCGCTAATGTAAACGAAACAGAAAGTTTTAAGGAAAAGTTACATAATTTTTTAAATCAATCTACTGAAACTTCCTCAGTTCGAAAAACTTATAATTTATACGACGTAATGGAGGAGACAGGGGTCATTACCTTCAAATGGCTTATGCCTAACTTTTGACAGTTCAGCCTAAAAGTGCTTAGGCCGAAAGATGTTTTTGATCAGCAGGTTTTGTAAGTAACAAGTTCAGGTAAAGGTTTTGAGTGCAATAATAACAATACCGGCACAAAAAAGGGTTGTGTGCTTCTAATCAGACCCACCTACCAACATGTATTTCGACCCGCTGAATCCGAATCTGAGGTTCGTTGGACTCGTGCTTCCTTGCAATTTCGAGTAAATAGCGAAAAAACGGCAAAATATTTACCATTCGCCATTTCTTTATGGGGCAGAATATACATGTTTGGAAAATTTGTTTTTGTATATTTTTGTTTAATGTTTTTTTTCATTACTTTCAAAATAACTTAGGCATTTTCATTCTTATTTATAATGCCATTTAAAAAATGTTTTACTTTAAAATTTGTCTGTATTAATAGATATGCGATTTTTACAATCAGTTTATGGTATGTTTAAATGTTTTCAGTAATTGAATTTTTACTCATATTCATAAAAGTTACGTCTCAGTGTGAATTCCAGGATTACTTAAAAAATATCCTGAAATCCCGGGATCACAATTTTCGGCATATTTTTGGCATCCCTAGTACATACATATATGTGTATAGAAAGGTCCTGTCTATCATTTTTATTTCTTCACAGAGTAGTTATAAAACTTTATAAAAACCAAAGTTTCTCAGTTACGAGTTCCTTTAAAACCCTGGTTTTTAATAAACACTGAATGTAATTTATGGGATTTACTACAAATAATAGTTGTTTTTAAACTCTAATACATATAGAAAGGCTCTAACTCATTTTGTACAAAGCGGAATTTCGAAACAAAATGAATTAGGGCCTTTCTATGTATATGTATAAGGGTAAATTGAATGTACATTAGGGTAGTCAATATTGGTTTTTCATCCACCCAGAACTGAAGAATGTCGTATTTTTTTTTTTTTTTTGAAATCGGTCAATATCTAACCGTGCCGCCGGGAGTTAAAGTTGTCCAAATATTTTACATGTGGAGAATGTTTTTTTTATCGAGTTGCTATAAAAACATTAAAGCAAATATTTTTTGAAAAATTAATCAATGAAGAAGTAGTTAGTAAAATTTTAAGGTTCAGAGTGCATCATTATTTTATGTTTTGAACATCTCTGCAAGGACATAATCTTATTTGATCAAAGAATATTTGCTTTTTTTATAGCAATTCTATGAAAAAAAGTATTTTCCACACTTATTTACAAAAATGTGTTATTTCGTAGACACACAACGCACGTTGTGAAAAAGAGTTAGTGAAATTTTAGTTAAAAACAAGTCATGATTTAATTTTTTAAAGTTTCCGAAATGAAATGTTTTTATTCGATCAAAAAATATTTATTTTGAACGATTTTATAGCAATTATACGAAAAAATTTATTTTCCCCATGTATAATATATGGTAGACTTCAAAGTACCGTCGCACACTGGGATGAAAAGCAATTCTACGCGCCAAAATTCATTTTAAAAAATGTCTTAAATTTTAATTCTGACCTTACTGATTGATATTATCCCTTCGGAATGAAAATCAAGTGCATACGTTTTTTTAATTAACCGCATTGATAATGCTTTTATGGAAAATAATATGCTTGCAAATAAATTTTGCTACTGTGTATCAAATATAATTGTTTTTTTTTCATCAAGTTTTTTCAACCACTAAAATTGTGGGGAGTTGAGGTGAGCTGAGCTGCGTTGAGTTAAGACGATGTGAATTGAAATGAAGTGAATTTAGATAAGTTAAGGTGAATAAGGGTAAGAGGTGAAATAAGGTGAGTTGAGGTGAAATAACATTAGGTTGGGTGAATTTAATGAAGGCGAGTTGAAGTAAGGTGTGGTGAATTGAGTTGAGATGAAAAGAGGTGAATCAGGGTGAGTTAAGGTGAACGTAAAGGAGTTGATATGATTTTAGTTGAGGTAAGATGAGGGGAATTGAGTTGATTTGAAGTGAGCTGTGGTGATTTGAGGTGAAATGCGTTAAACTAGATAACATAAGAAAAAATAATATAACATAACATAACAAAATATAACATAACATAACACAACGTAACATAAAATATATAAAATAACATCATATAACCAGATACATTAAGGATTATAAGAAACAAAATTAAATATTGCACATAATTATTATTGAACAATGGAAAAGTTGTTTTCGGCTCCTGAGATGAAATTCGTTACACTAAGCACTTTTTCATCTTCTCCTAATAATTGTCTGTGATTTTTATTTTTTTCGTCTCGCAGTATGATTATTTTACTATGGAAATTATTTTCGTCTTCCCAAAATAATTACCAAGATTAAAATGATTTACGTCTTTGCATAATAATTACATGGGTCCCGCGCGACTGATGATCTTTATCTTTTTTTCTTCATCTACATATTTACTCCCACCTTGGTCATTAGATGAAGTATATCAATTTACCTTTGCCTTTGTTTTTATCATTATTTACTTTTTAATCTTTACCTTTATCCCTTTCTTCGTACTCAACTTTAGCGGAAAAATTCCAAAAAGTTGAATTTCCTGTCTAGTTTTGGCTTATCCTAATGTACCTACATGTATGTTTATATGTATCTTAGTATACAACCATATGTATATGTAGCATATGATAGTTGAATGAATCTTATCTAGCATGAGTAATTTGTGATTGCTTTTGTTTACCAACATTTTTTGTTCTTGTTTCAAACGTTCCAAATTGGGTCACACATTTTTAAAAATTGTTTAATGCGCAATTTTTCTGGTTAATATGTAGTTTATTATATAGCAAAAAATACCAACTAATAGCCTTGCAATAAGTACGTGTACATATATTTGTACAAGAACAAACGCTTCTTTTGTGGTTTCAACATATTTTTTTTTCATTAAGGACCAGCTTTATAGTACTGATATCGCCTTAAGAGTAAAAACCAAAAAAACATTGGCCATCGCGTGTTGACATTTTTCGACTTCACTATATTTTACTCAAGAGCATAGCTGATAATAAACCAGAAGTGTATTTCTTAAACCTCGATAAGCTAAATAGGCAAGCGCATGCCGGTAAACATTTAAGTTTGGTGATCCTGATAAGAACTTCACTGTGGCGCAAAGAGCACTCGGCGGCACTTGCTCCTCATTATTTAACTTACATTGGCCAAAAACGTACACCTTTCAAATTTGACAAGATCCTCACTACCACGCAGTTAGCAGTATGAAAAGCTGAAGCTACATATTTTTAAGTTGTGTCTTGTAACAAGCCACCGTCTTTTCTTATGCATAATGTTTTTTTTTTATATTTAAAAGAACTATAATCATAAATAATTATATAAATGTGCACAAGCAGGTTTTATGTGGCCTCTGGCCTTCTGCAATCATCCGGTAATATTGTCCTGCGTTTTTTACTCTGATCATACATTTTTCCAGCCTCTGTATTCATGATTGACCATTGCGTGGACCTAGTCTCATGAGTCCACTTGCAGTCCCTGCTAAATATCTTCCATTTCAATACCAATTATTTCACGTTGGCATTATACTCAAATGTGCTAAGTCCGCTTCGTAAATGCGACGACTTTCGACTTCGGTGTATCGAAATTTACAGAGTAAAATTTATCGAGTTATTGGTTTGTATCCAGATATATACATTTGCCAGTTATTTCACAGTCAACAAAATCCATCGAAAATTATCGAAATTAGTTAAATTATCGAATTTTTTTGAGTTATCCGATTTTAGTGTATTTTAAAATTATTGAATTATCGATATGTACCAAATGATCGAAATTTATTAGAAAACCTCTCCAAGGCTTTAAAGAAACGGTCGAATTTCGACAGTAACTGCCACTCCTTGTATCTAGTTATTCTGCTTTATGAAAGGTTTACCGAAGTTAGTCGCTTTAAATTTTTCCTGTAACCATCAAAGTAGTTTGTATAAACATTTCATATGTATGAAAGTGTGTATGTGGTACGTATACTTTTTGAGCAATATTTACTTTTTTCTAAATTTTTAATTTAAATTTATTATAGTCCTTGTGAAAAACACTCCACTTCCGCTCCATAAATTCAAAGCAAATTAACATTTGAAAATTTAAACCCCATTCAATTTCAAACCATTTAATTGTGCTTAGAGTAATCCGGCTAACTGTAAAAAGTAAGAGACAAAATAGACGGTGTCATGTTTTCTACACGAAACATAAGCAAAATTGCTATATAAACAACATAGCTGACAACAAAATTGCTGGAACACTAACATGTTCCTATTTACATACATACCCAGCAGTGAAAAGCCGATCCAGTTAGAAAAAATACTAGTTCTCTAACTAGTATGTGCCTACCAGTTCGACACTTTCGAAGAACATAAGCGTTCAGCGACATCTGTCTTCGAATTGCAAAAGCCTAAGATAAAACGCGATTAATTGCTTTTCTTACAAATGTCGGCTGTGGCGTCACGTGAAAACTACTGGTTCTGGTTCTGAGATAGCAGGTTCGAGGCCGCTTGGAGGTGGTTAAGGGTTTTAAAGTTAAATCAATGTAAGTAAAAATAATTATTTCAATTTAAATACAAATAATAAATTTGAAAACCTGAAAATTGCAGAAAACACATACGTATAGGAAAAAATCTTGTGCCATAAAAAAAAGAAATAAATAAAAATATTTTTTTAATTAAATTTAAAAATTACAATAAAAACCCCAAAAAAAAAACTAATATAAAAAAATAATAATTAAACAAAAAAAAAAATTGTCCCTGTTCTAGGACTTGAACCTGAGACCTCAGGCATACCACGCGAGCGCTTCGTTCTATCGGCCATTGCGACTGTTGGTGCGCCGTGAGCAAAAAGGCATACTTATGCTTTTCACGGGGATGAATTGGCAGACTATCTCATCAACTGGTATGATGCTACTAGTATTTCTACTAGTAGATGCTGATGCATAGCTTAACAATTGACATCTGGTAGGACATCGCCATGCTGAAAATGCCAGTCGCAAACATTGAAAACGGATAGAATGTGAACTAGTTGGGCTGAAACGCAAACTGGTAGAATTCTAGTTCACAACTAGTAGCTTTCCTTGCAGGATACATTCTACATGGAGCGCAAATATACACACACACATACCTACACAAATGATACATCACTACACAGCAGAAATATGTGGGAGCGACAGGGAATGGAGGGTAATGTGAACTAAAAGAATTTTTTAGAATTAACTGGGAAAATGAAATAAAAAACATGTCAAGTGAACTACAAGAGAGTTGTGTGGCCATCTAGAGCAGAGGACAGCGCAGAGAAGTGCAACGCATCAGAAAAACAACACAGAACACAACTAATAACAACAAACAACTACGAAAGACAACAACATGTAATAAATACGCCAAACAACATGACTTGACATGTGTAAATCCCAAAGCAACGAGCAATAGCCTGTCTGATAACAGGGCAGCCGGTATGCAACCCAACCACCCACTCAGAGGACCAACGCCGTCTGTAGTTGCAGGAAAATTTGTATGAAAGTTTAAACGTGTTGTTGCAAGTAGCTAAGTAGCTGTTTATGTAGAGGACAATGGGCCACGTCACTTTGTGCAAAATAATAATAATAACAACAACAAAATTAACGAGAGTAGTGTTCAACTAAGCCGCTACACAATAGTTCATGGTGTGGTACTAGCCGAACCCTGGTCACTGAACGAGACATGGAAAGCAGGAGTATTAGGATTATTGGGGGTGTTAGCGGCAGTGCAAATGTGAAAGTGGAGCGTCTGGGCGAAATGAACAAGAACAAAAAAAAAACAGAGACAGTCCAGTAGCTGTCAAGTCAAGGCGATGGCGTAAACAGCAGCGTCAGCAACAACAATACTTACACATTTTTGCTATAAGCCATCGTCGAAGTAGATTACTAGCCGAACAATTCGCATACCATCATAAAAAGTGACACAACTCAAAATAACACGTTCGTCAGAAAATGACAAAAACTATTTCGTACCACATGTTAATCATATGGGCAAGGAAGACTTTGTCTTAAGTTTTTTCCACATTATATAACAAAAATTTGATCCAGCTTTTGCTTAAAATAAATAAAGGCTCTGGTTATATTTTTAGTGCATAATTTCAAAAATGCCAAATTTTGAGTTGTGTAATTTTTGAAGAGCGTGTGCGAATTGTTGTATAGTGGCAAAACGGCACTTTGCCTTACTTTATTCTGCTGTTGTTGGTGTTTATTTTTTCTTAACTTTTTTCCCATGTAGCCAGCTCCATGGAAGACTTTACACCCAATGCTCTCTATATGCCTGTTGGCATTGGCCAGCACTCAAACACTTAAAACTTCAACTTTATAAAGTTGCAGCAGCGTTTGTAGTCGTTGTCGTTTTCGTTGGTGTTGGCTTTGCTGGCCGTTGTCGGCTCAGGCGGATGAGGCACTGAGCAACAAGGAAATGGCAGTTAGGCGCTGTCTAGCGGCAGACAGACAGCCAAGAATGGATAACATTACAAACAGAAGACGACCCGTTGGTGCGTTGGTGGATTGGTGAGTTGGGGGTAGACATTTTGAATTAAGATGAATTGTTATTCGAGTGTTACATAAAGAAAAAAATTAAGGAAAATAGAAGCATACAACAATGTATGTATGTAGCATGAAAAAGGGAAAAAAGTGTGAGAAATGCAGGAAGCTAGAGCGAATTGTGCCAAAGGCGGACAAAAGTTTAACAACGGAGAGTGAGTTCACATCCAAACAAGTTTATCAACTTCAAGGACTAGTTTCCAAGGACTTTAAGATGTTTTTCTTTTTTTATTAAAAACTGGAATGCAGAAAACCATAAAAATATAAACAGTCTGAAATTATTCGTCAAATAATTTTATTGGTAGCCAACACATGCTTTACAAAACTTTGAATTTCTTTATGCCTAATTCTAACTGTCTAATGTTTACTGTGCTTTAAGCTTTTCGTACACACACTCAAATACACATCTAACTCAAAGCGTATAATTGCATATCCATGCCATTAAATTTCTAAAATGTCAACAATTTCTTGAAACGAAATTTAAGTTATTAATAGCCCCCCTAAGGCCGCTTGAAACCTCTCAAGCAGTTGAATAGAATTCATAGTACAAGCTGACTCTTTTGAGTGCCATAAATTATAAATGTAATAAATATAATTAAAATTGTCATGCGGTTGTGACTTCATAAGCAGATGTTACAATAGCTTGCATTATTATGTATGAATTTATGTGAGTGTAAATACACATGCATGCATATCATTGCGCAATTTTACAATTTATATAAATTTCTACAAGTGCTGCACTTCAGCGCAATTGTGAAGGACCTAACTAAATTAGCTGTCAACAGCATTTGTAGCTATTTATGTATTTCTAAACATTTATATGCATGTATGAGTGTATGTATGTATTCTAAGTGACCTTAGCAACAAAATTATTTAGTAGTAAGCTATTCTGCATTCTATGATTCCACTTATACCGTAAGCACACGTGTAAAAAAGCAATTCAAGTGTGGAATCAGATTTGGTGCAACGGTGCGTATGAGTGATATTAGTTAACAGGAAAGGCTGGTGTAACCAATGATTTGATGTAATTTCAAAAGTGGACGACTAAATAATTTTCCATGTTAAGTAATACTTATCAGTTGTTGAGTATTTTAGCATTTTATTGACGCGTTTTCTAAATTAAACCATTCTGTTTAAATAGCTGCTAGTATCAATAATATATGATTTTGGGTATACATACATATATTTGTCCAGTAATATCCGCAATGCTGAACAACCCAAAACAACTAAAAATGAAAATTCATGACAATTCTACAGCTGATTTTGACACAGGTACGGTTGCCATTTTGGCCGAAATGTACCATTTTTGTAAAATTTTTTTCCAGTTTGAAAAACTGATACATTATTTTCAGAATTGTTAAATTTTTTAAATCTGGTAAAATGATGTTTTCTTACTTGCATCATATAAGTAACGGTCAAGCCTTTGAGTGAAGGCCAACATACATATCAATCAGATAAATCTGCTACAACCACAATAAGCAGATAGCCATTTGCGAGTTCCTCGATATTCAAGCTAAATTCAAGGCCATGACAAGAAGGCATTCCTAATGTAATAACTGAGACTGAGAATCATTACATACTATACTAAACGACAATTAGGCGTGCTCCTGAGCGCTTGGTGTCTCAGCAACTTAGGGCTTGTACGAGTTGTAATCACAACCGCAGTGTTGCGCGAATTATTAAAGTATTACGTTCTGTGTGAATTTCTAGCAACGTATTATCAGTTGGGCAGTTGCAACAGTGTTGCAAATTTTCATCAGTACGGCAGTAATGCCGCTTTTATTACGTAGCTCGAACAGGCCCTTAGTCTTGATGGTTTTAAAACCAATCTGTGAGAATCCCGTCATCAAACTCGGAGACAAAATGCTTAGGAAATTATAAATAAAGGTATGTAAAAGTAGCAAATTTATCGCTCTGATAATGGTTTTATGGTCGCCAGAGGGCATATATTCCATATATATTCAATTCTATTGTCTCAGAATGAAAGTTTTACGCATTGTATAATTAGCAAATCACATCAACTGCACCAATCGTAACACACATAAGTCCGATATAATCAATGGTGCGGCATTTCGAAGTAATTGAATATTCACGGTACTTCTTCTCACTTAACGATGCAACGATCGGGATTCCGATTTTGTTTAACTTGTTAATGTGCTGATTTATCCTGAGGTCCTCCACGCAATGTATGCACTCAATGCTGAACATTGAAAGTACAATGTCAAATAATTCCAACTACCTTCGAAGCAATCGAACCATATTCGCAAAAGAATATTCTCATTCGGCCTTATCGTGAGTTTCGCCTGAAATTATATTCGCCCTAAATTTCTCATTCGCCCATAGTGAATACACGGAAACGAAAAGTGAACCGGTTCGAGGAAAATTAATCTCATGATAAGGCTGATTTTGTATTTTTAATCAAAACTGCATAATACATTGTTCAAATCGGACTTTTCATTCCCTGAACGCATTGCAATATTTTATTCGATATATATTTAAGTTACTAAAATTTTAAGCGAATGGCAACCCATTTAAAAAGTTCTTGTTATTTTCTCCACCGGTGAAGCTGTCCTTCAAAATGGTGTATCAATCATTGATGGAGTATTATGGCATATATACCGCTTTATTGACCGGATACACTGCTATCAGCT
Organism: Rhagoletis pomonella; assembly: GCF_013731165.1. Lineage (NCBI taxonomy): Eukaryota > Metazoa > Arthropoda > Insecta > Diptera > Tephritidae > Rhagoletis > Rhagoletis pomonella. Next base: position 60,883,543 of record NW_023458559.1, on the reverse strand, counting down.
TTTTAAAGTCTGTTTATTTTTTTAAGAAATTACTAAATTTGATCAACGTAATTTTTTTCGCATGTACGTACGCTTTTTATCTTCAAAATGAGTAATAACTCATTAATTAATTGATGAAATATTAAAGGAGATATCATTTGGTAACAGAAAAATACCTTTTAGAAATAAGTATATACATAGAATACATAGATTCAGTTTTGGTACAAAAAAAAAACAGAAAGTGGCAATCGCGGTCACAGATTCATTGTTGTTGCGTTGAAGACCGAAGAAAATCAACGCGTCTGTTATAAGAGATTTCCAGAGACCATTTCAAAGCACCAATGCTCCATAAATTAACTGTAATTTCTCGCTACAGAAGCTGCTGCGATAAAGATGAGAAAGCAGAGGTCAAGGCATCGAACCCTCAGCATTTTTACGGGAAGTTAAGTGGTTTTTGGTTTATAACCTTATATATTTTATAGAACCCTAAGGGTTCCAGTTGAAGGCATGTGTCTTCACTCGGCAGGGGGAATGCGGTATTATAGCTTCAAGTAAAATATATGTTGTATGTGTGCATACTTTGGGTTCACAAGAGCGGCAGAAAATAATCGATATTTGGATTTCGGTTTTGCGAACGGAGCTAGGTAAAATATATTTTTACAACTTTTTAAATAAAATTCTGCCATACATTCAAACGCCTTATTCGATCCGTTAGGTCACGCTGGAGGCGAGATATTTGAAAAATTCGGGTTTTGTTATCCAGTTAAAGGGTGCGTAATTAAGTTAGTTGGAATAAAAAAGTTTGTAGTTAAAAAATGTGCGTTACTTAAGCAGGTTAGTTAGCTAAGCAAAAAATGAAGTAAAAATACTTCAGCTAGTTTTATGGTTACCGATTCAGAAATATCTATGTAAGATATATTTATTCACCAAATATTTGCTGGAAAGGTTTAAAATTACTTACCCTGAAAATAAACCTGAACGGTTTCTGTGAACAGAGCCACGAGATGAGCCTAGGATAGGTTAGGTTAGATAAGGGGGCGCTGTTACGCAGACAATCATATGACCTCTAGTCACCAATTTTTGTTGCTTTCTCTAGCGAGTTTTTATAAAAATCTGAATTTACTCGAAAATACTTGGCAGCACTGCTGGTCATGCAATTCAGTTCTCTCTCTCTCTTAATTTTTTCTCTCATCTTGGTAAATCGGAAAACCTTGTTGCACCCTACCTTGGACACGGCTTCCAAGTTAGACAGAGGGAGCGTACTCCCAAGAAACTGAATTGCAGTCTTTTAAGGGAAGGACACTCGCATAGCTCCACTATCTACTCTTTTTTTCTGCATATCCTACAGATTTTATCATTAGTCAGAGCCAGTTCAAAAGATTGGGATGGCAACGTCCTCTGTATTCGTCCTAGCACTCGTCGGAGTTCGCACTCTTTACGAAGTCTAAAGTTTACCCTCACCTATTTCCGAAGAGTACCAACTTTAGGGCTCCATCAAGGCGGCGTTTCCCTTCTCGTAGCCCTGCTCAGGGGGCAGGTCTGATGGCGATATGCCCCTTGTAAATAATAAAAAAACTCACTAACTAAGTCCACAGACCAGCTAAGAGAAATACACAAATTCTGTTGTTAAAAATGGTCTTATTGTTTTCCAAAATATTCTCCAGCATCATCTGACGATGGAAATCTTTGTGTGCATTAGGTTCCAGATCAGGACTGTTCGGCGGATGAATTTTCAGTCCGTTGCTTTGAGTGCTTACAAAATAATTGTCTTTATGAAAGACCACATGTAGTTTTTCGTTGTTTTTCTTCCATTATTCCAAGACTGCTGCCAATCAAATGGTTGTATACTAATTAAAACTAACTACCCGACGTTTTCCAACACGACCGTAGCCACAGGACCATCCATGGCCTTTTTTTTGGTTCGTAAGCATATATTCAAGTTGCTACACCTGTTACGATGTGATTTAATCTTCTCGAGATGGCGTGTTTATATTTTTGCAGCGTTTATCTGCACCAGCCGACGCGAGCTCTTTTTATGCAATTTTCACATTAGGTGGGGTCCCACGCGCGACTCAACTCAACTTTCTAACGACTAAATGTTCATGCAATATGATAGGTATGGTATGGTATGGGAATGCCTTAGGCTACCAAAATCTCACACGACGATTTTCCATTATTGACTGGCATAAAAACCGGTTTTACAATGACAACGCATATCGACACAAATGACTTTGGTTTTGCCAAATTTAAATTTGGAAACTTATTTAATGAACCTTGGCCTTAATTGTCAATACAAAACATCTAGATTTAAAACTAAGCTTTATTTGTAAGTGAAACATATCTAATTTTATCTGAGGAGGTTGAAAATCTGTCTTGGTGAAATCTCAAGATTAACACAGGTTCACAAACAAAAAAATCGATGAAATCGATGACCAAACCTAGTCTGTTATATGGTTTTGGGGTCGCTGAACACGAATCTGGAGTCCGTTTTGCCCCATCACGTCTGGATTTTTTTTCTAACTTCAAAAAACATCTCGGATTTTACGTGACAGAGAAAACAGACAGACAGGCAGAGGAACCTTTCATCGATTTTTTTTTGTGGACCTGTGTAAATAAAACAATTATAATTATAGTTATAATTATACAAATGAGCAAAACCAATGCCGTCCAACTGTTGTTCATATTCTCTGTTCGCGTTAAGTAGAAATCCACATAAGATACTTTGTGTATTTCGTTTTTGTTCTTTTCCATCGCAATAACTATCTACATAAATATTTACAAAATATTTGATTTATTGCTATTTATTTAAGCATTTGAAAATGTTAAGTGAGTAGCGTGTACCCTCATATATGTACATACATATTCATATACATATACATTGGCTTTATTGTTGCACAAATCGCATTTACACGACACTAATTCCTTCATTGCTCAGCAATTTTTTCGCATTGGCATTATAGTGCGCTAAGATTTACGATGTTTTGTATAAATAACAATAGCAAAAAAAAGTATATGTATACATAAATATACAAATGTATGAGAATGTGTATATCCAAAACAAAGCAACAAACAAAGCGCTACAAAGTGCTGAGATTTACAGCTAAGTAGGAGAATAGCATAACTAAAATAAAGTAAAGTAATAAAGTCATTACTCATAGTGTAGCTTTTAGTATTTTAGCTTACCAATGAGACATACATATGCATGTATTAGGGATGTTGCGAATGTGGAATTTTAGACATCCGCGGATGCGAATGCGGATGTCAAGTATTTTAAGAAATAATTAATACGAGTAAATTAGCGGATTTAGGTGAATAAAAAATGGACAAGTTAGTAATTTTTAATAAAGTTTTTTTTTTATTTAGTACTTGAATTTAAAATTTGGAAAATTGTATTTAATAAAAAGCAATGCTGCTAGCTTTTCGGGTTATAGCCTGTTTCTTAAAGGATCTCAAATCAAACCTGCGCCACTAAATAACTACTCGCTCGAGGCGACAAACTTGAAACTTGACATAATTGTAAATTCTTTTCGATTGACGCTGCACCAGTTGAGAGGACTTTCAGTTATATTTATTTAATTTTTTTTATTGTGGTGCAATAAATAATTCTTTTTTCTGAATTGCATCGGGGCTGCAAATGTCGGATGTCTGACTTTCATCTTCACAATCTAGCATCATGGCAAAATCGTTGTTTAGACACCATTGTTTTCCAAAAATTTCTTCATTCTCATTCATTTGGTTGTTCAGAATTTGTAACGTCAGGCAGTCCAAAAAGCCACAACTAATTAAAATTGTTTATTGCATAAAACGATGTGGGAACTTATGATTCGATGAAATGCTTCATAATCAATCAAAACGTGAATTTTGGATTTTTAGTTAGTTGCGGCTTTTTGTATTTCAGCGACGATGTGAGTTACGCCCTTTACATACTATACTAACGACATATTGCATGCCAAGTCCCACTCCTCAATATATATTAAATTCGCCTCGAATTGATTCTTATTTGATTTTTGAAGTTGGCTGTCAATTTTTTCACATACAATTTTATTTTTATTTCGTTGCGTGCACATTTTTACAATTATCACAAAATTGAAATAAATGTTGTTGTTTTCGAGCGCACAGAGGATTATTTGCACAGTAAAACCGGTCAAAATTATTGGGTGTGTTTTTCTGCTAGGTAATAAAAGAAAGCACGTAACTTAACATAATTAGCTGTTTTATGAAAAAAAAAATTACACTTATCTAAGAAAAAGTAGAAAAAAAATAGAGATCCATCCATCTTTTTCAACAGACCTCTGACAAATAATATTTGATAGTTACTTAATTCTTACCTAATTAAAGGTTATCTTTTACCGCGCAAATAGTCGATTCTTTTTATAGCTTGGCATTGAACATTTCCGCTGGAAATACCTATTGAAGGATCTAACTCTTTGACTTTAAATTAAAAAAGAAGGGGGACGTAGGCAGACAGTCTTAACGTAGCACCTCCACAATCAAAAAATGTTGGCTGCAATTTGTCATTTTGTTTGCCAAATATACGTTTTATCAGTGCACTTGCACAATATTCGCATTCGCAAATGCTCCGCATTGATTACTGCGAATGCGAAAGCGAATGCGAATGTTAAAAATAATGCGGAATGTCCGCGGTTGCGAATACGAATATTCGCAACAACCCATATGTATGTATGTATCAATATGTTTGCGTGCTCTATGCACTACAATGTATTGTGTATGTTGTATGTTAGTGAATGATATATTATAAATCTGTAGAAAGATAGATAGTTGCATAATAATAAACGCCTGTCATAAATTCTTAACACTTGATTGACCCATAAAAGGCAGCCAAAGGCAACAGACCAGCTGAAGTTGGCAGTGGTGTTAATGCAGAGACACATGTGTATGTATGAGTAGGTATGTATGTACATATTTACATATGTAATGAGATTATGAATATGAGGCACTCTAATGTACACTATGTAATGTATGTGTGATTGTGTGCATGAGTTATGGCTGTGCAAAGCAGCCACTAAACATGCAACTAAATAGATTATGAAGCGGTTATGTGATCATGTTTATAGGGATGCATTTTAGCTCCTTTGAGCTTCAAACAGATGTAGTTGATGTATGTGCGTGTGTGTGTAGATTTATGTGAGCATATTCATGTCACTATTATTTATTAAATTATGGTACATATGTACACATACATTTGTAAGTCAGACCACAAAGCGCGCCACTGTTTGATGCTGTTGTTGTTGTTCCTGCTTATTTATGCACTTAATACATATGTACGTATGTGCATATAGTCCTGTGAAAAATAGTTTTGGCTTTTTTCTTTTCTTTGCTGGATGTTAATTTTTTTTTATTAAATACAGCTCATTATCTAACGAAAACCATAAGAGTCCAAAAAATTAGAAAAATTCCACAAAATTTTATAACAACAACAAACTTTTTATTAAGAATTATGTGTCCCATTTTTATTTAGTTATTTTTATCATAAAATTTTACAAATACACATTAAATATTATCATCGAAACTAAAAAAATTACATACAATGAATTAGAAAAATATTGGTTTTTGAAACAATAAAATAAAGAAAACAATAAAATTTTGAAAAAGCATTTTGGAATTATTTTAAAAAAAGAAATATTAAGAAAAAAAACTTAAAAAAAGTAATATTTTTATAGAACGGAGTTTCAGGAAAAAAAGTTTTTTTTATTAATTTTTTCTGAAAATTATCTTTTCGTAAAAATATTTGTTTAGGAAAAAATTTATTTAGAAAAAAAGCATTTTTACCGAAAGCAGAAATAGGAAAAAAATGTAGGGAAGCACATTTTTATAGATGCAATTTCAAGGACATTGAATTGTTTTCCTTAATTTTTGAAATCTTGTATTTCTGCTTTTGGTAAAAATATTGTTCTTCTAATATTTTGTAGATTTTTTTATGTACTGCTTTCAAAATGGTCGGTAATTTTTTCCTTGTTTTTTCTTAGAAAAATTACTTTTTACCGACCTTAAGAAAGACGAAGGACTTTCACTTATAGGCTCACGGTTCCGAAAGGGTTAAGCTAGAATTGAATGTCCCTATTATTTTTCACACGACTGTATTTACATATTTACATATATGATTCTGCTCAGCTCTGCGCTGCACTTAAGCTGAAATTAGTCGAGAACGCAGAACGTATACTTAAACGCAGTCTGTATACGCAGAATTTTGTCGATTACTGGAGCCCTCAGTGTTGCTTACTACACTGTTGCCACTCATCAATGCCTTTTCATAAACTTACCCTTTCAACTACAATTTTTCGTGCTATAATAGATTTTAGCTAAATATAAACTACTTAGTTTTCAACAAAAACCTTATTCAATAGTAAATTTCAAATATTTTAAACATATTTTGAATAGGAACTTATAACTTTTTTACCATCTGTAAAACTGACGAAGTGGCAACCATCTAAAGAAGGAGAAATCAGCTGACACGGAAAAATCTAAATTCCGCAGATTTCTGCGCTACGGGCTACAACTACAGAAAAATTCTGCGGTGTTGAGTTTGGCGCTTTGGTAAGACAGATCGTGTCAGCTGACTCGGGTTTACGTACCGGTAGGTTTACGTTCTTGACTAATTTCAGCTATAGTATTTCTTAACTCAACAACACATTCGGACACTCTAACATACGCATACACACAAATGTACGTACAAACATAAAAGTAACTCGATTATCAACAGCTCAGTGGCTGCATTGCTGTCATTGAAGATTTGATATGAATAGCAGGGCATGTGCAGCGCCAAGCGGACGGACGTTCGGATGACGAACAGACAGACGACTTGAAATGGAGAGCGACAAATGAACGCTGCAACGACTTGCCACTTTGACGCTGACCAAGGCAGGCATACCGTGGCTGGAGGTGGCACAGGAGGAGCAAGAGGAGAGTGATGCCAAAGTGGTGACAATCTGTACAGCGGACATTTAGAGGAGTAGGACGTAGCAAAGAGTTTATTTGCTTGCGAATATATATGTATATATATATATATACACGTGCCTCCTGCTGGGCGCACAACATCCATAGAATCAAACATGAGTACAGACCGCGACAAAAGATAGCACCTCAAAATTTTGACCAGTTTTTATTATTTTTCTTTTTTTTAAGGTTCAATTAATATTTATAAAAGTGTAGCTCATTATCGAACAAAAAACCATATAAATCGATTTTAGGCTTTTTACAAAACTTGAAAAAAAATCCAAAAAATTTCATCTAAACTCCAAGCTTTCTCAATAGAATTTCTTGAAAATTTTGGTATGCATTTATATAGCTATTTAATTTTAGTATAATAAAGTAAAAGTTTGAAGTTGCCAAAAAATCGCGTCGATGTTTTCTTTCTGATCTTCCATGCAAAGTATTTTTTTAAATTTATTAAAACTCAAAGCGGTTTTTTAGAACCTTCAATTTACATTTTGTTATAATAAAACTTAAAAACTATCAAAAATTGTTCAACAAATTCTAAATGAGATGAAATTTTTGTGAATTTTTACTAATGTTTGTTCAAAGTCGGAAAACAACGGAGGCAACCTTTAAAACATTTTCGAAATCCGAGCCAAAAAAGTTCTGGGCTGTATTTCAACATGCCACGAAAATATAAAAATTGAGAACAGCAGCGTTTTTATAAAAAAAACCGAACCACGCGACCTATGAAATTTTTTTTCAAAATAAAAAAATACGTGTCTTTTTTTATCACAAATAACAATATTTTCATGTAACGTTCATGAATTTCTAAAAAGAGTGTTTTTTGAACCACTCTAATATGTGTAGAGTATACTTATATGTACATACATCAATACGTATTGGTGCAAAGTTGTTCTTATTTTATAGTGGAAGTTTTGTTTTGATATGCAAATCCTCTAGATTTTCATATAAATAATTCATTTCTATTACTTTTTTGCAACTAATAACTCAATCAACACACTTTGTTAGACGCACACTTATGTTTGTATATTTAATTCATATATACTATGTTAATTTTGTAATAATTTATATTATACAATAGCTTGTATTCATTAAAATGTCTGAGCCAGCGACAGCGATCGAGCGCATAAAAAACGCCAACTGCGTTGAATTTTAAAACAACGCAATACATTTTTTCATGTTTCATAAAAAAATTAATATACCACAAAACAATCAAATGTGTTGTGAAAATGTCTAGAAAAAAATTATAAAATAAGAAAAAAGTATTAAATAAATATTAATAGTTACACAAGCTGATAACATTCGCCTCACTTAGACTCATACATATTTGCATTCCCCAAGGCAGCTATGAAACACAGGCATCTGGCTGTGAAAGAGGTTACATATTCATATACATAAATATTTACAGATGCGTTCAACTAATTAGCAACGAAATTCAAAATGGTATTGTTTGCAAATTATGTTTATTTCTTTGTTTTTAATAATTTTCATTTAAAATATAAATTAATCTATAATAGAAACCACAATAACAAAAGTTTAAAAGCTTGTACAAATTGCAAAAAAAAAATAAACAAACTTAAAAAAATTTACATCAAAATTTCAAAATTTTTTATTAGAATATTTAGAAAATTTGCAGGTATGCAGTTTTATAGCCCATTCAATAATAGTAAATAAAGTGCATGTTGTTAGTCGTTAAAAATTTCCGTTGATTTTTTACAATTTTTTTTGTGAAGGGTGTTGCGCATTTTCTTCCATATAACACATGATACATTTTTTTTTTATATGAAAAAAATACAGCAACACACTCCACAAAAAAAAATCTTAAAAATCAACAGTAATTTTTAGCGACTTGGAACTTGCACTTTGAATGGGCTACAAAACTGCATACCCGAAAGTTTTCTAAATATTGTAATTAAAACTTTTAAAATTTTGATAACAATTTTTTGAAGTTTGATTACTTTTTCTGCAATTCGTACAAGCTTTTAAACTTTTATAAAATGAAAATTATTATAAATAAATAAATAAACATAATTTGCAACAATATCGTTTTGAATTTCGTTGCTAATTAGTTGATCGCATCTGTATATATACATATGTACGTACATATTTATGTATGTATACTTATATGTATTTACCTCGGTGTTTATAGCCACAACGTCCGTAAAATTAAAGCAGACTTGTTCTAAATTTAGAATAAATAATCTATGCTCAAATTTAATGTGCAGTTGTTTACTTACAAGAATACATACTTACACAGACGAAATAAAAAGTTTTTTTTTTTTTTTAATTAACTAATTGAAAGTCTGTCGGCTGTTCAGCGGGTCGAAATATATGTCGGTAGGTAGGTCTGGTTAAAAGCAAACACCACTTTTTTTGTGTGCTGGTGTAACGGCTGAATTTCGAATTCACCGGCACAAAAAAAAGTGATTTGTGCATTTAACCATACCCACCTACCGAGATGTATTTCGACCCGATGAATCCGAATCTGAGGTCCGTTTGTTTCGTACACCTCTTAAATTTCGCGTTAATTGCGAAAATTGCAAAGGTTTGGTATTTTTTCACAATTATCGCAATTAACTCCGAAATTGAGGAGGTGTACGGGTCAAACGGACCTCAGATTTTGATAGAGGGTTAAAAGCACACACCACTTTCTTTTTTGAGTACCGGTGCTATTATTGAAAATAAAGCAGTTTATAAATTACATACTTTCAAATTTATTTAATTTCCTGCAGGGTATCAACGGTGCACACATACCCTGCAGGGAAACCGCGGACTAGTGAATTAAATTTCTAGTTCCTTACTAGGTCTTTATCGGCAAAAAGAAACTAGTCCGATAGGAACTAGATCCCCACCAGTCCAAAATCGGCGAAAAGTGGTACTTTTAAACAACAAATTTTTTCCAGTTTTTTTCACTAGAAATCTATATCTAAAGTGGCGAATTTAGAAATGGTTCGGAACTATAGAAAAAGGGATGCAGAACGAACTAGATCTTATTTGTCGAATTTAGAACTAGTTCGGAACTAGCGAATAAGGGATGCAGCGGGGGGCTTGTTTACTTTACATAGATATGTGTTCGGTGGCTTTTTCGTTCAAATACGCTTCTATTCTGTGCTTCGCAGATGCTTTTTCATAGCTTGGTAATACAAAACAAAAATTTGTGTTAACATTTCAACATCTTGGGACCGTCTGGAATATAAGAAATAACAGCGAGCACCTCTGCAAACTCAGCTACAGCTAAAGGTATGTAAACGTACATTTCTTACAATCATTCAAACAAATTAAATTTCAAATTGAAACACATTTCTTCCAAAATAACTTAAAATCGCACACACGGAAGAACCAAAAAGATTGAAAAATCATGATACTTTTTTCTTTCGTCTATCGATTTTAGAACTGGTTCGGAACTATAGAATTTAGGACTACTTCGGAACTATCGAAAAAGGGATGCAGCGGGGGGCAATTGACACTTCCTAGGACATCGCCATGTTAAATTCGCCAGTTGCTTGCATGCAAAAGAGATTTATCGCGAATCAGTACTGGGTCTAAATGTACTAAGAGCGCACCAGTTCAGAACTAGAGATTTTCCCCACAGGGTAGATATGTGTTTGGCGGCTTTTTTGTTGAAATCTATATATATAATACGCGAAGGGATTTTTTGTGCAGCATAAAAGATCTGTACCGTTCGCCCGATTTTCAAAAATGAGATGTCAATAAGGTTTTACATTTTCGAAAAGAGTTGCCACCTGATGAAAAAT
>NW_023458559.1:60814698-60872842 GCF_013731165.1 Rhagoletis pomonella | reverse complement strand
GATCCACGTCGTTGGTTCGATTTTCAAAAGTGAGGTGTCAAATCAAAGGGCTCTGACTTTAGGTGTGCAATAAGGCTTAACTTTTTCGAAAAGAGTTGCCACCTTTTAAGAAATTAAGTTCAAAATAATACGCGAAGGCATTTTTTGTTCCGCATAGAAGATCTGCACCGTTCGTTCAGATGTTCAGGGGTGTCAAATTAAAGCGCTTGGCCTGTAGATGTGCAAACTGGTTTTATTTTTTCGAAAGGAGTTGCCACCTGTAGAACAATTGAATATAAACTATATAATAAGCAATGCCGTCATAACAGCACCGTTCGTTTGATTTTCCAAAATAAGGTGTCAAATTAAAACTCTTGGACTGCAGATATGCAATAAGGTTTTACTTTTGTGAAAAGAGTTGCCACCTTTTAAAAAATTTCATTCAAATTATCTAAAAAAAATCAATTATTACAAAATGGGTATCAGTGGAAAGGGTTTTGAAAATATTTGTTTCTTGACTTAACTTTAGGAGGGTTGCCACCTGTTTAAAAAATTAAATCCAATTTGAATTAAGAAAATTAATTAGGAGAAGTATGTTTCAACATTTGGATGCATAACGAAAGGGGCTTCAGAAGGTGGCCGTTTGAAAATATTTTGAAGAGGGTTGCCACCTTCTTGCAATGTCGAGTTTAATTAACTTACCCGGAAGTTATATGAAATGTCAAAATAATTATGTGAAACGAAATAATATTAAGAAGACTTTTGTTTGAACGCACAAAATATTTTTGAGGTGTTGGAAGAGGGTTGCCACCGGTTTAAAAATTAAATTCCAGTTACCAATTATTAAATAAGTTTAATGAATTATTAAAATATGGGTATCAAAGGAAGGGGGGTTGAAAAATCTTTATTTCTGAACTATATTTAGCGGAGTTTCCACATGTTTAATTAATATAATTCAACTTAATTCATCAGTTGATTAAAATATGTATCGCATTGTTAGACGAACAATATTTAAGAATATATTAGCGCGAAACTACTTTTCGAAAGGGCTATCACCTGTTTAAAAAGTCGAATTTAACTATATCTATATATATAATACGCGAAAGGACTTTTTGTCCAAGTCATCAGATCTGAACCATTCGTTTGATTTTCAAAAATGAGGTATCAAATTAAAGGGCTTGATATGTAGATGTGCAGTAGGCTTTTACTTTTCTGGAAAGAATGGCCACCTTTTAAAAAATCAAGTTGAGATTATTTATAAATCAATACCATCATATCCACATCCTTCGCTCGATTTTCAAAAATGAGGTGTCAAATTAAAAGGCTTGGTTCCAGATGTGCAATTAGGTTTTACTTTTTGAAAAGAGTTGCCATAGGTATGAGTCGAATTGCTTCTTAACTGTGAGAGTGTTGCCCCTGTTTAAAAAATCCAATTAAATTTTAAACAGGGAAATTACATAGGTAATTTACAAAATGTTCCCCCATAGGGGTCCAGACTAAAGGAGTTTAAAAAGGTAGTAATTTGGAAATGTTTTGAAAAGGGTTGCCACTTGCTTTAAAAACCGAATTTAGTTATATGCAGTATTAAAATATGGGTGTTAAACGAAAGTGTGCTAAGAAATCTTTAGTTTAAACATCAAAATTTTGTTTGATGGTTTGAAGAGAGTTGTCAGCTGTTGAAAATTTTTAATTTAAATGAACTATTAAGGTAAATAAATTACTAAAGGAGGTGATTTAAGCGTTCATGGGTTTGCGAAGGATTTATATCTGAACTGTTTAGGAGAGTTGCCAGGTGATAAAGAAATTCAATTCAGTTTAACTCTTCAGGTAATTGAATTATGTATCAAAGTATCAGACGAAAGCGCTTTAAACGATTTCAGTTTGAAAATGCTTCGTAGAAGGTTGCCACCTGTTTAAAAAGCATAATTTATTTAGCTTTTACACAATTTTACTGAAATATTAAAATATGAGTGGCAAAAGAAAGAGTTTTAATAAAACTTTAGTTTGAAAATATTTTTTGTTAGGGTTGCCATCTATTCGATTTTTATTTTGAGCGATAAAGTTCGGTAATTGTGTTATCAGCTGTCTCGATGAAGTCAAATGGCTCCCTCGGAGCCGCGATTTCACGCCCTTAGACTTTTTTGTGCCATGCCGTAAAGGACCGATATAATGCGAACAATCTATTAACGATTCAGGCCTTTAAGGCGTATGTCGGGCGTTTCTTACGATAGAGCCAGAAACCATCAACAAGGTCTTGGAGAACTCGGTTAACAGGATGCGCTACTGCGAAGACAGTCACATGATGAAATCGGGTTCCATAACTAATGGGAATATATGTTCTTTCGAATAAACCCATAATATACCGAAAGAATTAGTTTGAGTTAATTTTTATAAATAAATTATTTTTTTGTTATGTTCATCAGATCTATAATGTGAAGGTCGTCAGATCAACACCGTCATTCTAAATGTGCATTAAGGTTTTACTTTTTGAAGTTACGACCTTTTTTAGCGGTGCACGGTGGTTTGAATTTTGAGGAAATGAAAAACCGACGCCATTTGAGACCTTTCTTCGTTCAAAAAGGATGGACGAATTTACTTGAAACATTTGCAATATTTATTAAGGTTTGTGAATAGTGTTGCCATCTGTTTAAAATATTAAACTCAATTTTGGTGTCTTAACGCCATGCGGGCTCACTAGTAATATTTTATTCCTATTACTTCGAGCAGACGCCGACGCATAGCACCTATATGTTTTAGAACCACCACAAATTTCCTACCAGAGTAATGTCTGCATTAAATAAGTTCAACATCTGTATTTGAATTACATTTTTATTTGACATCTGTATCGCCTTCTGCGCACTAGTCAAGAGTATTTACATTGCCCTAGAGCACGTGTAGTTACACCTCTTATTACATACACGTGCCGATAAGGTTAGTACTTATTTTCGCACACGCCCTTTTTATACACATTCTAATTCACTTACATACATTAAATTGTAACTTGTTTTTTTTTTTTGTCTTTACTTTTGTCCTATATTTTTTGCGATTGTTTTTATTACAATCCAGACATCGCGTCAATATTTGCAATTTCACTATATCGACGCTTTCAGCAAACACACTGGTTTTTTATTAGTTATTGCTGTAATTCTGAGTGAGTAAGTCTGAGTACCTACACGTTGCTTGTTGTAATGCATTAGCTGCATATTAATTAAAACCACTTAAGTATATGTACATAAATTCAAACGTATGTAATTGCAAATTACACACGCTCTCATTCAGGCTAAGATTGGGAAATAAATTAAGTTGAATAGAAATGACAGAAAAATTATATGGGTCAATCCATGTTAAATCGACGAATGGTTGGAATCGACCATTTTTGATTTGGATGAGTTTTGATTAGAACGTTTCTTTCATCATATAACGAAGTTCTGCCAAAGTTAAAAAAAGTTTTCCAATGCTCAAAACTTCACAGTTTCTCAGATTTCGCAAAGTTTGTTTTTTGAATATCTCAAAAATTATATAAATAAAAATGGTTACAGTCTCGTTTTAAAGGTGATATTTGAGTCTTTATTATACCTAACAGGTAAACATTAAATACCCGGCACAAGTATTAAATATAGTTTTTTCACCTTTCCGAAAACTACCGCTATTTCCACGATCTTCGATAGAACGTTCAGTTAGACATAATGAGATAAGCCGATATCGTAATATGTGGGCGGTATCACACCCTTCTTAACAGCGGTCGCCCCTCGGCAGGCAATGGAAAACCTCCGAGTGTATTTCTGCCATGAAAAATAGCTTCTCATAAAAATACAATCGCCGTTCGGAGTCGGCGTAAAACTGTAGGTCCCTCCGCTTTGTGTGACAACATCAAGGCGCACGCCACAAGTCGGAGGAGAAGCTCGGCCAAACACTAACATATGTGTAAGCGCCAATCTATTATTATTATTATCACACCCATTAGCAAAATTTACCTTCATAATGCTACTTCTTTTCAAGGGATTGTTGTTAGTATCAGTTTTGAGTAAATTAGCGTCCTTAAATTTCGAAATATCGAAGTTTCAATCATTTCTGAATTGTACCGTTATATGAAAAGTGGGCGTAAACAATCGCACCAAGTTTGGTGCAAGTTGATCGAACGGTTACTGAGATACAGATATGTATGTTAAAATGGTGTGTGCCACACCCATTTTAAAAAATTTTATTATAAACGTGTGTATTGCTTAACAATTATTGCAAACGTCAATTTTGAATAAATTAGCTTCACTATTTACTGATTTAACGAAGATTTCGTGCGTGGTTATTGTCGGATTTTTTAAATTAAGGCAACATAGGCCGGTGCCAAGGGCGGACAAATTTAGGGGCGGCAAAATTTGTGTTTGAAAAAAAAGACTTTTTTTGTTCAAGTTAGCGGCACTGAAAGTAGAATTTGTGTTTGTATATTTTAAGACATAGATTTGAAATTCATGTACGCAATCAGAAAATAAAACCACACTGTTAGGTATTTTTGATATTATTTAAATGATAATATTTAATAATACTAATTTAGTATTTGTTGATGATGGCTTTCTTTAAAAGTTGAAAACCTTTACTCTAGGCAAATACCACTTTTTCATCTTAAATTGTAATAAAAGTATAGTAAATAACATAAATTTGAATACTACGATTTACTGCTAATCGTTCCAAAACTGGTACTTTTACCTCAAAATATTTTTCTTATCGGAAAAGGGCGACAAATTCTGAATTGCCTAGGGGTGACAAATGTTCAAATACGCCACTGGCCGTTTGGTATGTTGTACTGTGCCAAATTTGGGAGAATTGGCGCAATTGATTTATTTTTTCATTTTGATCATTTATGTATACATTAGTCTAAATCTATCTCTATTCCTGTTGGCTGTTACAAATAACCGTTATGTGAACAAAGTTATAATACCCTTGTGCACAAGTGCACCGGGTATAAAAAAATTTGATAATAAAACCGAGTTTCGAAATTTAAAAAAGCTTATGTGAGCGAATCTCAGAGCTTTTTTTAGTGTCACTTCCTTCTCCCGCCAGAAAAAAAAATCGCTAACGCTTAGCTGATGAAGATGAACGATTCCTAGAAGCGATCAAATACGGATAACAGATCAATTAAGCACCATAGGTAATAAGTGTCATAGAACGTTTTGCAGTATCACCGACGATATATTTCAATCAATGGATTTCCGGAAATAAGTGCAATAAAAACAAATCAAGTATTTGAACAATTTTAGTCTTCAAACGTTTATTTAGGCGAAAAAGAGCCGAATTTATTCATTTTTTCATTGTCACTCGAAAATAACATAATTGTTTTTTTTTTTATAACTTTGGGAAGTTTTCAAATAGAAGGTTTATATTAGAGTCAATGGACGTTGGAATCAAATACAATATACCCGTGAAGTTTAAATAGTGTGCCGCCAATTAAAAAAAAAAAAAAAAACAGAATATGTCGCATTAATCATAATTGAGCCCTTTATTTTGAAAGTGGTATAAGTCATTTCCCAGTTCTTGTGCTTAAATTACCGGTTACTGGTATCTTAAAGCGTCGGTTATTCGTGTCAACTTCATCAACGAATGGTAGAAGGTTTTGCAATTAGTTTACGACGATAGTACGATTTACAGATGCATACAGTTACAAGTAGCCGGTCATTCAAGCACAAGAACTGGGAAATGACTTATACCACTTTCAAAATAAAGGGCTCAATTGTGCTTTTTTTAATAACTTTGGGAAACTTTCAAATGGAATGTTTACTTTAGAGTCAATGGACGTTGGCATCAAATACAACATACATATCTGTGAAATTTAAATAGTGTGCCACCAAATTAAAAAAAATGCAGAATATGTCAGAGCTATTTTGTAATTTTTGAAATTTTACAAGTTTTGTTTTAATTTAATAATTTAAGATACTTCAAAGCATTTAAATTAAATGATGAAAATATATATAATATATAATATAATAAAACTAGTGTGCCACCTAATGAAAAACTTACCTTGACTATGGTTTTAGAAACTAACATCCATTTTTTAATTTATGGTACACTCGAAACTCATTCTAAAATTGTTATATAAATACATGAAAAAAGTAACATATACATGTGTGCGAAAGAATACTGTGTAAAAATCTTCCAAGCCAATATTTATTTACTTTTAAATTATGTGACAGAGCTAAAGCGTGCGAGCAAATGTGGTAGATATCTGTGTATGGTGCTAAGATGCATATACTTCGCATACACAACTACGAGTATATGAGCACGAGTTGTTATTTTTCCTTTTTTTGTGTATCTTTTTTAAGTTTAACTTTAAATACAATTTCGCGATGGAATCTGGTTCTTTACGCAAAACTGAAGATAATGCATTGTGTAAGATAAGTGTGCCACCATTTTCGAGTAAAATTACGTTTTTGTCGAAAAATATAATAACTCGTTAGATTTGCTCATATACGTTTTTGGCTAAAGTTTTTATACAAGACGTCCTACTGATTTCAAAAGAAATTTTTGCAAGATGTACTTTTTAATTACATGAATTTTTGCTTCCAAATAAAATGTCGTTTTTAAGATATACATTTTTGAGCCGGAAAAAAATTATATGAAACTCTAATTTAAAAATACATTTTAAATAAATAAAAATAGGTTAATATAACTCTATTTAGAGTTCGCAAACAAATTCGTTTCAAAGTTCAAAAATTCATATCTTTTAAAAACACACCTTGAGAATTTTAGGATCTTTTAAGATCAGTTGGAGGTATTGTATAAAAAAAATCTGCAAAAATCGTTATAACTTTTTACTTTTTTTAGATACATATATACTTTTTTAACTCTAAATATCACCATTGAGACCTGAACCATTCTTGTAACTATAACAGTTTTGAGATATTCTAAAATGAACATGCAAAATCCGGGAAATTTAGAATTTTGCATAACTTTCGAAAAAAATTGGCAGAACTTCGTTTTATGATAAAAGAAAAGTTCTGACCAAAATTCATTGAAATCAGAAATGGTCGATTCCAATTATTTGTCAATTTGGCATGGATTGACGCATACATATACGAACAAACGTATAAGAATTCCACAGTCGGTTATTAATAAAAATTATCTGCCTGATTACCTCGATAGAGGTTCAGTTAGTTAGCTGTGATTTAGTAAGTAACTATTTGACATTTTTTGCCAGCAAAATTAGCATGGTTTTCCCTGTAGTGAATACTTTAATTACTATTACCATGTATGCAGTACTAGTGAGTTGGACGTCCACTTCCCTCTAATTTCGGAAACAATTTCTATATACATAATTAGATCTCCCCTTTTGATTGAGTTTTCGCTAATTATAACTATTCACGGCTTCTTTGATTAAGGCCCGTAGGTGTCGCTTTGACAGCAGCGCGAGTAACGCCCGTGCTTGCTACAATCAACGCTAAGCAGAGAATACTTTGGTCACTAAATTAACATACTAGCGGCAGATAGATCAACATTTTAAATCAATAATTGCATTAACAACTATATTTCTTGCCCGCATTTGATTAAAAAGGAAAATTAAATCACCTAATTTTGATTATTTGGAACAGCTGACGAACGATGCGCGCGAAAAGTTGAGAGTTGGCCATCTTTCTGTGATGTGTTGGCGTTGGCGTGGCCAAACTTTGGTTATGTGGAGACTTTCATATAAATGCATGCATTCATTGTCAGCTGTCGAAGCGACGCCAACGCAACGCCAAAGTTGTATGTAAACGGGCATTTAGTTTTCCTATTATTCGCTTCATGCTGCCAAAATTATATCAATTTTTCCTTGCCATTTCTTTTTCAGCAAACATCTCCACCACCCAGATAGTTAAAGCTTTTGACGTTTTGCCATCATAAATAATGCATTATCGATGACACTGTCGAGCCGCGCAGCGTTGTGGCATCGCTAACAACATAAACGCGACACTTCCATGCTCCAGAGCGCAGGGACAACCCAAAAGAGCGAAGACTTCGTCTATCCATCCGCCATCAAAAACACACTCGCAGCTGCTCGTACTTACTACTACCAGGGTTAGAACTACGGCAAGCCCAAATCGGAGTAAATGAAGTGAAAAAGCGTAGCAGAAAATTAAATTCCGTAGTAGATAATTTTTATGAATATTGGCTCGTCATAACTTGCATTTTTTAGTTAACAAATAAAATAATGCATAACAATAGCCTTTGATCGTGTCCTGCAAATATACCATTTAGCATCTATAAAATAATAGCAACGTCAAAATTTTCAATATTTCTTATATAACATTCTCAGCTCTTGTATGTTAAAAATCAAAAACTTATTAGGCCAATATCTCAAAAAAAAAGACGATTTGAATACTATTTCACGGTCTTGTAAATCTCTTTTTTAGAAAATTTCAAAAGTTAAAAAAATTGCATGCGTACAGTGTAATTGAAAGCCAATCACTCTTTAACCTCTGCTATTTAAAAAAAAAAAGTGTAATATTTTTTAGCGAAAAATGTGTTTGAATTGAGGGCCACATAAATTTAAAAAACTACTTATAAAAAACGGCCCTAAGACAATTTTTTGAGTTCAGAAATGCAATAAGTGCTCTTTATTAATTGGGAAAGAAAACCATAGTAGATCGTGGGTAAAGCGGAGTAGCGTGTAAATTTCTAATTTTCGTAAAAAATCATAGCAAATCTACTACGGTCGTAGTGAAGTTCTAACGCTGACTACTACTTACTATCTATAATCGGGTCGGAAAGGCACTTCAGCCTGTATTCACCCGCGCTTCTGCCAAACAACTTGTCAACTGCCGAATGCAAGAAGTGTCTGTCTGCCTGATTGCTGACAGTCTAACGATATGTATATTATTTTCATGGCTGTACGAATGTCGGTTGAGTTCCCTCTGCAGCGGCAGGAAGGAAGCATATCTAATGGTATCGAATTCGTAAAAGTAATTTGCATTGGCACCACATCTGCATCAAATACCCCGCCCGTAGACTACCCAACTCTGCATCTACGAGTAAATAGGAAGAAAGCTACCAAGCTGTAGCACTGTATCTACATACTTGGCACGGACTTTACTGCCGCCGCCACAAACAACATCAAATCATGAATAAGCGCCAGTTGATTGCAATTTGTTTACATACGTACACACATACATAGTACAAGTACCTAGAAATACTCAAGTGAGGGAGCAAAGCAGCAGTAAACAAAAAATCTTCTCAAACTTTTGATTGATTAATTTTCTGCTGGCGCTGAAGTTATAACTATATTTTTGTTTGATAACTTAATCGTTGGCACAGTCTTTGAAAAATATTTTTGGTTTCCTGATATTTTCGATAAATCTCAATGAATGGTGGCAGTGTTGCCAGATATTCTCTGCTAAATTACCCACGGAAATCGGGAAAAAATCCCTCAATTACCCACATCTTAAAAATTTATCACACAAAATTCCCAAATAATTCAAAATACATATTTCAGTACTAAAAAGTAACATTCATATACTTACTTACCTTAATATACATATACATACAATATTTTTTCGATGCAAAGGTCGGTAGATTACGCACTAAAGGCCTTAAAGAATTCTGGCAATTCGTAAAACTACCACTATTAAAAATTATTTGCATTGTCTAAGCGAATATGGTTTTTGGTGACTTTAAAGTTGAAGCACTTGCCTTTTTTTGATTCAAAAGCAACCGTTATTTTATATACATACATGTACTATATAACATTTCATCAGATAGCTTGTTCTGCCTTTTACATTAAAAGCCAGTTACAATTGGAAAGATTCTTTCTTATAGCTCGAACACAATGAAACTAGGGTGTCGACTATTCTTGAATTTTGATCAATTATGGATCGATAATTGTGTTAATTAAAAATCCCTTTTTTCTAATTTTTAATAATTTTTGTTGCAAAATACTCCTCGAATGGGGAAATTACCCACAATCTGGCATCACTGAATTGTGGGACTTTTAGAGTATACAATTTTAGACATCAACGTTTTGATTAATGATTACGGTCGGCGGCGATATGAGGCAATTGTAGACGCGTGGCCGGCTTTTCGCTGGCGTTTAATTTAACCGATTTCTGAGCAATGATTTTGATTTGATAAAAAAATGGATTTCTTGGGGTTATTTTAAGTACGTATCTGTAAATAGATATAATTGATGCAAACTTTAGAAAAGGTTTTTAAAAAAGACTTTAAAACCATAATAGGTACAGTAGACTTGGTTTCCTGATAACTTCATGACTGAGGACAATTATTATTTGTTCAGAGGATATGTTTCATGGTCGGATCAAAGTTTTCTTCGACATAGACTGGGAAAATATAAAAATAATTTTTGCTATCCAAGATTACTGGGAATCAATGAAATACTTCCCAAGAGCGAACTAAAACTCTTTGATAGCAGATACAGAAATTGACTAATTTGCTTTATGATTAATCAACATTAAAATGAGTAATCAACATTTCAAAGTACTCTTTACATATAAAGTAGTTGAAGTTCCCTGATACATTGAAAACAACGTTTCTGTTTTTAAAAATTAAAATTAAATATTATTTTCATATACAGAATGTAAAGAAGAAAATAATCTTGGTTACTCGAGTAATTGATTAACCGAATAACTGAATAACCAACTTGCTCGGGTAATCGAATAATTGCACAACACTACTGTTTACTATTACCGATATCAAAATGTATGTAATCTGTGAATATTTTTTAGGGAAAAGTCATACAATATAGATACATATGCACAGTGAAAGGTCGATATAACGAAGTAAAAGGGGTTGGGCAAATGCCTTATTTCGTTATATGTATTTATAGAATATCAAACCACCAACATATTCAGTGTTCGTTATGTAGAGGCGTTTAAGTCGAGATTTCGTTACATAGAGGCATTTGCTAACGAGACATTAACCCTCAATATATTCCGAAGATTTTTATGCTAAAAATTTCTTCGTTATGTATGTCAAGCTTTTTTTCGCAACAACGAGGTTTTTTCAGTGGATTCAGCATAAAAATTTTATTTTTAGTTTCTTGTTTTGTTAAGGTTCGTTATATCTAGGTTTCCCTGTATGTATATGTATAATGGATTTTTACAGCAAGCTCTAGAACTTTATACTTCATTCATATTAAAGTACGATTAGACCTGGCAACGCGAGTTTTTTTACGCATTAAAAAAGTGAAAGCTCTCTGGCCTCTAAAGTACTTTTAATCGCATCACATAAATCCATTAAGCTATAACTTCAACTGAAAGAACTTTCAGACTGAGACCGTAGCCAATTTAATTTAAATAGCAATCTTAAACCGGTGATTTCCAAAGTTGTCTAGGTAGACCCGCAGAGATCCACGGGAGACACGCCGGGGGTCTACGTTGGCGTGAAAAAATATGGGGGTTCACGAGTGCTAAGTGGGGGTCCACGAAATTTTATCTGGCCTCGATAGTGAAGAATAAAAATGTAGGCTTGGCGTTACCTACCAATGTAGGCAGATAATACATTACTGAAAAATATTAAGGGACAGGCTCCGGATTTCAGTCGAAAATGCTCGTATTAATTTTCACATTTTTTGTCTAAAAATTTCTAGGAGCTGCGGATTTCATGTAATCCTGACAGATAACGCGAATAAATAATTTCGCAAATTTTTTTTTTGGTCCACGGGCTTGAAAAAAAAATGTTTTAGTTAGGCCGAAATACGGAGCACATAGCCTTTATAATTAGCTTTAATTTTCTTTTTTAAAACCTCCCTTAATTTTTTTGAATCATGTATTTTAAGACAGAGATCGCAACAATTCCTCACTGACGAATAAAGCTTTTTCTTCCTCATCAATTTAGATTTCCTCTTTTGTCATGATTCGATAACACCAGGTTCGATAAGCTAACAGTTGTCTCTCTCGCACCGCTCCCTTAGCAGTGGCACCGCGTTGCTTCTTTGCAAATTTACTTGGAAAAAGTGTAGCTTTGCTGTGAAATAGAAGTATAAGCTTTTGTGCAATATATGTATTTGTATATGCATATGAAGCACATGTTACTGATGAAAACATAAACAGTTTTTAAATTGGATGTTTATGTAAATCTCATAGTAGTTTTATTTTAATTTTGAGTCCTTTTGCAGTTTTTATACAGCTAAATGGAATTCACGTAGATATATTAATATTTCGTTCAATAATTCGTTTAAAATGCCTGATTTCCTGCAAATACATTAGAATTTACAAAAGGCCCTTTCTCTGTCCTTCGTAAATGTAACCTTTTTTTAAGGGAGTGTCAAACCGCGGCTGTCAATAATTATCTTACCTTGTATTATTGAATCATGCTCTTTTGTGAGTTAAAAAAAGAAAGAGCGCTGTTCAACTAAATTTATCTTTAATATAACTAAGGTTTTTTCCTCTATATTTACCTCACGCTCCATTGCCACTCAAAACATTACTCCTCACAAAAGAGCGTACTGTCTCTTTTTCTTATCTAGATTTCATCACACAATAGTCTTAATCGTTGATAAATTCATTAGAGCTGCTCGGAGCGCTCCCTGAGCAATCATATTATTTATGCTCTAAATTTGATGCGCCGCTTGCTTGGTTGTTTCTAATCGATTTTTTTAGATTCGCTATTTTCTCTATTGTTCGTCTCTGAATTAAAAGTTTTTCGGAAAAACTTTGCGGTTTCGTTGTTTCAAGTTAGGTGTGTTTAAAAACATAACTGATAAATATTTTTCGCATCACTTTAAAACTCGGAGCGATGAAAATAAAAATTATTCCGTCAGTACGCACGATTGAGAGAAATAGGGATTACGCCCATCGCGGTACTGCCAATCCGCTCTTTGTGAATTTGACAGAATCAGCTGTGTGCGTGACGTCATCTTGGTGCAATTGAAACTGAAATATCAATATTAAAATAAATATACTTTAAACCAAAGGGTCCACAGAACAAAAATTTAACATTTTTAAAAATACTTAGAAAGATTTACCAAATTTACTTAAAGTTATTTCGGTTATGCTATTCATTCCTGCAACTTCACAGAAAGAGTTTTTTCTATTAAGATTTTGAAATGGGAGATGAGAGAAATAAAGTGAATATCTCACTAATAAACAAGTAGGAAAGTCTAAGTTCGGGCGGAGCCGAACATTAAATACCCGGCGTAAGTATTAAATATATGTTTTTCACCTTTCCGAAAGCTACCGTTACATGGTAAGCCGGGGGTGTATCAATTTTGAGTAAATTAGCGTCCTTAAATTTCCACATATTGAAGTTTCAAGCATTTCTAAAATTTACCGTTTTACGAAAAGCGGCCGTAATTTTAGTCCGATCTCAATAATTTTCAATGTTTTGCTTTAATGTGGCAAGCACAATAACCATACCGAGTTTGGTACAAATTGGTAGAACGGTGACCGAGATACATATATGTGATCATAAGTGGGCGGTGCCACGCCCATTTTCCAAAATTTTATCATACACGTTTTTCTTGGTAAAGAATTGTTGCAAGCATCAATTTGGAATAATTTTCGAAAAATTTATAATATTCTTATTTTTGGTCTAAAAACCGTTTTAAATATAAATTTTGAGTGAATAATCTTTAGTAGTTACTAAAATATCGCAAATTTCGTATTTCTTAAATTTACCGTTATATGGGAGGTAGGCGTGGTTATTGTCCGATTTTGCCCATTTTCAACACCATCCACCCTACGTTCGAAAGAAGTGCACTTACCAAGTTTCGTTAAGATATCTCAGTTTTTACTCGAGTTATCGTGTGCACAGACGGACGGACGGACGGACAGACAGTCACCGCTTAATCGATTTCTCTTTTCATTCTGATCATTTATGTATACATTTGTCTATATCTATCTCGATTCGTTTTGCCTGTTACAAACTAACGTTATGTGAACAAAGTTATAATACCCTTGTGCACAAGTGCACTCGGGTATAAAAATGAGCGTTTGATTTATATTAACTTTAATATTGATAGCGATAAATCATATGATACTTCCAAAGAAATATATTTTTTTATAGAGAAAATGCATGAGAAAGAAAAAAGATGTACACTTAAAAAGCATTTTTACTTTTTCTTAAAAAAAGACTATATATATTTGAAGATTTTCTTAAAAAGGTACTATAAATTTCTTAGAAAATGTTGGCAACCCTACTAAGAGCGTTTATGAATTGTCCTTAAAAGCTTGAACTGTTTAAAAAATCTCTCGTTGGTCAAAGTAAAACCCCAAATAAAGGTTTGATAAGAACTTTACTTATACCATAAAATTTTATGATCTAATTTGTTATATTTTACAAGCCTTTATTTAACTTGCTCTGTATGGTTGTATGTTTGTTAGGGGCAATTCTTGCAATAACTTATTGACCAAATTCCCGATGACTTAGAGACTTGAAACTGCACAGTTGGCTCAGATCCCGATGACAATGCAATACGAAAGTTGACTTATTTCGATTTGTGGCTCAGGAGTCCAGATATTTGAAAACCCCATATTTATAGTTCGATTTGGTTCATATTTAGAACGCATATTAACTATATGAAAAGGTATATATATCTCCACTAAAATTTTTTCCGATAGGTGGCGATATATGTGGCAAACCAGTCCAATTTCGTTCATATTTAGAATGCTTGCTTTAAAAGAATTTCTTTTTACTATTAACTGATTTATTTATTTTTTTTTTTTCAAGGAGAATGTATATTGTTAACACATATTCGCTTTAACGAGGAACAAAAAAAATGTGTTCCCAAGAAACCTGATTTTATTTAAGTCAGCAGCTTTTTGCGCAAAAAAGTAGGTCATTCGAACAGATTTTTAATCTTTTTTCAAAACTAGTGTTCAATTCTTTCTTCCGCGGTAGCTTGCACTTACCATCGAGATTTCTTAATGCAAAAAAAATAAAACGTAATGTCTTTGAGTAGCAAAAATTTTGATATTTGATCCTTCATGGCCACAGGAACATGCAGGCAGGCTACATATAAAAGCCACTCTATTTAAAGGCAGCTGCCAGATATGGCAGCATAAAAATCCACTTATTAAAAAATAAAAATAAATACTCGCACGATAACAAATGTTGTTGCATGCAAGCATATTTGCCAACAGCTACATGCGTACATACATACATTTCTAGTGGATTTGTGTGTTTGTGTTGTGTGTGCGTATTTTAGTGTGCAAAAAAGCGCTTATTCAACAGCATGTGCTTTAGCTCGACAGCAAGGCCAACAAGGCGTGTGCAACTTCACTGTTCGCATATCCTTGTCCTTGTCCTTGGGCAGCAGCAGCAGTAAGCTAAAAATTTCCATCAGCTGATTGAAGCGTCGCTTCACAGCAGAGGCCTAGTTTTTGGTTTGGGCATACATATGTACATGCAAACGCACATATGCATACATAGGTATACGCTGAGAGAAATGGGGTGCAAAGGAATTAATGAGGCATTGCATTAAATGTTTGCTGCTGCCGCCGCTACTACTACTAGTTATTGCTACACTAATAAAAGCAACAACATTGATGTATTTTTGCCTTCGGCATTGAGCGCGCGGCATGGCGTGTTGCACATGTCGAATGTGCGCTGCTGACAGCCGAAAGGACCTCATGGCACATAAACACAATTTATTTTTATGATTACATACAGTCACATACATATGTATATGTATCTGTATGTACATATGTATGTGTATTTGTAAATTATACAGCGCCAGCGATAAGCATAAAATATGTGACTGGCATGATGGGAGGATAAATTTTTAGCCAAAAATGTAGGGTACTTGTGCTCACATCTTTATACTTACGTACGTATGTATTTATCCACTTTTCTACTTTTAATACATTTGTTTATACATACATACATACATATATAGTTTTGTATGTAAGTGCACATGGAAAATGTTCAAAAGGTGTTTTATGATTGCTTGCACGTGTATGCGGGCATTGTTTGTTGGTAATGCACGGGCTGCAGCTACTAATGCGCCATGGATTAAGTAATGACAGTCCGCCGGTTAGAGGCTCATACGTATGTATGTATGTAGGTTCATTTGCTAG
The DNA here is from genome assembly GCF_013731165.1 of Rhagoletis pomonella. Taxonomy (NCBI): domain Eukaryota; kingdom Metazoa; phylum Arthropoda; class Insecta; order Diptera; family Tephritidae; genus Rhagoletis; species Rhagoletis pomonella. The sequence continues at coordinate 60,856,868 of NW_023458559.1, read as the reverse complement.
GTCCTTGTGTTCCTGACGAACATAAAAGTAAGTTTTAAACGGCATGCAGCATGCGGCATTTGTTCAATGTCACGGCAGGCGTTCCCACATACACACACATACTACATGCAGGCGCGCACACTCCCGACAACCCAATAAGTGAGTCACATAGACGCGCAGCAAACTCCCTTCGGCCATTCCAAAGTAATAAATATGCTTTTCCAGATCCAAATGCGCATTTATAAATAAGAATATGGTATGGCTTTGTATCGCTTCGCATGGAATTGGGTTAGAAATTCCTGAAATTTTTGTTGCACCACCCACCCCTTGGCTTAAACAAAGGCTGTTAAACAGACTAGCCGTCCGTAGGCTGGGTGCGCTTCCCTTTAAGTACAACTGATTGTGAGCAGCGCTCACACATGTCGTGAGAACAGCTGAAAATTTTTCGTTTCTAGAGCGGAACTAGTCAGCGGCGATAACTAAAAAAATACACACGCTCATCCTAGTATACATACATATGTAAATAGTATGTCAAGTTATATATTTACGTTTGTGAGTAGGTGCAAAAAACCGGAACCAAGTACAGCTGGAGTGCTTTGTTTTTCTGTTAAATTTCGGCATACAAGTGGATTTGGAAGTGGAAGCGCCTGAACGGATGTCCGGATGTGTTGCGGGAAGGGCACAAACACACAAAACAAAGATATACATATGTAGATAACTATGTATATGCAAAAAAAGACAAAACATTATGTGAGCCATTGAAAATTCCTCAAATACCAGACGTGCTTATAATCGATTTATCGCAGCGCATGCCCAAGCGACTTCGCTGCAACAGTGGGTCGTCCAAGTATAAAAGTCGGCAGATTCTTTTCAGGTATTAAAAGCTGAATGACGGTGCATTTTTGTACATGCATGTTAATAATAAGAGTCTTCAGAATCCGAAAGCATATAACCAGTGTTGCCAAGTTTTGGATTTGAAAAAATACTAAAACCCAAGAAAAATCGCGTAAGTCTTTTCGAAAAAGTCGTAATTAAGTCGTATCTATGTACATATGTACATAAATAAATTTTTTGTTGGACAATTTTGGAATGAATGTCACATTAACAGGTCTATTCTGCGCGTTACCGAAGATTTTGTAACCGGACAATTTTATCACCAAACAATGTTCCCAGTTCTTGTCACCGCGATTCTAGGTACGTTGGTAATGCAGTTAAAATACTCAGCAATTCAGCTACGAATATTTGTGGAAATTATGACATTGCATATTTCACGGGGCAATATTTTGTTACCAGCTTATGAGAAAGTAACCAAATTTACTGGTTACAAGAGTACACAGAATGCGAAAAGGGTTTACGAATTCACAGGAACTTCATTTACCGGCTACAAAATTTTTATTACCAGCGCAGAATAGACCTGTAAGTGTTTTTTCGTTCTGTTTAATTCGAAAATGTATTAAAAGGAAATAAATTAACCACTGTGCCTGCATAGAGTCAGCCGTCGGCATTCCTACCCTACTTTACCGATTCACTCGCATGCCGCGGAAGTGGAGCATGTATCTGTTTTATCATTCGCATTTAGTTCAATACCAGTTTGCTAACTGACTGACTGTAGGACTGCCTGGCTGGTTGCTTTTTGCATGCACGCGATCGTGCTAATCCAGCTGATCCAAGCAATTAGAGTATTAAACAAAGAAAATTTTTACAATTTTTGTTATTGCTTTTACGTTTCCGAAGCAATTCAGCTGGCAATCCTTTTCATTCATAATTCCACGTATGCAGCTAGTTTTTGTTCATTGTTTGTGCAAACGAAAATATCAAAAAAAAAGTATGTAACTATGTACATTTATTCCCCTTTCTGCATTTTGGCATTCTGCAATTCAGGCATTCATTCATGCATACCGGTCGACGTCATCGTGTTGCGGTGAGTGTGCATTCCCTGTGGGGAAAATCTCTAGTTCTGAACTGGTGCGCTTCTAGTACATTTAGACCCAGTACTGGTTCGCGATACATCTCTTTCGCATGCAAGCAACTGGCGAATTTAACATGGCGATGTCCTAGGAAGTGTCAATTGCCCCCCGCTGCATCCCTTTTTCGATAGTTCCGAACTAGTCCTAAATTCTATAGTTCCGAACCAGTTCTAAAATCGATAGACGAAAGAAAAAAGTATCATGATTTTTCAATCTTTTTGGTTCTTCCGTGTGTGCGATTTTAAGTTATTTTGGAAGAAATGTGTTTCAATTTGAAATTTAATTTGTTTGAATGATTGTAAGAAATGTACGTTTACATACCTTTAGCTGTAGCTGAGTTAGCAGAGGTGCTCGCTGTTGTTTCTTAGATTCCAGACTGTCCCAAGATGTTGAAATGTTAACACAAATTTTAGTTTTGTATTACCAAGCTATGAAAAAGCATCTGCGAAGCACAGAATAGAAGCGTATTTGAACGAAAAAGCCGCCGAACACATATCTATGTAAAGTAAACAAGCCCCCTGCTGCATCCCTTTTTCGATAGTTCCGAACTGGTTCTAAATTCGACAAATAAGATCTAGTTCGTTCTGCATCCCTTTTTCTATAGTTCCGAACTATTTCTAAATTCGTCACTTTAGATATAGATTTCTAGTGAAAAAAATTAATTTTTTAAAAGTACCACTTTTCGCCGACTTTGGACTGGTGGGGATCTAGTTCCTATCGGACTAGTTCGTTTTTGGCGATAAAGACCTAGTACGGAACTAGAAATTTGATTCACTAGTCCGCGGTTTCCCTACAGGGTTTGTTCGCATACACATACATACATAATTATGTACATGTGCACATATTGAATGCGTTCATTCATTCACATGTACATAGCCACATGCGTCCTTGCTGGATACTTCGAGAATAGCCGTGTGTTGAAACTCGGCCGTTGCCAGGCGAAATTTCGGAATGTTGTTGGGCAGTGGTTTTGTTGTTTATCGCATTAATGTTTTGTCGCTCTACTGCCAGCATGCAAATAACTGCCAAAGCAGCAGCAGGCAGTCGCCAAGTTATGGTGGTAGTGGTATCGGTGCTGTCGCTAGTGGTGACGATAATTGCGGAAGGTTCTACACGGCAGACTGGCAGGATAATTGCCAAGCTGACGCTGGCAGCTAGTCAGCCAGCAGCAAAGGAGATGGTGGTGGCGAATGCAGTTTCGCTTGAAAACGAGCATACACAGGGATATACATGCTGGTACATACATGAATGCTTCGCATATCGTACAGAAGGTGCTCGAAATCAATGGAAATGAAATGCCAGCCGGGCACTGTGCTCCTATTCGACACCACACAGTTGCCGACGGCGCTTTTGTGTGCTCAGCACTCTGGCGAATTAAGTTATATATAATTCCATGCATACACACTTACATGTGTACGTATATACTCGTACATCAGCATTTTTGGACATGTGCATAGCGTTGACGATCATTTTCATAATGTTTATGCTGATGATAATTTCCAGGAAGGACGCTAAAAACAAGGACATCACCACCAATGTTGGCATTCTGTATTGTCAGCTGTCAATTGCCACAAGCACCAATAAGCGCAAAAACAATAACAACAATAGGAACAGCATTCATAACCATTTTACGCAATGCATTAATCTATGCAGAGTGTCGGTGCCAAAACGGGAGGAGGTGCAGAGGCTCGCTCCAGCAGCCACCACTCATGCCTGGCACAAGCTGCTTCGCCTCCAAACGAAAAACCAAAAAAGACAAACCAACTGCCAGCGGCAGCAGCATCACATCATTAACTCACTTCTCACTTTATGTTTTCAAACGCTGTTGGTACATATGTAGATACGATAGATAAGTATGTATGTAGCGTGCATTATTATCATCACAGCCAGTCATAATCCTGCTGGTGTCAGATTTCATAATTTAATTTCGAATCGAACAGATCGATTTGTTGCGTAAAGTTACGGAAATTTAATTGTCAGCTGACTGTTAATTTTGATGCGGCCCCAAGGGTGTTTGTAACGGTCCTTCGTGCGGTCTGATTGCTTCAATTCAGCCAACCCTACTTCGATGGTAGATCCAAACCATCCTAGGCGCATACATCTCGTCACTAGACACGAATAAAGCCGCGAGCTCAAAAGCTGACCGCGAAAAGTGGCACATAAAAAACCTCAGCGAAGAAAGATTGGTTGCATTCCAAAGCGTCGAAATACAATGCATAAAATATTTGACGGCGAAGAAAGACTTAAACCTATTTTCGCAGTCAAATATGTTTGCGGGTGTAACGGTATGTAAATTCCTTAAAAAAGATTTGGGGAATGATCCTGAAGTGACAGTCATTGGCCAAGTATAAATCTATGATAACGCTTCTTTCTTCGCCGTCAACTAGGTTACGCGTCTTTCTTCACCGAATTTTTTCTTAAGCGCCGTTTTTCGTAATATTTTTTTACGCGTATTTTTTCGCCGTCGAAACACTAGCGCGCCTTTATTCGTGTCTTGTGACGATATGCTTCCACGAGTTTTAACATCCGTCATTACAAATAAAAAAAAATAAAAAAAAAAAAACAATTAAAAAGCAAACAAAATTCATTTTCTCTTTTATTAACTTGTACTAGGTTGCCGAGCTAAGCTCGAAGTGCATATACTTTTTCAAGTTTTCAAGGTTTGTATATCAAATACTGGTAATTTGGATTACTTTAAAAAATTATTTTGGAAACAAATAAAAAAATATTTGGATTTTGATATCTATTAAGTAAATTTCTTACATTAAAATTTACATGGCAACCCTATTTAGAAATACGCTGGAATGAATAGTACATATCTTGAGCGTAAATGCACTGTGTATATATAAAAAAAAATGCTGATTGATATTAACAAATTAAAAAATTTTATTACACAGAAACGTGACAACCCTGATCGAAAATATTTTCGGACCACAGTTCTCAACAATACCTTTCATTTGATATCCATATTGCGAGGTTTAAGATAAATTGTGTAGAATCGAAAACAAGTGGCACTATTATCCTAAGGGATAACACTTTGTATATAAGGAAAGCATTGTTTACGAACCTCCTCTTGGTACCCATGAATAGTAATATTTTACCTTTCTTTCTAACCGAAAAAATTAAATAAATATGCGATTTAAAATAGGTGGCAACCCTATTAAAAATATTTTTGAATTTGGTATTTTTAAAATACCTTCCATTTGATAACCATATTGTGATGTTTTAATAAATTTTTAGGTAATTTCGAATAGGTGGCAACCTTATACGAGTTGTCTAATACCCAATCAGATAGTGTTAAAATCAAGGACCGTAAATAACAGTTACTTTTTTTCCAACAGCTAAACTTTGCCAGATATTTTTAAGTCGAAAATAAAAGTCCTTTCATAATAATAAACACACCGCTTATCCAAATTAAACAAGTTTAGTATCAACTGAAAGAGGACTAAACTAGCATTAAAACTGAAATATTTAAATGAGGAAAGCCAGCAGAATGCCAGCTATTGGAAAATATTTAAATAAAAAATGTTTTTTTAATTACCATAGAATAAACCTTCGGTCAGGAGTATGCATTTCTTTTGTATTAAAAAAAAAAAATTTAAATATAAGTGGTAGCCTTCGATCGTTCATTCTGTTTAAAAGTTATTTAAGTCCTCTTTCATTTGGTACCAAATTTGTTTAATTTAGATAAGCGATTTGTTTACTGTCGGAAAGACTTTTATTTCGAGCTTGAAAAATATCTGGCCAAGTTTAACTGTTGGAAAAAAATAGCTGATATTTACGGCCCCTGCTTAAAATGCGAAACATTATCTGTGTACAATATTTCATCAAATTCGTTAGAACCGTTTCCGAGGACCCTATGGATATATATGTATGTATACAGTGAAACCTCCCTTGGGCGGAACCTCACCGTCAGTCATTTTTTGTCCGCCCAAGAGAGGTCTCCGCTCAATGGGAGGGAAGCTTAGTTTGAAACTTTTTAATGTTTTAATTAATTGAATAGTGCCTATTTCTTACTTGAATAAAATATATTGATATTACATCGTTCAAACAAAAATGTGTATGTATTTTTTCAAAAGTGCATACTCCATTTATGTGCGTAAGTACATATTAAGTAATAACAAAATAAAAATAAATATTACATTTCAGTCCATATACTTCATAAAACCATAGATTCATTAGTTTTATTTTTAATTTTTTTCAGTGTCAGTACCTTTTTCATCGATAGTTTTCATGCTTTTATCAGTAACAAAATCCAACCAGAAATCTAAATTTTCGGTCCATGTATTTATTATTTTATCTATTGCTATAAATTCATCAGAATTGGTATTGGATTCTCCAAGGGTTTCTGATAATTCAAATAACGAACCTAAACCACCGCGCAAACCAAACTAAATGTGTGCATAAAAATCACATTTTATGCGGGAAGTGCCCCTTTTCCATTTAGTAGTCCGCCTATGGGGAGTTCGCGTCCGCTCAACGGAGGTTTTTGTTTGATTTGTTATGGAAAGAAATCTTAATGTCCGTTGATAAGAGGTTCGCGTCCGCTCAATAGAGGTTTTTGTGTAAATTGTATGCCAAATAACTGTCCGCGTCCGACCAAGAGAGTGTCCGGTTAAGAGAGAGTAATTTGTTCCGAAATTTATACTTAAAACTTGGTATAGGAAAAAATGTCCGCCCAAGGGAGATGTCCGTCTAATAGAGGTGTCCGTTAGGAGAGGTTTCACTGTACATGAATTGCTCATTTAATATAATAAGATATTAGGTGCGCATATTCTGGAAATTATAAGGAGAACCTTTTAAGGTAACAAAAAAAATTTTTTTTTTCTAATATGAAAAGGTGCTCAAAAGCTATTTGTACAAAAACTTTCTTGAAATTCAAGTTATCGTAAATAGGCGTTGTAGTTTTATGCGCTTATTTTGAAAGCTCCCAAAGACTTCTCGTCTTTTTACAGCGCGCTTTTGCCTCGTCGATATAGGGCCCTGCCTTGCAATTGCCTACCTAGCAAGAGTTATTTGTAGCTTGATATCCGGCAGCAGAATCGAGCTTTTACTGTATTTTCATGCCCCAGCTATTGGTAGTTTATTAAACTTTCCAGCAACAGATTGAAGAATATACAAGACAATGAGTCCCCTTTTCTGAAATTTCGTTACCTATCATACAGCGCGGTGATATCCTTCCCAATTAGAATGGAATTTGTCGCGTTGTAAATCTGTGGTCAATGATAGATACGCCAGACCTAGATGGTACAATGAGGCTTACAGTCTTTCACACATTATATAATGTTAAGAAGACTTATCTTGCGGTAATTGGCACAAACTAAAGTATCCCTCTTTTGTGTATTATATTCTTTGGGCATGTATTCGTCAGATCTGATTACTCTCAACCCAGCTTTTCGCGGAGTACTTCGCACAGATCAGACTGTATTACGTCGGATCCAGGAGATTTTTGTTCTAATGCCGCAATAAGCGTCTCTGCCAGCATCTGCAGCTTTTCGTATTCACACCTTTCTGTCCTATGTTTTTCCCTGCTTCTCCCGGTATCGCTTTCCCGGTATCAACTTTCATTCGCGTAGCTACCGGCTACAGGAGCTCTTTGTATGCTTCGCCACAAATTCCTTCGTCATACCACTTGTTTTGCAGCGAAGCGAAGAGATGTGATCCTTTTGCTCAATTATATCCAGGCGATGAGGAGTTACTTACTTAACCCGATTCAGGGTCGAGCTCGTACTTTTGTCGCGCTCCCTGGCGCTTTTTTTTCATTGCGCAAAGGCGCCGTGGAACCATAGCCTCACCAAATGCCCGAAAGTTGTCTTCCATCTATCACAAACGAGATTTATTTGTTCCAAATTTTTTCATCAGGGAACCGCAAGTGGCTTTGAGGATATGGTACTACTCACTAACAATTCCTAGGCTGCCACGGCTGGTTTTTATTAGAGCTGTAATAAAGCAGCCATATCTTGGGATAACGTCGAGGTTTGCCCAAAAATTCGATATGTACGGGTCCGACTGAAAAGCAAGTCTGTTCATTAAATCTTAGTTTGTAATTTTTCGCGAAGTTTTTCTTCTATGGCATCGCCGAAGGGCTTATTATTCACCTCTTCAGATTTTGCCCTATTACAAGAAGTAAATTTTTGATCACATCTGCTGCGTGAGTCAAATTTTATTTTTATTTATTTATTATTATTTATTTTTTAAGCTTATACCATGGATATGACTTGGCCAAACAATGGCAAACTTTTCAAACTGATTCGTGTTTATTAGATAACCAGATGCAAGATGCAGTATGACACAGCAGCGACGCAAAACGTTAACTTTGTTACCTTAAAAAATTACCTATTCGTCCTTTGTGAATCCAAAAAAATATATTATTTTTTAATTCTAAAGAAATTTCCTATTTCATTTCATATGTTTGAAATTACAAAGTCCTTTAAAATAAATCCTGACGTCAAAGAGAAAAAATAAAAATGCCACTTTAAATAAAAATTTATTTTATGGGGAAGAGCTTCTCAAACAATATAGAAGCAATTTTTTCCATTTATGTTGTTGAAAAGTAATGAACATCTAAATCCCGGGATTGTGAGATTGAAAATCGCGGGATCGTAAAAAACGAAAAATTAACATCCCTGTACAATGTGCATGCCCAATTAAATATATAAAAAAATTCATACAGTGGTCAAAAAATTATAGCCGTACCTCTTTTTTTTGCCAAGTTTTAACATATTATTTTTGTTTTTATTTAATTTTGGTTCTTTTTTTTATAAAAATATAGTTCATTCCATAACACACCCCGTGAAAATCCAAGTTTCCAACTTTGTGCAATGTTAAAAAAAAATTAAACAAGTTTTCGTACAAAATTTCGAGTTTTTTCAAATTCTAAAAAATCCACCGTAATTTTTAGCCATTTGAAACTTGTACTTTATTCTACTAGAATTCAATGGGCTACAAAACTGCATACTCAGAATCTAATTAAAAACTCGAAATTTTTACGTTTGTTTGTTGATATTTTGTTTTTTTAATTGCATAAATTTTTAAGGCAGTGTCACTCGATTGGTACATTTGTACAGATTTGTGCATTTTTATATTAGGCTATTGGTACAAAATAATTTTTGTTTGGGACAATTTTTTGTTTGTAGTTAAAAGATTGGTACAATACAGAATCTTCTTTTAAAAAATTTCAACAAATTATTTTTCGTGATTGGGATAAAAAAAATATTTGGGTATTCACACAATTGGGATCCGATTTGCACCGGAAAATACCCAATCGTGTGCCACTGCCTTTAAACTTTATTTATACAGATGTTGTTAAAGAATGAACTATAAAAAACTAACCAACATTAAATAACAACAAAAATAATATTTTAAAACTTTTCAAAATTTGGTGCGGCTATAATTTTTTCGACTGCAGTACATAAGTTGACTATGATTACACACAATGCCACTAATATTTGACTTACAAACAAAATACGGGCAGGAATTTCAAAATTTCAACCCTCTTTGTGTGAAATATTTTATTTTTATCAGCTTTTTTCTTTTAATCTAATCAATCTATGTTGAAATAAAATTTAAAATAAAAAAATTATTTTGTCATGATGTCAAGTTGTCTAAGCTAGCTAAGTGCCAGTAAAAAAATATGCTTAACAAAAGCAATCAACTCATACTTATCGACTATCGATTGAATTTATGTAAATTCTTGAATGATCGACGCTTTTCCATCAGTTCGACTCTTCGTTCGCTTCATTCTATCAAATATGTATATGAATGTATGTATGTACATTAAGGAGGAGCGAAATTACGATTTTTTTAAAATCGCTTTTGCAGACCTGAAGAAATTTGCCCAAAAATAAGGGAGGAAAATATTGTTTGCCTCATCGTTTAATTAAATTAAATTTTTTAAACAGGTGAAACCCTATTCAAAAACCTCTAAAAATATTCCTAATGATTAATCTAAACCATTTCTCAGTGATGAGAGGTCTCGCAAGGTGTCAGTTTTCATTTCATCAAATTTCAAATCTCCCTTTAAATTCAAAAAATAAAACCTGTGCACATCTATGTAGAATCCCAGTTATTTAATTTGAATTCTCATTTTGGAAATTCGAAATAGCGGTATTTAACTTATTAAATAATTTTAGTTTAGCCCTTTAAAATGGGGCAACCCTCAAACACATCAAAAATGTCCTAAATTGTCAAACTAAGTATTTCTTGAAGTTCTTTCATTTGACATCCATCGTTAATACTTCGTATAAAAAATAGTTCAATTAGACTTCTCAAACAGGTGGCAACCCTATTCAAAATATTTTCAAACTAATACCTTCTTAAACTTCTTTTGTATGACACCTTTATAACGATGTCTTATTCACTGTTGTTTTAATAACAATTTAACGATTTTTATGCATAAATCTCGATGCCTGGAGTTCAGGGTTACCAAATCTCATTTTTGCCACAACGGCGATTTAGGCGGTTTTGCAACGGGCCGATGGGCAGTTTTGCAAAAACATCGACGATATGTACCATCAGCTTATAATAGATATATGACGTGTATCATTATTTCGATTCATTTTTATTTTTTTTTTTATACTGCAGAAATTTGTATTACTTTTTATATTAGCCAAGGTCCCCTTAATATTATTCTTCTTCGTATTCGTGCTCGTCTTCGCATTATCTTCGTCTTCGGATTTGTGCATAAGTTAGCTAAGACTTCTGAAACAGCTGGCAACCCTCCTAAATACCTACATATTTCATGTGCCTGATGAATTAAGTTATATTTGATTTTTTAAATATGTAATAACCCTCATAAATACAATTCAGAAATAAAGCCTTTTTAATCCGATTTCAATTGAGACCGATATTTTTAATAATTGCTTTAACTTACTAAATAATTTGTGTTTACCTATCTAAACAGGTGGCAAACCTCTTTAATATTCTAAATATTCAAACTAGGGATATCTTACTACCTTGCTTTCACGTCATATTTTAATATTTCCTTTAACTTATACATACTTTAATTAAGTTCTAATTTTAAAACAGATGGCTACCCTATTTAAAACATTTTAAACCCAAAACCTTGTTAAACCATTTTCGACTGACAAATTGCGATACATATTTAAATTGTGTATCTAATTCCCTTAATTTAAGTTGAATTTAATTTCTAAAACATATGGCAACCCTCTTAAATAAAGTTCCGAGAAAAACATTTTTAACCCTTGTCAATTTATACCCATACCTTATTAATTCATTTGACTTATCAAAGGCCCGTTTACATACAACTTTGGCGTTGCGTTGGCGTTGGCGTCGCCAAGGTCTCCACATAACCAAAGTGTTGCCAGGACTTCAAAAATAAAAAAGCGAAATCGGCCAAATAAAAAAGCTAAATGACCCAAAAAAGGTTAAAAAAAAAGGCCAGCCTTTTCAAACTTTCATTAATTCCTATGTACAAAGAGATGGTACAAATGCACCACCGAGCAACAAAAATGTAAATATCTCGACAGCCAAAGTACATACGATCATGAAATTTCATAAAAGCCTTGTGCAAACATTTTTGAACACCATACCGTTTAATAAACCCATTTTAATAACAAAGGGCACTCTTTTTAGGGTCTGAAAACCCATGGTCCTTAAAGACAAAGTAGTGGTATATTTGTACCATGAAATATATTAATACATTACAGTACGACTACAATCGTGGATGTTTCAATTGGAGTGCGCATAGTTAAGAGCAAACCGTATATACACGCAAATGAAGCAGTCTAAACGGCGAAGTCGATTTCTATTTGACAAACTGTTAACTCGACATGAGTGCTTCAAAGCATACCTTCACCGATTCAAACACGAACCGGCACCCATATGCGACTACTGCGGAGGAGATGTAATAGAAGAAGTATTTTTTGAGTGTATGCGATTTGACAGTACCAGATGGAAGCTTCGCAACATATCTGGCGAGAGTTTCACACCTGAGTCACTCGTGGAGGCTATGCTACAAATCTGCGAAATATGGTCGGCAGCATGTGATGCAATAGCAGAGGCGATGACGGGGCTAAGGACCCCCGAATGGCTACGGCATAGTAGCGGCGACTAACTACCTTTCTCCCTCACGATGTAGTGTTTGATGTCATTCCCGTGGGGTGGGGAGTTCTAAGGAATAACATGCTTTTCTTGGTTTTATGGGGACACTTGAGAGGCATCAAAATATAAACAGAACGAGTTCGCTGAGTAAATTTCGTCGGATGGAGCGATGCCGACGCGTGACATTCGCTTAACATTTCGTCGAGTAAAACTGAACCGGTACAATAATTTAGTGCAACTACAAACATTGTGGACGTATTCTACATACGTGAAAAGTGTAATTTCACTCCACCTTAATGTGCACACCTTGTCATTTTCTCAATATGTATGTATGCTAAATTGTATAACATCGTGTATTTGTGTCATCATTCAAATAATATCCAATTTGTTTGGTGTGACAACAGTTCGCACTTTTCTTACTTCCCTACTTTGTTTGTTATTCATTTGTGCTGAAGTTCTCTGTTGTGTTGTTTGTGTTTTGTAAAGAATAGTCTCCTTAACAAATTCATGAAATTTGCATAAATAATACATTGCGAAATAACAGCTCAGATACAACAAAAGAAACAATAACCATTCAACTAAAGTGACAAAATTTCCAATGACAGGTAATAGAAATACTTAGAACGACGGCTGTTTGACTGAAATGGTCATATACAGGCGTCCATAGCAGAGCGGTGGTCAATCATGCAGAATTTTCTATTCGCATTTTTTTCAAAGTCGGCTTTCGAGAAAAACCGGATTTTGTTTCACATCCCAGCAAACATTGAGTTTAGTTATCGATTAAAGATTGATTAGAGAACTAGCCACTTTCTCCAATCTCAAATAGTTCTCGACTCCAGAAAATATTAATTCTCCCCAGAAGATAATTTGGGTAGGCCTTCTCAAGTAAAGCCATTCTAAGAGGCCTATTCAAGAAGGGCTGAAAAAAGTGCCTCCTTGCATGCCTTCTAGAAGGGGTTATCCATTTACAATTTACGCGAATGTATAAATTTATATTATTTAGCATTACAAATTAATTTCAATAAATATTTGGAGATTCAATAACACATATTTGATATAAACCTTAAGAAAATAATTCAAAGATGTATGATTTTTATAAATTAAAGAAGCAACATTAAAATAACTTCTCCAAAAGGCCTTCATATAAAGCCCTTCTGGAAGGCCTTCCATAGGTAGCGAAATAAGAAGCCCTTCAATTTGTGCCACTCCATACAAAAAAGAAAGGAGAAAGGAATGTATAGTGGAAAGACTCTTGACTCTCAGGAATGCCTTTCGGGAGGGCTTTTAACTCCTGAAATTATCTTCTGGGTATCTACTGGGTTCGAAATAAAGGATTTAGCTCCACAATATTTGTAGGAGCACTAAATTATTGTTTCGGCTTAGTTTTATTTGACGAAATGTTAAGCGACGCAGAAGATAATTTAGGTAGGCCTTCTTAAGTAACGCTATTCTAAAAGACCAACCTAAGAAGGGCTGAAAAAGTGCGTCCTTGCATGCCTTCTAGAAGGGCTTATCTATTTACAGTTTACAATAAACATTTTATGTTGCAATAACACATATTTGATAAAAACCTTAAGTAAATACTTCAAAAATTCATGATTTTTACAAATTAAACAACTTTAAATTAACTCCTCCAAAAGGCCTTCTGACGTACGTCCTATAAAAGCCCTTCTGGAAGGCCTTCCATGGGTAGCGAAAGAAGAAGCCCTTCAATGAAATTATCTACTGGGTCTAATTGAATTCCAATGTTGATCTCTAATGGGATTCGAATGTGAATTTCAAAGTGCTCCGAGTGTAGTTTTGCCAAAACAAAACTTCTATGGAGGTGGAGTAAAAGTGTAGAGATCTCCATTTGTGTCACAACATTAAGAACCAGAACCCGATTTGGAGGAGTAGCTCGGCCAAACACGAAGAAAACGTTTAAGCGCAAACATTCATTTATTGGAATTAAAGATTATATACTGTTCATCCGCAGATAACCTAGGATATATGTAATTTTAAAACTTCGATAAACTCAAAACTTTTATTGAGAGGTCAAGATTTCTATGAAATTAGATATTCGAAAAATCAAGATTTCACAACAATCCGTCTATATGTATGTATATGTGTATACGAAAAAACCGGTGCAAATCGGTTTGGAAAAACCTAGCCAATCACCCCAATAAACCCACATACTCACACAAATAAAATTGCTACGAAGGTCTTCCCTGCCCTAATTTCTTTTCGCTGCCGCTGCTGCTGCTTCTGCCACTTTTGTTGTTCTGCTTGCGCTAGAATTAGCATCACGTAACCAGCGCTGCTTTAGCGGCTTCTACTTAGCTCATCATCCTCTTGCTTACATACCTCATCCACATCTCCAAAGATCACTTGCTTACTTCTCAGCCTTCATCCCTGCGGACTCCTTAAAATCCCATTTGCATTTCATATTTTTTATTTACCTTTTGAAAATTTTCTTCAAAATTGCCTGCAGTCAATTGGTATTTTTGTATCCTTTTGTTGTCGCTCATCAGCTCACTTCGCTTCCCCGCTCCGCTTTTGTTGGCCGTCCAAGCACACAGCATTCATTGTCTTGATGTCGAAAATTGCATTTACGTCAAAGTATCAATTTGTGTGTCATTAAAATAATTTGATTTCTTTGTTATTTTTTTGTTGTTCGTTGTGTTGGTTGCAGTTTCTCTTCGTGTTTTCGTAAAATATTTTCTTGCATGAAAATAATACTTTGGTTCTACTTGAATCGGATAAGAAGTGGAAGGCGCGCTGCCTCTGTTTATGTTGCCCTTGCCCGAGGCCAGCGCATGTATGTAATTAGGGGTATGCAGAGAGAAGTTTGTTGTTAGCTGTTATGCAATTTAAGGTAACCTTAAACGCTGATGGCAGGATGACACGGTTGAATGATACAAATTTTGGATCCTAATGATGTGTGATTACTTACTTAAATTGATACTTACGTGCATACATACATACATACATATATTTTATAAACCCTCACTTATGCATTAAGCAAACGTGTTACATTCAAAAAAAAGTCATAGGTCGAAGAAATTCTTGACGGGTCTCAAGTGCTCATTTTTGAACTAAATAATGCAATTTCGATCACTTTAACTACTTATGTATGTGCTTCGAAAAACAAAATGTTCTCGGAGCATTCACATATATCTAATCCGTTAACGTTATTCTTCGTAGCTGTACATAACCACTGTAAAAAAAGTTTACATTTAAACCCCAAGCTTTAGCAGAAAAACCCCTGTTATTTAAGTAAAAATGTGTATTCATTTAGCAGCCAAATGAGATTAAAACAAAGTAAATAACGTAAATTATTTCCAAATAATTTCATTTGCTTAACTCCAGTGAATGTGAACATGAATTGCACTTATTGACTACAATAGTACATACATACATATCTACTTATATATACTTTCAATTTCTACACGTACATTAGGGTATGCCAGATTTAATCTTAGTTACCTCACATATCCATCACACTAAAAATACCTGCTTAAACCGCTTTCCCTTCTTCTTTCAGGGCCGGATCAAAGTGTCGTATGACCCGCATGGGAAACCAGCGAGACAACTCTAAAAAGCGCACCCGCGAACGGATCCAGCGTGACCTACCAGCCTTACCCGGTTACAGTAGATCGCCTCCGGACTGACGACCCTCTTTGTTTTCCACTCATTGGACCATTGAAATATCCAAATTAAGAGCGCTGGTCAAAAAAGACAGATAGTAGCAAAGACTACTACAACAACTAGAGCTACAGTAATATAGAGATTTCCTACGGCGTAAGAATCCCACAGAAAGGACAAACAAATAGTGCAGCTTTACCCTGCAGCATTTAACATATGGTACGTGCTTGTACGGAACCCACTTCACTAGAACCCACCACTGGAAGGCACCCAGCCAGTTCGACGTAGTTTTGCCAACTCTTCAATAATCGAATATCAAGGATCCGGCCGAACTTAGACTTTCTTACTTGTTGGTTTTCAGTTTCTGTACTTCTATGTGCTATGAAATAGTTGGTCACATTATCTTTGCCACTTTGGACTTTGTTGCCAATTGCGGTTGTCTGCGCCGAGAAAAAGAGCTGGCTTCGAGGATTTGTCCGTTGTTCAATAGTTACCGAGGATTTCGAACGGGAGAAGGTTAGGCTGCTTGCATAAGTCATCAATTCCATTGTCGGACGCATTGCAATTTTTTTCTGGATTGTGTCTTTTCGGGATTTACAGTTGTTAGGGTTTTATCTTGTCTGAATAATGTGTTATTTGCAACTTATTTGGTCGGGATTTCGTTATGTCTACATTATGTCCTGTCTGGATTGTTTATTGAATGGATTTTTAAAAAATGTTTGGATCTTTTCTTGTCGGGATCTTTGAAGTCGGGATTATGGAGTGCTCCCACTATCATCGATAAAATAGCCTATTTGTATCCAAGAGCTGGCTTGAAAATTTTTTTAAGCCTGGGATATCCTATAAAAAAAACAAAGAGAAAGGTTTGGAAATATAGTTCTCTATGAATATTTAGATATTTAGAGAGTAATACGGATAACGCATCAAACAAAGATGCTTTCGGCTTACTCGCACTTCCGCCAGGATAGGAGTAAAAATAAAATTGGATTTGGTTTTTCAAAAATACAGGTTTTTCCACAAACCAAATTTGGCAGGATATGAAGGAAATTATTTTAAAAAGACGACATACGCTGATAGTGCTGCTTGTCAGCAACGAGAGAATCCCCTTTTTAATGTTCAGGAATACCGTAATGAACATACATACACATGTCCTTGATGCGTGTATGTGTGTATTTGACTGTGTACACATTTTGCACGATTTCGCTTTAATGTCAAATGCACGGCTCAATGCATTTACTAATTACTTGGCTACCCCTTCATGTCTAAAAGCAAATAAACCTATAGCCGATCAGCAAACATACTTGCCTACACTCACCCATAAATACATATGTATGTATGTAGCTAGTTGGAAATGTGTGATGCCATTACATTGTATATGTATGACTTATATATATATCTGGAGAATGACCACTCAACAACAGGAATGCGCCATAAATAACAGCTTTTATTTGCACAAATTGACAGCAGCCAATTTAATCTTGATGGCCAGTTGGCATATATTGTAGAAGTAAATAACAGCAGGCAGGCATGCGTGCATGCGAAAGGATAATAGGTACATATAATAGTTGGAGAAAAGAATAAAGGATAAAATATAAGGCAACTTGCAAAATTCTAAGTTGTTCGCAATTTGTATGATTCTCCATTGTATGTGTAAGTGCATAAATATTTGCTTTGCTTGCTTTTCTGATATGCTGCGACTGTTGGTGACGCTGACAGCGGACCACTATTGACATCTCAACAATTGAGAATTTATGTTTTTTTATTGTGGTTGAGGTGGAAAGTTTGGTCATTAGGCGTGTCGCCGACTAGGTGTAAGCGAAACTATTATTCTTTTTCAAAGTATTTATTTAAAACTATTTATGCAAACTGCGTAGTATTTGCGTATTTAGTAGGAACTTCATTTCTAAATTAAAGCTGCTCTATTTCTTCGGTGGTACTAAGAAAGGACTAGTTATGGCAGCAGAGGAATGAATAGCACTGAACACCTCTGAAAGGAAAGAAAAACAGGCTAAGTAAGTTAATGCCTTTATTCTTGACATTTTAAAAAGCGCATATAAATGTTTAACAATCGGAAGAGGAAATATTTTTTCCCACTATTCCATTGCATGTCCCTGGGCGTATTTTTTTTTTTTTGGGGCCCATTAAGCATCCTTCTGCACTACGGCACTTACCGTCTTCATACTTGAGGAAGCTTTAAAGTCCATCTGCAGGCTAAAAATAAACATATTTTCATATAAAACTGAGTGGTCACTTCACGTGGCACAAACAGCTGTCTGTGATAGGCGTACATGACAACTCCATTAGCCCATCCTGCATCGAAGAGCTTCTGTCCTGCCTTTGCAAGAATTAGGTATGGGGCATTTTGGCGCGATGTGTCGGGCGATGAAGACTTGGGCTCTTTGATGTTCGAAAATGAGCTTAGGTTTATTCGTAAATCGTACATCTTTAAAACAGGTTTAAAAGGACATGACAACAGTGCAACGGATGGCATGTAGTCTGAGAGCTGTTTTTGCACGGGTTGTTTTGTGCCTGGTTCCAAAAAAAAAATGAATACTTCTCCTATGGATAGGCTACTTACCCATTTCGTAACTACCGACATTTTAACATATTCGCAAAGATGTGCGAGCTGCTTCGCTGTTGACCAATGCATAAGAAATTCAATTACCGACCTTTTTCCGTATCGCTAGCTTAGAGTTAAACCTTGTTATGTCCAGTTTTTCGAATTTCACAAGAAAGCAGAAAAACTTCCCAAACTCATTTTCTTCAAATATTTTGTAAAACTTTGATGGCAGCATTGTTGCGTAATCAAAAAAAGACATAACTTCTTGCGAATCGGCAGAAACTAACACAAATTTTTTGAGTTCTTTGAATTTATCGGATTTTCGGGATTTCTCTCGACTTAGCAAATTTTCATTTCAGTGCATAGAAATGTGCAGAAATAAAATAAGTAATTTGGTCTATTAGGAAGGGATGCCGTTTTAATTTGGCTCACTTCCTGCATCAATATTAAAATTTTCATAAAAAGTGGACTTATCTACTTCTCACTCTAAATAGCGATATCATTTGTATACATATCTGATGTGGACAACTTTTTTTTCTAAATATACTTTCAAAGCAAATGACGCCTTTCCAAAAGTTTCTGCCACTACAACAAATCAAAATATACATAAATATGTATGTATGTACATTAGGCTGGGTCAGAAAAGTCTAATTTTTTTCAAAATCATTTGCGAAATATTTTCGGAATAGGATTTTTGAAGGAAATTCAATTTTTGTATATGACGAAAAATGCACAACATAGTCAATGAAAAAACTGCCAAAAATCAACGGTACTTTGTAGTATTAGAATTTATTGGCATACCCAAAAATTTTCATAAAGAAGTGTAAAATTATGATAAAAGTTTTTTGATTTTTTTTTTAATTAATGGTTAATTTTGTAGATTGTACTATATTTGTATAAAAAGATAACTGAAATCAAATAATAAAAAAATTAATTGTCAAAATTTGTCACTAAGTGGGTGGCATATAAGCAATTAGCTTTAAATTGCGTCACTGAGTTTGGTGTTACACACATTCAATTAAGTTGAAACAATTAGTGTTTAGCAGCTGATACGCTTTTTATTTTGTTTCTGAAAAGTTTTTTCTGAAAAAAATTGATAGATTTTCAACTTTAAATAAAATTAAATATATTGGTGTATAATAGAAATACTGAACTTTTCCAGTAAATACAATCAAGTTTTGATTGATTGATTTTTTTTTTAGGAAAAATAAGTGTTTTTTTCTATTTGATTTAAATGACATTTAATTTTTCTAATGTTTTCTTATTAAACACACTTCACAGGGTTGCATGAGCAATTTTACGACAATTTGGTGCCAATTAGTTACCAATTGCCAGCTAATTGTTTGACTTTCTATAAGGCAAATTTGGTTGCAATTAGGGGTTTAATTGCCGAAATGCTCTCAATTAGCCAATCGGGTGGCTGTTTGAACATACTCTAATCTTTACGATTCAGATATTTTTAACGATCTTTTTTTTTACAGAAAACTAAATATTTTACAATGTTGCAAACATTTAAATGCATTTCATCTTAACATTTTGCGAAAAAAGAAAATAAACTTTAAATTTTTTATATGTTCGAATTTAGCATTGAATAACCTTTGGAAAATAGAAACTTTTGTTACAGCCTTCAATGGTCTTTAAAAATTATTCCGATACGTTGACGCAAAAACGGGTCATAAAATTTCAAAATTGTATTTCCTGTGTTATTTAAATGGAAAATACAAATTTGCGATGAGCGACCTCTAGATCTTAATATTAAAGGTTGCGCTTTTGACCGGCGTCTTTTTTCATTCTCTCGAAAATATTTCACAAGCGATTTTGAAAAACAAAAATTTAATATTTTTCGAACCAGTCTAATGTCCATAATTTTTTTTATTATATAAAAACTTTTTATTTTCGCTTCAGTATGCCATTTTCGCATCAGAACTAAAAACAAACACGCTTTATCGCTTCACTAACAGCTCCCGCCTGTCACTTTATACGGTCACATACACACGCACGCAGCTAGCCTTCGCTATGCTGATGTACTTTTTATGTTCACGTATATACATTACACATATTAACACAATTAACCATCGAGTAAATAATGCCATCAGTAACATTTACATAACCCATCAAAGACTGCGTCCTTAATGTGCTTATCCTTGAAATTCGCTCCATTGTCACAGCATCCGTAGGATCAGCAGGCAAAAAAATAAAATATTTGCTTTAAGGAAACAAAAAAGGAAGTGGTGTCAAACGAAGTGAGAAGCAGGCGTGTTGTGTGCAAAAGCTTAAGCTCTACTTTTGGCTGCTAAATTAAAAAGCACACACACACACATATATATATGCACACTGGCATACTTTTGACAATACACTACTCAATGTAGATTTACTTTGCATATCTTCTTATTCTTTTTTGTCTATTTTTTCTTGCGCACATTTGCCATCATTGCCACCGGTGCACACTTTCAACAACAGCTGCATTTTTTTTGTAAGCGAGCGACAAAAGAACGCTAAACTCTGGCAAAATTTCCTTTTAGCTACTTAAGCAACCCTATTGGTAGGTGGCAATAAACTTGTGATTAGTTTAACGGGAATTAGATACAAAAATCAATTTAAATGAGTAATTATGCGAGGTATTTGCGTTATATATATATATTTATTTAAAATATAAGTCACATATAACGGGTGATTTTTTAAGAGCTTGATACCTTTTTTTTTAAAAAAAACGCATAAAATTTGCAAAATCTCATCGGTTCTTTATTTGAAACGTTAGATTGGTCCATGACATTTACTTTTTGAAGATAATTTCATTTAAATGTTGACCGCGGCTGCGTCTTAGGTGGTCCATTCGGAAAGTCCAATTTTGGGCAACTTTTTCGAGCATTTCGGCCGGAATAGCCCGAATTTCTTCGGAAATGTTGTCTTCCAAAGCTGGAATAGTTGCTGGCTTATTTCTGTAGACTTTAGACTTGACGTAGCCCCACAAAAAATAGTCTAAAGGCGTCAAATCGCATGATCTTGGTGGCCAACTTACCGGTCCATTTCTTGAGATGAATTGTTCTCCGAAGTTTTCCCTCAAAATGGCCATAGAATCGCGAGCTGTGTGGCATGTAGCGCCATCTTGTTGAAACCACATGTCAACCAAGTTCAGTTCTTCCATTTTTGGCAACAAAAAGTTTGTTAGCATCGAACGATAGCGATCGCCATTCACCGTAACGTTGCGTCCAACAGCATCTTTGAAAAAATACGGTCCAATGATTCCACCAGCGTACAAACCACACCAAACAGTGCATTTTTCGGGATGCATGGGCAGTTCTTGAACGGCTTCTGGTTGCTCTTCACTCCAAATGCGGCAATTTTGCTTATTTACGAAGCCATTCAACCAGAAATGAGCCTCATCGCTGAACAAAATTTGTCGATAAAAAAGCGGATTTTCTGCCAACTTTTTTTGGTAATAAAATTCAATGATTTGCAAGCGTTGCTCGTTAGTAAGTCTATTCACGATGAAATGTCAAAGCATACTGAGCATCTTTCTCTTTGACACCATGTCTGAAATCCCACGTGATCTGTCAAATACTAATGCATGAAAATCCTAACCTCAAAAAAATCACCCGTTATAAGGAAACAAAAATTTCCACTCCACTTTCCCATTAACAATTCACAATAGAGCAGTTTTTTCACTTAGCAACACTACCCTTCAGGTCGTGTATTTTTTAACCGTCCTGGCTGGACTCAGTTCAATAGTCGAGTTTGTGTTGTTGCTTTGCGTGTATTTTGTCATTTAAGCGAGTGTTCTTTTGTAGCTCGGTTGCAAAAGAATGCACCTAACTATACTTACTTATATGTACTTGTGCAAATTTGTCAGCTTTCGGCTCAAGTGGCTGACGCTATTTTATTTATCTAGACTCGCTTGACATCCTCTGCTCGTCCTCTCAAAGCCACAGTCAGCTTAACTTCAATATGCCCTTGGCTTATAATATACCGCATTGTTGTTTTCTTGCTTCCTCTGCATACTCATGTCACATTTCCTCGCACTACAGCTTCTCTTCCTTAAGTATTTACTTACTCTGCACGCTCCTCCACCCACCTCGATGCTCTCTACTCCACTCTACTTGACTGCTATTAAAAGTTCATTTTGTGCCTGTCGGAAACGGAAGTGAAAACAATTATCTGCAGGAAGGTGTAACATAAATCCTTCAGCCATCAACATTAAGTTAACACATGCGATTTTCGAAAAAATGGTAAAATTTCGTTGTTCCTTTGACTACTGCCATATCTATTTTGCTGTCGAAAAAGTAACCCACATCCTGCTCAGCACATGCTAAAGTCAGTGGAGATAATGTGGTTCTCTTCTAGTACTTGTTATTCTACTTTCACCGCTTTTATTCATCAGTCATCTGCCTCCTTTTCAGCCTGGTTCTATTTAAATGACAGTTCCACTTGAGTTGATATCCACCTTCTTCGAACACTTAACCACGGCTTTATCAACTTGCCTACCTCCTTTCCGTGCAACTTATTCACTTGTCTAGGATGTACAAATATTTGATAGTGTGCGCATACAATCTTGACAGGTTTAAGTCGATACTCTTCTTCAATCAGTGATGTACACCTTGATTATTTTGTGCCTTGAACACATATACACTTTCTTGCCTGTACTTTGACCTACTTTTGGGCGTGGGCTTGCTGTAATTCTCATGCAAACTACTTGCGAAGAATAGGACCACATCTTGAGTGCATTTACTATCGAAATTGTTTCCTTTCCACATAGGATAAATCACCAAAGTAAATACAATGCTTTTATAATATAAATAGGGACCCAAAGGAATGCGAAGTCCGACAGAAAAAGATCTGATTTATAAGTTCAGGGATTGCAACAAAACTTCCTCGGATGACTTTCAGTTTTTTTGGGTAAAGCTGAAGAATATCTAGCATAGTCAGTTTGGAAGATATACCTTTCCGTATATTAATTACGGCCGTTTTCCATAACTCGTTTCATCGTAGAATTACTCGATTATAGTAGAAGGTCGAATCAATGTTCAGTTTGGGGCAACTCTTGATAAACTCTTCCTTTACAGACCAGTAATCAGAAATACTTCAAAATGAGGTCAGTTTCGAGTACCCTACACCTGACATTAGGGGTTTTCGAAATATTTTTCCTTTTCGTAAGAAAACTATGTCGTAAGAGACCTGCTGCAATCTCAATTTTCAAAGGATAATAACTTTCCTTTCCCATCAAGTGGCTGAATGTGCGTACTACCGCTCGATTTAATGGCTTTATAGACCAGTAACCCACAATTAATTCTACTAGTGTGAGCTATGAAATATCTTCTCACAAAAAAAAAACAATTTGATAGTAATTCTCAACATTTTTCTGCTAGAATGCACATCACAAATTAGAGCAGAAGCTTAACCTGAAGTTAACAGAAATATCAGCGTGAAATATGTATTTCATTGGTGGGGTGCAATAAGGCCCGCGGAAATAACGCCCATGGGTTAAAAAAGGGAAAAAGAAATAAAGCCCACGGGCGTTATTGCCTTTTAGAAAAATAAATTTAGCCTGCGGGCTTTATGGCCTTTTCGAAAAAGAAATTAAGGCCGCGGGCTTTATTGCCTTTTGCCGTTGGGCATTATTTGCCTTTCGATATGGCAATAACGCCCGCGGGCTTCATTTCCTAAAATATGAAATAAAGCCCGCGGGCGTTATTTCATCTTTGTCTTAGCTCTTGTCTCCATTTTAGAATATGTACATCCAAAATCCCCTGTTCTAAATAAAAACTAACTAATATGATAACATTGAACTAAATATTTGTTTTTCTTAATTATACGAAGAAAATGAAAATCGATAATTGCAGTGACCACTGAGTAGAAAATTAGATTATTATAAATTTTTGCATTTTGGGCATGGCGCCGCCCACTTATGACCACAAACGCGTATATCGGTAACCGATTTATCAATTTCTACCAAACTCGGATATACGAAAAATCCGATATTTCAATAACTGAGGACACTAATTTACACTAAGCTAATACCTACAACAATCTCTTAACAATAAATAAGAATGTTATAAACTTTTAGGTAGTTTAAAGAAAGTTGGAACGATGACAGTTGATTCCTGCGCCGGGTATATAAAATTCGGTTTCGCCCGAACTTATACTTGTTTACTTGTTTTTTGTAATATATTTTCTTCCATATAATTCAAAATATACCCTTCATGCTTACTTAATGTTTTACAATTAGCTTCTATTATAAATATGGCACTTTTGTGTAGGGATACCAATTGTTGTCAATACACTTTCCTCCCATGGCTAGGTTCCCTTCAATTTCACGCCAATTTCTTAACACAATACCATTTAAACTCGCATTGTGAAGCTGGAATGATTGATTTTTGTTATTCCATCGCTTGTTTGGAAACCTGGGAAAAGGAAGCCAACAATAATACAACTAAACCGTATACAGTTTATTGTTTGTTTATGTATATGTGCAACTTAATGATAACGTCACCAAAAACTTATGGATGGGTTGGTTTAAAATCTCTTCAGTGAAAATAGCGGCCCATTACTAACTGCAAGAAACGTATGTCTGAGAATAAAGGACGCTAGTTTCAGCCCACGAAGGCTTATTAAAAAGCTGTATGTATTTTAATTTTTAAAATGCATCAAAAATTACCGTGGTGGGCAAAAGTAGACAGAAGTTGGCACCATAATTCGTAAATTAGAGTACCGAAGAATCTTTCAACAAAGAAGGTGGATAGGTAGACGAATTGTTTGAAATCTTTTTTCTTAACACAGGCTTAGGGAAAAACTCTATAATCTAAGGAAAAATATTATTTTTTTTCTTTTCCATCCCTTTAAGAATACTTTCGCATTCTAACTTAAAACTCACTCCTTTCAGAAGAATTTCTATAAGCGCACTTTGGTTACTTCTCTATGCAAAATAAAGCAAGAAAAAATCAACCAATTGTGCTGACACATTTTGTAGATATTTCATTTTTCATACAGATTGCTACGCTGTGTGTCAACCTCAACCTGCCTCATTTTTCATTTGAGCACATTCAAACGCAAAAACGGCAGCGGGCAAAGAAATAAATACGCGTCATTTTGAAAAAATTTTGGCTGTTTTTCTTTTGTTTATTTACTGTTTATTATTTTTTTTATAACACTATTTAACAAAAACCAATGAAGTCTAGTTTTCAAACTTTATACAAGATTTGAAAAATTCAAAAAATATTCATCAACATTTTAAACTTTTTTTCAGAGTATAAAAATATCTAAGTATGCAGTTTTTATCACAATAAACTTATGTAAGTATAGTTAGAGTAGCAGGTAGTGTTGTGTATTTTTCTCCATATAAAAAATGTCCTACATATTTTGTATGGAAGAAAATAAGTGACACCGTAAGCGAAAAAAATTGCCAAAAATTAAGAGTAAGTGCTAGCTACTTCAAACTGGCACTTTATTGATCTAAAAATTAATGAGCTATACAACTATTTACCAAAAATTTTTCTAAAAATTCGAATTAAAAAGTTTGAAATTTTGGAGAACACTTTTTTGAATATCCCTATTTATTTTCTTGCCACTGTATATGTATAAATACAACATACGCAGTATACTTTCAATTTTAATTTTTCATACTCTTTCCTCCGTTTATTCCCCAGCAGCAAATACAAGTTATAACTAAAGGTAGCGTTATTTTTTTTTCTCGCATACAATTACAAATACAAATACGTACATCTCCATGTACATAAATAAGCATGCTTTTGCACATAGCAACAACAGCCAACCCTTTGATCTAACATTTGTTTTGTTCACTCTTGTCGCTTTCAAAGTGGTTACTCGCCCATTTAAGCCATTCTAGACTCATCCATCAAACCGTCGCTTTGCTACAAATAACAAATTGCAACTCTTTCCACGACCATTTATATTTTTACATATATGTATCTGCGTTACTATTGTTCTGCTCCAGCGAAATAGCACACCTTTACCTTTGCCTCAATGCCTTGGAATGCCTCCTGCATTTTGGTGTTGCTTTTTGTATGCCTTCAATCATATTTCAGCCGAATTTAGTCTTCATCGTTTTAGGCGTGTATCGTTTAGGCCTTTTATGCATGTGTATGTGTGCGCCTTTGTGTTGAAGTCATCTACAGTTTCGACCATCTGTGCATCCAATTATGGAGAATTTCTTCATTACTCGGTCGGTTGGTCGATCGTCCTTTACTTTTGAGAAATCGCTCAATTCGCCTTTGAATTCTTTATTAGAAAAAATCTCTATCAGTGTTGTTTTGAAGCAAAAAAGTTTGCGTTTACAGATACTCTTAGAAGTGCCAGGTTGAGCCCATTGCGTTTTAATTAGAACTCTAATTGTTGAATGGGTTTTGGTTTTTTTCTTTTGTTTATTTTAGCTCTTCTTTGTTCAATTGCTAATCCCTAGCGTATTATGTTTTTTTGTTCAGGCTTTTCACTGGTAAATGCTTAAATGAAAAAGATGAACAAGTGATTGAAAAAAAAAAATGACGGGATGGCAAGAGAGGAATCTGTAAATGCCTTCCTGCGTTCGTAACAGTTGGTTGGCCTCAGTTGGACTCCTTCGAGACTTTCATTTTAGAGTAACTAAATTGAGAAATCAGTAAAGACTGGGTAGTGGTAAAGTAAAGAAACCAGATCCAGAGCTAACTCACTGAATATTTAACCAGACATATTAATAAGCTGCGTTCTCGCATTTACCGGATTGGTCAGCACACAGAAACAGTATTGGAAACGCTGAGATATCAGAGTACATTGTATGTGATTATCCTGCCTTGGTCAGAAAAATACAATACATTTCAATTTGTGAAGACCATGTTATTAGGGTTCGTTCTTTGCAGGTTTATTAGGAAAACTGACGACATATGCTTGAACATTGCGGATAATGGTGAAGAACTTTAACGCCAACTTTGAGCAAAAACTTAGATCTTTCTTACTCAACCGTATAAAAGAGTGCTGACCCCTTAACCGTGTGATTGACTTCAGGATCTATTATTATTATCATTAATTATATTATTCACTCAATGATACTTGACAAGCTAGAATTCTTCATAATTTTAATCCTTCTAGAAGTAAAGGAAATTAGTTTGTTTTATGAGGAACGAAAAGTCTTAGGCGAGCTTAAGACCGACAAATACTTATACGTGAAATAAGTATTGCCAATGACAGTAGATAGTTACTTTTTAGAAAGCCCATTCTTTTGACATACAAGGAGCAGTAATAGCCCCCATTACCTGAGGAAGTCGAGGTTCTACCTGAAGGAATGAAGGAATAGAATAATTTCTTCAGCTCAATGAGGTTTGTCTTGAGCCGCAGTTAAGGGAGTAAAATATGTAAAGTTGCTTCATGAGAGATTAAAATGATAGATAGGAGCGTTCTAGTTCATCAAAATTGCAGTTTATTGATATTCCGATATCTTACCAATACCTGTATTTAGACACCAATTCATTTAGAACATACGTATGTATGTACATATTGAATTTACATTGAGTTAGGGCGTTCTTTAACCGAATTCTGAGATAGGGCGTTCTTCAACCAAATTATGAATTAGGGCGTTCTTCATCCATTTTCTGAGATCCTTTGCTCAGCCGTCAATATGCATTCAATGGAATCGTGTTGAAATCTGGTGATTTATGGTGTTCTGCTTAGCCAAGGATATGCTAGATTACGATTTGTCTCAATAAATCATGGCGTGACTTCCTGTATAGCTACGAAAGAGATGTGCCTACTTTTTTATAAAAATAATCTCCGTTTTAAAGGTTATTTTGTGACGTGATACACTGTAACCTCGTAAGTTATAAATGGATGAATCAAATGTATTCGCAGGGAACCTTTTTATTACTCAAAGAGGGGTGGACATTTGATTGGCGGCGGTGAGGTTGATGATGATAACACAATTAAGGTAGCCAATTCAGATGTAAGGTAAACTTACAGTAAAAGTGCAGTAAATAATTAATTAGTTCCCAATAAATAATCACGCCAATTCAGTGGTATTAACTATTTTCTGGCATTTCGCTAATTACCAATTTCTTCTAACTAAACCCCACAGCTGTACAAATTGGAACATCAAAATCAAGTTATCCTAATTAGTTTTCCTGACAACATTTTAGCTTTTTAATTTTTGACAGTTGTTAACTTTTTCTTTATACCATTCACTCATTCACAATTATGTTTTATTAAACCTTTTTATTACTAATTAAACTTTGTGTTTTCATTAACTGACAACCGTATTAAAATTTCGTAATTCCTAAAAACTTTCAGGCAATGCGCACAATACACACTTACATTTATATGTATACATGTGTATACACATCCATATGCAAATTTCTATTAAAAACTAATTTACCAAAATTTACAGCTTCTCTTTTACGTAACATACTGGCTCGCGCATTCATACATACTCGTACAAGTCAAAGCCCTTAGGAGGTGTACCATACATACATACATATAAAAATATCACATGCGAAATATAGAAAAGCTTGATCAAGCGACAGCTCATACAACATGGTTTAAATTACATTAATTTAATGGAAAATGCAAAATAAAAAAGCAGAAGAAAAAATGAAAAATCGTACAAGTGAAGTGTGGCTGGCAACTAAAAATAACCGAACACAAAAAAGTTGAACTATGAAGTTTTGCAGCATACGTGCGGTAATAAGGGAATGTGTATTCCAGGCGAATATGCATTCCTACATATGTATGTACATATGTATGTGTGCTTTTGAATATAATTTTTGTTGAAGTTTAAATTAAATAGCCAGCAGCCCTGTGTAATAAATCCCTTGTTTGTAAATTGAACACAGTACACTCAGAAAAAAGTCAGCCAAATATATTCCTCTCAACACATGATTTGGTAACTATAAACAAATAATGTAACTATAACCAAATCATGTGTTGATAAAAACATATTTAGTTGACGTAACTAAACTCTTTTCTCAGTGTACGGGTAAAACTAGTGTAGCGAAACCATGCAAAAATTTACAATATATGTACATATACGCCTGCTCGTGTAGAAATCCTTACAGGGCAAACCGTACTCGACGAAACCAATTCCTGGATTATGGCTGGTACGATTTCAACAAATTTTTAACCATTTTGTTACACTGAAGAAAGAGTTTACTTACGCCAACTAAATATGTATGTTTCTCTAAACACATGATTTAGTTATATTTACATTAGTGGCATTCTCCAGGGCAAGTGCCCTGGCCCTCGGGCAAAAGAGGTGATAGATCAAAGCAGCGAAATCTGTCAAAGTCGTTGCTTGAGCTAATCAGCTCTTTTGACTGAGTGAGGAATTTATATCCTTTAAATTGGCGTATGTTTCATTGAAGTCGAGCGAACGGTGCACTGTGATATTTGGTCCCAATTTCGTGCCCATAAATCCAAAAGCAAAGTTTCAATTTTGCGGTTTTATTCCCCTAAAATGATGTCTCAGCTATGAAATATGTCCCAGACTGGTCCCGACCTTTTGCAGCTATTTGCATAATCAGTCTGAAAGTGTTTGTTGACACAGCGCTCTGAAAAGTAAAAATGTATTACTAATATTTAAAAGAAAGCCAGAGGCCATAGGAGTGATATATTTTAGCTTTATAAAATGAGTTTTTCTTCTACAGGTGAGTTCTATACCTATAAAGTATAATTTTAAAATTTTTTAATAAGTATGTTCAACTACTTAGTATTTAATGAAATATTTAGGTGCATTTTTGTATGGAAACAGTTAAAAGAAAAAGTGATACATCATTTTCTCCATGTTTCAACATATTTATTTCAATATAATTATATTTTAAAATATACCACTACAAAAATATTGCATCCGATCGTGTCCGACATTTTGTTTAAGACTATAAAATATTGAAAGTTTTTCTGAAGATGATTTTTTTTTTGTTAATTTTGTTCAACCAATTTTATGTAAGTTACACGGAAGCATGATTATACTATAATTTAGCAGCATTTTTATTTAAGATTATTTTAAATAAAAACTTAAAAAGCCTAATATTAATCAATACTACGTGAATTTAATAATTATTATTCAAATTTCCTTTAATATTAGCTCGCCCGTTTTGATATTTGTTATTTTGATTTCAGATTCGAATTTAGCTACCGCAAAAATTCCTAAATAATATAATGGTAAGCCATTCTTACTACTATTTTTAACAAAAAGTATTGTGTTTAAGATTTTAGGCGACATATTGGATCGGCCATTTTTTGGTGTTTTTTTTTGCTAAATCGACTACAGATTCGAGTTCAGCGACCTCAAAAACCGCTGTAAACCTGAATTTGAGTCAATATACTCATTATGGGCACAAAGTGGGTATCAAACATCACTTTGCGGTGCCCTCAAAAAAGGTGTTCAAAATTTTATTGTGGCGTATTTATATGTAGCTTTGAGCAGATTTTATTAATTATGATGAATTTTGGAGTGCATTTCTGCCACAAAGAGAAACGTCGCGTTCAGATTCAACATAAACGCGTCATTTATAACATAAAGATAATCAAGCCATTAAAGGAGAAACTGTTTAAATTTGTTTTTCTGCTCGCGTTTGCTTGTACATACTTAATATGAGCAACTTCCTCCTTCGAGTTGTAATCTGCTTTTTCCAAAAGGTATAAACTGCAGTTAAGGCTCGGTGAAAACGAACTATTAGACAACATATAGAGTTTCACAGATATTTTCCAAACGGATTAAAAAAAAAAACCAAAAAACGCCTCTCTTGTAAAATTTTCTTTTTGGCGCTTACTTTATTTTTGCGGTTAAGGCTCGATATGTACATTAGGGTGGTCCTTAAAAAATTAAATGCACGATTTTTTTCAGTCTCACCCCCTCAATCGGTAACACCACGGTCACAGATATCACATATAAATTTTGATCCCGATTGGAGTCGGTTAGGGCGTGTCGCACAAGGGGCAAAATATAGATTCCTCTATTGAGACTTAAAAAATTAAAGTTATTATTTTTTTAAATTTAATACCCAAAATCGATACTACTAAAGTCGATTATATCACATATAGATTTTGATCCCGATTGAAGTCGGTTAAGACGTCTTCATAGGGTAATCTGAATCAACCTCTGTGCGAGACCCCTTAACCGACATCAATCGCGACCAAAATTTGTAGTTGATATCTTGGATTATAGTAGCATCGAAGTAGGGTTTGAGGCTTAGGAGATCAACAAAGCAGCTTATATTCATATTTATACAAAATATCGCAAAATTTCGCTAGTGAAAAAATTGGAGCAGAATTTTGCAAATTTTTTTTATAGTCACAATCATATTTAAGCGCACTTGGTTTTTTTCTGTCTTTTCGCTGCTGGATTGAGCTGAAACAGATAAATTTTTATGCACAAGCACACAGACATAGAAAAAGTTTAAAATTTTTTCAAAGATACAGGCTGTTTTTGTTGCATTAATAGATGTGCGTTAAAATTGACAGCTGTCAGCTGAATGGCATGGCTTAATGTGTCGCAGATGTGTCAAAGTGAACGCAGCACCACAGCTCACAAAAAGGAGTTTCCACATTAAACCGACTGACTCTGCCTGCGATTGATGCTTATGGTGAGAAAATGTCAGTGCAATTGTCTGTTGGTTGCTAAGTCGGTTTGTTCGTATGCTCGCTTTATTTTTATTACCGCTCGGAATGATTAATTTTTTACGAAAATGTCTGCTATGTACACAGCAACATGCATACATGCATATGTACATTGCTGCACAAATGAAGGATCATAAAAAATATGCTCGTAAAATGCAGAACTTTTCACACATTTTTACATAGAATGCAGGCAGTTATGTTGAACTGGAATATTTTTTTTTACCCTTTTTACAATTTGATACTTTGAGTAATAAACGCCGAATTCAAAGAGCGGTCTCTGGAGTTTTTTAAAACAATTGCGTATACATATTGGTATGAGCTTTAAAGCAGATTTTTAAAATTATAAAATTTTTAGGACTTTAAAATCTCTGTGCTCATAGGGTTATGTATGTAGCCCAGCGCATTATAATTATAATAATTATGATTTGTGTACATAAATTTTCTAATACATGTCTTCTATATCTTATTACATTAAGCGAGCAATTCTTGTATATAAATATATATGTATATACATAGGGTTCTCGGGAACGGCTCTAACGAGGAGTCTATATAGAGGGAACAAATGTTTTTAATTTTTTTTTGGTGTTTACAAATAGAAATTTTTGGATTTAAGAAAGTATAAGTTTTCTGGTAATCTTTACAACGATACCAATGTTTTAAAAATGGGTGTGTAATTTTTTTGTTTAAAATATTTTTTTTTATAAAAAAAGGTATTTTTTGGTTTTAAGTGTTTTTTCTCAAATTTTTATATACGAAGTATACAAATATGCATACCAGAAGAAAAGGTTTAATCGTCTTTACAACGATACTAAATTTTTAAAAAGCGGATAGTATTTTTTTGTAATTTTTTTATTTTTTATAAAAAAAGGATATTTTTTTAAGTGGTTTTCCTCAATTTTTTATATACGAAGTATACAAATACGCATACTAGAAGGAAGAGGGTTTAATTTCGTTTAAAACGACATCATTTTTTTTAAATAGGTTAGTAATTTTTTTGTTTAAATATTTTTTTTATAAAAAAAGGTATTTTTTCCTCTTAAATATTTTTTCTCAAGTTTTTACATGCGATGTATACAAAGGTGCATATCAGAAGAAAGGGGGTTTAATGACGTTTATAAAGGTATACTTCTTTTTTAAATCAGTTCAAAGTTGTTTCAAATATAAGGTTTTTAAGTTTTCGAAGACTCGACCTTTGACCCCTTATAGCACCTGTAATATAAGTTTGCACAAAAAAAGTTATATATTTACATATAATAATAAAAAATAATTTTTTACAAAAGGTCCTATTTCGAACTTCTCGATTTCGGAGGCTAAATTCGAAAAACGGAGAGATTACCCAGCCAATACCCAGCCGAGTGCTGGTTGCCAACCGTACTATAATATATAGTATTGTACTATTTTTTCGGTCTGCGTACTATATACTGTTGAAAAAAAATATAGTACGCAACAATACAATATTTCTTCAGTTATAGATATAAAGAAATTTCAGTGATTTGTAAGAAAATATGCGAAATGTTCTTCAAAATGAAAGGTCGTGGTGAGTTTATGAATAGAACCACACATCAAAAATAGAAATATTTTTAAAAATACTGATAATGAATTACCAAATTTACTTCAAATTATTTAATTCTACTCTCTCTTCCTGCTAATTCGGCATTCACTGGAAGAGTTTTTTATGTTATGGATGTGAAATGGCGAGATGAAAGAAACAAAGCGACTACCTCACTAACAAAAAATTAACTTTTGATTTACATTAATTTAAATATTGAATGCGATAAAGCATATAATACTCAGTGGTTAACAAGGAATTGTGAGAAACTATCAAAAGTGCAAAAAAAATATATTAAGAAAAAAGATTTTTACTTAAAAAGCGTTTTTACTTGTTACTTTAAATAAAATACTATATTTATTTGAAGTGTAGTGTCAGAGAGAAAAAATAAAAGCGCAGTTATACAATATTTAGCTCATAGTTTTGCGAGTATATAGAGTTCTTCGTGTATTTATCAAGTCGTTGGTTTTAGTGGCGTGGTATATTTAGCGGGACTGCTACATGTTAAAAACTCAAATTAAACTTAATTCATCAGTTAATTAAAATATGTATCGCAATGTCAGACGAAGGAGCGACAACAAAGTTTTAGCTTGAACATACTTTTGAAGAGGGCTGCCACCTGTTTGAGAAGTCTAATTTAATTAACTTATACAAAAATTATATGAAATATAAAAAATAGGGGAGTCAAACGAAGGAGTGTTAAGGAATGTTTAGTTTAAATATTTAGGATGTTTTTGAGAGCGAAATAGGCGAATTTTTTGAGAGCGAAATAGGGGAGTATGGATATGTTTTCGAGACATTTCCAATTTACCGTTATTCAGCTTAATAGAAAGAGTGGTTCCAATTAATCAGGTATATCTTACGAACCAATTAAATAATCGGAATACGAGGTGCGGCGAATGATAGAAAATAAAATTCTCCATAAACCGTATATAGAATACTTTTCGATAGTCCTGATAGTTTCTTAGAAATTTTTTTATCATTCCAGATTTTTTTGATGGAAAAATGCAAAAAAAATCAAACTTTTACAGGAAAAAAATTCAAAAAATAACAGTTTGTGTGTAAATAATTTGCACTTGTGTTAAAGCCTGTTCCTTCAGAAAAACACTAAGCTACCAACGATGAAAGTCGATATAAAAATATCAAGGATTTTTTGTATGAAATATCAGCAGAAAAGAGTGTTAGTCATACGCCACGTAGAGTGAGGTGTCGGAAATGATTAATTAATTTCTCAGAAACTATCAGAGTTATCGAAAAGTAAAATATATGCAGTTTATGGTAAATTTCATTTGCTTTCATTTCCCGTATCTCGTATTACAATTATTCAATTGGTTCACAAGATATACGTGATTAAGTGAAACCACTATTTTTTAACGCTAAGTAACGGTAAATCGCATATATCTCGAAAAGTTATCCATAGAAAAAAAATGGTCTAGATTTTCGGAATCACCGAGGAATTTCCATGTAATTGTATGTTGGCTTCCATAGAAAATTTTTGCTGTAAACCAGTGTTATCCAGTAACTTTCCAACATTTCTCCAGTAACTTAATTTCTAAGAATTCGCTCTCATAGAAAACATATCAAAAAATCGATGAATCGATGAATGCGCGCATGGACTTGGCTCATTCCTAAGGGCCCATGAAAGTCGATATCGTTATTTTTCGATTTTTTGCCCCTTAACAATGGCAAAACGTAACATTTGGGTAATTGTTTTCTTTTGTCAATCAACGCCAGCACTGCTGAATAAAGTCAAACTCTCACTTGCAGTCAAGTAAAATAGTTTAACCTCGAGTTTTAGATTCTGAAGCACTGTTCTGTTTTAATTTGTTTGAAGTGAAACCTCCGGTAATGCCCGGTGGCTTAGTGAATCATCAATCAGTGCAAGTACTATTTACTTCCGTTTTGCATAAAACCAACATTAAAATTGGGCACAATAAAAGCACGACTTTCAAATATACGATCACTCTTTTGTTTATTTATAATGTAGAAGTACATAAAATATGCATAATTTTAACACAATCAAGCGCGCATAAAGTTAGTAATTTAAAAGCGTCAAATAAACCACCTAAGCTGACGTTACTTGCCATAAATATCCGCTGAAATGAGTACACCTTTTAGCTGTTGAAAGTTGGTCATCGTGTTCTAGCTCTCATTTTTGTGTATAAAAAAGGTAAACCTGCAAAGCGTCAATGCTTTACTGAAATCCTTGGTGGTTTGATGTCGTGACGATGGCGCGTAAATTTCAAAAACTTTTTTTTTGTTTTCTGTTTTGGTCGCTTTTTAACTCAACAACAAAATTTACAACATCAAATCACGTTAAAAAGAGTATGTAAAATACTAAATAAACTATGAGTGAGAGAGAAAACATTGAATGGGTTATGTGCTAGCGTGCTAACGGTAATAGAGTTAGTCATAAAGCGCAGATATGTAGTGATGTGTCGCCTTTCGGAGTCAAATTTACAACGACATGTAGGCCTGGGGGACTCAAAAAAACTGCTAAGCAGTGTTAAAAATTTAGCAGTATTATATGAGCTTAGGCCATTAGGCAAAGGAGAGGTGAGCGACCACAAAATTTTACCTAAATTTATGAGCTGAAAAGCAGCAGCAATTTAGTGCTAAGAATAGCGCTTTCAACACATTCGACACTCATCAAGAGTGAGCTCATACTAGTTAGTAGTTAGCGCTAAAAATAGGCCACTAACGGCAGGAGAATGGACAGATTTAAATTTGCTTGGCACGCAGGTACTTTAATTTCGGGTTAGGTTGGGTTCAAAATAAACAGAAGGGAGAATCAAGGAGTTGAAAAAGATATATAAAAAACTTTAGCAGTGGGAGAATTTTTTATCTCAAATGTACCCAGATAATTAGAAGTAGTATTTTACTGCATTTTCACTTCAAAATAATTAGGTTTCCAAATTAATTTATTATGCCTTAGTTGCTGACCTAAGCGACGTAATAAATACTTATGTACTTTTCGAAAAACAAAAACATATTTAGATAAGGTAAATATTCGAAAGAATAAAAAACAAACAATAGTTTGCTTTAAATTTGAAAAAGGTCTAAGCGCTAAAACGAAAATCTTAGTTACGCAAGCGCACTCAAAATAAGTGGATGACGTGCACTTTGGCAGGTCCAACCGCAGATAATCGTCAAGCAGAGACTGCAATCCGTGACGCGGGGACAGTAGGGTGGCCCAAAATTGCATATAAAATAATAAAGTCGGAATTTGTATGCGCTCACCCCCTAGGATTGTTCTATACCGAAAAAATATACCCCTATTTTTTTATTTTCAAATCAAAAAATATTTAGAGCTCGCTCAAAGCGCTCAAAGTTTTTCATGTATTTTATGTGGAGGAAAAACAATTTTTCGACCGAAAAAAATTACTGAATTATTATTTTTTCAACCATTTTTTCATGGTTACTAGATTTTGCGAGCCCGCCAAAACCCCTAGAAAATGCCAGAAAATGCAATGGGGTGATAAATAAAAAATCTTCAGCATTAAAAAATGGTTAAATAAACAAATAGATATTGTTATTGGAAGTCTGTTGGAGAGATCCAGAGTTTTCCGATCGAAAAATATTGATTTCCAAGAATTCCATACAATTTCCACGAAAATATTTTTTTCCATGTAAAATACATGGAAAATTTTGAGCGCTTGGAGCGACCTCTAAATATTTTCTGATTTCGAAATAAAAAATAGGCGTATACTTTTTTTCGATATAAATAGAACAATCCTAGCGGGTGAGGCAAATAAAATTCCGACTTTACTTATTTTGGATCACCCTAAGAGACAGGCAGTTAAATAGGCAGACATAGGAGAACAAAGCAGGAAAAAAAGTAATTCAACAGTTGACTTAGGCAATAAATTGAATAACAAAAACCGTAGAAATGTGTGTCCGCGAGAGAGAAACAGGTAGCTCCTGCACTGACCCTATGCAATTATACCTTTTTTAAGATTTTTGTTTGGCTCTTGTTTTTGTTTTTGGAACACCAAAATTTCTTGGCTGCTAATTTATTTGGAGTCATGCCGTCATCATCGTCGTGCAAGTGGTGCTGCCTTTGCCTTTTTGCCTGAGTCGTCATCAAAATTATGAGTCGCCATGTCATCATAAGATCCATAGATATGTATGTAGTTTCATCTCGTCTAGTCAGTGTTTTGGTCATTTATAAGCAGCGTGACGCAGCAAGAAAACTGATGGCCTATGAGGGGATAAACCAAAAAAAAAGGATGAGACCTTTGTTTTGGTAAATTCCATACATACATACTCAAGTATATGATTAAAACAAACAAAAACTTTTTCATAACCAGACTAATATCCACAGCTAGTTTTAGAGATCGGTCTGGTGAAACTGTCGCGCCTTATAAATTGAGGACTAAATACGAGTACTTCGAAATGACTGGTCGAAAGATGAAAACAGTTATTCATCAAATGAAAGTACAAATATGTATACTTGTCTGAGAAGAGCTTTTGGAGACATAAGAGAGGTCCGAAATACCAATTAATTAAATAATTTCAACGATTTTACTCTCCTCCCGCCAAACCAAAGCGAGGAACGCATATTAGGGCGGTCCTTAAAATTGTCAATATTAAAAAAGGTCGCTACCAGGGTTCAAAATATTTAAATTAAAAAGAAAAATAAGATATTGCAAAAATTCTACAAAGTTTTGATTTTGAACAGCTATAACTCCGCGAACAAGTTTCAATGCGCAGAGTTATAGTTCGTCAAAGTCAAAATTTTGTCTAATTTTGGCAATTTAAAAATAATTTCATTTTTTCAAACCGTGGTAGCGACCTCCGAAAATTTGTTTGAAATTTTTAATAGTTCGCCGATGTCTTTATTTTGAACGTAGAACAAAACTAAAAATTTTAGATGGTGATATTTTTATGGGTCACCCTAATACATATGTAATACAAATATTTACTAATACATATAAAAGTAATCATACCCATATTTCCATGTTTTATTTTCGATTTTGGCAATCTGATAATTTATTTCCCAATAAAACAAAAGTATTCAAAAGTATTCTTCAAATCAAAGACAAAATTCATCTTCTTATCTACGCAACCTTCCAGTTAATTCGCAAAAGTTCATTATAAACACAAACAATCTTAAAAAGATGAAAACAAATCATAAACACAATGCGGGTATGATTAACCTAAGGAAAAGGAAACGTTGATAGTAATAGAAAATAATAACTCAGAAAAAATTATTAAGGCACACATAATTCTATACCAACGGAAAGACATAAATCAAAAAACAGATAGCTCACATAAACAGATCAAGTAGAGATCCGGATCAGCCACAGGCGACATATTTCAACACGCTGGATGAGATGAGCGTTTTATAACAGGAGATGAGAGTAAAAAGCGAAATGGCAAAAAGAAGTAAAAAGTGAGTGAAAGATCAGGTGAAAAGAAAAATGGAGGAAAAACTTAGTTTCATAAAACGTAGCCAAATATTCATAAGTGCACACACATACATATGTATATGTATATGTATTCGTCTCGTATAAACTGCAGTTGTCTCGTATAGACTGAAATCACGATAAATTGCTTAGCATGAAAAAAGTAAGAAAAAAGGATAATCATGGTTTGGGTAAGGATTACAAGTGTATGACTTGAAATTAAATATGGGTCGAACGAGGTTTCCTGAACAAGGAAGGATACTCGCATGAGATTGTAAATTGAAAAAAAAAAAACTCCAACCAGTAAATTGCTAAAGAGCCAACCTTTACGCATCGCTGCCTAATTGGGTACAAAATATGAAGACAAAGAAAGGAATATGGGTATGCGCATGCGAAGATGCAGAGGAAGCACAAATGTAAAATGTATGTGAGTACTCGTATGTTCACGTCGATATTCACAAAGTACGGACCCTGTTGGAAAATTTCTTTTTATCAGCCAGACCTCAAAATTATAACTTTCTTTACAACTCATTTGAACATTTTCTAGGCGCGGCTTTTGCAAAGGAAAGGACTTTTGCAGGAGCACCACAACAATTTTTCGAATTTTTATCTGTCTGTCTGTCTGTATATTTGTACGCGCATCACTCGAAAACTAATGCATGGAATCGAATGCAGTTTTCATCGATGCATTGCTAAAGGTCTAACTTAAAATATAGACAAAATAATTAGAGAGTTGCCACTTGTTTGAAAATTGCAGTTTAAATAAATTGGTAAGAAAAAGTAAATATTGCAATATGGCTGCCGAAAGAAAGGTTTAAGATGGCTTAAATTCGAAAATATTTTTGTTTTGTTTGAAAATTTTAATTTTACTTAATTGATAAGATAAGTTATAAATTGCAATATCAAACTAAAAAGGTGTAGTAAAGTTGACTGTCAAGGATATTTTTTGGGAGGGTTGCCACCTGTTTGAAAATTTAATTACTGAATAAATTGATAAAATAAATGAAATATTATAATGCGGGTATAAAACTAAAGAGGTTTAAGAAGGTTTACTGCCGCGTTGCCACCTATTTGAAAAATTTTATTATGTTAAAATGATAAGATAAAGTAAACACTGAATTAATACACCTTCGCAGAAAGTGCACGATATGCAAAATCAAGATATAAGAGTATAAATTATATTTCCAGGATTAAATACCTTCGAAAATATATTAACTAACACCTTTTTTCATAAAAAAAAATTAAGTATGTTGTAGTTCTAATCATTTTCAATATGATTTGTGCGATCAACTTTTGCCTCACTAGCTCATAATTTCCCTACAGGGCAATTAGTTCCTTGCATACAGCAGTCATATATGTTTTCATGTCCCTTTTTAGGCACATCAATTGTGCACCTGTGTCCAAACCCAGCCACAACCATACACCATGCATGTATGCGAGCCTGTCAAGTCAAACAAAGCCGATTAAATGCGAAGCAACCGATCATGTAAATGATTTGAAAGGATCTCGAAACAGGCAGAACACAAATAAATTTGTTAGCATATATGTACATACATGCACGCACAAGAAAAAAAAATTAAATTTATGTGCGTGCTGTCCGTAAAATCCAAAACGCTAAGTGATCCTTAACGCAGAGTGTATACAAAAAAACAAAATTGGTTTGTAATCTAATGCCGAAGAGCATGTGTAGTGCATGGAAAAGGGACGCAAAGCAGCAATTCGTGAGGGAGGGCAGCAACTATAACTACAAAGTGTAATTTGAAATGCTCGTCGCAGACCGTTGTCACCGGCTTGACATATTTGCCACGCACAACACGAATTGGTTTTGTTGTTATTTGCTTATGTTTTTTTTTTATCATGCAATTTTTCAATACACTTCTAGCTTTGTTTTGCTTTTTTGTTTGCAGTTTTGCAAGACTCTTGATCCTTGCATTGCGCGCCAACGCAAAAACGAATTGCCTTTGTGGCACACTTGTTGTTGCCCCCTGCCTGAATGTATTTGAGGTCTATCGTGTGACTCACCGCTTCAGGGCTCCGGCTCTTTCGTAGGCTCTGTCGCTGCCTCATTCGCACACAATTATCCCAATTTCCTAAGAGCAAATGTTTTGGCTGTCGCTGCTGGTGCTCAATGTCCCATTTGCTTTGGTTGAGCGAAGTGGATTGTTTCTTTGCACTGATTTGCTATTTTCATTTTTTTGTGTGTCGTTTTCTTGATTGCTTTTGTGCATTCAATATTTTGCGCATTTTTTCTGCTACTCCACTGCACGTTGCATTTTTCCTTTCTACTCGTCACTTTTGAGACAGCATTATCTCTTCGCAATACACTCATTCCTATAGTGGACTGGGATGCTTTGCAGACAATAGCACTAGTAGCTAATCCATATGCACTACGCACACAACTTGTTCTTCTTTTTCTTCACCTATTATGTTGCTCCTATTTTATTTTTTTTATTTTATTGCTTGAATGCGTGCATTGTCAACACAATGATGGATTTTCCGCATATGGCATTGTCTGTGCCTCGTCTATGGAACACCCTTATTGGCGCAAATAATCCACATAATTCCGTGGAAGCATTTTCCCACGCTCACAAAATCGTGCCCCTTATTGGATTTTTTTCCCTTTTGCTCGGTTGCCATCCAAAAATTTGTTCTTGTTGTTTACCAACTGGTGTGTGGTTGTTGCTGCGTGCCTGGCGCGCTTCGGCAGCTTCACCTGTGCCAAGTACGAGACAGCATCGCTATTTGAAAGTGCGTAGGTAGCTGCATCTTTTGTCCAGGGATTCTAATACTAAAAAATGCACATGTGTATGTACTGAGTTTGCTATTTACCGCCACATGTGTGTTTGTGTGCGTCACCTTGTTGCTTTTTGGAATTGGTACTTGCATAGCTGCCTCTAAAAGGCACTCTTGAACACCTGAGTCTGCTGTGTATTTAAGTGCAACCCTCAGCTGAATACGCATTTCCCTCCAAAATATTAATGCACTTTTTGTCAATTTTTCTTTGTAAAATAGTACAATATATGTTTTCTGAGCGGGCATAAATTTACAGATCATACAAATCCATATTTTATGGTGCGTTTAGTGGGCTGTGAAAACATTTTGGTGGGAAGTTTTACGGGCGAAAGGCATTGTTGTTGTCTTAAGTAATTATGGCTCCCATTGTTAACTAGAGATTTGTAGAAAATATACAATTGCAATGGAAAATTATATATACTACATAGGGACGCATCCAGAAATACACATCTAAAAATATATCACCAGAAAATACTTAAATTTCGCTTCATATAATATGCTCATTAAAAATATTTATACATGTTTTATATACAGTATGTAATAAATAAATAAATGTCTTAAGGTTTCATAAATTGCACTTTTTTTTGCATCAAATTAACAAAGAACTCAAACATTTTTAACCGACTTCAAAAAAGTGG
>NW_023458559.1:60779613-60814688 GCF_013731165.1 Rhagoletis pomonella | reverse complement strand
AATTTAATCGCTTAAAAAAATTAGAAAATATGTACATAGGTTATTTTACATCCAAGTACATAATAATAAATATTTAAATTTTTGCTTTTACATTAAAATATCAATAATGTTGCCGCCACGAAGTTTTCGTGCAAATGAAAATGTAGCTGTCAAACTACCGAATTGCCGGCAATAGATTGCAAGATATAAGTTCTGATATATATTGCTCTTGAAAAGCGCGGTCTCCATTAGATACTTATATTCTAATATATGTATCAAGATATAAACTTTATCCTGTGGAGATGGGCAGTTATATTCGATGAAAATAAGCTGGTTTCAATTAAATAATTAAAACAAATACTACCATGCCCTATTATGAACACCTTTTTGTGGAACTTCGCTACTTTTTGAAATATAATTGCATTTTTCCCCTTTTCCTTCTGCTTCCAAAAAACATCCCTCTGGGTGGGAGTGTAAAATTTTTGAAAAAATCTACTTGCAAAACCTTTAATAATTGAATCATGGTATATTTTTAGGATAATGTTTTCATTCGCAGTTAAACTTTTAAGAGCTCTCAAGATAAACGAAAAATTTTTATAAAATGATGCACAGGAAATGGAAAAGAAATGTTCTTCTATCAAAATTTCTTAAATCAGTTTGCAGCTCTCAAGAGATAACCCAAAAAAACCCACCCCTTGTGTGCGCTAATGATACTACATATGTAGATATCTACATACTTATATAGAGGGTGTAGCCTTGCGCATTACGCAAAGATGATGTGACACCAAAGGATTATCGATTAACCCCACTATATCTACTCTGGTTCCGTTTACCGGGAAGAAAATGTTATGCATGACAGAATTTACTCTCGGTCGCA
Organism: Rhagoletis pomonella; assembly: GCF_013731165.1. NCBI lineage: Eukaryota > Metazoa > Arthropoda > Insecta > Diptera > Tephritidae > Rhagoletis > Rhagoletis pomonella. Next base: position 60,813,832 of record NW_023458559.1, on the reverse strand, counting down.
CTAGAATAGGTCTTTCAAATAAAGCAAAATACATAGGGGTGTGGCTGGATAAGGTACTCATCGGAAACGCACATTTGGATGCAACCGTCAACAAGGCAATGAGAGACTTCTTCGCATGCACCCTAATTTATGGAAAAAAATGGGGACTCTCCGCGAACATGACTTTCTGGTCATTTAACATGGTTCTGACGCCAATAGTCACCTAAGCATCTTTGACATGCTGGACAAAATCAACACAAAGAACTGCTAGCTTAAAAACCAAGCAAACTGCACCGAATGGTGTGCATTGGCATAACAGGGACTATGCGGACCTGTCCTGCTGATGCACTTAGTGCTCTTGTGGGTATGCCGCCCTTCCCAATAGTAATACAGAGGAAGGCCAGCCTTTCAAAACTGAGAATCCTAAAAACTTCCAAATTAGAAACCGGAAACATGACGGGTCAAATCAAGGTCCTAATGAAATTAACAAATGACCCCATAATGCACATGAGGGACGCAGTAGCTCCAAAACTAGTAATTTCTAGGAATTTCAAGGTATATATTGCGGAGCGAGCATTCTGGAGTAAAGTAAACTCTTACAACAAACCCGTAGTTGAAGTTTGGTGCACTGACAAATCAAAACTTTAAGAGGTCGATACCAATGGGCAGCTACCGCACCATTCTTTAAGCAGAGATTCATGCGATAGAGATCTGTGGCAGAGAATGCCTCAGAAGAGGCACAGCTGTCGGCTACCGTTCTAGCTCTGAGGTCTCATATTATAAAATCAAAACTAGTGTACGACTGCCTCAGCACCCTAAATGCTCTTGGAGGAAAAAGCCCAATGAACAGGCGTACCGCCTAGCAAAACACGGCGCTACCACAATATCCCATGGCCCGGAACCCTTTGTAGGTTCACCAAAGCAAACAAGTTCGTAAACAAGTGAGTGGATCGAATATTCCATAGGCACTGGAGCGAATATCCATGGAAAAGACAAGCTAAGCGGTTCATCACAAGAGGCTTCAAAAAGCTGCGTTATCACCTCAGTCAAGTGAATCTTTCAGGCACGAGTTTCTGTCGCTTCTGTGAGATGGGCGAAGATCCTTTGTGATTGATCCCTAAGAAATTTGATATTTGGGTAAATTGGTAACTGAAAGTACTTAGTAAGGTTTCGCTGGTTCGATCTTGAAACGCAGATTGTAAAGTCGGTGGCAGGGAGAACGGATTCTCAGATAATGTTTTTTGAATATATTCTTTACCTTCCTTTCATTTTTTAACTCTCATTTAGTTGGGTTGAAAACACATTCAATTACCTAAGACTAAGACTGCGAGAGCGCCACTAAATAAAAAATTAAATGACCTTTTCGACCTGGTTGTGTTTCTTGTTCTGAAAAAGATCCAAGTTCACATTTGAGCAAATACGCGTTTCAAACTGGTGGCACCCCATTTATTCTAATTTTTTTTTTTTAAATAGAGACCCTCAGGAAAGGCTATTAAAATTTTAGAGAAAAAAAACTGGAAACATGCGCGTATACACGAACAGAGTGCGCTGTCTACTAGAGACAGAGATTGAAGGTTGGCAGATACTAGAAACAATGCTGGGGACATAGGCAGAAAGAGCGATATTAGTCAGAGATAGAAATCTGAGGCTGAGACTGCAGAGTTCAGAAATAGAGATTTGGGCTGGATAGCAGATACAGATACTAAGAAGAAGAGTGGACACCAAATATTTATATTGGAAGGGAGAAAGATACTAAAAGCTAAGGCTCCGGTTACTATGGATGCGTATTCCGATGAAAATTTGTTCTGCAAAGGTATAATTAATTTAATAAAAGATTATTGAAAAATACCAATACCGATTCGTCCATATGCACCAAAAAATTGTATCCTCTTTAATTCTACAGAATTTTCTCGTTTATGTGATACCCATATTCTTATTCTACATTGCACTGAAATTTTTAAATAATTTTTTTTGAGTTAAGTAATTAAAAAGGCAAAAATTCAGTCTTAAAAAAAAAAATTCTGACATCAGAGAGAAAAACCAACAACGCAGTTTTACTAGTTTCGCGAATGTATGTTTTGATTTTTTGTGTGTAAAATTGGAAATAAATCTTGTGAATAAGAGTGGTAAACACGCTCTTTTCATAAGGTCCTCAAGCTCATTTGATTCTACGCTCATGTGCGGACAACGACAGCGCTGATAACTATGAAGAAGAGCAGAGTTCCGAAGGAACTTTATATGATAGATTTAACACAACAATAATAACAGATTTAAAAACCAGCATCGAATATATCAGTAGTGAAAAATTACTGGTTATAGTTACTGTAGGAAGTAGTAGAAAATCGCGTTTAAAGAAGGCTGACAACATGAGCTATATCTGCCTTTAAATAGCTGCATTTTTTACTTCACTTCAAGTTGACGTATTTTCTCTGAGCAATAGAATGCACTTGTGTCAGTGTCTTTTTTTTGTCAACCCGCCGTAATGACACATTTCAGCTGAAGTTTTAAAACCGTTCAAGCTCATTAATCAGAATTTTCATTTAAAAACGATATTGTCAAAGTTTATAATCTGAAATATACATATATACATACGTACACGCTCGTAAACCTTTACATAAAAACTTTAATTGCTGCATTTAAATCTCCACCCATAGCTTTTCAGTCATACACAGCGCAGCATACTCGGATTTTTCGCATGTCATTAAAAAATAAATGTTTATAGTTTCAAGTATCATCTCCATGGCGTGTCTGTCGCAGCTGGCGTAAATCAGCCTAAAGGTTTTGCTTTGATAAAAATTTACTTTGTATTTTATATTTTGCATGCAAATGTACTCGTTTATATCAGTGCATGTGTACATAAATATCTGTGAGTGTGCGCGGGTGCATTTAAAAAGCTGCGTGTTCATGCCAACGCTGAAATGTCAACAATAATTGCTGCTGGTACTGAGTTGTATTGCATTTACATTTTTATACCAAACTACATACTCGTACATACATTAGGAATGTTAATTTTTCAGCTTTTTCCGATCCCGGGATATTCGGGATGTCGTTATAAGAATCCTGGGGTCCCGGGATTAGTCCCGGGATTTAGATATTCATCCCTTTTCAATAACTTAAATCGAAAATTGCTTTTATATTCTTGAAGAAGCTCTCCTGCCAAAACATAACTAATAAATAAATGGGTTTGAAACCTACTTTTTTTATTTAAAGTGGCATTTTTATTTTTCTCACGGGCGTCAGGATTTATTTTAAAGGACTTTGTAATTTCAAAGAGATGATTAATTCCAAAAATTTTTTAAATTAAAAATATGGGTACCAAATGAAAGAGGAAAGCTCTTTAGAATTAAAAAAAAATTTAAATTTTTTTGATTCACAAGGACGAATAGGTATTTTTTTAAGCTGATAAAGTTAGAAGGACAAAATTCGAGGATGTTATCGAGTTTATATAAGTCCTTAATGTATAATTTTTTGCAAAAACAAGCATTGAGAAATTTCAAGAATAAAACTTTGAAATGATATTTTCAATACTAACCGGTCCATCTGCACCAAAAACATGATTACGTTTAAATTCTGCAGGATTTCTTCTTTAACTTGATACCCATTCTTCTTTTCTAAGCACATTTCTCTGAATTTTTTAAATTATTTTTGAATTACTGACGTCAGAGTGGAAAACTAAAAACACATTTTTACTATATTTGGCCCATGGGGTCGCGAATGTATTAATATGTGTGTTTAAAATTTTAGCTATAATTCAATATTAAATAAAAAAATAGCCAATACTGGTCAAGAAATGGAGTTTCTATTGTTGCCATCAGTGCAAATTACAAATCCCGAAAATTCCGGGATTATTTGCCAAGAATCCCGTGATTTCTGGGACCTTAAAAAGGCAGGGATCCCGGGATTAACATTCCCAACATACATACATATGCATTAGTAGCAAATACAAGTGACATGCATAAATGAAATTCTCGTGAATTTGTCAGAGTTTTATGAGCGCCGCCTGTACGGAATTTTCCAACAACTTTTTCCTCAAAAAAAAAATAAAGAAATAAAAAACATTTTAAAAACTTTCATTTTTTCGCTGGCTTTGTATTGTCAACAACCAGCTCGAAAGGCTTTGTTTGCAGTTGTTGTTGTTGTTGTGATTGTTATCACAACTATTTGCACATAGTTATTTTGGCTTTACCTTTTTTTTTTGTAGTAATGTTTGTACATAAATATCTGTACAACTACATATCTACATACATAAATGTCTGCGACTTATTTATGCAGTTGTATCCCAGTACGGAAAGAAACCAGTTTAAATATCGATGTTCAACCAGTTTTTTATCCACCACAACTAGTTGAAAATCTGACTTTCTTCCTTGGAAGGAACTGTTGACTCTAACATAGCGTTGTCCTAGGAATCAGTCAATTATCCGACTCTGCATTTGATTTCAACTACTTTAAAATGCATTTGGCTTAAAGCAACTCAAAGTCAGTATGTTTCGTTTGAATACGATTTTGTTCTGCAGATGCTTTTTCATAATTAAGAAAAACCGAATATAAATGCTTTAAATTAAATGTTCCGCCTAATGAGAATTGAGCCTGGACACTCTTGGCCACAAACATTTGTAGCAAGCATCTTTGCGCACTCATCTACAGGCACAACATGTACATACATAAGTGTGCTTTCAAATGTTCGGTTTGAATTGTGTGCAAGCAGCAAGTCGATTGTACGACTCTGCATTAAAGTACTTCAAAGTCAGTATGCTTCTTTTGCAGATGTCTTTTCAACCAATTTAGAATTACTTAGTATTAAATTCTGAACTAGTTAATTTCCCAAAGTTAGATAATTTTTCAACCAATATTGATTTATTTACAAACATATGTGTCAAAGATATAAGCAAATGTGATTATACATCAATTTGAAGTTAGTTGCCACATAACTAGAAATAAATTAATTTGTCTCAGGTAAATGGTTGAGCTATGCCGTACTGGGATTTTATGTAGTACAAGCGAGCTTGCATGTACAAGTACAAAACTTTCATACAGCAAATAAAGCAAAAACTTATGTACCTACTATAATAATAAAATAATACGACGAGCAAGGCGGGTCTTATTTATTCAGTTTAGTTTGTATAACAGAGAAATTGTCGGGAAACATGCAAAATGGAATTGTTGTAATAGAAAATTTTGTTACTAACAACAACAAATGCAATGACGAAAGAACGAATACCTATTGTGTCGTTTTTAGAGATTCAACTGAAATATGTTTATATAATATGTATGTATAATATGAATATCACCATACGACAGTCAATTTTACACTCACGAAAATATACATACATATATATTTGAGATAATAGGGGTCAAAAGTAGTAAAACTGCTAATAGTTTTTCTCTCTCACCTCAAGATTAAAAAAAAGAAAATGGACACAATCGCATCACCTACGCACGACCACATCTTCAAATTTCAACCTTCTACCATTATTAGCTTCAAATATATAATTAATTTAAAGCGAATTTTCAATTCGTCTATTCATGCTTGTGAAACAAAAACCTTTGTACCCATATTTTTTATTCTGCACTGAATTTTTGCAAATTTTTTTTTTTTTAATTTATCATATCAATAAAATTTCAAAGTCATTTAAATCAAGTAATTTTTAAGCAAACAAGTAATTTTTAAGCAAAAAACAAGTAATTTTTAAGCAAAAAACGTAAACTATGGGTACGGGTTTTTGGTATATGTATATTTTTTAAGATTTTATTTAATTACAATTTCGCGATGGAGTCTTGTTTTTTATGCAAACATAAAGATAATGCATGTTGTAAGATAAGTATGCCAACACATTTGATCAAAACCACATTTTTTCCGAATAATGTAAATACTCGTGAGATTCACTCATATGATTGTAGTTGACGATGGCTTCCCGATGTACATTTATGTGAGCCCATATCGAAAAGATATTATATGAAGTACTAATTCACTTAACCGTTTTAGGTAAAAAAAAAAACACCGCATTTCCTCAACAATTATATAAAGTTTGCTCAGCAGTATTCGTAGTAAGTGATAGATAATTTCCATGTTAGCTATGCTGCTGTTCAAATCACAACACAAGTCTTAATTTCATTTACCTCAGCTCATTTTTTCACTTGTTTCCTCTTCTCCACTCATTCTTTAATTTGTTTTCGGTAAACACATTTCAAAAGCCATTTTGACACTCCTTCCAACATGCAAATGTCCTGTAAAATATCACAGCAGATGAACGATATTCATTTATATTCAAGTATTTTTCAAACATTTAACGTCAAGTGGCAGCGGCACCAAGGAATTGGTATTTGCTACTCATAAAATCAAGATTGCCAGTTGCCAAGCAGTCAGCCAGCGGATATTTTGTGCTGGTAAGTACTTGCGTGTATGTATGCTTAGGCGTATACTTACGGTGACCAGATTTCTCTGGCCAAAAATCGGGGCATTTCTAAAGCATCGTATAAGAACCTACAATTTTGTTTTTAGAATAGAAAGACATAACATCTTTTAATACAGTTCTATTTAAAACAAACCAAAGAGAATTACTTGAAAAATTATGGCAAAAATGTAAACACACAATATATACAGTGGCGAGAACGTAAATAGGTAAAAGACATTTTAGCAAGTTTTAGCTCATTTTCTTTGTTTGAAAAATGTTTATTATTTTTTAACCGACTTCACAAAAAGGAGGAAGTTTTTTTTGTTTGTGTATGTTACCGCATAACTTTGGACCACGTTAACCGATTTATATAATTCTTTTTTTTTAAGGAAAGGTGGTCCCATTCTAATTTAGTTTAAATCCGATCATTGGATCATGAAGAGATTAACGATAATCTTAAATTTTTATATGAGAATTGTAGTCGGTGTTGTTTTTTTGCTTAAAAATTACTTGTTATGAAAATATAGCCGACTATCTAAGAAACATCTAAATCTAAATTTCAAACTTTGTAGAACATTTGTAAAAATTTGACGATTTTTAACAAATGTTGATCAAAATTTTAAAAATTTCTAATATTTTTTTTATTATGCAGTTTTGTAGCCCATTAAATATTAGTAAAATAAAGTGCAAATTTGAAGTAGTTTGGACTTACCGTTGATTTTTGGCAATTTTTTGTTCTCGCATATTCTTCCTACAAAGTATCTATGTTAAAAAAATTTTTTTTTGTATAGAGGAAATGAGCAACACCTTCCACACAAAAAAATTAGAAAAAACCAACCGTAAGTCCTAGCTCGTAAAATTTTCACTTTGAATTTAATGGGCTACAAACCTGCATACTCAGATTTTTTCTAAGAAATCTATTTAAAGAGGTCACAATTTTGATGAAACTTTGTCGAATTTTTATAATTTTTGTACAAAGTTTGAAATTTTGACTTACATGTTCTTTGTTAGATAACGAGCTGTACTTTCATAAAAAAGTAATAAACATTAAATAATCGCCAAAAAATGCTAAAATGTCACTTCTCTATTTATACTTTCGCTACTGTAACCACAAATTGTCTTTTTCATATACATGATTTGTTTTGAGGGAATTACTATTATTTTTTAAAATTTAACTAAATTCAGGTTGAATCGTTTCATTCATAAAGACAAAAACTCAACAAAAAATTGTACAAGTAATTAAAAAAAAAAAACGAAACCAACTTCGATTCTCACATAAAAATTTAAAAGTATCGTTAATTGCTTAATGATCCAATGAACTAGTATGGGACCACCTCTGAGGTACTACCTTTCCTTATTGAAATCGGTTAAGGTGGTCCAAAAAGATCATAACGGGTGATTTTTTTGAGGTTAGGATTTTCATGCATTAGTATTTGACAGATCACGTGGGATTTCAGACATGGTGTCAAAGAGAAAGATGCTCAGTATGCTTTGAAATTTCATCATGAATAGACTTACTAACGAGCAACGCTTGCAAATCATTGAATTTTATTACCAAAATCAGTGTTCGGTTCGAAATGTGTTTCGCGCTTTACGTCCGATTTATGGTCTACATAATCGACCAAGTGAGCAAACAATTAATGCGATTGTGACCAAGTTTCGCACTCAGTTTACTTTATTGGACATTAAACCAACCACACGAATGCGTACAGTGCGTACAGAAGAGAATATTGCGTCTGTTTCTGAGAGTGTTGCTGAAGACCGTGAAATGTCGATTCGTCGCCGTTCGCAGCAATTGGGTTTGTGTTATTCGACCACATGGAAGATTTTACGCAAAGATCTTGGTGTAAAACCGTATAAAATACAGCTCGTGCAAGAACTGAAGCCGAACGATCTGCCACAACGTCGAATTTTCAGTGAATGGGCCCTAGAAAAGTTGGCAGAAAATCCGCTTTTTTATCGACAAATTTTGTTCAGCGATGAGGCTCATTTCTGGTTGAATGGCTTCGTAAATAAGCAAAATTGCCGCATTTGGAGTGAAGAGCAACCAGAAGCCGTTCAAGAACTGCCCATGCATCCCGAAAAATGCACTGTTTGGTGTGGTTTGTACGCTGGTGGAATCATTGGACCGTATTTTTTCAAAGATGCTGTTGGACGCAACGTTACGGTGAATGGCGATCGCTATCGTTCGATGCTAACAAACTTTTTGTTGCCAAAAATGGAAGAACTGAACTTGGTTGACATGTGGTTTCAACAAGATGGCGCTACATGCCACACAGCTCGCGATTCTATGGCCATTTTGAGGGAAAACTTCGGAGAACAATTCATCTCAAGAAATGGACCGGTAAGTTGGCCACCAAGATCATGCGATTTGACGCCTTTAGACTATTTTTTGTGGGGCTACGTCAAGTCTAAAGTCTACAGAAATAAGCCAGCAACTATTCCAGCTTTGGAAGACAACATTTCCGAAGAAATTCGGGCTATTCCGGCCGAAATGCTCGAAAAAGTTGCCCAAAATTGGACTTTCCGAATGGACCACCTAAGACGCAGCCGCGGTCAACATTTAAATGAAATTATCTTCAAAAAGTAAATGTCATGGACCAATCTAACGTTTCAAATAAAGAACCGATGAGATTTTGCAAATTTTATGCGTTTTTTTTAAAAAAAAAGTTATCAAGCTCTTAAAAAATCACCCGTTAGCAAATAAGGATGCTGGCTGTGCTTATGGCTCCCTTATGTTCTATGTCCTGAAAAATTGTTTTTGGGCAACAGTACAAGGATATTCTTATTAAATTAATACAGAAAGCACTGAAAATCGGGACCTTATCGGTACGAATCGGGACACTTATACGTCCCGAGTTTTAAAAAATATTCAGCGGGATAATTTTCTCAGAATCGGTACTGTGCCGCCAAAATCGGTACGAATGGTCACCGTGTGTATACTACATCCAGACGCTATTCAAAATGTAATTTTACTTTTGAAAGCAGATTAGATAGAGTCCTGCTCATTTCTGTTGCTGCTTATCTGTGCAAACTCATCGGTCAAGAAAAGCAATAACTTGAGGCTCCTCGTGTTTATTTATTTTGTTGTTGTTGTTTTTTCTATGTTTCTTCGCATTTTTCCCGCGCCTTAGCTATCACTTGACAGCGCCTTGACAAATCAACTTGACTTTCACTTCGCCGCTCACTGCGAAGTTAGCGGCCGCTGCCACGCTTTTAAGTTTGAATGACCTCATTAATTTTCAATCTGACCGCTGTGATTTCGTTGTAAAAAATTAAATACCCATTACGACCAATACCCTTGGCATTGTCACGCCTACGCGCGAGCACACAAGCACGCGTATACTTTCGCACCGATACAACCACTGCAACCACACCCATCCTGTGGCTAGTTGTAGTTAGTTATTTATGCGTTGGTGTAGCGTACACGCAGCAGGACATGCAGCATGGGTTGAATAGCAGCGCAGAACCAAAAAGCAGGATGCGTCTCTTGTGATTGTCGTTACTTGGATGGGCGAGTGAGCGGACGAATGGACGTCGTGGTATTCAGTGATGAATTGTATGTCAGTTGCTTGGCATTCCATCTCCACCACCGCAGTGGCAGCCAGCAAGCAAGTAAAGTTGGTAGCTGTTGCTTTTGTGTGCAACGTTGTTGTGCTGTGGTAGAAATTTGCGTACAATTTTTCCATGTCTAAGATTTATGATGATAAATGAGTTGCAATTGTGAAATGCCATGCGGCAGCCAGCAATTGCTCATTACTCATACCACGCGGTGTCCCACCGCTCGGAATGTCGCTCGTAGCTCAACTGATTGCAAATACTGGCCGGCCTTAGGTATTTGAATTGCTTATGAGGCTGTGAGTGTGTGTTGCTATGTCCGTGAAACGCGTTGCAGTGCTTGTATTGGTGCTGTCGCTTAAGTTCTTCACAATCGACGTCTCTAATTGGATTTGACGGATGCTGTGGCATCTTCCTGCTCGGTTATTTATTTACTACTGGTTGGTGCTGCTACTTCCGCTATTCTACGTCACTGTACGGCTTCGCCTGCCTGGTATTCTTCGCGCCGTCACATACAGTCTAGCAGCTACATATTATTTTTGAGGCCTCTTTTCTGTTATATTGAAAAATTGAGTGGCCGTTAACGGAAATCATTTGCTGACAAATTGTTTTCCATGAAATATTTAATGATTTGCTAATTTTATGAAATTGTCCATGATTTATTGGGTAGGCGCAGCAGTTGAGCGCAACCGTTGCAAAAAAAATCAGTGATCGTTATGCGTCTTCTGAACGGCTTGATACATTAGCTGGCAATTTCAACTCTCAAAGGTACACGCAAACATCAAATATCAGAAAAATACTACGATCATCTAACACGCAACGGTTCAGTTGATCAAAATGGCACAACAACGCGTTCAGAAGGGGCGTTCGCAACAGTTACTGAGCTGTTGTGCCTTCTGAATGTGGCCATTATTCGCTGTACTGAAGATAGAGCTGTCAAGCGTAATGCGGTGAATATTTTGGAAAGTGTATCAGAAAATAATAAAGCCTCGGGAAAATTAATTGATTTTGATTAAATTACAAGTAGTCGGAGTTTTGATTTTTGATTTTGATATGATGATGGAAGTTAAATATTATTTGAAAATGGTTAACTGAAAGAAAAGGGTATTTCGAGTATAATAAAATTTTTGTTCGAGGCGTTTTTTTGCAGTATAAAGCATGAGATAAGCAAGACAAGGGATCAAAACTAAAATTTTTTGGATTTGTGTTTGGAGAATTAAGTATTTATCATCTAACTTTGCCAAAACGAAAATTTTCGTTCTCTATTCCAATCTATTCCAAAGTTATCTCGAAGGTGCCGACTGGCGCGAACATTTAATTGGTTTAAAATAAAGCCAGCGATTCAGCGGTAAATTAGATAAAGTCGGTAAGATGAGCAGATTTTTTAATGTGACCTCAGCAATGGATCTAAGCAATGTTTTTCTGATGGGAAAATGTTATTACGTGGCACCCTCCGGTTGACAAGGAAAGCAAGTGCGATCGGGAGTCCAATGAAACGACTAACTAGAGGAAGACCTGGTGGAAATAAGCATAAAAAAAATCTCACTATTATTGAAATATATTTAAGAACCATCATTCAGTCATAAAAGGTTTGCTCATAAAACAGTTTTCTCGCTCCGTCTTGACAAAATCGGCTCCCTATGTGTTTGTACATCCTTCTGTAAAGGAGTGTCAAATCTCTAATATCACTAGTGAAATTGGTAACCTGTCGAATCGAACGAAAGAATTGTAACCTAACTCTGGTGCTCACTCGAGCACGCTGTTTATAAAGGAAGCGTTTACTAGAATTTACTATCATTTTATTTCATAAAAAAAATCTAGTTTATAATATTTTCTCTCAAAACAAGCAATATTTTTGAATTCCGTTTTTTGCTTGAAAAATAATCGTTATTTTTTCATTGGCAAAGGTAGTTATAATGGGAATAAAAATGGCATGGCAATAGTAGTGGTAAGTGGTAAAGATTATTTTAATGGTGATTGTGATGGTACTGATAACGGTAATAGTGATGGTAATATAATTGTAATTGTAATCGCAGTCGTCGTTTTCGTGTTAACCTTTGCTGTAAATTTATACCTTTGTTTTCCAAGCAAAAAACAAAACTTAATAAATAAATTTTATTTTTCGAGCAAAAACAAAATTTAAAAAATAACGATAATTTTTTTTATCAATAAATCAAACTCAGTAAATAGTCATTAGAAAGTAATTATTTAAATAAAAGTTATTAACCGTTTTGGCCCTTGTTTTATTCTATTATCCGAGGATCGGTTTTTCACAAACCACTTCGTGTTGTTTTCCTACTATATATGGCCATTTACCTGCAGAAAAAAATTATCAAATTATTGAAATAATCAACTTCTGGTTAGCTTTTTTGTGGGATTTCAATAAATAACTAACTTTAAATAAGTTGTAAAGTCGTGCAGGAGTCATGCAGACGTTATCGGGAGTTTGCTTTCTTTATAAGTTTCTAGTTAAATATCCCCATACAAAAACCACTTTCAATACTCTTTTTTTCTGCACTACGCAGATTATTTTTCGTATTCAGGACAAATAATATAAAGGTCGAAATTTTGTATTATCATTTTGATGTTATGTATGATCGAATTCAAATAGGAGACCAATTACAAAAGAACATGTAAACAATTAAGCAAATATGCAGTGTTAAATAAAATAAGTAAACAAATAAAAGTATAAAAATTTTAAAAAATCTTTTTTTTATATTTATAGTTTATGTCCAAAAGTAGTTTGCTAAAAGTTAGTTGACATCTAATGCAGAGGAAACCAGTTCTCACTATTTTGCGGCCATCGCTCTTCAAAAGTAATTAATGACGACCAAAGGAAATATTTAATAAATAGTAACCACTAGTCGACTGATAGCTAGTTAATATTTAGCTACAAACTGCAGGGTAGCAACTCTAAAGTGAAATATTTCTGAAGATTTTGGACAAGTAAAGCCATCCCAAAGTTATTTAGTATGATATCGGATTATTGCTTTCACTGTACTTATAACTTACAGTAAGGTCCTTACTTGTAGGAAAAATGTGCGCTGCGATTCTGATTTAACAAAAAAAAAGTTAAAAAAATAGTTAACTCAGTTTTAACTCATTACATATGGGTGATTTACTCAAAATTCCCATTGTAACTAGGGGCCAAGAATTTCCAAAATCAGAAGTTGAAAATCTCTATTCAGTTTTTACAGAGATGTATAGTGGACCTAATTCCCTAAAATTTGCCTACAGAAAAATAAAAAAGACACTTCATAGGGTACTACTATGTATTATTGATATTGTACAAATTTCCACATTTTATAACAAGTGAGCGATAATGGACAGGCAGGCCAAGAATATGACAGTTTGTAGAGAATCACCCATATGAGGTTTGTCTAAAAAATTCGAAGCAAAATCGAAGGTAAAAATGCATCACTAATGGTAAGAAAATATAAATTAGAAAAGCTGCGCGCTAGTATTGTGCGGAAAACTTCAGCTTTCAATTCTCTGCAAAGATTTCCGCTGAAAGAAAATCAGGATGCTTAGGCAAACGAGCTAGCTGTCGACTTCGTGGAGTTTGGATTTCTGTTGAATTGTAGAGATTTGGTATAAGCCATATAAGAAGTCTTCTTGACAGCCGACCTTATCAGAATCCGCTCAATTTCGCAAACAAACAAAGCTAATCAAAACTTGAATGATACGAAACGAAAAGGAGGAAAATGTGAATGAAGGCAGCGAGCGGCAGCTTAGAGTCGCGCTTTTTTTGAGAAAGTTGGTCGATGAAGAAGAGAGCTTTTCGTTTTCCCTGAGGTGCCCTAAAATAGGAGTGATTTGAAAATAGCATCTTTAGAGTTCAGGCTCGCAGGAAATAGTCTGTCTTTATCTTTAGAGCTGTAAGGGTAGCACTATTAACTGCAAATTTAAATCGGCTCGGCACAATACAATTAGTTAATTTGCTATATTTCTAGAACTTGTGAAAAATATTTTATGATGGCATTTGTGGTTTAAAGCAAAAATTTTCTTGAATAATGCTGGAACTATCGTCATCTGATTTTTTCAGAAAATGTGGCAAAAATTCCTTATTTGCCAGTTTGAAGCCACTTTGTCCATTTAAATGAAAATCAGAAGTTGAAATTAATTCTTCCCTCCTGTATTTTTCAGGAAACAAAGTTTTGAAACACCGAGTCGACAAGCTCATTGTATCTGGATAACTTTTTTTTAGAAAAAATTTGGGTACTGTGAAGTTATGAGTATGCAACTTGCATATAAATATTTGGAGTAGCTCGGAAATAGACGCCGCCACTACCTAAAAGGAGCAATTAAAGACTTCTTAGAACGGACAGGTCGAGATCTAGATTAAAAACCAGTTCAAATTTTTTTTTCAGTTTTCGTTTAACTTCGTTTCATTAATATTCTCTTAGTTTCGTTTTATTTCAATGAATTTTATTTATTCCAAAAATTTAAATAACAAGTTGTGGAGTACTTTTTATGGTGAATAAAAAATTTGAAGAAGGAATTTGAATATTTTAGCATTTTTTATTCAAAAGGTACAAGTTTTATTTAAGAAAGCTTAAGAACTTTTTACTAAAGAAATAACAAGGATTTTATGAACTACTTAAAATTTGGAACTTGCTCTGAGTTTCAGAAATATTTTGATACATATTTATGTACATACAAGAAACAACCAAAAGAGTAAATAAAAGCTTAAGAACAAGTAAAGTTTTGCATTGTTTTCTTTTGAATTAAAAATGCAAAATCAGAATTCTTCTTACAAAAGTTATGTATTCAAAAAAAGTGTGTGAGTTTTCTACAAATAAATCCCTCTCTCAGGAAGCCAACCCTATCCACATACACTCCGCTTTCAAAGCCAACAGCATCACATTCCTTACCACCCTGCATCGTTAGCAGTCACTTGTTGAACAATCACAATTAATATGCTTGTCTTTTCCAATGCACTGATAATAAAACTTTCACTACATAAATTCTACCTGTATACATGTGTATGTATGTACACTAGGATGGTCCAAAAATGCTTAAGATAACTAATGTCGGAATTTTTATTCTCTCGCCTCCTAGGATTATTTAAGTATCAAAGCGCTCAGAGTTTCCAGGTATTATATATGGGGGAGAAAACAACTAAATATTCGTAGAAATGGTATAGAATTCTTGAAAATCAACGTTTTTCGATCGTAAGACTCTGTTTATCCTCAGGAGATTCCCAATAATAATACCCAATTTTATATTTAACCAGTTTTTCATCAATTATATTTTATATAACCGTCAAAAGCCCCAGAATATTCAAAGGGGTACCAATAAAAAAACTATAATGTTTCAACATGTTTAAATTGACTATAATTGGAGGTCTCCTGAAGAGAACCAGAGTTTACCGACCGAAAAATATTGATTTTCAGAAATTCTATACCATTAATACGAAAAGTTGTTTTTTCCTATATAAAATGCATGGACAACTTTGAGCGACTTCTAAATATTTTTTGATTTCAAAATATAAAAATAGGGATATATTTTTTCTATACAGAGCAATCCTAGAGGGTGAGAGCATTAAAAATTTCGACTTTACTTTTTTTTCGACCACCCTAATGTGCACGCATACCTGCGTAAGCACCACCGACATGGCCGCAAAAACTTTTACCTCAACAAAATATCAAATAAAACAAAAATCGGAAAATAAAATATTGAATACGGGTAATAAAGGGAAATAAAATAAGCGCTTTTGTCTGCCCTCGAAAGTTTTTCAATATTATGACAGCTGCTTATGCCACTTTCTGCAATTTTACCACATTCTCCAAAAAACAACACCTGAGCTGCCAGGCAGCCAAGGAGCGAGCGTGCGAGCCTTTAAGTACATAAGTACCAGCATAAGTAACTAAGTGAGTGTGCAAATAGGTAGAAGCAGAACGAGCGCTTTTAATATGCGTTGACTTTTAAAACTTTTGCTCAAATATTGAATATTGAAGTTTTAACTTAACTTCGCTCACTGCTGCAGCAACTCCGCGACCTGCGCTGCCTCCTACGAGTACTACTCTGCCACTTGCTTATGAAAAGCAAGCAAAGTGTAGTACCAAGAACGTGACACGTGTTGTTGCATCTTTTGCTGGTGACGTGGCAGCCAGCAGCGCCGAAAGTACGCACGGCTGGCTCACCAAAGTATCTGTGCTGCTGCAGCACTTACGGAGCTTGCAGGTAACTTTTTTTCCGTATGCTTTTCACTCGTGTACTGTTAGTTAAGTGGCCTCCAAAATGACAGTTTTCAGTCACGTAACATGTTAGACGAAAATTAAATATAAACGCTTTGTCCATTTTGCAGTTAGAAATTGGAAGAAAAAAGTGCAATCAATTGCCTTGCAGGGGCAAAAGATAAGGGCAACCTTTGTCGCCATGTCGAATTGGGGAACCAATCAATGGTAGCAAAATGATACAATTGCTAATGGTTTGGACGCCCGAAGTAATTTTCAAATGCAATTGTCCGTTGGCAGAAATGGGGTTGCCATAAGTATTACTCTAAAAAAAAAATACCAAACATTTTTAGCCAAGGGTCACGTTCACATTTAAATAATAGAAGTATGCAAATTGCAAGAAACGAATTGGCGCAAGGAGATCCAATAAAAGTTAATTCGATTAGGTATAAATTTAGGGAAAAGCTTATAAAACTTTTCAAAGTTAAGGAACAACAAAAACATATTTATTTTCAAGGAAGAGCAGAATGTTGACTCAGATCTTACGTCGTTGTGTTCTGGTTATTGTAACAGCATATAAATTCGCCCAATTGCTTTTGGAGAATGATGCTGGAGCGTCAGTCCGCGGGTAGATACGAGTCTGGGTCGTTCCGGTTATGTATACCCGACTGTCGTGGGAACGTTGTTGTGCTCAAATCCCCCGATGCTTTGGCTAATCCAAGGAGCTTCCCAAACTAAACTCCTCGGAACTTTGATCAAATGGACCCCAAAAATAGCATAGATATGTATAAAAGAAAGGGAACAGTAAATGCTGAATGGGTTGTACTTCCAAATCTGGTAACCGCAAATTCGTTTTGGGGAGCCCCAGCAAACGTTATGTTATTCGTTATTCGTGCGATAGCCAAAGTAATTGAATCAGACCCAACAACTTTTCTTACGCACTACTTTTCAGGATTCAGTATGAATAATTGAGCGATGTATTGTCGATCTATAAGTGATCTACTGCCAGAAAAATATTAGAATAATCTTGAAGCTACTGACGTAGAGAAGTCCTATACTAATTTGATTTGGAGTGCGGTGTTGATCTACCATAGGCAGCTTAGGGTGAAGGAAAGAAGGTATAACTCTGCAGATAGATATTCCAGTTTTTCTTTCCTTGAAAGATAAAACATGCTAAATAGCCAAATAAATATGACAAAAAGTCGATGAAAACCAAGCATCTTGTCGTGAAAATCTCCTTGTGGTATGCTTACAGACCTTCGGATCAGTGTTGTTGAGGAAGTTAGATGTGCAAGAAAGCAATCTGAGGCAGGAAAACTTTTTCAAGTACATATCTTATATATATGGTTACACATAGACTTATTCAGAATACCAGATTTTCTCGGACAAACGAGGCTTATGGTCTGATTATGCATACTTCGCATAACTTCACACAACTTCGCATAAACTTCAAACTGTAATTTCGTATGTACTTTTTATGTATTTTGTATGTATTCCATTACCCAGAAATTAGCAGGACTTTAAAAAACTTAGCGATCTGTTGAGTTTAGATTTTGCTTCACATTTTCTTAAGTTACACTTTTATTGTACTGGTACAAATGGTTGTGCGAAGTTATGCGAAGTATGCATAATCAGACCCTTAGACGTATTTGAATCTTCATGAGAACCCTAAGAGCTCTCTATATATATTAGTGTGGAGCGAAGTAAATTTATTTTTTTGGTTTTGGAATTCTAGAGCAGAAAAGTTGCATGATCAAAGAAGAGTCGCCAAATATCGACGCAATTTTTTGTCAATTTGAAACATGCATTAAAATTGAATGGGCTACAGAACTAGATATCAAAACTTTTCTAGAAAATCCTTAAAAGTTTAAAGGAACCATAATTTATGTCATTTTTGTAAACTTTAAAGCGGTTAGGGCGACTATAAATATCGTCCAATCGTAAAACGGTTTAACACGGTTCAATGTGATCATGTTGCGCAGTTTTTCCACTCCTTTGAAATTTCGGAATCGAAAAATTATTATTTTTTGCTCGACCCTAATATGTATATGTATGTATATTAGGGTGGAGCGAAACAAATCAGTTTTTCGATTTTGAAATTCTAATAGGGCAGACAATTTGTATGATCACAAAAAAAAAGCGGAAAATCAATTAGGTTTTTCGTCAACTTGAAACTTGCACTTTGAGTATTATACTAAAATTTAATGGGCTACAAAACTGCATACTCAAAATCTTTCTTGAAAATCCTTAAAAATACAAAAGAACCATAATTTTTGTGATTCTTCGAAACTTTGAGTGCCGTTTTCACAGTGGGGGGTTAACACAAACTCGGCAGTTAAATTTAAATTTTTGTACTGAAAACCTGTAGTTAACTGCCTAATGAGAGTTAACTCGTCACTGTAAAAACGACACTAAGACTCTTGGGGCGACTGTAAATATTATCCGATCGGAAAACGGTTTAACGCCTTTCAATGTGGACGTGTTACGCAACTTTTCCGCGCTATTAGAATTTGAAAATCGAGAAATTGATTTTTTCACGCTCCACCCTATTGTATATGTATATCTGCATATGACCTAGAATCAGCGAGTCCCTTCCGGCTTTCGTAACGCAAAATCTTTAGTTAAAATTTTAAGAGACATATGTATGAGGAGAGCGAAAGAAGAGCTCTTACATTTGTGGCCCATTTTCGGCCCCATTCTAGGTGCCTCAACATCCGAAGGAAACATAACCACGCCAATTGTACAACGAACTTTAATATTTCAGGTTTCCGTAGAGTTTTTAAAGTAAAAATTATTCGAGTAGAGAGGACGAAGCTCTTATCGGCTGGCCTTTGGAAACTCATTAGAACAACTTTATTTCTATTGATTTTCATATCGAAGTCGCTTGATTCAGAATAATTTCTTTGAACCCAACTTCGGAAGCCCTTAAAAGCACAAAACGTGTCTTCCTTCATAATACTCAATCAATTTGCTACACTTCACGGCCGCAACTTTTCGCCTACACTTACGTACATTAATACATACGCCAAACTCAATTTGCTATTTATAACACCATTGATTGAATTATAAATATCACCTCCAGTGAGATATAAAATTCCACACTTTTTTACGTGTCTTTTTTTTCATAATATTTCGCAACATTGGGAATAGAGCATAAAAAGTTCGATTTACAAATTCTTTTACGCACACGCTGGTCATAAATATAATTTCCAACACCTTTTTCACACAATCCATTAGAGAATACAAAAAAAGACAGCACACAATATGCGGCATTCGAACCCACACAAAGGCAGCGCTAAAATGTGAGCTTTGGAAACAGCATTGAAACCCTTCGACAGCACACAACTTGACCAAGTCGCATGGAGTTATGCGCAGAGCGTCGGCATAAACCTTTTGAACTATTGCACAACCAGCAGTAAGAAAGCATGTAAATAAAAACAAAAGCAAAGTCAAAAAAGGCAATAGCATCGCTCCTGCTAGCAGGGCCTGCATTCATATGTTGTGGAATGGGCCAACGCACAGTGCGGCCGAAATGCAAAAGGGCGGCGAAAATTCGAATCTTTGAAAATATACGTAAACTTCAATAGTTTTACAGGCAGAATCCGACAGCCTTTTGTTACTTTTGCATTTAACAATACAAACTTCGTTTAAAAATAAACGAAAAAAAGCCCATATACGTTTTTTTTTCTTAAAAATTTCTGTTACAGTATTAGTTTTCACAAATTGTTTAACGTATTTTATTAACATTCAGAATCCATTTGGATTTTTTTTTGATTTCCCTTTTGATAACCTTTCTCTTTTTATTACAGTAATGTTGTGCTTGAGAGAGGAGGTCACACTACAAATGAATATAAAGAGAGGACTTAGGGTACAGGTCGTTACAGTGAACAGTTTTCGATTCTTAGGTGATCCCTTCAGCCAACTCAATGTCAAAAAAGGCCTATCTAGAGACTTTATTTTCCCGCATTTTGGCCGAGCTTTTGGAATTCGGCCGCACTGTGCAACGTGTAGAACTGTTAAGGAAATACTACAATAAATGAAATTAATATTGTTGAGTGCGTGCCGATGGGTAGCTACATAATATCTACAATTGTTGTTGTTTTTCGTGTTCGTTGAAATTGTCTTTATTGTTCTTTAAGTTGTTGTCATCGATGCGTTGACGGCCACTTTGACGAGGCATTCAGGCGTTTTGACCACCAGCACTCAAAAGCGTACACAACAATAGCAAAAATAGCCAATGCCGCTAGCTTACAAAAGCGGCAGGGTAAGGGCAGCACTTAAGAGTGGTCAGCAAAAAGGGCGCTGGCCGCAAAAGGGTCCAAACCGCACTGGAAAACTTTGTACATAAATACATTTTTATGCATTTGTTTGTATGTATATGTACATATGTGAAACATACTTGAAAATTTCCTTCAAAGCATTTAGCTGATATGTACAAGTACACGCATATGTACCCAGCCAGCGAAAAATCTGAAAATAGAATCGAAAACGGAAAGAAAAGTGTATGAAATGCACAATTTTTGAAACTTATTTAATTTTTTTTTAATTTTAATAATGTTAGATATGTATGTATGTACTTCAAAATATTAAAACGAAACGGTAAAAATGTTCTTCTTTCCAAAACCAACGAATCTAGTGCAATGAAGCTAGCTAGTGTGTCACCAAATGAAAAAAATTACGTTTCAATTCCAATTTTACAATTTTTATTGGTACACTCGAAATTCATTCTAAAATTGTTATATACATCAATAAATTAATACATACTAGCGTACCCGGCGAACTTCGTCTCGCCCAAAATTAGTTTTTTGTTGGAAAATTTTGATACGACACTTTCACCAACTATTCACTTAACGACTTCCACACTGGCACATTTATCTGCTCTAATTATGGTTTTTTGGTCGTCAGAAGGCATGTCTTCCATTGCCATTTTAAATAACCTAACCAAAGCATTGTGCCCGTAACGAAGTTCTTGCAATTTTCCAATGATCTGGCGTTTCTTATCAAAGTTAATCGCCCAACGCTGATCAATTTCGATATGAGAGTTGCCAACGAAATAAGTTTCAATAACTTCCTTCTGTTGAATCTGTACAGCATAGTCGGTGGCAAGTGCAAAATGAGTGTATATCGTAAATCCAGTATACGTAGACTTATTCGAGATGCAATCCTCTAATTGTCTAATCATTGCATCTGTGGGCATTCATCAAGAATTTTCCTTATTCTGCTAATTCACCACAAAGTTATGAGCTCAGAGGTTCTGGTGGTTCAGTTAAATGTTATAATTTGACTTTAACCCCTCCAGAACTCAATCATTGAACATTGGTAAGCAACTATACCTTATACATATACATAAAGATTTAAATTGTTAAATAGTTTGCAACCCTTTTCAAAATTATTACTTCTGGTGTATTTAAATACTTTCCATTCGCTGAATGCATTGCAATATTTTACTCGACATATATTAGAGTCACTAAAATTACAAACGGATTGTAATCCTATTGAAACAATTTTATTTTTTACCTCAGCGGTGAAGCTGTCCTTCAAATGGTGTTTCAGTAATTCAATTTGATGGAGTATTATGGCAGATATGGCGCTTTATTGAGCGGATACAGGGCTTTCAGCTTTTTAAAATCCATTTATTTTAATAAATGACTAAATTTGAAAAAACGTGAAATTGTGAAAACGAGCTCCTCCCCTCCAAAATGAGATATCATTCGATAAATTTGATAGGATATTAAAGGTGATATCGTTGGGCAACAGAAAAATACCATTTAGAAATAAATATATATATATATATGTATTCGCGAAGAATGCTGTAGGAAAATACTCCACGCCAAATTTAATCACATACTTTTAAATAATATGACTTTTAAGTTAAGGTGCGCGAGCAAACGTATTAGCCGTTGGTGTATAGTGCTACGGGGCGTATACCTTGTACGGATATGTGAGCACGTTTTGTTATTTCTACTTTTTTTTTAGTAGATATATCTTTTCTGAGTTTGCATTTATATACAATTTCGCGATGAACTCTTGTTTTTTGTGCCAAACTGAAGATAATGCATTGTCTTAGATAAGTGTGCCACCATTTCTGACCCAAAACCCGTTTTTGTCGAAAAACTTAACAACTCGTGTGAATTGCCCATAATTTTCGAACGAACAGTTTGAACAAATACTTTGAAATTATTGCTTTCAAATACGTAAGGTGATATTTTTCGAGTTTGGGATCCGAAAATTTTTTATGTACGAAACCCGCACTGTCGCCAGAACGTACATCTCACTGCTGGCTGGGTAGGTATTCATATGTGTGTAAAGATATTTATGTGTGCTCTTTTCTCAAGTAAACTTTCTTGCCCTTTCAATAAAACAATCTATAAAATCTACTCTAGAAATACTAGTAAAATTTAACAACGAAAAGTACAACAAATACATAAAAACATTTAATACAAATGGGCCTTCACAAAGTACCAAAACGTTGACAATAGGGTTTGCTTACTTGCCTTGCAAAATAAGTTTTCACATTTCAATGCGAAATGCGTACGAAGGCAATAAATTAACAACAAGTAATCCTTTGATTTGCTACAATCGCAACATCCTAATTTTGGCAATGCGCATTTAATATGGAGCAATAAGTTGATTTCCTACTTACATATATGCACATACATACATACATAGGTAAAACTACTAGTAACATAAAAACCTATAGAATTATATCCCCCTGACCACTTATTTAGGAATACTGAATACTTTTCGGATTAGAGTTACTTAGGGGACTAAAACATGTCGTTTACATCCTTTCGAGAAACTCCTTGTTTCTAATCTTTCTAAGCCTGCAGCCAAATAGTGGAAAAAAGTCAGGAAATGTTGTAGAAATAGCAATTTGAGAAGACTAAAGATTTGTGGTATAGTGAAGGCCCATATAAGTAAGCTACAATGTTAATCTGTTGGCTGAAAATCTGTTTGACTAATCAAAGTAACGATCCAATTGAAATCAGGTCCCTAAAGTGCTTAAATTTAGGACTATCACTCAATTTCAGAACAGATTTTTTCATAACATATGTACATACACACATAGATATCAGTATAGAACCTACCGTATTCTACGATAAACCTGCTCTCATTGCGAGAAGCTTGGAGGCTTCCAGACTATGGTACGATGTTTAAGGCTGGGGTCCAAGCTACAAGGCATGATTGTCCTCGATCGTCCAATGGTGAAAGCTTTTATTCAACAATAGCTAACAAAATGTGCCTTCTGGAATGTCGACGATCCCATCCACCATCCCATCATCTGAAATAAATAAAAATATTTTCCACAAATGTTATATGGTTAGTGAATAGAGATTAAAAGTTCCCGTTCGGACGTTCCCAAAATAGAACTCGTATCGAAGATGACTGATGATTTTTGCTAAATTCTGCGAATCTGTTAACGGTACAAAAAAATTATGTATGAATGGTTGTTAGAATAATAAGCAGTCATAACCATTGCGTCAACTTAAACCTCCTAACGATGTTTAGTAGCTGCCAAAAACTGTTCGAAGTTGTTCGGACGTTCCCGTTTGGACGTTCCGATTTTTTCCAATGGATACAATTTTTTGTTTAAGAATTTAAACTGGTTTTTTAATGCAAATAGGGGTTATATTGTAAATAAATCTACATCTATATGAAGGCCTTAATTAACGTTCGTTGAAGTCATTTCTTCGTACAAGCAGATGTACATATCGACGCCTTCAAATCATACTATGCTAAGTCTGACTAAGTGTAAGCTGACATAGCATAGTATGATTTGGAGGCGTCGATATGTACTATATCTATATCTGTTACTCACAAAATTGGGTATACGGTTTGTTTTTGTTAATATTCGCAATGTTTTACATTTTTTTAAATTTATTTTTTCTTTTGTATTGAAATATGGCTTATATTTTAGCAAACCCCATTTAAAACCAAATATGAAGCTGTGTACGAAAATTATAAAAAATCAAATACTAACAAAAAGAAACCGTGTACTCAATTTTGTGATTAACAGTACCTACATAGAACAATATGAACAAAAGTAATTTGAAGCGTTCTGACGTACCGATTTTCAATATACTTACAATCGATAATCCGATAGCTTTCCGAAAAAAAATTTATGCGACTGGCAAGATTAACAAAAACTAGCTTTCGTATTAAAATTTTGGCAAATAAAGTAAACGTTACGACTCTTTTTTTTACATGTAAAATATATTTTGTGTCCGAACGCTTGAAAAAAACACAATTTGTAATTTAACTTTGGACCGTTCCTAATATATGTTTACGTTGTTTTTGTTTTAAGGCTTACAGACCATAAGCTGTACCAAATTTTCGTATAGATTTAAAATTTTTTTAATCGTGTGCTACAATTATGAAGGATTTCTGGAAGGTATGGTTTCTCCGAAAAAAAAGAAAAATTAGAAGTGTAGTTGGAAAGTCGCAAATGTCTTGAAATGGAATGGACCAATTAGTCCAATATTTTGGTGGATGAAAGACAAAATATTGGTTGGTATCTATTAACTTTGTAAATTCTATTTTTTGGGTCTTGGTTGACACTTTTCAGGAAACACCCATATATGCTGGGATAAACTGGTGTTTGAGAAAGTGAGTAAGCTAACGAAAAAAAAAGTCTAAGGCCGAACATGGGACGACGAAGTCGAGGCATACATAACCCTTTGCCCTTTTGCCCTTTGCTGGTCGTTAAAATTGATGATAAGGCCAACAAGAGAACACATGCAATAACGATTTTACTCAGCCCATCGCTTGCCGTAGCTTGCTTAGACTCTCTAAATCTCTAAAAAGACGTTCTAGCAAGTTGTGGCTGTTTTTCTTTGTTTAAAAATATTTATGTATGTATGTATTATTTTTTGAAGTGAAACTTCTTTATCGGCGGTTAGTTGGTTGGGAGTAAATGGGCAAATCCAACGGAAATGGTGCAATGGATGCAACGGAAATCGCTGGGGCTGAAACAAGGTTAAAGAATAACACCGTAATGTAATGTAAAGTTATAGCTCAGTACATTTTTTTTTCATCAGAGATAGTCAAAGTTGGGGAAGAAAATATCAAAAAGTTAAAAATCCCAAGATAGTCCTAATTTTATGATGGTTCCTTAATATATTTTAACTACATTGCATTTGAGTATGGGAAGCAACTATCTGGAAGTATTTTACATGAAAAATTTACTAAGTATAGTCTGGTTTGTAGATGCAGTTAAAGAAAATACATGAAAAGGCACGATTATATATCACGATATTTCAAAAAACGGTGAGACTTTTTCCTGAAATTTTTATCACTGGGCTGTTTTGGAACAAACCTATTATATGCTCATGCATGCATGAACGTATGTTTGTATTTTTAATAATAACACCACAACTCTCTGGCCATTTGAGTTTGCCTAATTTCCATCTATCAACGATTCTCTGCTTTGCTGCCATATTTTCGTCACCACACACGACGCACCACACATACAAATGCTGCTCAATAACACGCAGTAATCCCCAATATATCAAATAAATCGTGACAAATGACGGATTTTCTACATATTCGAGAATTAAAAAATTTTCACAAAATTTCGTTTATTATTATTATTATTATTAAAATGCGTGACTGAGCACAACAAAATTTTATGGCCAATATATGTAACTAATAGCGCGTGTGAAGGGTTAATGAGGCTATTTAAATGCAAGCGTGAAAGAGTTAGCAAAACTGAATACAATATTAGTATTAAAATAAATAACGAAAAATTTATTCATATTTTGATTTATATTTGTGACAAGCGAAAGGCATACAAGTCGAGAAATTAGGAAGATTTTTTTTTCGTAACCAAATACATAAGTGTCAAATTTTTTAATAGAGGCTTAAATGTCTAAAAAAATTTATTGGCGTTAGCGGAGAAATTGTTATTACTGAAAAGGAATATATATAACTGTTTATGGGATTCTATTGTAAACATTTAAAGCAGTTAGAAACTCTGCAAAGTCAATTAAAGAGTAAAAGAATATAAAAAAAACAGAGCCTTAGATTGCTATTCTGGCAACTGTCTTTCAACTCAACACAGTCTTTCGAAAAACAAAAGTCTTTCATAAGACAATTGTCAATTTAACATTTTTTTTTTTAAATTAAATTGAATTAAAAAACACATTTTAAACAAGAAAAGAAAACTAAATTAAATAAAGAAAAACCTAAATCAATTATATAAATAGGCAATCATGTTTCCTTTACACCCCTCTTACGGCTAAACTGTACTTCTAAGGTATAAACAATTATATATCATTAGAAAGGTATTTTGATGCTGATGTGCAGGCAATTTTCAAAATTTCAAATTAGTTTGAAATAGAGCGAAAAAGTCAATTCAAAAGTCACACCAATACCAATGCCATACATGTACATGGTTGGGGCGGAAATGCCTGCTTTAATATTGATAGTGAATTAAAGAAACGTGCTAAGCAGCAGTTTAGGAATAAGATGTATGTATGTACATGAATAGATTAGCCTCAAACAAGGATGAAGATAATTTTGAGTATGGAGAAGAAGAAAGGGATAAATACAGAAATTAAAATAAAAGTAAAGAAACCTAAATATAATAACAAAGAGGAAGGAAAATTTAAATACCTAACCTAATAACAATGGTGGGGGTGAATATGTAAATGAAGAAAAGAATGGACATATTTAGATCAGGATAAAGGAAAGGATAAAGATGAAGAAGAAGATGAAGACCAAGACGAGGAAGAAGATGAAGATGAATATGAAGATAAGGATAAGGATAAAGATAACTTATCTTAACTTAACCCCTTAACTTAACTTAACTCACCTCAACTCATCTCACCTCCGCTTAAAAACTTACTCCACCTGAGTTCGCTACACATTAATTCACCACACCTAAATCCACCACTACTTCACTCCCCACACCTAAATTCACCACACCTTAATTCACCACACCTAAATCCACCACACTTTAATTCACCACACCTTAACTCACCACACCCCCACTTTCTCACCACATCTTAACTTACCAAAACTTAACTCACCACACCCCAACTTTCTCACCATATCTTAACTCACCACACCTTAATCTACCACACCTTAATTCACCACACCACAACTTTCTCACCACACCTTAACTCACCACACCTTAATTCACCACACCTCAACTCACCACAACTAAATTCACCACACCTCTTAAGACCACCACACCTGAATTCATAACACCGTAACTCCCACACCCAATTCCACCACACTGCAACTCACCACACCCAATTTCAACACATGACATGATATCACTAAAGAAACAATATAAAGAAAAAGAGGAAGGAAAATTTAACTACCTAACCTAATAACAATGGTGGGGGTAAATACTTAAATGGAGAAAAGAATGAAGATATAGATCAGGATAAAGGAAAAGATAAATATGAAGACGAAGGTGAATATGAAGATTAAGATGAAGATGAAGATGAAGATGAAGATGAAGATGAAGATGAAGATGAAGATGAAGATGAAGATGAAGATGAAGATGAAGATGAAGATGAAGATGAATATGAACATGAACATGAACATGAACATGAACATGAACATGAACTTGAACATGAACATGAACATGAACATGAAGGTGTAGATAAACATAAACATAAACATTAAAAGCGATAGAGACAAAGATAGAGAGGAACAAAGTGATAGGGATAAAAAGGAAATACAACTGAAGAATGTGCGATGTTATATTGTGATGTGTTATGCTACATATGTTATGTTATTGAATCTAATGCTATTCTATGTTATGTTATGCTAAGTACTAAGCTAAACTCCCCTCCACTTAACCCATTCCAACAAATTTTATTTCAGCTCAACTCAACTCACATAAACTATCCTTAATTTTAGCGGTTGAATTTCAACCGCTGGGCGAACAAACAAGAGTTAAGAAATTAAATGACGTTAAAATAAGATTTTCTTTTCTTAACAATAAAATGTAAAAATTAAATTTGGAAAAGAATTAAATTAAATTAAAAAAAAGGAAATAACGCTTACAAATTCAATGAATTAAAAAATTAAAAGCAAATTAAATAAAAAGAGATAAAAAATTAAATAAGGTTCCTTTGTAGAACAATAAAATTTGAAAACTTAAGGAAAATAATATTAACAAGAGAAAAACAAATTAAATAAAAAAGAAAAAATAAATAAAGTTTCTAAAAATGTTTCTTTAAACAAAAAAAAATAAAAAAAAATTTAACTAAAAACTTAAAATTAAAATAAAATTTAAAACAGAACAAATAAAATTAAATGAAATAAACGACATATTCTTTTTAAAACGGCAACATCTAACCATTAAAAGAAATTTAAATTAAGAAAGAAAAATAATTTTTGTAATCAAAAGAGCCACAAATACGTAAAATAAGTTTATCAAAATTAAATTAAATTAAAAAATATGTATGTATTTATCTATTTAAATCAATGAAATCTAAAAATTAAAATTTAATTAAAAAAAAGAAATAAAACTATGCTGCCCGTGGACTCGAACTCGGTTCCCTCTCTGATCTCTCTCTCGGATCTCGTCTGACTTTGAAAATATTGGCTCTTTTTATTTTAAGTTTTTTCCAGATACCCCGAAATATTCTCGAGAATTTTTTGTAATTTGTTTGGATCTTTCGAGTTTTTGGCGACCTGCTCAGTTTTTAAGACTTAACGGAATTTTATTTAATGTGTTTTAGTTTTTTTTTTCAGATTCTTCGTAACTTTTCGCGTTTCTATCGGGATTTTTCCGAGCCTTTCATGACCATTTCTGAAAATTAGTTTTGGAGCCTTTCTTGAAATTATAGCTTATTTTGGACTTTTCTAAAATTTGCTATATTATTCGAGAGTTTTTGGCTTTTCTTGTTTTATTTAGAACTCTTCAGGTATTTTCGGGATGGTTTGCAAATCTTTAGATTATACATAAATTTTCGCGTTACATTCGGGATTTTGCGGAGCCTTTCATGAAAATTTCTGAATATACTTTTTTGGGGCCTTTCTTGAAGTTCAACCCTTTTTTGACTTTCCCAGATTTTTTTATACTATTCTATACCACACTATATTTTTTGGCTTTTCGTATTTTTTACGGTAGTTTGCAGATTTGTTTTAATATTTCAATCATTTTTCGAAGCATTCGGAACATTTTGGGATATCCGAAAACTTATGGATTTTCTTTTAAGTTTTCGAAATATTTTGGGGTCTTTTCGGGATTTTTCAAAGTGTGTTCGTGTTTTTTGCGACTTTTTTGGTTCATTTGCGGGTCTTTAGAGATTGTTTTCAGGCGATCACCGTTGCATTTTTGGGAGCTTTCAGAATTTTTCGTGACCTTTAGAGATTTTTCGAGACGTCTCCTAACCTATTCGAGGGTTTTCGAATTTTTCGAAAATTCGTGACCTTTAGAAATTTTTTCCTAACTTTTAATGTTTTATTCGGTAGTCTCCGGGTTTCTTACGAAATTTTTCGAAATATCTTCTATTCTATTGATATTCGCATTTTTTCCGGAATTGTCAGATGCAGTGGTACAATTAAGTTTTAAATTTAATTTTTATAACTGCCAGAAAAATAAAAAGTGGAAATATTTTTTTTATTATACAATTTATGCTTGCTTTTATATCCAATATTGCACCGATTGCACTTTTTTTACCAAAAAAACATCTACTATCAAAATTATTGCACATTTTACGTCTATAGAATTTTAATACTTTTCCACATAAAAATATTGCTGTTATAAAATTTGTTACGCGAAAGAATTGCGCACTTGATGTACTGATGAAGTGCACTGATTACATTTTGAAAAGTGGAAACTAATATTGGTGCTAAAATATGATGACAGCTACTAAAACAGTCACTTAAATTTAACGTTTCGTAGCAGGAAGTTAAACTTTTTCGTGCAATAACTCGTTAAAGTGTAAAAGAAGAGGTGATAAAAGTGCCATGAAGGATGTGCAATAGTCATAGATCAATGAGAGGGTTGAGCGCCTTCTAAAAACAAGCAAAAATGTTTCTTAAGAAAAATATACTTTCAAAACTCGCTGATAGCAAAAATGAAATGGAGCAGAAGAAGAGAATATTTAACACCAGCTGCTTCAGCAGACACTAAATTACTAACTTAGAAAAATTAACTACGCTTCCTTGACTGCCTTGGCGCCTTCGCATTCACCATTATGTCGGCACACTTGCCCAACTATGCTTTTCATTTACGTATTTACGCTCATTACTTAACGAGCTCGCTTTGAAGTTAAATCACGAAAAAAAGTGAAAAAACTTAAAATAATCTACATTGCATTGTCAGCTATTACCTTGCAGAGGATATAAAGACAACGTGGCGGCGACAGCCCAGCAACCAAGCGGAAAAATACAATAATGATGTCCTGCGAACGCTGAAGATAAAACAATTGTGCAAATGAAAATGTTAAAAAAAAAACGAAAAAATATTTAAATGCATTGAAAGCGGAAGCCGAAATGTTCGAAAAAAAAAACTTAAAAAAAAGGTTTGCAGTTGCGCTATAGGATATTTAGAATAGTTGTGTGGCTGCGGTTGTGATGCTTTTCAGCGTTTAACCCAATTCTGAGCTATGCAAATGTTTTCAAATGTCGCTTTTTTAACCTTTTCGTATGAAAACCGCATTTGTTTAGCGATATACAGTGCTCTCTACCCGGTTTCCTGTCCCTTCCTATACCCGCCTTACACATTTGCATGCCAACTAAACTCAATTTCAGCGTTGCTTGAATTTCTTTGCTACATTTTTTTATGCTGCTATTTTTTTTTCATTTTTTGTTGGCTACTTTTACCCGGACTATAGTCCGATGAGTGTTGTTGTTTTTCGCATTTTTGAAAATGGATTAAAAATTTATTAGAAGAGTGAAAACCATTTTACGCGACAGCATAGAGTGGTGGAAGATGGCTGCGTGCGATTTGGTGAGCTGGCAAGCAAAAAACTGAGTTTAGATGCGCCGGCCAGCATAGAAGTTGGTAAGCACGTAAAAATTAAATGAACGCGATATGCGAAGGGACAGCGTACAGCGGGACAGAAAAAAGTGACGCGAAAAAAGGAACCGGGACATTGTGAAAGCGCGACAAAAGCCATGCAAAGGCAGACAAGAAAATGAAGTGCACCAGACAGAGCAGGGGTTAAAATAGCAGAGGCAGCTTTTTTCATTTCGTAAAGTTTTTTTTTGTTGTTTCTTATTGATATTTTTTGTTTTTCTTTAACTCAAGATTTTTGGTTTATATTGCTTTCTCATTCTTTTTGTTATTTAGTAATTGTTTTAGTAATGTCTTTTTTTTAAGCCACGTTATTGTTTTTTTTTTCATTTACCCGGTTAATTTTGCTTTATAATTTTGGTTTTCTTTTTCTTTTCTGTTGGTATCTTCTTTACCCTGCATTTAAATGGAACTCACAAAAGAAAATAATGAAAAAATTAATAAAAAACTATTAAAGAAGAATAAGTTCGGGCGAAACCGAATTTTATATACCCAGCGCAGGTATCAACTATTGTCATTCCAACTTTCTTTAAACTACCTTAAAGTCTATAGCAGTCTTATTTATTGTTAAGAGATTGTTATAAGTATTAACTTGGAGTAAATTAACGACCTCAGTTGTTGAAATATAGGAGTTTTCGTATATCCGAAAATTACCATTATACGGCAAACCGATGCAATTTTAGTCCGATTTTAATAATTTTCAACGAATTGCTTTTTCGTACCAAGGTTATTAAATACACCAAGTTTGGTAAAAATTGATAAATCGGTTACCGAGATACACATTTGCGGTCATAAGTGGGCGGCGCCATGCCCAAAATCCAAAAATGTACAATAGTCTAATTTTTTGCTCAGTGGTCATTGCAATAATCGATGTTGAGTCAATTAGCTTCAGTAGTTACTGATTTGTCGCAGTTTACGTGTTTCTGTAAATTACCGTTATATGTGAGTGTGCGTGGCTATTGCCCGATTTCAATAATTTTAAGCAAATTTCTTAGCTGGATCCGAAGCAAGAAGCAAAAAAGGTAAAAGAAATCAAGAAAAATTTCTATAAATAAACGGGAAGTTCAACCGGCCAGAAATATATCTTGATATTGGACAGGCGCTGGTCAGATTTGCTTTCTTCCGTCTAGCGCCCGACGAGGAAAACTATCGGGGTGCTAGACACAAATGGTAACTCTCGCTCTAAGCAGCCACTGTCCAGTGATTCTGAACAGCTTCCGTTTAACGAACTGTCAAAGTTTTGTAAATACATTTATTTTTTCGTGTGTAAAATTGACTGTCGCACGGTGAAATAGCAATGAAATAATTTTCTTCAAAACTTGATATACATATGTATGTATAACGGCGAAGGTTTAATGTAAACAATTGGTATCGGGTACCGAAAAGATAATATTGGGTACCGAAATCTTTTTGAAGTATCACATCACAGCACATCGCTAGTGGTGGTACCTATCTTAGCGTCCCAACCGGAACTGCTTCCTCAGAATGATGTAATGCTCTATTACTTGGAGCATTTGGGTCTCACGGTGCAAGCGAAGATCAGACGGAAGAAGGCATCCCGAAGCTTCATCCGATTAGTTCTATCAGTCCACAATGACTACACAAACGTAGTATAATTTACAACCGGCCGGCTAATCGCTGTTTATTTTACCAACAACATTTCTTTGTATTGTTGTTAGTTTGAGCTCTTGAAAGTCCTGCGAGGTAATCATTCGTTTTGAAATGCAAGTCATCAATCGAACAGTAAAATATCTTAAACGACGCTTTGTGATAAGTATGAAGAAACTCACCGAATCTTTACTTTTCTGCTTAAACGGTAACTACGCAAGTATTTGTTAAGCTGGTAGCAACCTGAATAGAAAGAGTAATAGATCAAATTATAGGCTGTTTTTTTAACAATATGTATAAGCACTCATCAAACGATTTTTTGTTCAAAAAAATATATATATTTAAAGTCAGTCAAACCACTTTTCAAATTTTTTATATGGTCGCTTTATATGCCTTAACCAGAGAATTTTCAGTCGAATAAAAAAAATTTTGAGTTTACTGTAGCAGATTAACTGCATACCATAGAAAATCTTCTTTTCATCCTCTCTTAAGAGAAAAAGCCAAATTTGTTTTGCCTGGCTTTTCATCTGGGACAAGTATTTATTTGCAAAGTACGTGCAACTCAACTAACTAACACGAAATGTGGAACCTTGTAACATCTCAAAAGAGAAAAACCGCAGCCGCACTCGCCGCTCTGAACTCCATATTTAAATAATTTCTCCAATATTCTGGCAATTGGAAAATGCGAGTATAAATAACTTTGTGCAAAACCACTTAACCGCACAAACATTTACACACACACACACACATTAAAGCCTTGCTTTACACATCTTCCGCCTGCTGTGCCGAAAATGTCAATTTTATAAACCAACAAAAAATATTTCAGAAGCGCCTACAAACAAGCTAGATGGCTGACTAGAAGTGGCAAGTCCCAAAAACCAGGCAAAATCGGAAAAATTTACAAAGTTATTGAAAATACTAAAAACTTTGGAGTTAACCAAATTTCGGCAAAGCGAAAATTACAACCAATCGCCGCGACGCGATAAGGCGCGCTGCGCTGTGCTGTGCTTTGCTGACATTGCCGCAGTGTCAATGCAAATTTGTAACGCAAAAATTTTCCGCCGTCAACGCCATCGCCATCGCAGCCGCCGCTGCCACTTGACACTCGATGGAGCACGATTTGTGGCGGTTTTGCGACAGCAGTTAAGCGAAGCGCGAGCTGGAGCGGAGAAGAAAAATAAGGACGCTGAACAGGCATACAAATGTACACATGTATGAACTTACATACATAGAGTGCGGTTGAGGATTTTGAGTGCGGCAAAATGGCAACATTTTGCGGTTATTGGCTGCAGCACTTAATACTTTTCCATGTACGAGTGATGTGCGCGTTGCGAGCGCCGGAAGTCACTTGGCTTAAATATGGAATGCTCAAAGACACAAAAAAGGGTGAATTGCCGCTGCGGGGCACTCGGGGCTTTGGAAAGAAGCGTTAAACAATTGAGTAAGTGTAAGGAAATTTTGAAAGTTCGAACTGCTGAAGTATGCGACAGAATATTTTATATATTCGTTGCGAAAAA
>NW_023458559.1:60745166-60764613 GCF_013731165.1 Rhagoletis pomonella | reverse complement strand
CGCTTTGCACAAATTCACATCAACTCACTTTGGTTCGGTTCACTTCGTAGAGCTGTTTGTTGAGTAGTTTCGCTGCCTTTTGGTCAAATTGAAAAGTTTACGCATTTCCAACTGCTCAACAACAGTGGCGGCAACAAAAACCGAAAACAACAACAAACCAACAGTCCCAATGAAACAATAGCTGAGCACAGATAAACTTTCGTAGCATCACTAATAACAACAACAGCAACATAAACTGCTAGCATAGTACAATCAACAACATCTGCTGGCTACCAAGTTACAAATTACAACTTCACAACAAAGCAAGCAAGTAAGCAATAAGCAAAGTAAGCTCTACCGCTGGCTAGGTTGGTGTTGATAATGGTAGTAGTGGCAAGTGAGGTGGATTTGTTCCTTACCAACGCTACTCCCTGAGCCATGTGGCGGCAAACAAATGCAAACAAGCCGCTTCCACCATAAAATTTTAAAATTATTGAGTACAGTTTGTGGCTGCAATGGGGATGCACATCGTCTTTAAGTTCTTTATCGTCTTAATACAACAGCAGCAACAACGTAAAAGTAACTATATGAAAAGTAGCAAGAATCGTGCAGAAATAAAATAAAGTGAAATAAAAATTGTGAAATGTGGGGAAAAAACTTTTGTATTGCACGGATAGTTACCACTGGTCGAGTGCTAGTTAGTTAATAGTTAGCTACAAACTAAATAGTCCCATTTCCTGCAGGGATGTTGCTAGCCACTAGCAAGTCACTTGGCTATAAACTGCAAAGCAAACTGCAAATCTGCTCAATATAATGTGGCGTAGAAAATTTTCGGACTTTAGTGGCTAAAAGCGTAAACTGTCTAACTGAATGCATCTGTGTGTATGTGCATACGCGAGTAAAGTTGCACGCATTCAAGTGTTTGCATTCGAAAGTGTGTTTGCGTTTTTATGCTCTTCTTCTGTTTCGTATTTGTCTTTAAAATATGAACTGTTAAAATTGCAGCTGATCAATATTAATTTTTGCTTGTTTAAAGCTTTCGTAGCAGGAAGGAAATATGAAAAGAAGGAAGCAAGGCGAGTTTAACAAGTAGATAAGTCAACAAGAATTATGTATCAAAACGCTACACTACGAAGTGGAATAAGCTAAGTGTTAGTAAATTGAATACGGAGAAACTCTTAAGAAATATTTTCTTGCACTGGAAAAAAATTAAAAAGTGAATTGCGGAAGCTTTTCAAAAGCTAGCGGTATCACGTTTATGAATGCATTTTTTTAATTTCATTTTGTCGATTTTTACAGACAATAATTTTTTCAAATACGTATGATCAGGGATAAAATAATATTCGGGTAATTTGACCCGAAAGAATTGGACTTTATATTAATACATTAATATATATAAGGCAAGAAAAAGCCACGTAGTCAGATCTAAATTTCTGAGGCTATGGCATAAAATTAAATGATAATGATTTACTTTACTTAAATATGGTTGTGGGAGGATAAACAAAAAGATCACAAAATCGATTCCAATATTTCATTCACAGGCAACGACTTTGACCTCCTACTAAGCAGTTTCGTTCGTCTGGTTTTTTTTTTTTTTTTGAAATACGGAAAACGACTTTTGGCTACATAAACTGATCGAATTAGTTAGGAGGAGCCACTGACAAGTGCCGCGATCTCCCTAATGCTCGTTTCATGGGCCTTTGAAACCACCTGCTGTTGGTTAGACTAAGAACTACTTCGGTTTCAGGATACAAAGAATCTTTGTATTTAGCCCAGCCGATCTATTGTACAACTAACTGAACTAAGGCTCAGTGAACTTTTTCATGGCTGCATCCAAGTGGATGGGCAGCTATGTAGCAGAAGAAGCAGCGGATGAAATGCATAAAAATTTGATATGATTTAAAAAAAATAAACGAGTGTTTATTCGGACATCTAAGCTACACTTACATAACACCCTTGCTTCTCTGAAGAAACTCTCCAAAACTTACAACGAATGTACGACTCTTCTCTCCCGAACGCATCGGAATTCTTTTGCACAATTACGTACATACGTTCAGGCCAAAAAAAATAAAAATTGTTAATTCGTCAGACGCTGGCCGAGGAACACTTTTCCGCAAAAATACTGTAGTCAGCGTAGCTGAAGTTAATGAAAAGATTACATCTACGTCGACGTCGATAACCATAATAAGGCCGAATGTACATATACCGGTAACAATAAGGAACATCGAACAATCTGCTTACGTAAAAGAAATTGGAAAAATTGTCCATACATCAAAATAAAGTTCCGTATACGCAAGGGTGTACAAACAAATCAAACATCGGTACGCTCGGTATTCGCGACTGAATTTTTGCGATAATCGAACCCATAAATTCATTGGAAAAATATTTAGTAACTATTACAAATAAAAGCATTTATAGACATACTGTATGATTTGTGAAAAATTTGTATTCTAAATATTTTAAAAAAATTTGGAGTTTCAAAGTTGCTTTATTGGCAAATTGGTTTTTAAAATAACGACAAACGGCTGCAAGCACCAAAACGGACATTAATGAACTGAAAAATGAAACACCAAAATTCTCTACAACGACTCATTTTTTAGTACTTATATATCGAGCCCTAACCGCCAAAATAACGTAAGCGACATTTTTTTCAAAATTTTCTTTTTGATGCAGAAATATTCCTAGAGCATCTAGATGCATTTCTGCATCAAAATAAAAATTTTGAAAAAAATGTCGCTTACGTTATTTTGGCGGTTAGGGCTCGATATGTCGGGACAAAAAAAGGTGGCATAGAGTTGCAACAAACCAGAGAAGGAGACATTCTTATTATATTCGAAAAAAAGCAATTAAATACCCGCAAAAACAAATTTTTTCTTGTTAACTGTCGCCAATATGGGTTCTATATATCAATGCTAAAAATTAAGCTGTCTCAATAACCGATAATGGGTAGTCGCAAATATCGGGCGTTCACTGCAGACATATGTATGTCTACATGGATCATTCCGAGCCAAATCGGACACAATTTGAATTTTGGATATTTTTTATTTTTTTATTTTTGGTTATCTTTGTTTTTGTCATGCCATGTTCGAGGTATCGACTTTGAAAAAAGCCTCCATTTTTTTTAATGCCAATAACTTTGCGAAGATTGGGCCGTTTTTAAAACGGCACGCATAAGTGCTAATTGGTCTTGTTAAACTTGGAATTTCAACCAACCAGGAACTTTTTCAATTGAATTTCTCATGGAATTGAAGCGGTGGTGACAATTGTTTTATGAAACAAAACGATCACAAAATTGTCGAGTTGTCACTAGCAATACGGAAAATGCCTGTCAATGTCACTTTATGAAATAGGCCCTGATCGCTTTTCTTGAAAAAAAACTGCCACTCAACAATGGGACTTATTTTTATTCGAATTTTTAAATTAATGAAAACCTGCAGTGGAAAGAACTCTACATACATCACTTTCACGAAGTTCACGAATGTTGGCGTGGCAGCGCCAGTAAAATGGATTAATTTACAGCGCAGAAGTATTTTAAATATTAAATTTTTATGCTTTTTGCTCAGTATTTTTACGCACGCATTTCAGCTGTCGCAATCATGAATCTGCATTCAAATATATGTAAACGCGAATTTTACATTCATATGCATGTGCGCACATCCAGTCATTACAATACATATACATTAAGTACATTTATTTTATTTACTCTTCATATTTTTTATGTTCGTTATTTGTTTTCCCTACATTTCAGTGAACAATAAAAATTATGAAATTCAAATGAAGCTGGCATGTGAAATGTGTAAAAATGTGGGTTCGCGCACATCAAAATGACGAAACACAAGGGTGGCACATGCGTAACCTCAAAATGTAAACATGTACACGCAAATAAATATATGTGCATATATGCAAAAATATATCCACATTTGATAAGTATTTACTCGTTTACGCAAACATAAGTACCCCATCCATAGTTGAATTGGCATATT
This sequence comes from Rhagoletis pomonella, assembly GCF_013731165.1. NCBI lineage: Eukaryota > Metazoa > Arthropoda > Insecta > Diptera > Tephritidae > Rhagoletis > Rhagoletis pomonella. Next base: position 60,760,651 of record NW_023458559.1, on the reverse strand, counting down.
AGCTTGACTTTGGTAAGTGGCGCTTAAGCGTTGAAAAACTCAAAATTCACTCAGCATTCACAGAACGCAATTTTCGTAAAAGTACTTCAAGGATGTGGGGTGCAGTAAGAAGAAAAGATGAGATATGTAGCGTGGTAATGGGGGAGCGCTACTCAAGTGGCATTTGCGTTTTCATTAAACTCTTGAACTTACACAGGCGTACTGGCTGGTTAGCAATTAAAAAAATTTGTTGTACAAAGTTGCATGCAATTCGGTGATTTTTAGGCTTTATGATATGCGAGTCTACGAAAAATATTATTATAATAACTATTACACATATAGGATTAGACTTTGGCTGCGTAAAGAGAACTCTTAAGTCAATTGATGATAGAGAAACGTACAAACCTAGACCAATTATAGTCCTTGACAACTTTTTAAACACTCACTAAGAGTAGGAGCCTCCTTATCTTACCACTAATATCAACCTCTTATCAAACCATACCGAAGACCAAATCCACAGTCGAAAAGGCAAGGACATCTTACGAAGAAATTTGAAATAAAGCAAGTAAAAGGAAAGTGGAAGATAATGCGAATGTGAACGAAGTACTATACGAAATTACCACAGCAGCGCAATCACAATGACATGGAATTACCCGACAGAATTCATCACTAAGAAATCAGCAATTTAGTTGGCCCACGGCTGCTCGATCACAAGGCCCAAAGGGAAGCTCAGGCAACGTAGATCATCAGCCAAATGTAACGAAAGCAGCATACCAGCAAAGGTTTTGGACCACTTAATGACACAGTCGTACACTAACTCCCGCCATAATACTAGGACTGCACAGTGGGAGAAATAACGAAAAAGCTGGCCAATATTCCAAAAATCTAAGTTGTCCGACTGTTGCAAAACATGGTAGTTTGTCAAGGCCAGTTTCGTAGTGGATGAAAAGTATAAGGCACCCTTTGTTTGTATCTTCTTCACTAGAATCGGAAATTTGATTTTAAAATAGGGGTTAAGGCACTTAATTATTTTTTGCGAGATGGAGAGCGTTTCTAATGGTATCTAAAATAATCTAAGTCATTGAATTTCAATTTTTGACACAAGTAAATATATCTAAAAATTAATTGTAAATGCTATCTCAAAAATAAATATGTATATGAATTTTTTCATTTTTTTTTTGATTGTTGAAAAAGTTGGGATCGCCGGAGATCGGGCTATTCTGCACTTGAACGTGCTTTAAGAATTCAAAAAGAAAGTAACCAGATTTGTCCAAGTTCTGTTGTAAATCACGATTGAATAGCGCCATAAAATAATAACAGTGCTCATTGCGTTGTGCGGAAAGCTTACAAAGGGCAACACTGATTTTGGTGCGGCAAATGTTAAAGCTGTTTTTGATGACTTTCTTGTGCTGATTACGAATCCGTAAGTACAAAGTTTCCATTAGGCCCAGATTTTGAGAAAAATGAGGTCAAAGTGTCGAACAATCGCCTGCTGTTTAACTAATGACTATAAGTCACCTTTGGGTAAAGATGCAGGGATGGTATTTTCAGGGGCAGTAGTTTGGAGTTATATCTTTAATTTAAGCCTAGGTGGAGGGTTCTACTGGAGTGCATTGGGGTATAGTCATTGTGCTGGGTATGCAGTTACAGTTGAACGGCTATACTCAATCCCGACTCTTGCGTTGTCGTTCGCGCACTCTGGGCAACGTGAGCAACGGGTTCGAGTTGCTGTAACCAATCCGAGTAGATCCTTGGGTCACGGAAGAAAGAGAGGGAGCTTCGGTGGGGCCACTCCGACTTATACGGTTTAAGGGCTCACTGAAGTCTGCAGCGTCTATTCACCAGTAGGTGCGGCTGAAAGCGGGTGTATGTCTTGGAGCAAGCGGCTCGCTATATAAACGTGTATTTGGTTGCGAAACCATCCCCACCCCAGCAATGGGTTGTGCGCTGGGTTTGGGACTCGCCACGTAAGAACCACTTCCAGTGAAGAAGCAAATCAAAGCCTCGGATGAGACCCCCATTTATGATGACGACCACGGCAAACGTTTAAAGGACTACGATTTGAGGGCATGCACCTGGAATGTCCGGACCCTTAATGGGGAAGGTGCCTCTGCCCGGCTGGTTGAAGTCTTCGTAAGGACAAAAGCTGACATCACCGCCATCCAACAAATGCATTAAACGGGGCAAGGCAGCAATGTCTGGGGCCTTGCGATACCTACTACAGGTGCCACAAAGGAGCGCAAATTCGGTGTTGGGTTTGTGGTGGGAGAGAGACTCCGTCGCCGAGTATTGTCGTTCACCCCGGTGGAGGAGCGTCTAGCCACAATCCGCATCAAAGCGAGATTCTTCAAAATCTCGCTCATCTGCGCCCATGCCCCGATGAAAGAGAAGGATGAGGCATCCAAGGATCTCTTCTTTGAGCGCTTGGAGCGTACGTACGAGCGTTGCCCCCACCGTGATATCAAAATCGTGCTTGGCGACTTCAATTCCAGAGTGGGAGAGGATAGGATCTTTGTAACCACCATCGAAAAATTCAGCCTCCACGACGTAACGTCCGACAATGGACTGAGGGTGATCGACTCCTCCGGGGCCCGAAATATGGTAGTATGAAGTAGTAGGTTTAAGCATAAAAAGATCCATTAAGCTACGTGGCTGTCTCCGGATCGAAAAACGAGAAACCAAATCGATCATGTTGTTATAGACGGAGGCACGCTTCAAGGGTTTTAGACGTACGTACACTCCGACACTCAGACATCGACTCGGACCATTATTTTGTTGCAAAGCTTACGTCGAAAAGCTGCAATCGCAACATACGGCCAATTTATTCGCCACACAGAGAGCACTCTGAGAGGATGCCGCCTACAGGGCAGCGCTGCTATCGGGCACAACGCTAGCCATGTGGCACTGTTATAGGGATCTGAAGAGGAAGCGAGACGAGTCTGCCGAAATAAGAACAGAGAGGCCGAAATACGTGAGTGCGAAGAGCTTGAAATGCTGGCGACAGGAAGAATGGCCTAAAATTTTAGCAGAGAGTTAGGCTAATTATGGAAGGTTTCAAGACCAGGGTGTACTCCTGTTAGAACAACAATGGCGAAGAAGAACAACAATAGCGAAGAAGAACAACAACCCAAGCCCCAAGTCGATGATGATGGTGTCGATGTTCCACCGCCTTACTATGACAAGGTACGAATAGCAATAGCGCGGATGAAAAAAAAAAACAAAGCTGCTGGAGCTGACAGCCTGCCAGCCTTACTATGACAAGGTACGAATAGCAATAGCGCGGATGAAAAAAAAAACAAAGCTGCTGGAGCTGACAGCCTGCCAGCAGAGCTATTCAAGTACGGCGGCATCAACTATTATGCAGAATATGGTCAGATGATCGCATGCTTTATGACTGGGAATTAACTGTTTTATCAAGCGTATTGTGTGAAAGACTGAAGCCCACCGTCAATGAACTGATTGGACCATAGACCAGGTATTCACAATTCAAACCTCCAAATCTTGGAAAGTCCCGCGAGAAAAGGATCGACACTCATTACTTAATCGCCGACTTTAAAGCCCCTTTCAACAGACAAACAGCCAGTGCATTCACATCTTGGCATCGACCTCACTGTTTACAGTTAGAATTTCGAGAAAGTGGAGAATTTCGTTTGCTTGGGAACTAGCATTAACAGCGATAATAAAGTCATGTAATGGAAAACCAACGCAGAATCACTCTTGACATCAAGTGCTTATTTGCGTAAAGCCCTTTCTCGACGTACGAAAACCACGCTCTATAAGTCACTCATCGTGCCCATGCTGGTATATGGCGCAGAAGCATGGACAATAGCAACATGCGATGAAGCGGCTCTTTGAGTATTCAAGAGAAAGATGTTGCGGAAGATTTACGCGCCTTTACGCGTTGGCGACGGCTTTACAACGACCTGGACATAGTGCAGCGAATTAAAATACAGCGGCTCCGCTCGCTTGGGCATGTCGTTAAAATGGACACCGACACTCCAGCTCTGAATGTATTCAACTCGGAAACCGCTGGTAGTAGCAGAGGAAGAGGAAGTGGAAGGCAATTACTGCGATGGAAATACCATGTGGAGAAAGACTTGGCATTTCCAATCGGCATCAGTTGGCGCAGAAAAAAAAACAACTGGCGTGCTTTGTTGAACTCGGCCAAAATCGCCTATGCGGTTACAGCGCCAAATAAGAAGGAGAAGGAAGCTATCTATCTATTTTAAAAACAAGCCTTGATTAGTGTTGACGAAACGAAAGTACCGTACCGCCTAACGGCTAAAAACTTTGGAGTTATTTCTTTCCATTTAGGTAATACATATACGTTCTAAATATAAGAAAAAATCTGACCATTAATCCGATTTTTGCAAATATGTGACTCCTGTCCCTCCTATCGCGCAAAGTTGCTGTTTAGGTATTCGTCACCTAAGGGTGAAAAGGTGCCAAGTACATTTATTTAAATTCTTTAGGAGAGACGAAAAACCGATGTAATTTCATATCACCTGCCATTCTGCATCCAAAATTAAATTTAGGAAAAAAATGCACTTGGCACCTTTTCACCTTTAGTTGGCGAACACCTTAACAGCAATTTTGCGCGATTTTCATGAAATATACATTCCAAATATGAACCATGTCGGACCATAAATAAGAGTTTTTCAAAAATCTCGACACCTGCGCCACCTAGTACATTAATTCGGGTCCTCAGGTAAGCTTGAGGTTTCAAGCCTGCTCATCGGGATGTTGGTTAAATATGTATTGGAAGATTTGATTACACACAGATGAAACTTCATAAAATGTTGTAAATAAATAATGCATGATTAGAGTGTTTTTATACCCAAGCGCACTTGTGCACAAGGTTATTATAAATTTGTTCACATAACGGTTGTTTGTAACAGGCAAAACGAATCGAAATAGATATAGAAAAACGTATACATAAATGATCAGAATGAAAGAGAAGTCGATTAAGCCATGTCTGTCTGTCCGTCCGTCCGGGAGTCCGTCCGTCTGTCCGTATACACGATAACTCGAGCAAAAATTGACATATCTAAACGAAATTTGGTACATACATAGGTTTCCCTTTATCCAAGGTAGGTTGCTATTGAAAATGGCAACCACTACCCCTTCTCACATATGGGTGTTTTCGAAGAATGCAAAAACTATGATATTTCAGTTAATATTAGATCCAAATTGTTGAAAATTAATATGTGAAGTAGAATTTTGGGTGCAAAATAATATTAGTACGAAATTTTTGGAAAGGGGGCGTGACCCCGCTCACTTATGATGAAATGCTGTATAGTATAGTAGTAGCCGCTTTGCCAATACTTCCCAACCCGGTACGAGCCTTCCTACGGATCAAACTACTGAAGCTCGTTAAAGATATATTTAATTTTATTTCTTCAATATGGAAAAAGTTTGGTTAATTCTTTTTTATCGAAGTCATTCTTTATACGACTGCATAGATTTAGTCATATTTGTCAATTTTCTTATCATTATCTTATTGTCATTATTATCTTATCATTATTATTATCGCAAGTGATAACTTTTTCTTTATAACTAGTGACATGGCTGTTGTCATTGTTCCTGCTGTCGCTGTCGTTATTAATATCGGAAGCTTCCTCCCCGTAATTATACACAGTGGGAAAAGTAGTAATGCATTTCATGCGTGATAAGTATTGTAATGTATTTCGTATGAGTTCCAGATTCTATTACTGTTTAATATGTAATCGGCATTCTAATGTATCCAAAAACTCGCAACAATTTCATATTAAATTACACTCATTTCAGCATTACTGATAATGCACAGTTGAATGTCCCACTTTTCCCAGGACATCGCCGTGGGAAAAACAATTCATTTTCGAATGTGAAAACGGCTGTTTTACTGATTATTTTTTCGATTACCAAACATTATATTTTCTCACTGGGTATTTAAGCAAGCACTATTCGTTTCAATAAATGAATAAAATTATGAACGTTGACTTTGAATTTTCAAGTATTCGTAAGCGCCACTAAAAATTTTATATGAATTTGTTGCCATTAATGTATTCGGCTTGGTCGTTAAATGCATTAAAGCTTGCTTGCAGCTCCAAATTCATAAACTCAAATATTAGCTAAGCATTTATGGGATTAAAAATCTCAAAGGAAACTTTAAATTGGATATTACGCTTTTATTGGATATTTTTCCTTCTTCGTTAACATTGCCAACACAAGCAATGCCCGACTTAGTAACTATATAGAATTTATCAATCAGCAGACGAAGATAAAATCAAGAAAAAGGAGGCTAATACAAACATCAAAAAGAGCAGAGAATTTTAACTTAGTAATTTTGGCTTCGCACGCAATAAAAATGAATAGAATACATATGAAAATGCAGACAGTTTTAAGAATACGAGGCAAAAATCCAATTTTCAAAGAGCTTCAAATACAAATAATAAAGAGAGAAGTGCCTTACTTTGAAGAAGACTTGGTTTAGCTAAAAGTTGAATATGGAAATGGGTGAAAAAAATTCGGTGAAATTTAAGGCAAATATTTAGCAGCAAAACTGAGGGGTTAAAGTTAATTAAAGCTTTTTTACTTCACTACTACTAAACTGAAGCTTACTCTTGCGTAGTTTTAGCAGTTGCGAAAGTGTTTCGCATGAAGAACTTAGCACCCTGGCCTCTCAACTCAATTATGACTTAGTTGCGAAATTAAATGCGTGCAATTTCTTTTATATCGTCAAGTAAATTTTGTAAGCCTTATTTGTATTTTTCTTTATTACTTTTTTACCTAAAAGCTCACACTTACTGCTTCCGAGAATCACTTTGCAATGCTGCATCGTAACGTAGTCTTGTGATTTTGCATTGAGTTGTAAGCATCACAAGCAAAGACAAGAAAAATGGGAAATAAGAAAGCTGCTTGCTGCTTAGAAATGTTTAAGAAAATCTGAGCACTTTGATATGAGAATATTCTAACGATATGCATTTGCAAATGCTAGCAGCAAAGAAGAAATTAAATTTATACAAACATGCGTGTGCAAAAAATTAAATAAAGTGCAAATATATATGTATGTATATACATATAAATATGTTTGTATCATTTGTACACCCACGCACATGCATGTAGCTAAGAGATATTTTTCTATAAATATATAAATAATTGTTTACATATTTGCTAAAACTCATAACTGATGGCAAAGACAAAGTGACTTTGTATACATACATATCGTCCTTTAAAGTACAAAACCGCATATCAACAAAATGCAAAACCGCGTATGTGAGTATGCATAAATTATTTTCTAGATAGTAAAAAACACTCATTTTTATTTGGTTATATTTTTTATAAAGCAATCGCATTTCTGGCTAGTATATTTCAGGACGAATGGATAAGGATTGAGCCAAGAGCTTGTTTGAGCAAATCCAATTTTTTTGGCAGCAAATGTCAGTTACGCTGTTTTGCAGAATGACGATACGCGGTTTAGTACTTTAAACGATGATATGTATGTATTTTTGTATGGGGATTTGACATAAATACTTCCTCTTCCGTGAGCAAAGGCATTTAAAAGTGGGTGTGCTTTCTTTCTAAGATAACGACTTATGGATACACGTAGTTTAATACACATATTTACAGCCATGCTTATGCCAGTGAATATACACGCTGCATATACATACATACATATTAGACTGAATCACCCCCGACACAAAAAAAAAAAAATAAAAATCGGTATTGTGCATCCATTGGAATTATAAAATCAATTATATTTCAAAACCTGCACCAAAATATTTCGGAAGAATTGTAAGATTTACGTGAGCTGGACCGATTTGAAAATACCTCCAATTTAAGTTTTTTATGAAAAAAATATTTATTTTAAGTATTAAAAAAAATCCCCTCAGATGACAAACCAGTTTAAGCTTAAAAAATTGCTCCCAGCTATTCAAGTTTTCTTAAACCAATCTAAAAGCTAAAAACGTCATCTAAACTTTCATTATTATGATTCCGTTGAAAAAAATTTTACATTTTTTTTTTGCGGACTTTTTAAGCATAAACTGTTTTGTCATCTAACTATTTCTATTCATAAAAATCTCCATTTTTGAAGGTATTTTCAAATCGGTGCAGCTCTTAGTATTTTTCCGAACTGCAGTCTGCAAATATATTAAGTTTTGTAATCCCGGCGGAAAAACGCAACTTTTTTCGGTGATGCAGTCTAATATATGTAAACGCACTATATGGATACATATTTATTTGTATATGTCGGCACTTCTTTGTTTGCACATTTGTTTGTTTGTAATGGCTAAGTGCCGTTTTAACTTAATTTTCTCGACACTTTTCTCAACAAGTTCTGTCAATATTTCACCATAATGTTAAAAGTGTCAACGCATATTTGTAGCTGAATCAGAAAACATGAACAAAAGCAATAAAAACCGACACTAGTACCATGAAAAAGTTTCAAGCGAAGAAAATACTTTGTTGAATGCCGCTTTGTTTGCTCTGCAGGCCTTTTGAAAATACCCGACAAAAAATGTTTATTATCAGTACTTTTATGTTTCTTTATCAATGCAGTTTTTGTCTTTAATTAGATGGAAAGGGATTTTGCCCACAACTTAGAAACCGTACAAATCGTACCAGCACCCATAGACAATCATGCCTAGGTAAGTACAGCGCAAAATACCGAAAGCAAAATACTATATCAAAATTAGCTAAACAACAGTGTAAAGTGCTCTGGGCTTTGAAGAATAAGAAAATATCGGCGGCTGAGTGGAAGATCGGCCTAGCTCGGCAGCCAGTTCGAAAACGGCCTATCTCATAAAGCTTTTCAAGAACCCCCTATCTCAGAATTTCACTGAAGAACGTGCTTTTTCAGGATTCAGTTCAAAAACGACCTATCTCAGCTGCCGATGCAAAAACGCTCTATCTCAACATGTCGGCTCCTTGCGCAAAATTATCGTATGTTACAAAAACCAAATTTTACAGGAAAGTGTTTTTTTTTTGTATTTTTCTCTGCTTTGGCTAGCACCATCAATACGAAAGTTTAAATTTGCTGAGTTAATTGAGAAATATAACAAAACGCAAGAGTTTTTTTGCAGGGAGGTCTGTACGTTCTAATTTCTTAGCACATATGATAATTTCGCCCACAAGAAAAAATTCGAAGTCACATGCGATAAAATTTACATGAAAATTTTTGAAGTATCTATTGAGATCCAAGCCGTAATAATTGAGCAAGTGATGCGTTATGGGTTGTTAAACAAAGTTGCATCGAAAAGTGAATTTCGTAAAAATCATAACATACGATAGTTTCGCGCAAAGGGGTCGATATTTTCAATATATTTTGAGTTGAGGTAGGGCGTCTTTGATCCTCATCAACCAAATTCTGAGATAGGGCGTTATTCTACCAAATACTGAGGTAGGGCGTTCTCGAAAAATTTTCTGAGATATGGTGTTTTCTAGCCGGATGTGGAGATAGGTCGATCTTCCACTCAGCCGTCGATATAGTATGTATGTGTGTACGAATATACAAATTATGAACCATCAATCGAAAAATAGATTTTGTTATCGTTATCAGTACTGTTTTCGATTTTTAGTATTCTCACTTTTTGGAATTGACACCGCTTTTATTGTTGTTTTCTTTGTAATTCTCGCAATATTTATCGTTTTCGGGTGGTTATCGATATTAACACTTATCGATTTAGTCACAAATGTCGATTATGTGTATATTGTTAATTATCATTAATTATATGGATTGGCACGGGTATCTATATTCTTATTGTGATGACCATGTCGAGTATCGTTATCGATGTCGATACAATTACGGAGATTTTTATCATGCATTGTCTTTGCGTTAAAAGAATATTTATTGTCATTGCTATCGATATATTTTTCGATAATTTAACTTTTATCTAAAATCTATAGAACTGTGACTCACTAAACCTTTGGTCACGAAAAGCAATTCAAAATAATCTCTATTTACAGCTTTAAATGTATTCCTACCACTCTCGCTCCCATTCACAAATGAACGGTTGTTGATAATGCATAACGTTATAACTTTGAACTTAATCTATAACAAAAATACAAAGCGGAACAATTTTCATAAATTAAATAAATATCGATTTTGTATTCAAAAGCACAAAAAAGCAGTTCGAAAGTAAAATTGTCAATAAAATAACTCTTCTCTAACACACAATCGCCAAATTCAATTGCAACATTAAAGTTAACTGAATCGTATGTCACAAACGGAAAAGAAAGAATAAAAATCTAAAAATCACCAGCCACAAAGCAAAGCGAGAAATATCGGTAAAAGAGCCAACTCACAAACGCATTTCAAAGTGAAACAACTGTTTTTATTGATGAGCTTATAAAATTTTATGTGTGCCATTTATGGCGCTGAACAGTGCAGAGTGCAACAGAGTATCAAAAAAAAATACAAAAAAAACTGACAGCACAGAAAATCCACAGAATCGCTGAGAGGCGCAATGTGAAAGCTGCTGTAAAAATAGATAGTCAAGCAAAAAATATCGGCAAGGAAATTGAATAAAATATTCCTGAAATAAATGCGCTAAGCAACAGTCCAGCAGCAGCACCAGCACCACCAGCAGATGGGAGCACAGCACCGAAGGTTGCAAAAGTAGCAGCAACAATCATGACAACATAGACACAACAGCAGCTGCTGCAACAGTTGATGGCATCAAATATAGCAAGCGGCACCAACAGCAGCATCAGCAGCAACAGAAAGTAAGCAGCAACGGGGCACTATTATTACAATGGAGCAAAAATAATAAACAGCAGCGCAATATGGACGCTCATGACCTGCCCGCCCTGTACTTGCACTCTCTACCCATCAGCGGCAATTGTCAGCATTGCAGTAATAATTTTTATTGCAAAAATTCTTTTTTTTTACGACTCGGAAGGCAACATTGCTAGAACGTTTGCGCGCGCTTGACGACAGCTGTTTCCGGCAGTTCCCTGCAAAAAGTGGGACTAGGTTAAATACCAGTACGGGACCATGCTACCTTGTAACCAACACTAGTAACCAAAACGGTCCAAATATATGAAGAAAATATGGTTACATTAACGTTGCGATGCCATTGGACCTGACCACCTCTAGTCTAACGCTGCATAACATGGGACCACTTCTGGTCCATCGCTGCATAACATGGGACCACCTAGACAACTACTCCTTTTGGACCATGACACATTCGGCAGCCGAATCATGTTGCCGATGGGGCACGAAGAGGTGGTTCTCAACACATATATCAGTTGTTTACGTTTGAAGTGGTCTAGGTAAGCATAACAAGTTACTAATATGCATCCTGGTCCCTTTGCGCATACTTTTAAACTACAACCCAGTGGACCACCTGGTCCTCAAATTTTCGCAGGGTATTTTTATACACATATATATATAAGTAAGTACGTAGTGATGGTAATCAATGAGTGTGTGCGTGCATTATACGCAGGAAAACGGATGTTAACTCAAATACAGATGTACCCACATACCTACATATGTACATACATAAATGCTCGTATATACATATATACATGTATGTATGTAAAGTACGGTGACCATAAATATATTTTGAAAATGCAGTACAATTTAAAAAAAAATTTACTTACATATAATTGCGTAGTATAAAAATAACAAAAATATACTACATATATACATTCCTCGTCTTTGAGTAGCGCACCCTTTCTTGATTTTCTACCATACAAAGTATGCTTGATAAAATTTTTATATGGATGAAAACGCGCAGCACCGTAAAAAAAAAACTTGTCGCCCCTATGTGTATTTTTTTTTTAATCTTCAAAAATTTTTAAAATGGAATGTAGACGTAGAATATGCCATATTTTTACAAAAGGTTAATGAATGTTAAACAAACATAAGGAAAACTGTACCTACTAAGTATTAAAAGGATGCGCTATTCAAATAACGGAGAGTGTATATTTCTTAATTATTAATCCAAAACTTTAACATAAATCACATTTGCTTCTTGGTATTAATCTTTTAGTAATGAATATTTACCAAATTATAATAAGGCATTTTACATATTACTTTACACGAAATATGAACCTCTGTAAAGTAAATTTTTTAGGCAAATTTTGGGTCGCTGAACACGAAATAAATGCCCATGGTTTCAAAGAAGTGTTTTCGAGATTTGTTCGAAAAACGTATTTTTAGTACTTTTTCAGTTATTCAGCAATATCTCATGAAACGACCAAAAGTTGGAAAGGTATTGATGGGCTCTTAGCAAAAATATATATTTTTTGTGCAGATTGTGTTCCGCAACATCTACATTTCTCATCAGATTTTCATTTACTGTAAAAAGAAGATGATTGAAATTTCAATTTTTTGATTTTGGTCGCTTGTAACACTTAATAATTTTCACCGAAATCGGCAAAGTAATATATTTGGTAAGAGGGCTGTAGGTCGCTTATGTTGATTGGATAATTTGTTCATGAGATATTGACGAATAGGTCCGAAAAGTACCAACATGTTTTTCGAAAAAATTTCGAAAACGCTTGTTTGAAAAGAAAATTGGCTTGGAAAATATTTTTTTTCCTAAGCGATTACCACAATACTTGTAGAACAGTGTTATTGATATATTTGATGCTGGTCTTCAATTTCTCGTCATCCAATGTCCATAACCCTACAATATTTAAACGCATTGACTAGTTGAACCTTCAAAACCAGCTTACCCTTATGTAGTTATCAATTAGTTATCGACACTGCTTTTATTTCGATTAGGAAAAGTTAATTTTGAAATATCGAAGAAAATGCGGGACAAAGGCAGGACACTTGGAAAAAATCAGTACATTTTGGGGGTTTTCTCTTTTGAAAAACTACGCAGGACAGACCTTTAAATAACAGTACGGTCCTGCAAAAAACAGAACGGATGGTCACCGTAATGTAAAGGCGAGCAGCTGTAGCAAACTGTTTATGTTGCAACAACTTTGAAAACGAAAAGCAAACACTGCCTTACCACAACAACAACCATGGTCATATCGATAAATGTTCTGCGCGGTTTCATGTTGCCGCTCGGTTTGTTGTCGATTGTCGCAATTTTTTTAGAGTAAATGTTGCTTGGTGGCTTGGCAATCAAAATTGCACCTAAAAATAATAAAAATCGTAAAATGCTTTAACGATATGTGGTATAATCAAAGGTGGCATATACTTAAGTACGTATGTAGTAGAAATATTATGAAATTGATTGCTATGTGCATACATACATATATGTATGTATGTATAAAATATTTATGAAAAAAAACATATGTGTGTAAGTATGCAAATGTGAAAACAAATGAGAATGCCACATATTTTATTATCGATACCGATAACTATAATAGCAACGAAATTGTTATCGACAAGTGAAAATCTATTAAATTTTACTACTTTTATCGATAATCATGTCGGTTATCAAATTAATTAATACATATATTGACAACGCTATAGAATATTAGTAAGTTCATCGATAGCTGTCAATGTATTTATCGACAATTCTGTTAAGTTATTTGTCGTTAATATGTATGTTTATCGATACTATCGAACTATTTAACGCTGCAATTTCGAGATAAAAAAAACTAGCTCCTTTTCTTCAAAGCGGGTTATAATATTTGATCTCCGTTATGAGAACATTTTCGGCTCTTATTAGAGTCATTCAATAGGTAAACCGTATTAAAAACAAAAAAGATTTCTAAAATTGCATTTTTGACTAAAACTAAAACTGCATTCAAAGTTCAGCATTACATTTTTTTTTAATACTCGTATATATACAATAATCTTTGCGTTCTTGTATGACCAACTATCAATTTTTTTCTTGAAAAACTTATTAATCACACAATTGCAGCTTACTATATTTTGTATTTGTCAGTGTTATTGTGGCTTGTTAACAATCAGCTGCACTTGATAGTAGTTGGTTGAATAAGGAAAATGAATTAGGAACAAGAGTTTGCGGGATGTACATAGCTCACTGGTTAATTCTTCTGACTTTGAACATCGAATACGCAGGTTCGATCCCTGCTGAAGTCTAGAAAAAAGAAGTCTGATGAGGAGATGTGGTGATCTCCGAAATAGTGCTATAACTTCTACCGCTTAGACTTTGTTGCTTTTTCAATTTTTCCTAATAAACAATCGTGGTACAAAGCCCAATAAAATAATGAAAAATTACAATATTTTATTTGCTTTATACTGCTCTCAGCTTTTCGTTACTTTGTTATGCAAATTTTTGTTTGCTACTTTTTACACTTTTTCATATTTTTCCTCTTTTTATAAATATGTACATATATAAGTTACCTTATTTTGCAGTTCTGCACTTCTCACTTTATGCAGCGTATTTGCTCATATTTGCTATCATATCCCATATGGTCTAGTGGCTAGGATAACTGGCTTTCACCCAGAAGGCCCGGGTCGATTCCCGGTATGGGAAGTACTTTTTTCTTACGTTAAAATGTTATTTATTCTAATTACTTAGCTTTTTAGTTTAAATTTTCTGTCAAGATATAAAAAAAATCCAAAAGTATAAATAATCCACTACTACGGTTGGGCAAGTATACTAAATAGTGGCACCAGGCGAGGCGACGAGAGAGCACCACAGGAGCACCCAGTAGTCGATGCACACCCCGACCACATTTTAAGTATCATCTGTGTTGTTCACTGTATTTGGAGAGTTGTCGATAGTTCTTCCCTATTGTTTTCCCTATACCTTCCTTTTAGCATCCCGCACCCGGAGCCCAGTCACTTGGCGGGTTAAAGTTACCCCCGGCGAGTGGGTTCGTAAGCTTTTGGTTGGACCTCACCTCGGGTACACCAACAAACAAGGTTTTGTTTTTGCAGTTTTATCGCGTATAATCTTTTGTTTTGTTATTTTAATACTTTTAGCCGCATTTGAATACTTACTGATTTGTCTCATAATTTTGCGTTCGCCCTAGTAATGATATTCGTAATTTAGTGCGTTACATACATATGAATAGTTGGTGCTCCATCTATAGTTGTTGTTGTCACATATCCTAATTTCGGTCGTTTTAATTGTATGGCATAGTTCGTTGTCTTCCCCACAAGCAACCCCGCCGTCTCCACTGAGTCAGCCGGTTGTAAATTTTTTTTGTCACTTCCTTTTTGTGCGGATATCTGTTTATTTGGTTGGCCCCTGTGTATTGCTGTTGTTGAGCACTGCAAGTGCATTTCATATTTGGTACATTAGGTAGGTCGGTTTTTGTGAGCAAAAAGTAAGGTGAGCAAAAAGTAGGTTAAAAAACAATTTTTACCTATGCATCATTTAGTATACATATATATGTACATAATAATAAATGTATACTGGCAAGCCTTAGTTAGTTTTCTAACCTGGAATGTCTTATTTTATCACTCTACAATTTTTTCTTCTTTTTATTCATTTGCTCACAGCTCTACACTTACACCCTCCACTAAGCTGCATTATTAAAAATTCAAAATTCAATTAAATCAAATCACTTATTCATGGCGCACTCAAAATTACAGCAATAAATGCTGGCAGTAAAAAATGTTTCAATTTTGCTAAAAAAAAAAA
>NW_023458559.1:60712933-60744766 GCF_013731165.1 Rhagoletis pomonella | reverse complement strand
CTCAAAAGCTCATTAAATTTGTAATAAAAACGAAAATGCTACATTACACAAGAATATGTGTATGTTTATATGTATGTACATACCTGCATACATGCGTACGTATGTACATATGTTTACAAGTCTACCGACTTTAGGTTGCTACATGCACACCCTTGCATATTATCGTCAGCTCAATATACTCGTACATACATATTTATTTAACACACATTTATCGAATACGAAAACGAACGTTACGTATACGCCCCTGATTGCCAACAACTAATACAACTGAGTTAATATGTGGGTACCTTTAATAATAAGAACAACAACAACAACAACAATTCCTGCATACAGTTCAATGGCCTTCAGAATGTAAAGTTGAGAATGTTAAAAACAAATCGTTACCTTATTAGTAGTAGTAAGAAAGGCCCTAACACGGAACAGCCGAGTTAGAATATTTAAGCTTCATGCGCTCGGGATTGCAAACTCGTTATTAAACAAATTTTTAAACACAAAATGAAGGTGAAAAAAATTGACTTTTATTCATCGGGCTGCATTGATCGAAAATCTAAGTGAGAATATGTGCGCGCAAACTCGCATCTTGCTTTCCAAACACAAAATTCGTCTGCATAACACCTACCTCAGTCACATACGCAAATACATAATACATAAATACAAAAAAAAACATGTTTCGGTACGTAGAAATCAAAAGACTTGTGGTTTGCTAGGGGCCAAATATAGTAAAAGTGAGTTTTTAGTTTTGTTTTCTTTTTACGGGACTTTTAATCTTCAAGGATATGAAAAATTCAAAATATTATTAAACAAATTCAGAGCGATATAGAATAACAGTATGGACATTCAATAAAGAGAAAATTTTGTAGAATTGAAAAACATAAAATTTCTTAGTGCACGAGGACAAATAAGTATTGAAAATGTCCTTTTAAATAATTTTTTTTTTCCTAAACTAATCAAGTTATAAGGACAATTTCAATACCCCCTCGTCCTTGCGCACCAACACATTTAATATTCCTTAAATTTTTCAGCGTTTTTTCTTTTGTTTGACACCCATATTGTTATTCTGCATTGCACTGACTATTTTAAATAACTTTTTGAATGTACCATATCTTTAAAATTTCAAAGCCTTTTTAAGAAAATCCTGCCGTCAGAGAGAATAACTAAAAACGCAGTTTTACTATACATATTTGGTACCTAGTTTTGTGAGTATATAACCTTTTGTGTGAGCAAAATTGACTGTCGCACGCTGTACAGTGAGGCAAAAAAGGTTGCTGTGGACAAATGAATATTGAGAACCCAAATATGAACCGATTTCAAGTTATATTTGGTCTACATTTGTAGACTACCGGCCAGAAGATATTGATTTTTAAAAGAATGTATGCTTAATAGCCATAACTGCTTGGAATTAATATTCAGGAAGGTACTGAAAACGTCGGAATTATTTTATTTATTATAAATTTTCGGCGAAAATACTACAAAGGTAGACTACCGAGCACATGAAGGTTAAAAATAACTAAATTTAACTTTTTCGGACATACAATTTAAACTTTTCCCGTATAAATATCTCAGTCAGCCAAATTAGTATAGAAGCACTTTTTAGGCTCAGCCTTAGATAAATACATGCGTGCTTACCCCTTTTCTTAAATAGTATAACGTCGATGTTTTTGCAAAACCGCCCATCGACCAGTTGCAAAACCTCCCATCTTTCAAAAATCTTTATCCATGACAATGGCGGCGATGAAGCTGAATATATAACTGCATCGAAGTAGTTTTTCCAATTTTTCATTAACCGCCGGTAATTGAAAGCTACAAAGATAGATATAATAATTAACTTTACATGTATATTTTATTTAAGCAGCCAAATAGTGCAAAAATGTCTCTCCCCTATTCATTTTTTCCCGACTGTTGATGAGTCCGCAGAAAATTCGCCTTTCTTTTAGTTTCTATATCGCATTTCATAGAGAATATTTGGATGTTACCACATACATACTAGGAATGTTAATCCCGGTATCCCAGCCTTTTTGAGGTCTTAAAAATCCCAGGATTCTTGGAAAATAATCCCGGGACTTTCGGGATTTATAATTTGCACTGATGACGATAATAGAAACTCCTTTTCTTGACCAGTATTAATTTTGAATTTAAGGCTTATTCAATGAATTTTTCCCTACTTAACCTTCAAATGACCTCGAACCTGACGTAATGGAGGCTACCAGACCTCGGATTCGCCTTCAGGGCGTCGAATAACATAGGAATATAGAGGTTTGGTTCAATATGCAGAAACTTTTTTTTTGTAAACCTGTGTTAAATATATTACATGAACAGTGAAAAAATAAAGTAACGAGTAATAAATAAATGCATTGATAACCGTAGAAAATGTAACCGAAAAGCCAAAAAGATAATTTGGAGACGAACAAGCAAAAAAATAATTCTCGTAAACAAACCAATATATGTATCTGTGTCATATATTTGAACAGCTTAAGTGTAAGTAATAAGTAATAAGTTTCTCTTGAAAAATTTTATATTTTTATTAAAAATCTAATGAAAGGGCATCTCAAACTACTCCTATCGCTAGTTAACCGCTAAAATTGTGTTTGGGATCCCAGTGAAATATTGCGGAAAGCGGTCTATCTGGAGATGAGTTGTTTTAATGAAACGCCACAGTTATGATCTACTTTGTATTATGCTTCAGTGGTATAAAATTACATATATGTGTGTATAAATAAATAAAGTCTTTTATATCGAGCCCTACCGCCAAAAAATATGTAAGTGACATTTATCTATTTTTATTTTTAAAATTGATTTTTTTATACATAAATGCATCTAGTAGCTTTAGGAACATTTCTGCATCAAAAAAGAAATTTTGAAAAACATGTCGCTTACATGTTTTTGTCAGTAAGGGCTCTATTTTGCATATAATAAAGACATTCACGAAAACTTCAAAGCTTTCATAAAATTTTTAGAGGTTGCTTTGATCAGTTTAAAAATATCAAAACTTGGCAAAATTTACATAATTTGTTACTATAGAAAAAATTTTAAAAATTCGTTTTGAGCTCAGGAGTCTATATTAACTCTAGCACTTGCATGAATTTCAATATAACTATTTGGAACTTAAAGAAAAATTAAAAAAATGCGGCACTTCATCTAAACAAACTTAAACGTGTTTGGAGCTTTAAAAAAATCAAGACACACAAATAATGATTATACTTACTAACGAAACTTTGGGTCAAATATAGTAAAACTGCGTTTTATTTTTCACTCTGACCTCAGGAATTTTCGGTAAAGGGCTTTTTGAAACTTTAGAGATATAATTAATTCAAAAATGTGTTGAAAAATCAGAAAGAGATGTGTAATTGTAAAACACTAAAAGTTTTTAGTTCACAAGGACGAATAGGTATCGAAAATTCGCTTTTAATAAATTTTATTTTTTTTTAAGCTTATAAAGTTAGTAGGACGAAATTCGAGGTTGTTTTCATGTGTATATTAGTTCTTAACATATTTTTTTTTTAACAAATATTGAAAATTTTCAAGGATTCATACTGTTATTCTACTTCTTCTTTTTTTAATAATTTTTTAATTAATCATTTTTTTTCAGTCTTTAAAAAAATCATGACGTCTAACAAAAAAAAACTAAATACGCAGTTTTACTATATTTTGCCCATAGTTTCGCGAACATATTATCTTTTTTGTGTGTAAAATTTACTGTCGCGCGGTCAATATGCAAAATTTATCAGATTTAAATTTTCTAAACCCTAAACATTATTTTTAAATTTTAAAATAAAGGGTTGTTCCATACAAAATTTACTTGTTGACAGTTCAAGGCCTCTCCTGATGTTTGTATTACACATATATAGTAGTATTTTCAAACGAAAGTCGGTGTTGCTTAAATTCGTAAATAAAATTCAATGTCCGCAGCCTGGAAAACATGGATTGGCATTGCAAACACTACTATTTTAGTGAAGGCGGCTATTGCAAAGAAAAAAAATCGACTTTCTTACATAAATTTAAACAATTTCTTGGAAACTAACATGCACGCAAATGTATGTCTAATGTATATTTTATAAACATGTATGTCATTTATCACTTTAAGTTTTTACTTATTACATATTTTGCATGTTAAAACTTAACATTTGTCATTATTAATTAAATCTTTGACACGAGTCTCTTATTAAATTAACTTGCTATAGTTTGTAATTGTCACTTTAAATTGCTACTTTTTTGCTTTTTTATTTTCTTATTTTATTCTAACAGTTTATGTGTCTTTACTTTTTAATTTCTTTATTTTATTTGCTTCTTTCCTGTTTCTTTTGGCAAATAGGCTGACTAACATGGCACGTGTAGCGATCTAGGCAGCCACTTACATACATATCATACGCCCACGCGTTGTACTACATAAATAGTGTGACCATCTGCTTGAGCAACGCAAGCTTTTTTGACAATCTCGTGAAATATTGCCTTTTAAAGAAAACATTAATCACACTTGACAAATACGAAAATATCACAAAGAAATAAGCGATACATATATGTATTTACATTCAAAAAATTACTAAAAAAAACTATTCGCGCATGACTTGAGTTCATGGCTAAAAAATTTTAAACACGTGATATATGTATTCACATTAAAAAAATTACTAAAAAAAAACTATTCGCGCATGACTTGAGTTCATGGCTAAAAAATTTTTAACTCGTGCTGAGTTTACTTGTAAGAAAAACAAAAACAAAATAACAAATTAACGGAAAATTACCATACTTAAAAGTCAATTGGACGAATAAAGGCTGCTTATCAACGATTTATTCACAATTTCTAGCTATGTAACGTAAATTAGTGGTCGAAATTTACGGATAGTTATCCAGCTATAAAAATTTATGGGATTAGTGAAATTTTTGAAGTTAATGAAATTTATCAAGTTATCGATACCTATTGCATTATGAATTTGTATGGAATTAAGGAAATTTATCGAGTTATCGTAATGCATCGAGCACTTTGAACTTATCGGTATTTATTAATTTAGTGAAAATTTTCGATTTATCGAATCAAAGTTTTTAATATTTTCAAAATATATCGAGCTATCGAAATTTCAAGGCTATTTAAGTTTATCGAGTTATCACTGCCTATCGAATTATATCGTGCTACTAGTTAAGTTAAACGACGTGCTTTGTTAGAAAACCTCTCCAAGGGTCTTAAAAAAACCAGAAGAACGGTCGAATTTGGACAGTAACTGGCACTCCAATTTTATTATAAAAAAAGGCTAACACTGCTTTGGAGCTTTATTAGTTCGAGTAGTGAGTGGTCAGTCATTTAGCCTCTGCAAAGTAGATATTTAAATGTACTGTAGGTTCCCGGAAATATCCTAAATGTCCTGAAACAATATTTAATGTTTGAGCTCATAAATATTCTGAATATGCCTTAATGCTCCTCAAGAATGACTTGAGGTATCTCCATTTATGTACATTGTAACTATCAATAACTTATAAGAGAAGTTTAAATTTTTTTATCTAAAACTAATAAAGGTAGAAGGACGTAATTCGAGGATGTGGTACTTTACATATTAATCCTTGATATATATTTTTCAAAAATAAATACTGGAAATTTCCAAGGATATTCAAGGATAAAGTTTAAAAAGGACATTTTCAACACTTATTCGTCCTGGTGTACCAAAAAATTATTTTTTTTTAATTCTACAGAAATTCTCCTTTTAATTGATACCCATATTGTTACTCTACAATGCACCAAATCTTTTAAATAAGTTTTTTATTCAATCATATCCCAGAAATTTCAAAATCCTTTAAAAAACATCCTGACGTCCAAGGGAAAAATTAAAAACGCAGTTATACTATATTTGGCTCTTAGTTTTGTGAATATATTGATTTTTTCGCGTGTTTTAAGATAGGTTTTGGTTTTTTCGCACGGTGTAATGAAAGTCATGCAAACTCCTTATTTTATTTTTGCCTTAAAAAAGCAAAAGTAATCATTGGAGACATTCGTCTGGTCATTATTGTTGTTTTTCACACCATTTTTCATTAAAAATGGCCTCAAACTCAATAAAATTGTTGAGTTTAATTAAATAGCGTTTAGGTATTTACTTCAGTTTAAAATCCATTTTAGTCCTCTCTCAGGTGATACCAAATTACTTGACTAAGGGCCGGTTGTTCAATGTACGGCTAACACAAATCGGTGGTAGAAGCTCCGGTTAAATACATTAATTGCTTTATCGATCACATTGTATGTGCATAATGTCGAACACGCCGATAATGTTATTTAACTGGGAGGTAGTGATAACCAGACATTGTGCAACTGGCCCTAAAAGATTAAAAGTACGGGTTGACCGACTATTTTATTTTAAATCAAACAAAAGTCCAAAAATAACTTTTTTTCTAACGACTTTTGTTATAAAATTTACAAAAGCCCGGGACTCTGGATCGAAGTGCGTTATATATGGTCTCAAATTAAATGACGCTTACCGCTTTTGAGTCCCAATAGGGCCGACCGCCTCGATCTAACTTAGTTGGTTCGATTTTTGAAGTATAGCCTAAGGTGAAAAAATACAAATGTTTCATAGAAACAGTTGTTAATTGTTATTCCAAATCTCGTCTTTTTTTTGTTCAGAGGAGGAAGCATCGAAAGCCTAACCCGAAAAAACAGTCAGTGTGAGACCTTAACCCACTAAACCTCCTATCGTCTATGTACCGATGCCACCCACTACTACCGTTAAATATTTCGGGAGGCGATTTGAGCACGAAGCTCTACGTCCATTACTGTTCACGTATTTCGACCCACGGTTTGTCTTGGTTGGGTATTAAACCTACCCACTCCATTGGTCTTACTGCTAAGTAGTTCGCTTCTAGGTCTAGCGGCTGCAGCGATTCATTACGATTTTTTTAGAGGTTCGGCCTCTTCATGCCGCAACTTTTCAATTAAAACGGGCTTTTTATCTAATCTGAGCCAGATAATGTGATGTGGCTGCTTCTTACCTTGTCTGTCGTTTTTGCCTGCATTTCATTTGCTCGCTGTTGCCGAGTTGCTGTACAACTAGGTCAGAAGTGGCTTCAAATTCTTACTAAGCGTATTGGCTCTGCAATGCCGAGTGTCGGGTGTAACTACTCTGCCGAGACGTTCATTAAGCTTTCCTATCTGAGTACTGAATCGGGAACATGAAAAGAACGCGTGTTCCGCATCTTCCGTTTCATCGGGACCATAGTAGTCTCAGTATGGAATCCTTTCATGTCCAAAGCGATGAAGATAGGTCTTAAAGCATCCATATCCGCTAAGGACTTATCTCAGGTAAAAATCGACCTCACCGTGCTTTCTTTTGATCCATTTATCGATATAAGGGATGAAGCGATGTGTCCGGCAGGTGGGTTGTTGTGCTATCTCACCTTGCTTTCCACTGCGATATGCTGTTTTGTTTCAATAAAGAGGTGAGAGCTTCGTGTTTCTCGTGCTTAGCTTGTCTTTTGTCAACTGCTTCCTGTGCCAAGAGGTCAAGTGGAATCATCCCAGAGATGACAAGTGCTGCTTCTCCGAAAACATTTCTGTATGCAGAGCATACTCTTAGTGCATATAGGCGATAGTTGCGTTCATACTTTGAACGTACGATGAGCGTTTAAAAGCGTCGAACCAGATTTTATCTCCCTACAAGAGTATGGATCTAACTGCTCCTGCTAATATATGTATGGACTGCTGCATAGTTCCCTCAATATTTGCCATCAATCTGGACAAATATGGCGGCGCTCTCTCCGCCTTCTCGTTGACGTAGTTGAGATGATCTCGGAAGCAAAGGCGATGGTCTATTAATACCCCAAGGTATTTTACGTGGGTCTTTGATGCGACTACACTCTCTCCGGCTTTTAGTGTTACACCTTCCACTACCTCTGCTAGTATTTTCCCAGTGACCACGTTTGAGACATCGTCTGGAAATCCAACCATTATCACCTATGATATCCCATCTGCCACAGCAAAGCTCCCTAACAGAAAATTATTGTATGAATGTTCTTTACTTTGTTTGGCAGTAGGTAACTAGCGGACTTAAAACACAAAAACTTATTAAAATAATCATTCGGACATCTCCTTAAAAATCTCCTACAACAAAAAAAACTAACCCTGTCTCGATAAGTAAACCACAATTTTAAGAAACTACTGATTAGAAAACCTCTGCCATTTTTAATGCTTTGATTTTTGGCAATAAATTTAAGTATTATGCAGAATTCCCACTAAGCACTAAATTACGAAATTTCCAATGACAATGTTGGGCATTAAAAACCACCCGTGTCATTGCATTCGCAAAAAATTTAAATTTTTCAAATGGCATACATTTTCATCATTTCAATGCCTAGTGGAAATTCGCCATTACAATTTATCAGTACTTTTTTCGTTTTTAATTATAAAGTATGACATTTAACAGAATTCATAATTTTGTTGCAAGTAGCAAAGAAAAAACGTATGCAAATTAAAATTTTCGTGACCTTTGGCTTAATAAATTTTCCCATGCGGGTCACTTGTGCAATGCAAATTCAAACTTAAATAAAAACAAACTTTTCGCCGGACGACAAACATTTTCAAAACAACTTTTCATTGATTTTTTTCTCAGCCTTGTGCCGCAGCAGGTGCAGCTAAATATCCGCTCGCGACTAATATTTAAACGAGCTAGATCAGTTAGTTGATTAGCGATGTAAACATCGATAACTGGTTTGCCAACAAACGGCTAATGCGCATAGTAAGCAAACAGCAAATGCGTGAGCAAATTGAAAATTCACACGCTTTTCAGCATTGCAACCGCTTTGGCTTGATTAAAGTTTTTCTGCAAGTTTTTGTTTGCTATTGCCTGCGGGCGTTGCATTAAAAAAAAAAATATAAATATAGTGAAGACTGCAGAACAAAGAGCAATCGCTAGTATAACAGCATACATAAGCAACAACAATAACAAATCGAGAAGTAAGAAGTGTGGCAGCAGCTGTTGCAATGCAGCAAGCAATGGCGGCGACTTAAAACCGCAACGAGCATCAATATTCAACAACTAACTATAAAATAAATACTCACACTAAAAGCAGCAACAACAAAAACAAATGCAATGACTGCAATAACGGTAAACTACTATAAATTTGTGCTTAGATTGTAACGCCATCAACAAAACCAACAACAATGGATGTAGTTTTAATTTAGATGCACAATAAACAACAACAAATAGTTGCCGCCGCTGCTTGCCCAACTCATTATAGCGCTGGACAGACGAGGCGGCGCAGAGGCTACAGTCACAGCAGTGCCACTAGACGACGAAAAATCGAACACAAAGCCGCACATTAACTTTTCATTGTAGGAAATCAACTAAAAACACACACACGCGCTTAAAGCCCACAATACCAACAACAGCATCGACAGCATTAATGAAATCTATGTGGCAGGTAGCCTTTGTTGCAGCTGCGCTTCGCGTTCGCTGTGCCAAGTACTACACCTGTGTATGCATATATGTATGTATGTTTGCACTAATGTGGCATGTTGCAACTAATGCTAAAGCTAAATATTGTTTGTTGTTGTTGTCGCTGTGCCATTGGTAAATAGTCACGGAAAGCTCGTAAACAAGCTAACTTTTTATGCTGTGTCACAGTGAAGCAAAACAACAACTATTACTTGTACATACTTACCCAGCAACCAAGACTTACTAATCTCCTCGCTAAGTGGAAATGTGGGAAAACTTCTATGCTGCTTGCGGCCGTGTACCTGCCAATTCTAAATGGCGGCGGATGCGAGCTCAGCGCCGATTAGCGTAGCTGGCAAGCCTGTTAACGGTTAAGCGCGTACATAAATAAATAAATGCTTATGGTTAAGCTTACGGGTGTCTGTCTGCTGTTGGCTCATAAACTGCATTATGAGCAGACATATCTACTAATAAATTACTTGTGGTTGTTGTGTTCGTTGTTTCTTATTTAATGAATACGTGTCAACAGCAAACTAAGGAGTGCCACTGCAACTAAAAGTTTTCGGGTGGAAAAACCGCGAAAGAGTAACGTCACGGGCAAGGGCGTAGCCAGAATCTTATGTAAGGGGGGCCAAATGAAATATACATACAAACGCGCTATTTATCGCTTCAACATCCTTCAAAACTTCTTCGGACAAGTTCTTTTTCTGCAGCAAGGTTATCGTTCAAAAGCAACGTTATATGTGGGGAGAGGAAAAGGCGGGGCATATGGGTTATCTGATCGACCCAAAAATTTTACCATAACTTGCTAATAGCATGAAGAACATATGTACCAAGCTTGAAAATTATAACTTTCTTTTTAGAATTTATGCAAAAAAAAAATTTAATTGTGCTCTGGTACATAATTGTGACCCAAGAAACCAAACAGTTGCGGTATATCTGCACAATAAGCGAGGTTGTGGCTTTACAAAATGCATTTTTACGGGAGTTGGTTGCAAAATTTGCTAATTACCATTTTACAACATCATTTTATCGGCGAAAAACGCTGAAAAATTATAAAATTCAATATTCGTTTTTTCGGTTCTTTGGAATCGAGTTTCGTTTCCTTTAGAACTGTTTTTCGGTTCTTATAAGAATCGCACCGGTCGGTTTTCTAAAGGACCCGGTTCTCCGGTTACGGTACCTCGGTTCTGTGCATCACTAACGCACAAAAAATCAAATAAATGTATACAAATTTTCGAAGTCAATGCGATCATTTGGGTGTTGATTTTAATTGAATTTAAAATACAACTTAATTTTTGACTGAGATATTGGGATGGGTACGAACCCCAAATACGATAAACATACAAATATTCTCATTAGCGAAGTATGCGGCAAAATATCGCGACTGACGATAGTGCTGCCCTATCGACAGAAAGTGACTATCGACACAATTGATAGTTTGCCACCACTAGGGGAAACAAATCGTTAAATATGATTTCTATAGATTTTTGTACGGTTCTATGCATTTTCCAAAATGTTCCCACTTTTATGGTGAAAATATATTTTTAATTTTTCTCAATAATGGTAGTTTTCAAGTCTCCTTTAAGTCATCTTAATCGAAATGTGCGTTTTTTTACATGTAAATCCTTAATAAAAAGGGAATTCTTTAATTTTCTGAACTATAAAGATATTCAAGCGCATGAGCCCCATATTTACTCCTTTCTATGACTCGTACGGTATATCGTACTAATTTCAATGAGTTTCCATTTCAATTACCATTCAGTACCATTCCCAGAAATTTGTATCTATTTTTTTTTTTAACTTTACTGTTATGCATTTTTGACAAAATAATCGGGAAAATTTTCATATTTATCGTTAGGAAAAGGTTACAAAGGATTAAATAGCGATACGACAAAATTAGCACTATATTTTTTTTTTGATTTGGACTCTTAAAAATATTAAGCTTCAAGTACTCTCTGCCTCGTAAATTAAGTACTAATCTGGTTAAAGTTAATTGCGCATTAATTTCACTGAGACCGAAATTATGTCTATTATTCAGGAGAAAGTCCAGGTTACCATATTTTATGTCAGTTCGGAATGCAACGAGCTGCATACATGTCAGTTACGGAGGCTCTGTTCTCAGAGTATGACTATAAAACTTGCTTTTAGCCACTGAACATAGCCTGCATCTAAATAGACGTGGGGTTCCACCATTCGAAAATCCTGGAGATATTTCAGTTTTTCGAGTATGATTCCAGAAAGCAACGAAAAAAAAATAAATGACTCGCGATCCAAAGTCTGTGACCGAATCGCAGCGATTTTTAGCGACTACCCGAAAAAAATCTACTTTGTGCGGCCTCTAGCTCAACAATGTCAAACTTGTGGATTATGCAGTCCAAACGCTATTTTCTCTATTAGGCATTTTCTGGAAGGTGGCAAGGGCATGCAGAAAGACTAAATGAGTTAGTCATGAGACTTTATTCACATGTTTTACGGGTTCTGGAACACAGTGTGGTATCCAAAGAAGTTCCGAGTTGCTGAGCATGAGTTTTGCCACTGTGTAGGACCAACATAGGTTCCGATTTCAGGTTAGCGCAACATCCAAATGATAAATATTTTTTTTTTTTTCAGAATTCGGTCGCCTTCATAGAGCAATGACAAACTATTGGGTGTCCAAGCTCACATACGTATTTATTGGTTTCCCTTATATAAAATTTAGATATCATATTAGAATATGAAAATATGCTATTCGAAACAGAAAAAAAATTAATACCAGCTGCCAAAAATTGGCTACAACTCACCGTAGTTCAAATTCTTTACAAAAAAACATTTTACTTCATTAAAATTTTACTCCATCAAGTTCTTGCTCAGCCTACACCGACGTGAGCACAACTCAGTTTGTAAACATGTAATTATTTCATATTTTGCCATTAAAATTTTAATGCAGTGCCATGTAATGTTTATTATAACTGTTTTCGTTATTATTTTTGTTGGTTGTTTATTGTATTTTTTTACTAAAGCTTGTAATCAAAAAAGTTTTGTGTGCGTGTTTATGTTTTGTTTCATATTTTTTTTTATACGTTTAATTCACGTGAAGCTAAAGTCAAAAGGCTAAGCTACGCGATACGGGTTAAATTTTACGAGTTCAAGACACGCGCTTGCAATGCTTTTAACCACAATTGGCTGCCTTGCCCGCTGGCCTTGGCTTGGCTCATTCGTTGCGTTGCGCTGTGCTGCGCTGCGTTGCGTTGCGGTCCGGTCTGGGCCGTTGCGGCGTGGTTTAGCGGACAAGCAAGTTGTTTAGTTGGCTGTTAATTTGTTCGTTAACTCCATGACTTTAGGTAAAAAGAAAACTACGTACGTATGTAATTTGTTTTTAGCAATTTTTTTCCGTTTTTTGCATTAACTGCTCGTGCTGTTGTTGCTGCTGTTATTTTACTGCAAGATGCACGCAACTGCGCATAGTTTCCGTTTTTAGTTGCAGTTACCAGGCGGAAGGCGTTGAAAATGTCGCGTTTTAATGTGATGGGGTATTATTATTTTATGGAAATTTTTAAAGGAAAATATAAAATTTGTAATTCTTGATTACCAGCTTTCTACACGATTAAAAAAAATGCTTATAAACGTTTCGCGTTGCGAATTGCAGGAAAAAATATAAATAAAATATTTCGATGGAGTGCGAACAAAATATTTTTGAAAATCTAAGCTCACACCAAGGCATATGGAACAGGTAGTAGCATTACCGCAAAAACCACTTTTGCGTGTATTGTGTTGCTGCTGGTCTCTAAAGTGTCTAAAAAAATTATGTTTTTTTTTTTTGTAATATCATACATACCAACGCGAATTCACATAAGTTGGCTTTATTTCATCAGCTGTAAATAGCATGTTATTGTCAAAATATACTATTTCGCTAGTGAGTGAAGGAAAACGTAAAAGCTGAAATTTGATAATGACCTTCTAAAAGCAAAAATGAAATAAAGTATTTTTTGTATTTATTGACTCGATACCACCTTATATGAATTCCCCTTGATACATACGTATGTATATAAAAAAGTATAAAACATTTTAATTCAAAAAAAAATATTTGTTGGAATGCTTGTTTGCTTCCAGAAGCATTGACCAATTATTTGAAGGCCCAGTAATCAATCTTTGCGCTCCTGAGTTAGGCGAACGTTCCAAAAGATGATTTTCAAACGCTTCTTTTTATTAAGAAAGGTTTCACATAAAAATAAATTTTTGGAGTTTAATTATGAAAATTTTATCAGACTGCAGAGCCTAGAAAAAACAAATCAGCTAATCTTTTGGCACTACCTCTACAACATACCTTGACTCATGCGCACTTTAAAGCATCAAAAAAAAAAATCGATCGCTTCTTCCCGCCAATTTATACGCTACAAAAACTAACATCTGCTAATTAACTAAAAGTTATAAAACTAACACGTTAAAATCGGGAGTCCCACTTCAAACATTTAACAAACACCATACAATTGCTATAAAAACTCCACCCGCAGCTGTACAATAAAATTATGCATATTAAAATTTACATTTTAAAAGTGCATACATATGTAACATATATGTACATATATGTAGCTCAAACACAATAGGCGCCTAATGAGTAAAAGCTTGTTATTGAAGTATGCTATTTACTTGTACGCTTACCCGTACTAACCACAAAATCTATGTAAATAGCGGCATTGTTATTAAATGCGATGAAACCACTAACACAGTACCTACTTCCTCGAACATTTCCGCAATTTTCACCGCTGCAACAACGTAATTAGTCCGACTGACTACTATTTATGTACCTACTAGTTATATTTACATGGAATGCAACAATTAAATATGTATAACAATATTCTGACAAAAATAAAGGTGTTTTTTTTTTTATTCAGAGTGACTAACGCAAATGATCGCTAGGTTTTGAAGTTAAAACTAACTTTTCTTTTATTTTCATTTTTTTTTCTTTTCAGCAATAACGATAGCTTCTAGACATCATAGTTTAATCCTTAGAGGATTTTATTCCACCTAGACACAATTTCTTACAGTGGGCTTAAATTCACACTTTTTGATTCTGGCAAAATATTTTTTTATTTTCGCTTTTATTGCAACACATTTTGATTAAAAGAAAAATACTGACAAAAATAAAATATTTCACACAAACAACAAAAAATATAATCGATAATCATGAGGCTTTTGCCTGAAAATGTTTAAAAGCACTTAGTGGCATTGTGCTACTATGATAGCACGGCCCAGTAATCATAGTCAACTTATGTACAGTAGACTGCACCACTCCCCATACAAAAAAAACGGTGCTCTTTTCCACTGGAATTATAAAATCTATTATATTTTAAGACTTCCACCAATATATCTCGCAAAAATATTAAGATTTACGTGAGTTGGGCCGATTTGAAAATATCTCCAAAAATTTAGTTTTTTATTAATAAAAAGTTTTTTTTTTAATATTTTTTGAAAAACTTACCTCAGATAATTGAACCATCTAAGTTTAAAAAGTTTGCATAAAAATATTTAAAAAAAAATTCTATGGAATCATAATAATGAGATTTTTGATGCTGTTTTTGCACTTTTTTCACAGACTGGTTTAAGAAAAACTTGAATAACTCAGCCAAAACCTTACCAATTTAGACTTATGAGGTATCATTGGTAAGTTGTTTTCTCACCCTTTTAATTTCTTTGCGAAGAAGCTCATTCAAAGTATCAAAGAGGAAGGTAAGATAAACGCGTGTCATTCCATGTTGAATTAAGATGTGTTGGTATTTGATAAAGAACGTGACGTGCCGTGAATGAGTTTTTATGCAAAGAAATAAAAAGATGAGAAAATACCTCGCCACTCATACCTCATAAGTCTATATTGGTAAAGTTTTGGAGCAGTTATTCAAGTTTCTCTTACACAAATCTTTCAAAAAAGTTAAAAAACAGCATCAAAAATCTCATTATTATGATTCCTTTGATACAATTTTTTAATATTTGTATGTAGATTTTTTAAGCTTAAACTGTTTTGTCATCAGTCTAATGTACAGTAGTCGAAAAAATTATAGCCCCACCAAATTTTCACAAGTTTTAAAATATTTTTTTTGTTGTTATTTAATTTTGGTTAGTTTTTAATGGTTCATTATTTTACAACGTCCGTATAAATACAAGTTTAAAGGCAGTGTCACACAATTGGATATTTCCCGAAATTTGGTGCAAATCGTATCCCAAATATTTTTCTTTATCCAAATCACGAAAATTAATTTGTTGAAATTTTTCAATACAACGTTGCTGTATTGTACCAATCTTATGACTTCAAAAAAAAAGTCCAATTTTTTTTTATTTTGTACCAATAGCCCAATATAAAAATGTACTAATCTGTACAAATGTAACAATCGAGTACCACTGCCTTAAAAATTTAAGCGATTTAAAAAAAAAATTCAACAAATTTTCGTCAAAATTTCGAGTTTTTTAATTAGATTCTGAGTATGCAGTTCTAGTAGAATAAAGTGCAAGTTTCAATTGGCTAAAAACTACGAGTGATGTTTTAGAATTTTAAAAAACCTCGAAATTGGCACGAGAGTTTGTTGATTTTTTTTAATATTCCACAATTTTGGAAACTTAGATTTATACGGGTTTTGTTAAGGAATAAACCATATTTTTATAAAAAAAATAACCAAAATTAAACAACCACGAAAATAATACGTTAAAACTTGGCAAAAAGTGGTTCGGCTATAATTTTTTGTCCACTGTATTTTGTTTTTTAATATCTTTAATTGGACATGGACATTGTACATAAAGGAATATGCCTTTTTGCCTTTTTTCAAAGCTGTCAGAACACCTATTTTATCCCAAATTTTTTCCCCCTAATAGCCCAGAAGAACCCTAAATCTAGGAAGAAAACCCTTAAACTGGCAACACTGACCATAAAGACGATTATACAGAAACATTAGAAATTAATAACGTTGACAGTGTACTTTTGAGGCGTATGTCTTTAAGATCAATGATCGTTTAAAAAAATTTTACACAAAAGGCTGAAACCAGAATAATGCTGTTATTCAGTACGCCAGTCTCATCTCAAGTGACCGAATTTGAGAGTATAAATTAGTGACTATTTTTGTAACTTGACACAATTTGGGTGTTAACGAAACAGACAGTCTGCTGACAGCATGTTCCAAAAGGATATGAATAACTGTCTATGTATGTAGGTATGTCATTTTGCTCCAGTGACAAAGCAATAGTGTGCCATTCGAGGGATCCGAAGTTAGAATCTTCGGCCAATGGACTGTTTTTTTTTTTGGGATAGAATTTATATTTTATTTTCATTTTTTAATTCCATAATTATTTTTTTTTAATTTGATCATCTTGTAATTTTTAGAATTTATTGTTTTAAAAAGAAAACAATTTTTTTTAAGTTCATTTAATCCTTATGATATTATTTTTTCTATAATATTATTATTATTGTATAACAAGGCACTTATTCCCAGAGATCTACTTATCGTAAAAAGATAAGTAATGTACCAAATTGAGGTGTCCGATTTGAAACATTGCACAAACTTATCAGATTTAAGATTCATTAGACCACTTTTGCGTAGTCCAGTAAAAAATGATTAATTAACACTATTTCAGCGGATTCTAACAAAAATTGGCCGCAAAATTACCTATGTAGATCAAGTTTGCTTACGCTTAGATTACCACTACAGTTAAAAATCAGCCTTGGTGATACCAATAAGTTGGGAAAGGAAAATGTATCAGCGAAATTGAAAGAAAGTTAAACAAGTTGCTGATTTTTATTTCCGAAATCTCAAGTTTATCAAACTGAAATCAGGACTGAGGATTAGACGGTAGAACAATAGGTATAATTCAGTGATCTAAACATAAATAGGTAACGCCCTGTCGCTCCGTCAGAGTAAATCCAAATAAAAGTTCGACTTGTGAATATTATCGTCAGAGTTGAATCTACAGTTGCCTCGAAAGACTATTTCAAATCGAATTCCATTTTTTTCGGGATTTCCCCTAAAGCTCCCAGTATATTTAATACTAGATCTACATCTGTTCATGCTCATGTGTTTA
Organism: Rhagoletis pomonella; assembly: GCF_013731165.1. Taxonomy (NCBI): domain Eukaryota; kingdom Metazoa; phylum Arthropoda; class Insecta; order Diptera; family Tephritidae; genus Rhagoletis; species Rhagoletis pomonella. Next base: position 60,727,319 of record NW_023458559.1, on the reverse strand, counting down.
GCAGATTTAGTAAGGGCTTAGAACCCGCTACAATAACAACAACAACGTCAACAACAGGAGCAAATGATACAAAGATATTCTATCATAATGATCTATGCAGCTGCTTCGGTAGCAACTTGAGGTAATATTGAGTCTTGACCAAAGGTGCCCCCCACTCGCTCTACCCTTCGGAAACTCCTCTAGAGTGTCTCGTATAGTCAGGCAAGTATCTAAATTCCAACAACAACAATGTGACATGACACTATGTGACATGACCATATCCATTCGAGCGAAAATCCATACATTATTTGGAAAAATATTGAAGGAAACGAGGGTCGGAGCGTGTAACGAATTTGAAGCTTTGTCCCTGTTTTCGAAGGTGCATAATTGATATGAAATAGAACACGCGATGAGAGACGAGCTCGGAACTTAATTTAAAGAATAAAAATAAACTTCAACTAAAAATGTATTTGTGATTCTATTGACTTACTCTCTAGTCATATCGCACACCTAGATCTAAAGTGCGATGAGCTCAAAAAAAATGTGTGGCAATTTTTTTTTGCATAAATCAATTCATAGAACTTACATCCAATTAATGCGAATAATTTTTTCTTCATGATTATATACATTAACTAAAAAACTACTATTATCTGTACGATCCCAAAGCAGTTATATTTCCCTCTCTGAATTTTGAGCTAGCTCACTTTTGATGTAGGTGTGCGATATGTTTGCAAGTATTCGTACATGAATGCACTGATAGAATATAGTATTTGTGTCTATTAGCTCTGCTTGTTTTATAAGAAGGCATATCGCTCGATATTTATACATAGCCGCCTTTTAGCAAGTCATTTACTTAGCTATTCAATTATATAAATTTCTATCTTCAATGCAATTTTAGCTTCAAAAGAAAGGAACTAAAGACGAACGTCATTTGTAATTTAGTAAATCTGTCAACTTAGTGTCAAGCTCTAATACTTTTGAGGCATTGTTTGACTATTGTATTTACACGCAAATAAATAAATATGTATCTAGCTGCGTACGTGTAAATGGCTGTTGTTTGTATCTATGCATATACATGCATTTGCTTATGTGCTTATAGTATTTCTCGCTTGTTAGCTTTGCATCTATGCCATTTCAATGGAACTTGTTGTGAAAAGTATCTTTTTACACATTGCAGGCTCATTTCGAATGTATTTAGAAAAAAAAAACATCAAACAGAAAAAAGCATAGAAAAAAGAGGTTAGCACAAACAAAAGTTAAATAAAAAATCGATGAACCTACAACAGAGATAAGCTATGTACATACATACATACATATGTGTGGAAAAATAAAAGTTTTGTAAAATAAAAAGTAAAAAAAAAAATAAACGAAAAAAAATGTTTCCACTTTTCTTTAGGATTTCGCCCTTATGATGGCTTTTAATGTTAGCAGTGTTGGTTTTATTATTTCTTTTTTACTTTTTTTTCTTTTATTTTGTGTATTTTTGCCTATTTAACTTCGCATTTGAATGCATCGCAACGCTGTGGCTCTGCGGTTAAGCTGCCATTATAGTTGCATGCACACGTAAAGCAACGCCACACTCACACACATATGTATACACACGTACTCACAAACATACCCTGCAGCGGGGTCGGTGACAATTGTCGCTTTCCTACTAGTTACATTACTAGTTCCAATAGCATATTATGACTCAGTTACATATTGCACCTTCTAAAGGTTATTGGTCGTTTTACTATGATAATGCTCCCTTATTACATAAAGGAATTTTTTATTTATCATTTAAATAGAAATAATAAATTTTGAATACTTATCCATGTTTCTCTCGTGTGACCACCACGCAAATATCGGACTGAAAAGTACCAAAAAAAAAGCAATACATATGTAGATACTCCTTTTCTACATAACTACTACTTTTTAAATTTTTTTGGTTTTTTTTCAAATTTGTTTATATATATATGGAGCAATTCTCGTCAAATGTCCCAGCGCGCTGAGCGGTGCAAAACAAGCTTACTTTCGACTGGCTGGGAAGCAGACAGAAAATGAGAAAAATAATTCAAAAACTATAATTTCTATAGATTTTTGTTCGGGCTATACGATGGTACTATGCGTTTTCAAAATTTTCCCACTTTCATGGTGAAAATTCTGAACGAAAATTTATTTGTAATTTTTCTCAAGCATGGTCATTTTTAATATTGTTTTTAGTTATCTCAATCGAAAGATCAAGCCTTTTTACATAGAAATAAATCATTTATGAAAAAAGGGGACTTTTTTACTTTTCCGAGTTATAAAGCCTTTTAGAGCGCGCTAATCTGCTAACCATGCGAGTCATAATAAGATTTTTATAACTTTGAAACAACATGACATTTATTTTTGAAACATTCGCAAAAACTTCCTTAGATAGTCATCTACAATACAAACTTTATAAAACAACTTTTGCATTTGAAAACAAACACCCTCTTTTTCATAAAAATTTTCATAAAAAAGTTATGAACCTGTAGTTTTATTTGTACTAGGGCTGCGCGATTAATTGATTACTCAAAATTTTAATTAATCATAAAGTAAATAACTCAATTATTCGATTAATTGGAAATTATGATTACTCAAAAGTTCAGTTACTCGAGTAACCAAGATTTTTGATTAACCAAAAAAAAATATTTGAGTAATTTGCTTTATGATTAATCAACATTTCGAGTAAAATGAGTTATCAACATCTCAACTCTTTACATATGTATAAAGTAGTTAAAGTTCGTTGATACTTTGAAAACAACGTTTCTGTTTTCAAAAATTAAACATAAAATTTTTTTTCATATACAGAATGTAAAAAAGAGAATAAGCATTTTCCAAAGCAAACTCTTTTAACGAGCAAAATTATTTTTTTTGAGTAATCATATTTCAAGTAACGCGATTAATCATCGTTTTGAGTAAACAAAATCTTGATTACTAGAGTAATTGATTATCCGAATAATTGATTAACCAACTTGCTCGAGTAATCGAATAATCGCACAGCCCTAATTTGTACTGAATATTAAGAAGTGGTGTTAAACTTAAATTTTTTGGAATAGTTTATAGTTATGTATATGAAAATTTCAAATCGCGAGTTTAAATGACAATTTTGTTAAAATTATCATTAAGAATCAGTTCAGTCCAATAATAAACTTTCAAACAACGTCACTCTGCAGCTTGTGAAAAGTTTGTACGAGCGATCAGAGGATGGTGTTGCCTAAAAATTGTTATAGAGAATAAGTTCAGGCCAAAGACAAATTTCAACAAATGTACCAGTCGCGTAATTTTGCTTGATTCAAAGCGAACATTTGAAAGCACCCTTACATGTTGTGCCTGCAGCTGAGTGCGCACAGATGCTGCCTACAAATAGCTGCGGCCAAAAGTGTCCATGTTCAAATCTCATTAGGCAGAACATATAATTTAAAATTTCGTTTTTGTTTTTTTTTTAAATATGACAATTTACGCAGCGGGAGTCAATTGTCACCTCCTAGGACAACTCCATATTAAATGCGACAGTAGAAAGCATGGGTGGTAGATTTTCGAAGGACCGGTATTCGACTCTCGAAAACTGCTGAATTCACTAGTTCTGTACTAGTACTTTCCGCTGCAGGGTAGTAGGTAGAAAACACATATACACTTTTAAGCATACATATGTATGTAGATATGTAAGAATATTCATGCAGAGGTACTTACATAAAGTCATTTGAACGAACGCACTCTTTCCATTGCATGCATACATTTATACATACATAAGTATGTACATACATACATACATACATTGCATGTATTGTAGATGCAAAACTATCGGCTGCTAAGCCGCCCAGTTGGAGCTCCGGCGAATTTGAGCCCAGCAGCGGGCAGCAAAACGCAACGAAGCCAACAACCGCAACTTAACGAGCCAGCGGCTTTTGTAGTTCATGAACGGCCAGCGAACTTAAAACGGAACAACAGCAACAGCAACAAATATACCAACGAACGGCAATGACAACAGCGATGCAACGACAAAAATTAAAAAAAAAATGGTAACTAGAAAAATAGCTAAAGAAAACAAAAATGCAGCAAAACAAAATAACAAAAAAGCTTGCAAAAATGACAGCAAAAATTGGCAACCAGGTGACTAGGCTTGGCAGCTTTTTTCCACAAAGGTTTAAAAAATGCTTTTTTTTTGTTATTTTTGCCACTTTGTAGCTATTTGCATTGCTTAAGGTGTTATCGGCTGTGTTGCAAAGTTGCATGCAATGCAATGAGCGTGGATTTGACAATATGTCTTTAATTGACAGCTGCTGTTGTTGTTTCTAAAGTCCCCCACAGGCAATACGTTGGTGCTTTGAAGACTTGTCTATTCCTTCGTCATATGGCACGGTAGACTTCCCGAGCAATTCTGGCAAATGTCTTTCAACTCACCACAGTCTCTCGGAAGGCAAAAATTTTAAAAATTAAAAAAAAAATTAAAATACATTAAAAAAGGAAAAAAATCAAAAAATTATATAAAATTAAATGAAATCAAGGCGAACTAATATAAAGCGCTAACAGGTGTTCAAAAAAAGGTGTTTTTCAATTTGAATATTTAAGTGGTGTAGTCGCAAGAAGATATAATGCCCCAGTGTGGAGACCGCCGATGCTACCTAGAAGCAGTAAATTAAAGACCACACAAAATATTTGGGGTAGTCTTGGATATTAAGCTGATGGGGAAGCGCACTGTTAAGGAAAGGGAGGATAAGGCCAGTAACGCCCTTTATGCATGTAAAAGATTGCTGGGAGTCACTTGGGGTCTGTCACCTGCCCTGATGCATTGGAGCTACACAGCAATAGTCAGATCAATACTGCTTTAAATCGCTTTAGTGTGGTGGAATGCCCCAAAACCTCGGGCCAATAGAGAAATTTTAGCGCCTCGCGGCACTGTGCCAAAGAAATATTGCAGAATTATTACCGTATTGCTTACGGGGCATATCCTGGTGGCTAGTCACGCACAGGTGCAGGAAGTACCGTGAGTGGGAGACCAGGGAAGCGATGAGGCATCTTCTCTGCCGTTGTCCTTCACAAAAACACGATTAACATGATTGGAAGATTACCAATTCGAGAAGCAAGAGGACGTTTCAAAAGTAGAGCTGAAATTTCTACTGAAATTCGAAAAAAGCGTTGACATACTTTGTGATGTCTACTGCGTAAAAACGAGCAGCTGGCAACACTAAGGACCTAAAGGTTTATGTGCTGCTCAACGCCGGTCAAATTAACTTAACCTAACCTAGCAATTAGTTAATGTAAATATAAGCATTTTTAAGTAAGCGGTTTTGGCTTTACACCCCCTCTCGAATGAACTATTTTGATTCTAGATAAAAAGGGGGATATATGGGCTTAAATAACATGTACATTATCTAACATGTACGATTGATTTTTATTTTTACTTGTTACCAATAGCGTCTCTAATGTATCTATTAGCTAATTTTGTATCATTGTCATGTTTTATAAATAAATAAAAAAATTGCTATAAATTTATGCTTACCTCTTCATATACATATGACATTTCGATGGATTTTTGCCACTTCTTATTTTATTTAAAGAACACACGTGAATTACACCTGAAGAAAGCCAGGCACGGACAGAAGCGTAAGTGTATCAAACGATACACCTTTTAGCAATTAGTTAACGTACATATAAGTGTTTTTAAGTAAGTGGTTTTTGTTTTACACCCTCTCATGCATGATGGGTTTTGCGTTGCCATATGGCAACACGGGGTCGATTTGGGTTAAGTATAAATACATTAACATTTGTTCGCATTTGCATAAGTACACAAGTGCAAATGTACATTTATTACATCGTGCTATTATTATTATTATGAGCCTTGAGCACTGCGACCTCTAAGGTGGTCTATTGTGCGTGGCCTTTTACCCTATATATGAAGGCTTTTAATATAAGCTAGCACTTCGGTGGGCTTTTTGTTCCATATTTCGAATGGATTAAGTGTTGTACCGCCTAGGTGAGCGAGTCTGCGTCTAGCGAGAGCAACACATTCACAAAGGATGTGTTCTGGCGTTTCTTCGTCCATCTCACAGAAGCGACAGACGCTCGTGTCTGAAAGATTCATTTTACTGAGGTGATAACGCAGGGAACAATGTCCCGTGTAGTACCCAGTGAGAGTTCGAAGGTCCTCCCTGCCTAGATTTATGAGCTTTTTTGAAGCTTCTTGTGATGGACAGATGAACCGCTTAGCTTGTCTTTGCCCCGGACATTCATTCCAGTGCCTTTCGAATTTTTTGTCGACCCACTTGTTTATGACCTCCCTTAAGTGGGCTTTGGTGAGCCCGCAGAAGGGTTCCGGACCATAGAATAGTGTGGTAGCTCCGTGTTTTGCTAGGCGGTCCGCCTGTTCATTGCCGTCATGGCCCTCGTGCCCCGGCACCCAGCCCAGTAATACTGTGTTCTTGCTTCCAAGACCGTTTAGGGTGTTGAGGCAGTCGTACACTAGTTTGGATGTTATTATGTGGGACCTCAGTGCTAGCAAGGCAGCCTGACTGTCCGACATAATGCAGATGTTTTTAGAGGATGTGCCTCTTCTGAGGCATTCTCTGCCACAGATATCGATCGCATGAATCTCTGCTTGAAAAATGGTGGGGTAGCTGCCCATTGGTATCGATCTTTTAAAATTCGGCCCCAATATACCAGCTCCAGTTTTTCCATCTTCAAGTTTTGATCCGTCAGTGTACCAAACTTCAGCTCCGGGTTTGGTGTAGGGGTTTCCTGTGCTCCAGGATGCTCGGTCCGCAATAGATACCTTGAAATTCCTAGAAATTACTAGTATCGGAGCTACTGAGTCCCTCATATGCATTATGGGGTCATTTGTGAATTTCATAAGGACCTTCATATGACCTGTCATGTTTCCGGTTTTTAACTCGGAAGTGTTTAGGATTCTCAGTGCCGAGAGACTGGCCTCCCTCTCTATTAGAATTGGGAAGGGCGGTATGCCTACAAGAGCACTAAGTGCATCAGCAGGACAGGTCCGCATAGCCCCTGTTATACCAATGCACACCATTCGGTGTAGTTTGCTTAGTTTTGCGCTAGCAGTTCTTTGTGTCGCTTTTGTCCACCATGCCAAGGATGCATAGGTGACTATCGGCTTCACAACTGTGTTGAATGACCAGTAAGTCATTTTGGGGGAGAGTCCCCATGTCTTCCCGTAAAGTCGCTTGCATGCGAAGAAGGCTCTCATTGCCTTGTTTACGGTTGCATCCAAATGTACATTCCAGGTGAGTGTCTTATCTAGCCACACCCCCAGGTATTTTGCTTCATTTGAGAGCCCTATTCTAGTGCCGCCCAGAGTCAATTCTGTCATGGATAACTTTTTCCTCCGGGTAAATGGAACCAGAATAGATTTAGTAGGATTAATGGATAATCCTTTGGTGTCACACCATCTTTGCGTAATGCGCAGGGCTTGTTGCATGCGGTTGGAGATCGTTTCGTCATGCAGCCCTGTTACACAAATTACCAGATCGTCTGCATATCCTTGTGTTTCAAAGCCATGGTCGTTCAGTAGGAACAGGAGTTCGTCTATAACCATAGTCCACAGAAGAGGAGAGAGTACACCCCCTTGAGGGCAACCTCTTGTGGCTGTAATCGATTCTTTCGTGCCTCCCAGCTCCATCCTGATCTTCCTTGTTTTTAGCATAGAAAGCACCCAATTTATTATGATTGGGCTCACTCCCTTGCATATCAGGGCATCTCTTATTGCCCTGTATGACGTGTTGTCAAAAGCCCCTGAAATGTCAATGAAGGCACAAAGGGCTATGTTCTTAGACTCCAGAGCCTTTTCGATTTTCGATGTAAGGCTGTGAATGGCAGTCTCAGTGGACTTGCCTGGTTGATAGGCAAATTGGTTCTTATTCAGTGGTCGTTCCGCTAGGTTGACTTCTCTGATATGTTGATCCAAGATTTTCTCCATGCCTTTTAGGAGAAAGGAGCTGAGGCTAATTGGTCTGTAGGATGAAGGCATTTGCTCCGGTTTACCTGCCTTCGGTAAAAATACCACCTTAGCCTCAGTCCATCTACTGGGAATGTGACCCAGTAGGAGCGACGCTCTGTATAGTCTGGAGAGGACTGGGGCTATGTAGTTACTACCTTGTTGGAGTTGACAAGGATAGACCCCATCTGGTCCTGGTGATTTGTATGGGCTGAAGGTAGATATCGCCCATTGCACTCTTTCTACCGTGGTAAGTTTAGTTGCAAGGCTTTGCTCTCTACCAGAAGTGCGTGCTGGGACACCCAATTCCGGTAGATAATAGCCCGCTTTGCAGCCCGGGAAGTGAGTGTCTAGCAGAAGTCTGCAAGTCTCTCCCGGATGCTGAGTATAACTACCATCTGGTTTCTTTAGAGTGCCGATCGTATTTTTGTGTTCCCTATTTAGAGCTTTTTGGAGGCGTACTGCCTCTGGGAGGCTCTTTATTTCCTCGCAGTGGTTTCGCCAGCTAGCTCTTTTGGATTTCCGCAATTCTTTGTTGTAAGAAGTTAGTGCAAGTTTGTACGGATTCCAATCACCCGTATTCTTTGCTCTATTGAATAGTTTTCTGGCTTGGCATCTCATTTGCTCAAGCTTCTTGCTCCACCAAGGCACATCACGTTTGGATTTTACCTTTCCTTGGGGACAGCTACTATTGAAAGCTATTCCAATGTCTGAATGAAGCTGTTCAGCTTCAGTTTCAAGCTCGTGCGCAGTCGTAATTTGACCACCATGGCTGTTTCCACCTTCTTCCATGATAAAGCGAAAGAATTCCCAGTTCGTTTTTCTGGGATTTCTAAAAACTAGTTCATGCTCAGGAAAGTGGCCAATGTCGAATTCTATGTGCATATGGTCCGACATTGATACCTCCCCTGAGACGCGCCAGTTTGTGACAGAAGCTGCCATGTTCTGACTACTTAGAGTACATCGTGCTAACGCAATAGTATTTTGAATTACGAGTTAGTTACGAAAAATTATTGTATAATTATGCCATTCACGTCGCAGCAGTGAATGGGCTGGCGTGCCTGCCTGCGTGGCAGCGAGTCAGCCAGCAGCCAAAAGCCATTACACAGGCAACCAAGGAATGAATACAACGCATACAAAGCAACTCATTATGCAGTTGTGGATGGAGTTATTGTTGTTTTTGCTATTATTGTTTGCTGGTGGTCACTCATCAACATCAACCAACACTTGGCACCTCAACAAGTTGCAATGTAACAGAAAAATAAAAGAGAACAAAAAGAACTACAACAATTTAAATAGACTTTTATGTAAATGCTTATAAATTACTTTATGAGGTCTTTGACTGCTGTAAAGAAGTTGAATGTAATTTGCGTTCGTTTTATATTAGATTCTACATAATGGTTGTCTAGAATAGTCGAATGGTATTTAAATTATATTTAGTAGACACGCTTGCCAATATTTCATAATAATACATTGCTGAGAGTATGCTATTTTCTACTCATACGCTTAAAGGGTAATGGTCTGATTATGCACACTTCGCATAACTTCGCACAACTTTGCATAAACTTCAAACTGTAATTTCGTATGTACTTTGCACGTATTTTGTTTGTATTCCATTACCCAGAAATTAGCAGAACTTTTAAAAACATAGCAATCTGTTCAGTTTAGATTTTGCTTCACATTTTCTTAAGTGACATTTTTATTGCACTGGTACAAATGGTTGTGCGAAGTTATGCGAAGTATGCATAATCAGACTTTTATATTGCTTTTCAGCAAGTCATACACATATTTTAAGCTTTTCAAATAGACTTCTGCAGAAACGTAAGAATTAATTTTCGTAGAAGTTCTATGAAACACGGTTTCTATGATAGGCAGTTCCTTTGAGTTAAGGTGAAATAAATGTAGAAAAATAGTGGGTACTTAATACACTTAACAAACAAAAAAGTAAGTGCGCCTGGGCCACATTAGAGGAGTGTAACTTAGTACATTACATATCTAGTTTGTCTCATAACCAATATATGTACATACATACATATGCATTTCATTGGTTCAAAATTGCAAATAAAATGACTGGCTAGTTAATACAGTGAAATTCCTCGTTACGGTCAGTCCTTATAACCGGTTAGCTTTAATAGCCGGACAAATTTTGTGCCAGAGTCTTTTCATCAGGGTGCGGAGAACGATCAAGATACGATCATTCTGAAAACCAATCGCGGCCAAAAATTTAGTGCCTTCCAATTTTTCGCAATTGATAAAGTTGCGCTGGGAACAAAAGCATTTACTATCTCTTACGAGCAAAATCAATGTTCATAAAGATTACGAAAGAGAAAATTTCGCTGCAAGTGTCGTCCGTTCGATTGTTCGCGATCGTTCGTTGGTTGCAAGCGTTTTTTGTGAAACTCAATCAGTTACTCGTATTGTGAAGCAGCGTTTGCTCGTCGGGCGACCGCGCATCGTATTCGCGTATACATACACGCTATGCTTGAGAAGGCAGCGAACGCTTCATTCGGCTGCACGACTTGTTCGGACGCACGAGAATCTCGAAAGAGTCTTGAAAATCCTGATTTAGTCCGGAGCATCCCGAAAATCTCATTTCCTCTGTATTGATCGTTCTTCCTCCACCTTCATCTTTACTTTAATCGGTATCGTCATCCTAATATTTTTCTTAATATTTTTTTCTTAGCTTTATGTTTATTTTTATTTTTCTTTATCTCCATATTCCCCTTCACCTTTGTTCTTATACATAAAAATAAAGTATTTAAATTTACCTTTATCTTCATTTTAGCCTTTATCTTTACGCATCTTTGTTTTTATTTTTATCTTTACATTTGCCTCTATCCTTTCCTTCATCTATGTACCTACTTACTTTTACCTTCATTCTCGTATTCGTATTGGTCTTAGTATAAGCGTTATTCGTTAACATTTTATTAGCACGTTTTTGTTAAATTAATACAATATGCATACGTTCAAGAAGCATTACCTTCCACACGCAACACCCAACCATTTTCGTGTGCGATTTCCGCTGAATTTTCCAATTTATGCACACACCCACTAACCGCCGCTAAAGAAGTTTCACTTCCAAAATAGTTAAAAAAAAATGTTTAAGTACAAAAAACGCTGTCCTGTTTGGCACTGGCACATACAATAATTTCATGCAAAGTTGGCCATATAGTTAGTATATGTATTTATATTAAATCGAGAGGAAACTTGCATTGTGTTTGAGATACGAGAAAAGAGATTTTTCTCAACAGAGTTGATTTCGGCAGTCACAACATTGCTTCAAACCCAGATACATATATGTATGATCTTTATTATCTAACATTTTCTCGTACATCAACAACCCATTTATTTAATGCTTGTTTAGTTACAGTTACAAAACAAAAACAAAACACAATACTTTACTTTCACAGCGCAACACAGCCCGAAGTCATTTATCATTGCTATATGTTATTAAATATGTGGCTATTGAGCCAGTTAAAGTGATGATGAATTAACATTAATTATTCAATATCATTAACTTTCAATTGCATTTAGAACTATAAACTGAAAATAATAACGAAATACTCATCTTCATTGGGCAACATATGATGCACACCATCGCTTATGTACATGCACACACACACACACATACATATGTATGTAAGTGGAACAGTGACATTCGAAAGGTTTTTTATATAAAATACAACGCACGAAAATCCATTTTAAACTTCAAACAGCTATGTAAGTACATATATATGTATGTATGTATGTATGCACAATGCTGACTTTCTAAAAGTGTTGGGGCTATTGCTGTTTGATGCCACATCATTGCAATTAATAATACTTAGCTGATATTGTGACAGCTGGAGAAATGATATATCGAAAAAAATAAAATAAAAAATAGAAATTTATATATAGAATAAAACGCGTTAAATAATAATCGTAAAAGTTTAACTATTTTTCAATTTTCTTATTACCATTAATTTTAAAATACATATGTTCAAAGCGATAGTACGCTTAGTATTCATATATATTTAATACTTTAAATAATTGCGCTTTTTTATATTTGAAATTTGTTTGCTTTCTTATGTACTTATGCATGAAGAGAGACTATTCCCAAAAAAGCAAAGGCCAATGAGTTAAAAAAATAAACATTTTGTATGCTCTTTTTCTGGCTTCGGTGACTTCTTATGTGACGCGACCTTTAGTTGATAGAGTTGACAGTTGGTGTGGCATGAAATGTAAAAAATAATAAATAAAATACATTTAAATTTTTCCATGAAGCTGTCAAACTGATTGGCTGTCAAACAACGCTGTACGGTGGTTTGTTATTTGGTTTTTAGATTTTTAGAAACAAAGCAATTTGCGTAATTGACAGAAAAAATAATGCTTGAACATGAGTAGACCAAAAGGTGCCAACACAATCTAAAATAAAAATTGCGTATCTTAAATTGCTTAAGTAAAATAAAATTGAATGCTGTTCTGTATGCCAAAAAAAAAAACACCAGGCCATTAATGAGTGTTTTTACTCTTTAGAAAATAATTTATGCAACCTCACATACGCGGTTTGCATTATCTTGATACGCGGTTTTGTACATACTTTAAACGACGATGTGTATGTGCGTATGCGTGGCTGATATAAGAGAAACCCGGTACCCGATCCTTTTAAGATCACCTGGAGAAATGCTGAGCTTGTACAAACATGTCAGTTTTGACGAACGATAATCGCTAGTTTTCCGGCCTTTATCAACCAGTGGTTGTATTCATCCGGGTATACTTTTCATTTTGCACATTCTTCAGTTAATTAAAAATATTATTTTAAAATCCCTTACATGTCAATTGCGCTCCTTTAGATTTAAATCTGAAGTGTGTGTGTCAGAGTGTATGCGTGGCTGATATAAGAGAAAATCGGTCCCCGATCCTTTTAAGATCAACGCCTACCCCCCCCATATAACGGTAATTTTCAGAAATACGAAAACTGCGATATTTTAGTAACTACTGAAGATAATTCATTCAAAATTTACATTTACAATAAGTTTTAGACGAAAATTAAGAATATTATAAATTTTTGGAAAATGAGCATAGTCATGCCCACTTATGGTTACATGTGTATATCTTGGTAGCCGCTGCACCAATTTCTTCCAAACTTAGCACAGTTGTTGGCCTTTTGTAAGCATTGTAACCACTCCGATCGGTATCATTAATCATAGTTACTGTTGTCTGCTTTTTTTTCGTCGTGTTCTCCGTAATCGTCACCGTTCTATTTTAGAATCCGTCCATTCGCATTTGTTTCCCTATATCGCACACCTAGATCTAAAGTGCGATCAACTCAAAAAACGCATTTTTCAGAAAACATGAAAAACTGATTACCTAATCTCTGTGCACTGCAGGAATTTTCCGTCTTCATCAATTTTTTTTCAATTGTACACAGAAGAAATACATTTTAGGGATCTTGCATTTTAATCGTATATTGGGGCTTAAATTCGGATTTTTTGAGTTGTCTCTCTTTCGTTTGACAAATGTTTGTATATTTTTGAGTTGAACCCCCTTTGGTAGAAATCTTATAATTTTTAAAAAGCGGAAACCCTACTCAAAAAGTAATACATTATTGAACATCTAAACGGCGAGCCCTTCTATTTGACATCCCATTTCTTGTAATCCAACGAATAGTGCGGAGCTTATAATATTTTAGACAGGTGGCAACCCTATAGGAATTTAAAGTACTAAAGATAATACTTCTATCGATGCAGATTATACTTAAAAAATCTCTTCTAAATCCGTTCAGTAGTTTTTGAGATTATCGTGTTCAAAGAATCTCGACTTTCCTTTATATTATGTATAGAAGAAAATGATTTTTAAATAGGTGGCAACCCTAATTAAAAAAAAAATTAAAGGTTTTGTACATGCGAAGGACATGCCCTCTCATTTGATATCTCATTTTGTAATCCCACGAACGGAGAAATTCTTTTTACCTTTTATTAGGTCGCAACCCTACTCAGAACAAGTAAGAAAGTCTAAGTTCGGGCGGAGCCGAACATTAAATACCCGGCGCAAGTATTAAATATATGTTTTTTCACCCTTCCGAAACCTTCCGCTAGATGGTAAGCCGAGGTGTATCAATTTTGAGTAGCGTCCTTCAATTTGGAAATATTGAAGTTTCAAGCATTTCTTAAATTTACCGTTATATGAGAATCGGCCGTTATTTTAGTCCGATTTCAATAATTTTCAACGTTTTGCTTACACGTGGCAAGTACAATAACCATACCGAGTTTGGTACAAATTGGTAGAACGGTTACCGATATACTTATATGTGATCATAAGTGGGCGGTGCCACGCCCATTTTCCAAAATTTTACCATAAACGTATTTCTTGGTAAAGAATTGTTGCAAGCATCAATTTTGAATAAATTAGCTTTAATATTTACTGATTTATCGAAGATTTTGTATTTCTCTAAATTACCGTTATATGGGA
>NW_023458559.1:60699074-60712923 GCF_013731165.1 Rhagoletis pomonella | reverse complement strand
ACAAAATTAATATACCCTTGTGCACAAGTGCGCTCGGGTATAAAAATTGTGAAAACTGGTAAAATTATCACTTAATTGAATAAGCTGACCACAAGGGTACTTAAAACAAAATAGTATTATAAAATAACGCAATATTAAACAAGTAAGAGCAGCGCTGTCTTCGGCTATGCCGAAGGCTTCATACCTTTCATGAGCATCTGAAAACTGCATTTGAAAAAATGTATATATTCACATCTATTTAAAAAATCATATCTAAACAATCAGGGGTATGGAAGATATACCTTATATAGGACCAATCTAAGTGATTCCACTGCTGTGTGATCGGTATGTAAACCGGTAACACAATTTAGTGGGTTTAGCTTCCTACATAAATGAGATATATCGCAAAAACTAGTATCTGAACAATCAGTGGTATAGGAGATAAAGTTTATACAGCATAGACTTTGACAATTTTCTCAGTAGACTTTGTATTATCATTTAAAAAATAGCTTACGAAATTTATCGGGTTTAGCTGTCCAAATAAAGAAGTTTTACAGTAAAACCCCATATCTGAACAGTCAGTTGTACGGAGGCAATAAATAGGTTATAGTGACCCGATCTTTGTTAATCTTACTGTAAACCTTCTGTTTATAATGAGTGAAAATAGTTTGAAAGTTCATGTTTTTAGCTGCATAGATGGAGGAGTTAAAACAAAAAATCGCTTATCTGAACAATCAGTTGTATGGGAGCTATATGTAAACGTAACCCGATCTTTGTTATTTTCACTCTAAGTTTTCTGTTGATAATGGGTGGAAGTATTGCAAAATTTCATGTTCCTAGCTGTATAAATGGAGAAGTTATAACGAAAAAACTCATATCTGAACAATCAGTTGCATGGGAGCTATATCTTATAGTGGTCCGATTCTTCCGGTTCCGACAAACGATTAGCACATTATAAAAACACACCCACCTACCAAATTTCATCCGGATATCTCGAAAACTGAGAGACTAGATTGCATACAAACAGACGGACAGACAGACAGACAGACAGACGGACAGACGGACATGGCTAAATCGACTCAGCTCGACGTTCTGATCATTTAAGTATACACTTTAGTGGGTCTATCTCTTCTTATTCAGGTACTTACAAACATCGGACCAAAGTTATAATACCATTTCATGCTCATGAAAGGTATAAAAATATATGCAAGAAAAATTTAGTGAACATTCAAAATTACATAATAGGTAATTTTTAAATAAGTATTAATAAGTATAAGTTAATTTGAGTAATTTTTTTGTGAAAATATAGTTTATTTTTTAATAAAAGCCGTATGAATCCAATTTTCAAACTTTGTGCAGTATTTATGTAATAAGTTTTCTTAAAAATGTATAGCTTTTTAATTAAATTTTAATTTTAGTATAATAAAGTGCAAGTATTAAGTAACTAGGATTTATACTGGATTTTTGGGATTTTTTTTAAAGCTATTTCTCCTTTTCCTCTATAGAAAAAATGTCGAACATACTTTGTATGGAAGAAAATGCTTAGGGTTTTGTATTCGTGTTCGCATTTGCATTCGTCTTCGTATCTGTCTATGTGTTCGCAACCTACTTCTCCTTTTATTTTTTATTTTAAGTATTATTTTCTAAGCAAAGAATAAATCTTAAAAAAAATTATTTTTTATTTATAAAAATAAAACTCAAAAAATAACGATTACTAGTCAACTCGCATGGCGTTAAACCAACAACACTGGATTTAACTTTTTAAACAGGTGCCAACCCTCTTCAAAAACTTAAAGCATAATTCCAAATCTTAGTCAGAGTTATAGCGATCCATGCGCCAAATTTCATCTATGTAAATCCGGCCAACCGTTTCTGAGTGAATAGAAATTTCGCATGGTGTCGATTTTTCATTTCTTTAAAATTTAGATTATCCTGTACCACTAAAAAAGCATTTTCAAACCCCTTTCGATTGATACATATTTTTAATATTCATTTAACTTATTAAATAAGTTGAATTTAACTTTTTAAACCAGTTCTTCAAACACATTCTTCAAACACCTCAAAAGTATTCTAAATGTTCAAACTAAAACCTTCTTAATCCTCTTTAGTCTACATATTTCAGTTACATAATTGGATTAATTCAAGTTTAATTTGATTGTTGGCTCATGGATTGAGAACACCTGCATCAGCAAACACCTTCTATTTAATCTTCCTAAGGCTAATATTAAAAATCAGCTACCTACGCATAAGTCATGTATTGATGCTAAGTGCAAATAGCGTTACAACCCATGTTTATAAGCCTTAGTATTTAGATACTAGTAAACTCTAAGATTTACCAATATGTATACGGGCTTTTAGAGTAACAGATGTAACGTGCCCGTGAACTTCGCCTAAGCGATTTTGGCCGATTCCAAAACAGCACGCCAGTCATTTCTCTTCCCTGCTAACTGACGCCAATTGGAAATGCCAAGTGAAGCCAAGTCCTTCTCCACCTGGTCTTTCCAACGCAGAGGAGGCCTTCCTCTTCCTCTGTTACCAGCATCGGGGCCAGCGTTGAATATTTTCAGAGCCGGAGCGTTTCTAACCATTCAAATGACATGGCCAAGCCAGCGGAGCCGCTGAATTTTAATTCGCTGCTCTATGTCTATATCGTTGTAAAGCTCATACAGTTCATCGTTAAATCGTCTGCGATATTCGCCATCACTAACGCTTAAAGGTCCGTAAATCTCTCGCAGAGTCTTTCTCTCGAAAACTCCAAGAGCCGCCTCATCAGATGCTTTCATTGTCCATCCATTGCCTCCGTGCCATACACCAGCACAGGCACGATGAGTGACTTATAGAGTGTGATCCTTGTACGACGAGAGAGGACTTTACTTCTCAATTGCCCAAAGTAACACCTGTTGGCAAGAGTGGTTCTCCGTTGGATTTCAAGGCTGACATTATTATTGGTGTTAATGCTGGTTCCCAAATAAACGAAGTCGTCTACTTTTTCAAACTTGTAACTGTCAACAGTGACGTGGGTGCCAAGACGCGTATGCTCTGACTGTTTGTGTGATAACAGGAGATACTTCGTTTTGTCCTCGTTCACCACCAGACCCATTCGCTTTGCTTCTCTATCCAATTTCGAGAAGGCAGAACAGACGTAGCCCTTGCTTCTACCGATAATATCGATGTCGCCAGCAATTGTAAAGTATTGTGCCTGAGCGGTTGTTCTGCGGCTCTTATTATCTTCTCCAATATCAGATTAAAGAAATCACACGAACTTCGGTGTAGTAAAATTTAATGTGGCGTACTGGCCAACTATACAGCTCTAGCTAAACAAACTTCAGTAAAAACACAACAAGCTGCCCAATTACCACAATGAAAATAAAATATATATTAAGATGAGCAGACGCCAATTGGCACTAGCAAAAACGTTCAATTTTATTTGTTTTTTTAAGGAAATATAAGAGTTCAAAAAATTAATCAACAAAAGAGAGTTAACTGCAAATTCACAAAAAAAAAAATCAACAACAATGCAACAATACGAAATAAAAACAAAAGCTTTACTCACCTTATCCACAACACTGATTCAACTCAAAATGTGGCTTTAATTAATCTAGCACTAACCGCCAAAAGAGCGATAACTCGAAATGTTGAAATAGGACTTCCTGCATTTACCCAACAACTGCGATCTAACTCAAAATAAATCCCCTTTGATTACGACGCGGGCGTGCATTCTACTTAAAAAACTGTGTACAACTACAAATGTCTCAGTTTTGTGGGGGAGAATCGGCGTTCGCTCGTTCATCAAAAGAGGCAATGAGTTAAGGAGCACGCCATATAAGTCGAAAAATGAGAATTTTTAGTTGTCTCACTTTAGATCTAGGTGTGCGATATATATGTACATAGTACATACTTTTACATGGTGATAGCTTTAAACCTAGAGGTGTTAAGGGCCTTAAAATTTACTCAGCTTAAACTATATTTCTTGCACTCTCAAACAAATTATTTCCCCATTGCTTGTTGAATTTTTTTCTAAAAAAACTTAACTAGGCGTAAAAAATTCATTTCCCCCCAAACTAACCGAAACTTTGCTTGTCTTGTTAGTAAAGTGCTAGCTGTTAATCACAATGGCAAATTATTTTTATTTTCAAGTAAAGTTCAAAATTTCTCTATGCTATTTAGCTGAGGAAGTGAAGCCATTCGAAAAAGCAATAAAACCATTAGCTGCAGCAATTTTTACATAACCACAACGAATTCGTTTAATTTTTGACAATTTCAAATAATAAATCTCAAAGGTGCTAGTTGATTGTAAAAATTTTATAAGTGAAAGGAGGCGATTAGTTACCCAAATAAGTTTCTCTCATTTTTGTTGACTAACTACAAGAAATAAAAAAGTGAAGTTCCTGTAGCAAAATTTTGGTGCTACATAATTATTCTGTGGTCAAAAGTAAAAAAAATTACCTTTAGCGCCTTTGCTGTCCAAAGCAATCAAATAAATAATAAGTAATTTTTAATATTATGCAAAAAAAATTCAGACCTCAGCGCTTTTACCAAAATCCCCAAATAAATATTTGTGTGTATCAGTGATTGTGCTGGTCATTTTTTACATCACTCTGCCAGCAGTTTTTGTCCAAATTTAACAAATAAAAAAGCACAAAATGCTTCATAAAAAATAATTGCTTAAATAATTAGCAAACACAAATAAACATCATTATTACCAGACGGTGACGGCTAATCTCGTCAAGAATCTTTCATTAACTCGCCTTTGCTTTGAATCTCAAATCCAACTTTTCTAAGTATTTTTAATACCGTTTTTTTTGCATATTAAATTTAGCTTTGTGCTGTTTATTGTTTCTCTACTTTTTGTAAGCCTTTCTTCTTTTGATATCATCTTTTTGTCTGCTTTTTAAACCCGTTTGGTGGGCTCTTAAAAAGTCATTTCGAAAACAAATCTCTTAGTAGGCGTCATTAGCGGCAAAAGTGTACAAAGTGTAAAAAAGATCTGATTTGGGTGTAAAAGACGTCGACGCGTCGGAAGGAAAAAAGTTCTTACTCTTCGCAAAAGCAATTGAAAACAAAGTTCTAAACCTTTTTTCTATTATCGTAAAACCCATTTTTTGTAATTACGATACGTCTGTATTATATGTGAATATACATATGTATGTATATGTAACTTAGGGCGGTCCTTAAATGTAGGAAGCAAATTTTTACATCAGATTTCCTAAGCCTCAACCCCTACGTTGATGCTACTATAGTCCAAGATATCACATATAAATTTTGGTCCGGTCGGAGACGGTTAAGGCAAAGTTCAGATTCCTTTATGGAGACTCCAAAAATTAAAATTACTTTTTTCATCGAATACCAAAAATCGATACTACTAATGTCGAAGATATCACACATAAATTTTGGGTCCGATTGGAGTCGGTTAAGGCCTGGCGCAAAAGGGTCAAAGTTCAGATTACCCTATGAAGACGTCTTAACCGACTCCAATCGGGACCACAATTTATATGTGATATCTTGGACTATAGTAGCACCGATTTTGGGTGTTAGATGAAAAAAAAAATTGATTTTAATTTTTTGAGTCTCTGTAGAGGAATCTGAACTTTTGCCCCCGTGCGACACGAGTTAACCATCTCCAATCAAGACCAAAATTTATATGTGATAACTGTGACCGTGGTATTACCCATTGAGGGGTTGAGACTGACAAAAATCGTTCATTTGATTTCTAAGGACCACCCTAATGTCAATGTAAAGGAAGATTAATTATTCGTGTTTTTAATATTCTTAGTTGCTTAGGAAATTGTTCTTCAGTGCTTTACTTCCTAATTTTTTCTTACTAGAGGGCACTTTTATGACTAATTTAACTTTAATTTTAAACTCAACTTTTTCTTATAAATAAAGATTCGTTTCATACGCCTTCTTTGAAGGCTAGGAGGAAGTAAATCCCTCCAAATGAAGAAATGTGTCTCATAGACCTCTTCAGAGTATGGGTCAAAATTTGGCATTTTTGAAATTATTCGTTAAAAATGTGCACAGAGCTTTAATTTACTTTTATGCAAAAGCTGGAGCCAACTTTTGTTATATTTTTTTGTTGTTTACCTTAGGCCCTTGCCAATATGATTAGCATGTGCTACGAAATAGTTTTTCGAATTTTCTGATGAACGTATTATTTTGAGTTGTGGCTCTTTTGAAGACGGTGTGCGATATGGAATAAGGTACTTGAACCTTAAATCTGGTACTGTTAATCCATAGACGCTATTAAAAAATATAAAAAATATGAAATAATCTTTAAGAAAACCAAAATACAGACTTCAATTCTCATATAAAAATTTAAGATTACCGTTAATTTCTTCATGATCCAATGATCAAATCTTAACCGAATTAGTATTGGACCACCTCTGAGGTACCACCTTTCCTTTAAGAAATCGGTTAAGAAATCGGCTTTTTTGAAGTTGGTTAAAACCCGAAAATAATTGGTTCATGTTCAGGTCTTAAGAGGTTAAGGTACTGTCCCAATAAGACCAGCCACCGACAAAGGAAATGACATTTCAAATTTCCCTTTCTCAGTCTAATGGTTGGTGTACCAGGATTGGTATTCGCGCATTGTTGCAATGAATCGTTGCCGTTTAGAATCTCTGGAAGAAAATTTTATATATCTTTACTATTATAACATATGTATAGTTTAAATACCTCAAATACATCTATTTTCAGCTATATTTGATCAAATGGTCTTAAATAAGTGCTTATCTCGATATTTTTTTTAGACTTTTTACTATGGACCTGTTAGGATAATAAATGATAACTTTCGGCATGAAACTTTGGTTTTCACAGAAGGCTCAACACTTAATGAAAAAGTTTCTTTCACGCAAAAACCTCACATTGGGAAGGGATTATAATTATTTTTATGACGGCTATTTTTGAAAATTTGCCCAACACTACCATTAAAAATGTTGTCAATTAATGCCTATGGGAAATTTAGCCGTAGTTGTAATCTCATTTGGATATCGGTCACAGGAATTTAGAGGAACACTAAATGGTGAACGTGCTACATAGTCAAGAGCAGCCACCTGGAATCGGCTTTTGAAAGGGTTTATCTATGATCAGTACACGTATTTGAAAAAAAAAAAACAAATATAGATTTTAAATACAAAAAATGGTAGAAGTTGGTAGATTTTTTAAAAGAAAAATTTTTGATGACTTTTACTCATATGGGATAAATCAAGGCGAATTCATCTGGTGTTACCAGAGCAGGTGTATTTTCGCCTCGGTGGTTCTTAATTCAAACTTTTTTAGATTTTTCTGAGAGCTCGGATTTATACGAATACATATTTTAAGTGTAAAATTCATGTTAATATTAAGTGTAATTCGAATTAATAATAGGTACTCTTTCCGCTTCAAATATCAATTAATTTCGGATTGTCAAAACAGTTTATTATGAAATTTTTTCACAAAGGCAGCACTAAGCTTGAAATTCAAATTTAAATTAAGCGCTAATCGTATTTACATAAAATAAGAAGTGTATGCTTTACTGAAAAATCAGTCAAATGAATATTTATAAGTTTCCAGAGTGAATTATAAAACATAACAAAATAAAAATAATTTATTTACGCATACATAATAACTATTTTATGACCATATACATCGTTATGTATGTATGAATGTTGTATACATTTAGAAATATGTACATTAGATCGTACCACCTTACAAGCAAACCAAAAAAAGTTCGCCGTACAGCCCTGCTAGCAAAACCATTTTGAATTTTTTTTTGTGGCCGGACCTATGGGTAGCCTTTTTACATTTTTGGGCAATAAAATTTTTTTATAACTAGTTTTACTGAAATATTCGAAATACATCCTTAAAAAAATTTACTGATTTTTGGTGAGTTTTAATTTACTGGCATAAGAGTGGTACATAAGGGTGATAAGAACTGTGATCTGTGGATAAGTACATGAACCGGGTAGTTGAAGTCAATGAACTTTGGAAAAACAGGTATTCTCGAGACAAGAAAATACTTTATGATCCGACGACGATATTCATGGCGAAAAATGTTAAAAATTCGACCCTTACGCTCAGCGGTGCCAAACTGAAATTTACTCCAAAAAGTAGTTCAGAGCCTAGATTTTTTATTTTTTATTAATTCAGATTAAATTTTTTAGAGCAAATTGTAAAAAAAGTAGCAATTTTTAAGGAAACCGATTCTCCTGTGCCTATCAAAAAAAATTGACATATAAAAACTTGTTGTATGAAATTATATCGTTTCCCAAAACGAAAAAAATTGCATAAGTGAAATTTAAAATTCAAAAAAAAAAAATACAAAATTTTTGTTGACGTTGAGGCCGTCTTTTATGAAAATTAATTGTGGAAAAACAACAATGGTTTATAAATGGTAGAAATTATAGCTACTATGTCGGAGATCACCACATCTCCCCCACAGACTTTATCGAGTACACTGGGTCTCAAAAAAAAAAAATTAAAAAGCTCAATAGAAATTGTTTAATATGATTTTTTAGGCCAAAGAATAACTAAAAACCCAATTTATTAGAAAGTTTCACCAAAATTTCTGTTTTTTCAGGATTTTTGAAAAAATGGAGGTATGCAGTTTTAAAAAATTAAGAAGTCGGTTGAAAAGTGAAGGTTGTCGCTACTGTACTACGTTCGGCCAAAAACCCAGAACAATTTTTGGAAATTCCTTTACACAAATACTTTAGATTCAAAGATGTTCTGCTAACTTTTTTTTCTGGTACGCTCTAATGAACATAAACATACATACATACATAAGGCATAAAACATACACTTCGATGTGCTAATTGATTCAAATTGGTTTTATACATAAAAAAATTGTGAGATTAAAATAAATTAAATAGCCACTTGTTAAAATAAAATTAATTACAAAACGGCTTAATGTATTTTAAACTAATTTAATAAACGCCCTTTCAAAGTCTTACATCCAGCAGTAGACAGCTAATAATAGTAAAATATAGAAAATAAATTTATTACACAAATAAGTTCTATTCCTTAATTTATATTTAGTATCAGGTTTTCCGGATTGCATATACAGTGAAAGCTGCCATAAACGGACACCGATGGTCACCTACTTTTTGTCCGCCTATGAGAGATGTCTGCTTATGGGAATTAAAATTCAAATTAAAAAAATTGAAATTGCAGGTTTCTAGATTATAATTATTAAGATATGGCGTTTTCTTTCCTACCGCTTCGCTCAAGCAGCAAGAATAGGGAAACGAAAAGGCAAAACTTTTTCTAGAAAAGAAAATATCTTTGAATATGGACTATGTTCTTGTGGTGTACATATACATATGTAGAAGAGCAAGAGTCAACATCTGACTGAAAAAAAAAAAAAAATTTACCGCTTGTCAGAGCTTCGCGTCCGCTTATGGGAGATTTGTTTTTTCATAACTGGACATTTTTGAGTGTCCGCGTCCGTTTGTCGGAAAGTCCGTGTATGGAAGAGCATTTTGTATGAAAAAAATATAAAATAAAATTACTCGTTCCCAAGAATGTGTCCGCTTATAGGAGATGTCCGCTTATTGGAGCGTCCGTCTACGAGAGCTTTCACTGTAGTTTTTAAAGTTTTCAATATTTGGATATTATATATTTTGGAAATAAAAAACAATTGGAATTCGATATCTCAAAAATTTGGGTGGCAACCCTATTCAGAAATACGCTGGAGTGAGTGGTACATATCTTGAGCGTATATGTACTGTGTATGCGTATAAATTTGTTTTACATAGAAGCATGGCAACCCTGATGGAAAATATTTTCTTACCAAAGTTCTCGACGATACATTTCATTTGATATCATATTTGGATGTTTTAGATAAATTGTGTAGAATCGAAAATAAGTGGCAACCTTACGCTA
The DNA here is from genome assembly GCF_013731165.1 of Rhagoletis pomonella. Taxonomy (NCBI): domain Eukaryota; kingdom Metazoa; phylum Arthropoda; class Insecta; order Diptera; family Tephritidae; genus Rhagoletis; species Rhagoletis pomonella. The sequence continues at coordinate 60,703,083 of NW_023458559.1, read as the reverse complement.
TTACCCTAAGAGACAACATTTTGTATATAGGGAAAGCATTGTTTAAGAACCTTCTCTTGGTTTCTAAGAAAAAAAAAGTAAATATGCGATTCAAAATAGGTGGCAACCCTATTAAAAATATTTTTGAATTAGGGATCATGTGATATCCATATTATGATGTTTAATTAATTTGTAACTAATTCCGAATAGTTGGCAACCTTATACGAGTCTTTTCGGAGATAGTGCCTATTCAGATAACTTAAATTCGAGGGGTATTATTAGCGTACAAAATTTCATCAAATCGTTAGAGCCGTTTCCGAGAACGCTATGGATATATATGTATATACAAGAATTGCTCGTTTAATGTAATAAGGATTTGAAGTACGTGAAGTCAATTGAAAAAGCAAAAGAAGCAACTGGAATCTAAAATTTATTTATTGATGAGATAGTTTTCTTGTTTTTTTTTTATTTTGCTTTTTTTGTAAACTTTCGCGACACGTGTGGCCAACCACCAGAGCCCTTTGGTTTCTAATACAATTAATTATTTCATATAAATTTAATTCCAGCTATGACATACTAACGCTTTAAATTCGTGTTTTGCAATTGACTATTAATTTGTTTAAACTTTATTTCATTTTTCTTCATTTAACATTCTATTTTGTGGTTTGTTATTTGTTTTTCAAAATCGCATTTAACGAAGGCCTAACTGTGCTATAATTAGCAAAATGCGCCACAATGTATGTATGTATAACAGTTCGCAGCGCAGCTCAAAATTAGTATGCTTCATTCTTTTAATTCTTGCTTGATTTTTTTTTTAGTTTCATTTGTTGTTATTTTTATTAATTTCTTATGCACATTCGCGGCTACCGCTTGGACTTTGGGGGCCTGACCATAACGCCGCAATGACTCATCGTAAAGTTGTTTTGATTAGCAAATGACGCCACTTTTTAATTTCTTTTTTTTGTTGTTGCAAAAAATGCTTAAAACCCCTGCTTGTGTAGCAGCAGTCATAGCGTAGCATTATAAAAAAAAAAAACAGAAAACCTGAACGACTAGCAAAAAATAGGCAAATGCGTTAAGCCTATGAAGTGGGAAAAACAAATAAAATAAACACCATAAAAAAGCGCTGAATTAATTTCTGCTTCCTGTTTTTCGCCCTTCGTTCGACGAGTAGCGCACTTGAGTGAGCAAGCGGTCGTCTTAAGCCGCGCTGCGCTTCACCGGTCCTTGTCGGCCGCCTGTGCGCGCTCGCTCTTGCTCCAAGCGCTGATTGCTGAGTGTTTTATATCATATAGTACGTTGCGTTAAATTTGTTTTTCAAATTAAAGCAGCTCAGAAAAAGAGGCGGAAAAAAACAACAACGTCAGGAGCGGCAGAACAAAACCAGAAATTTTATGCAAATGTTGTTTATTTACCAGTGAGATTTGACGTTTACTTTGTTCTACATTTCATTTCACAGCGTTTTCTATTATTTTTTGTGCTGGCACTTCAACTCAGCTGTGCTGCTCCAGTGTGCTTGTGTATGCGCACACCTTTACGCAGCACACTGTGCCCCTTTTCAACTATGGTATGCCAAAAGTCCAAAATTGAATGATTTCAGATGGCCATAATTTCTGGTATTCTGGCTGACAAATTTTCAGCTACTAAGTCAATCTAACAAATGTTCTTCTTCTGCCTGGAAAGTGCCTGTCAAAATGTATGAATATCCTGTCAAAATGTTAGACAGGGTGTTTAAAATGATGTATAAAATTGCCAAAATTATTTAAATAAGCTTAAAAATTGCCAAAATATGCATTGAATTAAATGAATTTTGATGATTCTTTTTTCACTTGTAAGTATGCCCAATGGTGTGAAATTTATCGTATGCATTCAAGTAGCAGTACTTGTTTTTGCAAAGTTATTTTAAAATAATTCTTAATGCATGGTCTAGCTTAAATTTCTTCTAATTGATTTAGTAAGTTTCAAACTTGTATTACAGGTTGATAATTTTCCTTATATATAAACAAAAGATATTCGAAAAACTTATAATTTTGGGAACATTAATATTTTAATGGAGCAGATCTTGCAAGTCTAGCCTCAGCCAAACCAGTGTTCATATGCAAAATAATAAGGAGCGTTTCTACTTTAAGATCCCGTCAGCAGTTTTTGCACAGGTTTGCACGAAGTTCTAAATTTCTTCAATAAACATGGCATGCATCCGAAGAGAGTAGCTTAAGGCAACAAAGATGATAATGCTGTAGTGAAACATATTTTGGATAAAGTGGGAAGAGAAATTGACAGTACAGTATTTCTCGCTTATAAGCACCCCGGTTGTATGCATTTCCCGCTCAAAATCCCTAGAAACAATGCACTATGTTCTGGCGACTATCATTTGCTGGCCAAAAGTCGAGAAGTAACCAAGTAAACTCAAATGAATGGGGGGTTTCGAGGTGGCTGATTTCAAACCTAATATCAGATTTTTGAAATAAAAATTGGCGGATCCAATGTGGCATTATCGGATTCGGAGAAAAAATTTAAGCTTAAAATAGCAAAAAACATTTTGGTGTTTCAATTATAAATACTGATAAGATAATATTTTGAATATAAGAATGATGAACATCACTATTCTTTATATGGAGGGTACGAGAAAATTTAGGCGGGCCAGACCCAGTTATGATCCAAAAAATTATATTGATGGATGCATTGTCCTTGCAAAATTTCAACATCACACATGCATTCCTTGCATAGTTACGACTTTTGGCACGCTAAATTTGAAAAAGGGCACACTGTGCTCCACTTAGCTAGAAATATACGAGTACACATATAATTTACTAACCATTTGTACATACTTCTCTTTCTGTTTATCTTAAATGACTTTTTACTTTTACTCTGCTTTCTACTTTACCTATCACTAGATATACATATCTTCCAGTTTCATCACTTTGTATATGTTGTTTTTGTGTTCATTTGTAAGCACATTGCTTTTAATTGCGTGGCGAGACCTTTTTTTCCAAACGCATCCGTATATCTTAAGCGTGTTTTTTCCACTTCACTGCCTCACCTCGAACACACTAATCTTTTGATACTCTTTGAGTGGTACAGTGGTGGGCGCGATAATGTGCTAACTTAGTTACAATTATTAGCAAGAAATGGAGTGCAAAATGATTCGAAAAGGCCTTAGTCAATCTCTCTAACTTATCACGAAAGATTCGAGATGACCCGATCAAAGATATGGTATGTATTTTTAGAAGCTGCAAGCTAGCATTATAGTTTGGTGGAGAATTGCTGCAAAAAGGTGAGATGGAAATGAAGAAATCTTTTTCATTTGCAGTAAATGGAAATGAACAAATTTTTGAGATACCGGAATAGAAAATTGTAATTTTACCTTTGGCTGCAGTGTTCTGTCCGGTCTTTGCACCCTTATGGCGAGAGCACGATATAAGTATTTTGGATTGCCTTTTACTCCTCGACATTCACCACTACCCTGCAAACTTGAGAGGAACCCTACCTTTGTGCAAGCTCTGCCGTGTATCGCCTGACTGAACCGCAGAAAGTTTAAGTAACATGAAAGCTCCCCAGATCAACGCTATGAAAGCTTTTCCGCCTATTGCACCCTTTCCAGTTTTCTTAAAAACCTCTTCGGCAGCCACGCCCATATTGTTGGTAGCACAGAATTCTGCAAGTGCTTATGAGGTAGCGGGAAGTACGACAGAAAATTGGTCGACAGATAAAATTAGCTCGGTGGTGGGTCTCTTCTAAACTTTGTAGAGAACCCTTCAACTGCCTGCCCGAAATCCATATTTTGGCTTTCGAAAATCCAGGAATACCGTCAATGGAGATACTTTGTTTTCTCTGGCAAGTAAACTCTTGGTTTAGACACTTCAGTGGCGTAATTTACCCTATTTGATGCGCCCGGGCTGCAATGTGACAGCCAAGTTAAGAATCCACTCTGCTGTCTCCGCGACCACACAGATAATGCACATCCATACCGGATGACAAGTAATTTCACTGAGCACTGCAGTGTTACTATCATGACGAAACTAAGGAATTT
>NW_023458559.1:60695119-60699064 GCF_013731165.1 Rhagoletis pomonella | reverse complement strand
GAGTGGTAGAACTTCAAGCTCTTCTTTCCCACCCCAGATACCTACTTAGCTAGTGTACGTGCATTTTCCGGCTGTGACAAGAGTGAGAGTTCCAGTTTATTTGGTCATATTCATTATTTGGCACACAGTACAGACTGACAAAATCGGCATTCACTACGCAAGCCGTTTGGACCAGAGTTGAAGGGCCACCCAGATTTTAACCATCAGTGGTGTATCCGAGTTTGAAGTAGCTAGATGTACTAACAAAATACGATCCAACGCAATTGATGAAGACTATGGCTAGGATGACTAGGAACAGTTGCTCAGTTACTCTCACAAAAGTGTTCCCACATACAGGTTTTATGTCAATAGGAACGACTTCCCGTAAGTTCTGACTAAATCCTGTAAACCGGACTGCTATTGGAACAGACTATATGGTTCACTGTTATTGTCCGTTTCCACTCACCACTACGCGACTGTAACTCGCCATCCGGCCTTACAAAACCAACACTCAGCGCTCTTTTCAGTCACTAATGAAGTTTGATTGTTCTCATTTTACAAAGAGAAAACCGAACAAAAAAAAAATAAAATTATTTTAGTAGGCTCTTATATTATATTTGTTAACTCATTTGTGGTTTGAGCTGACCTTTTTTCACGTTTATGCTAATTTATTTTTGATGTTAGTCATTTGTTTCATATCGCTCATACAAATTCTAGACAAACATACATAAATGCTGGCGACGGAGTACAATGTGTGCATGTGTGTACATGTACATATGAGATTGTTTATTATTATTTTTTTATTCATTTATAGTCACGATTTTTTGCGGTATACAAATTATTCAATCTCTAAATTTTAATTTTTGAAATTTCTTACATGTATCGTGAATTTTAACATTCGTGCACCACCGAAAATTCGCTTTTAACGAAAATCAATTAAATAAATAATTATCTAGCCGCAGCATTGTGGCTAAATTAGTTTGTATCTCAAGCCATTTCACTTTGGTCACGTACGCACAGTGGAAATTTCCACTCGGTAAAATCAAATTTTTATCTATACTTTTCTTGTTGTCCGTTGCTCTTTAGGCCAGTATGCAGATCTCAAGAAAAGTAAATACAGACATATATGCAATTGTATGTATCTACATATCGCTCATTAAATATCTTAAAGTTTTAAAATTACTCATAAAATGCAGAAAAGAAATTTTCAGCACGGCATTTCAACACAAAATGAGTAGTAATTAATATACTAAGGAGTATCTCTGCGATATTAACTCAAAAATTCTTGTTTTTTTTTTTAGTTGTGACAAACTTATAGTAAATAAGCGATATGCGCTTTTTTCAAACAAGCAATTACACTTTTCTACAGCCCAGAATATTTTCGAAATTTCTTTAAAAATTTACATAACAAAAACATGACAGCAGCGTCTAAAATGTTTGCTCTCGCAATTTATCAGCTGACTTCAATTTATTTTTTGTTTTTTTTGCTGCGTTTTAAATTTCGTGCTAAAAATTAGTCGAATTTGTAAGCAAAATCGAAAAAAGACTAACGGAAAATTTCATTACTTTCCACTGTTATGATGACGCTGAGCGTTCTTGGCAGTGACAACCGCCAAGCAACCCGCTGTTGAAATCGACAATTAGGCAGCCAAGTTGATGCTGAAGACAGCTGACAAAGTCGCGCGACCGGCGCAAATACGACCCGCAGTCTCGCAGGTTCTTGGCGTTGGCGGCAGGCAGTGTGCTCATGTCTAATATAATTTCTTGTGAATTTCACTACAGTTGAGATGGTAGTGTACGTAAATGTTTATAAATAATGATAATTTTTTCTTCTTCTTCCTTTTGCACATGCATATGTGCTTATATGCATTTATACATATGTACATATCGTCGTTTAAAGTACAAAACCGCGTATCAAAATTATGCAAACCGCGTATGTGAGGTTGCATAAATTACTTTCTAGAGAGTAAAAACACTCATACTGCAAAATGGTTGTCTTTTTTTCTATAAAGCATTTCTGGCTAGTATATTTCAGGGCGAATGAACAAGGGATTAAGCCAAGAGTTTGTGTGAGCAAATCCAATTTTTGGCAGCCAATGTCAGTTACGCGGTTTTGCAGAATGACGATACGCGGTTTTGTACTTTAAACGACGATATATTTCTCTATGTAAATATTTTCTTCTTGCACACTAAAAAAAAGTTGGCTTTTCGCACTCATCGCATTTCTTGTGCTACCACAAATTTGTTTCGCAAATGCCTGACAATTAATATGTTTACCCCCAACGTGGTTTCTTAAAATATTCGACATCTTCGATGCTATATATTTACATAAAATTTTGGCAACATTATAAAGGCTTTGCTTCGTTGCACTGATTTTGAAAATAATGATATCATTTCAACAGTTTTAGCTAGTCACAAAGTACCCCTCAAAATAGATTTTTTTTTAAGAAAATGCTTAATTAATGCAGATGTACTAAAAAACAGTCATTAATCTTTGCAAAAATTTAAAAAATATGTACATATGAGACATTCTTTTTCATATCGGACACCAAATTTGGTGTCACACTTTCGGTTGGCTTAAAATTTTTTGTATGGGTTCTATACATGAAATAAGCTAACACGTAACCCCGCAACTTTTTCACTATGTCTTCTAGAGAGGAACGGCGTAGGAGTGCGAATAGCGTACATCTTCTTAGATATCCAGGTGGCACTTCTAGCACTTTCATCACCCGTAACAAAGTCCAGCACAGTCAGATATTGCAGATGTGCGTTAAGCTCGACGGCCGAGTTAATAGACATCTCCCTCATCTGGGTTCCCGGCCATAGGAACATACACGGAAATGAGAGGGCTGACAAGTTGGCTTAGGCCGGAGCATCTCTTGATGTATCTGAAATAAAGAAAATAAACTGACCCCTCTGACTCATCAAAAGCGAACTGTATTTGCTATTCGTAGGTATGGCTGAGGCAAGTCGGAACAACCTTCAAACCTGCCAAACTGCGAGGAACATATGGCCGCATTATGACAAAGCAAAGACAAACGAACTACTAAATAGGGCGAGGAAAGATATAGTCAAGTTAACAGCCACGACAACTGGACATTGGCCCATTGGAGAACATGCAGCTAAAATCGGCCTTCCGTACAACCCTCGGTGCCGTAGCTGTGCTCTTGCGGGAAGTAAGGAAACGATCGTACACAATCTTAAGGAGATCTCCAAATGCATCACTATTTACTATCCTAAATAGATTCATCGAAAAATTCAAATGGTTTAACGAAACCGAATCGTGGAAGCAGGAAAAAAAATTAAGGATCTCAAAGGAAGCGTATGAAAATGGTACGATAAGTACTGATTGGGTACTGGGAAAGTGCTCAGGTGACGCTTCTACCAACCAACCGTATCTCTTTAGTTTCGAAATTTGCATATAATTTTTTATATAAATCCTCTGACCAACGCTGGAGGTAATGATGACCAATTAGATAAGTAGACCAAATAAGACCGTCACCGCAATGGATGGAAGCAGTAAAAACCATCCATATAGTTAGGCAGTGTCTTTGGACGTCGAAATGGTCAAACTTGGCTCTGAGCCAAAATTATGAAGATATCCAAACAATCACAGACTATAAGGAACTCTTACCAGGTATGGGTGGGTTACACACTTCTCTGCTTTCAATGCTTCGTGCCACCTCTGCAACCAAAAAGGACTCTGGTCTCAGCCGGAGGAGGCAAATACTCTTGCTAAGAAGCTAATTAAAGCGGGAAAAATGTATATTATAAGATCTACGCACACAGTGCCAATAGCATTAAGTATCAAGGTGTCATTTTCTAAGATTATGCAGGCGCCATTGAGTAGGGTGGCCACTGAAAGAGGGACTAGGCATTGTTGCCTATCTACATACAAATTTTTTTTCGAAACTACGTTTTTCACAGATTTTGGTAGGATATATTAAAATACACCTTCACTAAAAA
>NW_023458559.1:60677417-60695019 GCF_013731165.1 Rhagoletis pomonella | reverse complement strand
AATCCCAATAAACATTGGGCTTGGTTAACAATTCGAAAATGATTGGAAAACAAATCTTTTTTTTCCAGTCTCACCTTCGATAACTAATGTGAAATAGGTTAGTATTCGATTCGAGAACTAAACTAACTAGTTTTTATTGGCCTTTTTTAACTAATTGATCTCTTCGACAACTCTCTACGTTCAATTCAAGTGTCCGCTCTGCAGATCAATCAAGATCTTGGACAGCTTCAATTTCTGTCGTAGAAGTATTCACCTCCTGCCCCTTATGCACGCGAAAGGGTTCCATTTTTATTTATTTTTTTTATTTGGAGGTTTTCTAAACACCAAGGTAATTTTCTTAAGGCTTTTAACTATATCAAATCACTCCATGACGTGCTGAGGTCATACATTTAAACGGCGCAAAGTATTTCAACTATATGGAGGCAGGTGGAAATAGTAATTTCTCATCCCTCCTCTCTACGAGCTGTACATTTCCAAACAACTACTGGCATTGCAATGCATTCGTGCGATGCCGCCTAACCAGTTTAGTTGCATTTGGAGCAGAACCCATTAAAGCGAGTGTTTCTCTTTCACTGTTATCTATTCTCTCAGTGCCATTGAATAGTTAGGTAAAGGTATTTTTTTTATTTTTGGTATCTTTATCAAAAAAGTTACTTGAAAACTTAGGTGCTAAAGATTCATATTAAATAAAATGTGAGTGCCGGTTCGTCAGGGCATGAAATTAGCCGCATATTGTAGAGAATTTTATGTAGTTTTCGAGGACATAATTGGGTCTTATCGCGAGACTTTACAAAAATGTGTCATTTTCCTAAAATTTTCCTAATTTTACGATTTTCAGCTTTTTTTACGAAAAAATCCATCCAACTTTGGGAGAAACGAGAACGTTTAATTTTATTTTTTCGAAGTTGTAAGTATAACCTTTGCTTTTCCGAGAGTTGAAATCAGAAAACAAAAATTTACTAAAATTCCATCACATCTAATGATTGGGTCCACATTTTTTGCGAGTTGTAGCCGTGTAGCTCACAAGATAGGAGGGCGTGGTTATTATCCCATCCTTACCAAATTTCATAATTCCCCATTCCCAAGTAAAATTAGTCGATGCAGGCTAACTATTATTTTCACTTGCCTCCATATAGTCGAAACACTGTGCGACGCTGGCCAATGAAGGTAAAACAAATCACAAAAGAATAATACCGGGTGGATCAACGAGTCACCCAAATATACTTGAAAGGATCAAATAAGTAAATATTTACTCGAGGCAATCGAGGATTTTCTAGTCTCAGCACACAAACAGTTTTACAGTCGCATAAGCTAGAATGGGAAAGTCAAATCATTTAAAACAATCGCCAACCTATCTCAAGCTAAACTAAATATTTAGCTTCATAGCTAAAAAGTTTAAAAATTATTTAAAACTTTCATTTTATGCGACATTCCCACGATTGGTAATTCGCTCTCTCATTCGTAATTTGCTCTCCCATTCGTCATTCGCCATTCAATTATGCTTCGAATTATGTAATTCACCATACAAAATTTTGAGAGCGAATTACCTCGTTTGTAGGTTTCCACGACACACATTAGTAATTCGTTTGGCAGCTCTAGTTCTTGCTCATGTTCTTCGCTATTTATTATTGTTTTTGTGTACTGCAAATATCGAAGATGGAGTTAAAATTTAAGCCATCATCAACAACTTTAATTTATGTAGAGAATATTTTATTAATATTATTTTATAACTAGAAAAAGTGCCAGCAAATGGGAGCAGACCGATGAAAACTTCGATATATTTCCGATAAATATTAGAGAAGGCACCGATTCGTTCGTCAAGGTAATTCGATCTGAATTACCTACAAATGAGGTAATTCACTCTCAAAATTTTGTATTGCGAATTACGTAATTCGGTTGGCACGGCGAATGACGAATGGGAGAGCGAATTACGAATGAGAGAGCGAATTACGAAGCGTGGAAACATCGTATTATGCTAAGTATATCAAATTTACGATTTCAATCGGAATGCGCTGAATTTCACGGTGAGTTTGCGTTCTCGATATGGTAAACAATTTATTTGCGTGCAAATTTCAAACTCTTTTACGAGCAATCAACATTTTCGTAATAAATTGTATTATCTATACAAATAATTTATTGGCAAACGTTGGCTTTTAAGAGTACGCTGTTAAATTGTTTTCACAATTCAATATTGTTTGTGACACTTTTGAATTACAATTACGAGTGCATTTTAGTGTTTACACAGAAACTTATATATATACATACATATGTACTATATAAAAGAAAATAATTCATTTGCGCAATCATGATTTGTTGCACGTGGAAATTTGCATTTAATTGTGTGAAAAAAATAAATAAATAAATGTTGAAAAATTCGAAAACCTGTAATAAACAAATCATAATTGCAATAAAGTGCAAAAGAAAAATATAAGTCAACAAGAATGTATTACATGTGATAATTTCGGTGCGGTTGCCAAGTGCAAACTTTTGTTTTCATAACTGAATGCAAAGGAAAACAAATGCAAATAAGCAAATTTAAGTACATATTTGTGCAATGATTTTATAATTACGCTTAAATAATATGCCTCCAGCTTTTACCCATGCTGATTTATTTCTTTAATTATATTTAAAAGTTTTTCAAATATTTATTTTTTTTTTTTGCATAAATTGCGATGCCACCATATAGCTTAAAACATATGCTGTTAAGCAGAAAAGTAGCGTAAATAATTATTTGATATTAATTTATAAAAACTGCATCCTAATAGGAGCTTTAAATTTAAAATTTTCTGTTGAATAACCCGATACAGCTATAGCGCACAGCGGGAATAAAAGAAATGCTCGTGAAAAAAATATATTTTGCATTTAATTTTACACTCTTTCGAGAGCAGACTTTTAATTAAATTTTTTTTATCTACTATCACTATTTTTTTGGCGAAATCATTAAATCTATACGCTGCCATAGCTTAATCGCTGAACATTTCAAATGCGAAGACGCAAAAACACACTAATTAAAGAGCAAAACAATCAATTGAAATTCGTTATTGGCAAATATGTAGTAACAAAAAGTTCATTAAAATAAACCGTATTAATGCCAACAATAGCAAATTTATGCCCCACGAGTCACATCATTGAACAGAGTACCTAATAATAGAAATAGCAAAGCCTCGCAAAAAATTTACAGAAAATTAGCATTACAACAACAACAACAATGACGGTTAAGCATAGAAAATATCACTAAGTAGCAAACTAGGCACGTTATTCTTGTTGTAACAAAAAAAAATAAATAAAATTCAAAAAAAAATAACCACGTCAACATCAACATCAGCAGCAACAGCAACAGCGTCGTTTATAATTGCAGGCAATTAATGCAATTAATTATAAGCGTACAACCAACAACAGCCGCTGCAGCTTTGTACAAGTACAACGAGCGTGTTGACAACAACAATCATAACAAAACAGCAGCAACAGCAGCAGCAGAGGGCGAACGCAGGCACGAACACGCAAAGTGTATGTATATGAAAACAATAGCTTATAGCTTAGAAAAAAAAAATATAAAAAAATAAATAAATAATGTTGGCCACTAAAAAATCATAATACATACAACTATGATAACAACATGCTATGCGAATTTACGTTTTTGCATAAATTTTGCATAATAAAAACTTGTTGACCAATATATGCACAATGCCTGGTTGAATATTAAAATTAAAATAATAATAGGATTTGCTGCAATTAAACTATATAAAGCACATAAAAGTACTTTATGAATTTGGTATTAATTAACTATTTGAGTGTGCAACAAAATAAGCAATGCAAATGTAAACAAGTAATTTTTAAGCACCGACTTCAATTCTCATATAAAAATTTAAGAATATCGTTAATTTCTTTATGATGCAATGTTTGGATTTAACCCAAATTAGTATGGGACCACGTGTGAGGTAACACCTTTCCTTAAAAAAAAAAATAATTATAGAAATCGGTTAACGTGGTCCAAAGTTATGCAACAATAATGGCTGCGGTCTTTATTTCCCAAAGAAAAGGAAATAACGCACGCTTGATTCATTTCAAAATAATAATAATAGTATGATAATAATAGATTGGCGCTTACACATATTTTAGTGTTTGGCCGAGTTTTTCCTCCGATTTGTGGCGTGCGATTTGATGTTGTTACACAAAGAGGGACCTACAGTTTTACGCCGACTCCGAACGGCGATTGTATTTTTATGAGAAGCTGTTTTTCATGGCAGAAATACACTCGGAGGTTTGCCATTCGCTGCCGAGGGGCGACCGCTGTTAAGAAAAAACCTTTTTGCTAAATTTTTTTGTGATATGGCTTTGGCCAGGGCTTGAACCCAGGCGCTGCGGAGTGGAAACGCGCACTGCTTACCACTACACCACAGCAGCCACCGCTGATTCATTTCATAAAAAAGGAAATAAATCCCGTGAGTAGTATTCTCTCTGGCTTTATTTTACTGAAACATTTCAATTTTGTATGCAGGCATACATTTCCATAACTCTATTTTTGCATACAGTGTAGTTCTGCGTTGAATTCCCTTCTGCAGTATACGCATAAAATCGAATGCAATTTTTGCCACTTACTTATTGGGAATTAAAGGTAAATTGTTACTGTTTTTTTAGCCTTCAATACGATGCGCATATTTGTTTTCAGCTTCTTAGGTTTTTCAGTGGTGGCGCGCAAACGCGGACGGCCGCGGCACGCGATGGCGCCAACCGGCTCGCTGTTTGGTACAAATTGATCGAACGGTTACTGAGATACACTTAGTATGTGGTCATAAGTGGGCGGTGCCATGCCCATTTTCCAAAGTTTTATCTTAAACCCATTTCTTGCTAAAGAATTATTGCAAACATCAATTTTGAAAAGAGTTGTGCACAAGTGCGCTCGGGTATAAAAATATTCCGACGAATTGATAACCTCCTTTTTTTGAAGTCGGTAAAAAATTTGCGTTGAATTCATATTTAAATCATTATGATTTTTTTTTTAAGAGAAAAACGTTCCACTTGATCAAACAAACTTAAAGTGACGAAAGCATTTCCAAGGCAGTTTTAGTCACTAACTTAACACTTAATAACTATAACTAAATAACGTTACTATTAACAAATCATATGTTGAAAGAAACATGTTGAGTTGAGGTAGCTAAACACTTTAAGCCTTACAAGCACACATAAAAATCAGTCTTAAGTATTTCTTCAAATGTAATTTCGACATTTTTGTTTTTTTTTTTTAGCCGAGCCTACGGATCAAATTTTAAAATTGTTCGGTGACACCTACGTTCGGCAATATAGATACACACTGGAATAAGAAAAAAATTCAATGATTTTTGGGGAGCTTTAATTCACTGACACTAAGCTATACATTAGAGTGATAAGAACTGAGATCTGGTGTGTAAGTACTAGAACGGGGTGCTTGAGGTCAATGAACTTTGAACAGAAAAATTGTTTCCTCGAGGCAAAAACATCGGTGTATCACACTTTAAGATCCGCCAGTAAATGCTGAAAATATGATGGAAAATGTAAAACGACGACCCTTACGTTTATGCAACCTCACATACGCGGTTTTGCATTTTGTTGATACGCGGTTTTGTACTTTAAACGACGATATGTATAAAAAATGAGTTAAAAAAAGTAAGTGCGCCCGGGCCACACTGGAGAAGTGAAACTTACGTTACATACAAATTTTGTCTCGCAACCAATATTCATACATACATATATGTATACATACATATGTACATACATCTGCTTTTGCTTAAGGTAATACCTTTTGTCTTTTTTCTATGTAGATCCCTACCTCTACCCCTGTTCGTTCTAATTATATTATTTGTTATTCTGTTTTCCTTTATCTTCATTATCTTTATACTATATCGCTAACAAAATCGATAGTAACATCCAACAAAATATCGATAACAAAACCGATAAAAATATCGATAACAAATGCGATGAAAATTTCGATAGCAAAATCAATAATAATACACGATACGATAACAGAATCGAAAATAATATGGATAACAAAATGGATAACAAAATCGATTAGAAAATCGAAAAAATATCGATGACAAAATCGATAAAAATATCGATAATAAACTCGATAACAAAACAGATAATAAAATCGATAAATAATCGATAACAAATTAGATAATAAATTCCATAAATAATCAATACCAAATCGATTAATAATCGATAAAAAATCGATTAGTAATCGATAACAAAATCGTTAAAGTATCTATAACAAAATCGATGAAAAATTCGATAAAAATTTCGAAAACAAAATAGATAATTATATTGGTACCAAAATCGATTAGAAAGTCGATAAAAATATCGATAAATAATCGATAACAAAATTTATAAATAAACGATAACAATATCGATAACAAAACCGATAAAAATATCGATTATTACATCGATAAATCCCGAGAATCCCGAAAATCTCTCAAATCCCAAAATAGTTCCCAGATTGAGTCTATGTGTCTCTATCTATATCCTTTTCTCCATAATTACCTTTAATTTAATCTTTCGTCCTCTATCTTCATCTTTACTTTTAGCGGTATCCTCATCCTCATCTTTTTCTTTATATTTATCTTTGCTTTTACCTTTATGTTTATAATTTTCTTCATCGACATATTCCCCTTCACCTTTGCCCTTATATAAGTAAAGTGTTCACATTTACCTTGGTCTTCATTTTCGCCTTTATCTTTATGCATCTTTGTTTTTGTTTTTATTTTTACCTTTGCCTTTATCCTTTTCTTTATCTATGTTCGTACTACCTTTACTTTTATTCTTGTATTGGTCTTTTTCTAAGTTTTATTCTTTAACCCTTTATTAGCAAGTTTTTGTTAAATTAATAACATTTCCGTTGAACCATTTCCGTGTGCAATTTCCGTTGAATTTGCCAATTTACTCCCAACCAACCAACCGCCGCTTAAAAAGTTTCACTTTAAAAAGTTGAGAAATATTTCCAAAGCAGCGAATCTAAGGGCTCTCGTAAAAGAAATTCACTACGAGTTTCATGGGACAACGGTGTGTTGCATCGAACGAAAGAGCGAAAATGTAGATTTAACCATGACAAAAAGGAAGAAAAGGTGGTGACGAAGTCGGCGGGACAACCATTAGCGGTGACGAAAGCCGATCTTGAAACGAAGTCACGACAACGTTATACGTTGGGAGTAGCGGTGACGCTGGAATGCCGACAATTGGTAAAAGTGTTGATATACGCCAACGATCAGTGTCGCTTCACTGTGACGGTAACTGGTGCTGGTGTCGACGAATGCTCGGTCATTCATTATCAGCGATATACTGGTTCCGGTGTCGGCCAATTAGCTTCAAGTGGAAATATATAATAAAACTTGGAAACTCATCACAAGACCTCATCTAGTCCCAGAGACCTAATGAAGAACAAGAATTTCAGTGTTGGTCTAAAACCGTGGAGTAATAGTAGTGAGGTTTCCGCGACCGTATCAAAAATAATGGCAAATGTGATCTGAGCTTAACTCAAGGTGTTGATACAGGCTTGTAGCCCGAAATGATTGGGTTCTTAAAGCTCTTGGAATAGAAATAGCCGCTGTTTGACTGTCGTAGCCCATGTGATTTCTCGCGGTGGGCTCTTCTAAGCAAATGTTCCACTACTCTTAACTCTTCCCTGAGAGTATGTGGTTCTATAGCAAGGAAGCATTTTGGTTGTATTAGGCAGCTAGCTACTGCTTTTTTGCCAGTCTGTCATCTACCTCGTTGTACTGTATGCCTCATCAACTGGCGTGATTTAATTTCCCATAAAAAATTTAGCATTTAGTGCAGCTTGGCTATCACTGCATAGATTGGCCTCTTATGTATCTCTACAGATTTATGTCTGCCTAAAAACAGATAGCATACAAAACCTCCGAATGGAAGATGCTAAGTGATTTCCCCATGCAGATGGTGATCGCCGCCTTCGCTCCATATTTTCCCGCCCTTCGTCAATTTTTGAGCTATACGGCACCAACTTTTCCCATGCCGCTTTTCTGCCTAATTGGATATTAAACATTTCCTCAAAGATTTTTCACTTACGAGGTCCTTCCGTGCTTTTCCAGTATGACTAATATGACTAACTATCATAGCTCAAAGAAGTACAGGCAGCGCCGAATTAAGGGCAGGGCCGACGGGGCCGCGGCCCGGGGCCCCACATTTGGGGGCCCCAACACCTGATCACGAAAGAACAAAAAATAGGTACTAAGATATGTCAGCACCATCAATACATCTTGCGGAACCAAGCTTATCTTCCCCTGGCTCTGGTGAGAATCTCGAGTCACCCAATAATGGAAATTTCCATGGGACGCACAAACTAATAACTCAGAATGACCCCCGTACATATCTTAGAATACGGAAATAAGGGACGAGGGCACGTGAATTATTTATCAACCATCAGCGAGAAGTAATAACCTTGAGGGGTGAAAAAGTATAGAGAGAAATAATAATACGGATAAGAAAGACAAAATATTCGTACTATTCCATCTCTGTTCATATACGATATTGCCGCGGTCAGTCGTTTAATACTGCATGCAGTATGAGCGGCAAGTACAAAGAAACTCAGACAAGAATTTCTAAAGAAAACACGTGGTAAGAATTCAATAATTAACGATACCGTTAAAATGAATATACAAGTATTTTGTTCAATTATGTAATTATATGTACTTAAACATTAACCCAAAAAAGTCGCCCCCGCATGTAAGACGATCTCGGGCCAACATTCTTAATCCGGCCCTGAGTACAGGCTAGATGTTTTAAGTTAAAGTGGTTACCCCATGCAGGCGACACACTTGGACAATTAAGAGAATATCCTTTGTGATCCGATTACCAAATTTCGAATGCGGCTAATTTCGATCCCTAAGAGATGAGTGCTAGTTAAGAAGCGCGAGACCAAATGCTTCCATCTTAGCCTCGCGAAGGTTGGATAGTCTAAAATAAATACAAAAGGGATCAATTGAACTTCCTAGTCTTAGCAATCGCACAATGGCCTATCAGAACCCTTATCACTAGCCTTGGAGAGTCAACGATTTTTTCGGCACCTTTAAGGGGTAATGATGGGTCACTCGTGTCTTGCGCTGCAAAAAGCTTTTTAAAGTGCCCTACAATAACATTTGCAGCAGCAGAGAAACGACTTCTGTTCCTTTTTTAAGTTATTAAGTAGAGTATACATTATCGCGAGTACGAATTATGCGTGTGAGTCTGGCGCTCGCCGAGCTTACACTAGGCCCAACCAGCGAAGAGTGTACCGCAGGATAACAGAGGCGTCCCTAGTTGCTACACGTCCAGGTCATCAGCCACGCTGTTTCCGTCGATGTCACTGTGACCCGGCACCTAAACCAGTCATTATTAAGTACTCTGCGATGATGGGTAGAGTGGTTAGACATTCCTTTACCGATTTCGAGCGCACCATCACACCCTTTAGCAGTGAGTCTATTGCAGCTATTTCCACCTGAAATACACTTCAGAAGTCGGAAGCCTGAGCATAGATTTGGTGGAGAGTTTCCGGCAGAAGAAACCTCCACCAACCCTGTCTCCAAGTTTTGATCCGTCCGTGAAGAAGTTTACCGCTCCCTTCTTCAAGTAACACTGCCCTGCCCACTCCTCTCTTGAGGGAATGTAGGTAAAGATGGAGCTTCTGGGAGCCATTTCGGAGGCACTGTAGTCTATGTGTTCAGGGCGCAGTCAAAGCCCTCCAGAACTCCAGAGTGTTACCCCGTTTTCGTTCTCTAAATAATAAATTATTTCGTTCTTCTGCTAACAGAGTTCGGAAATGTTAACACTTATGGTTTCATTCAACACCTCAATAAATAAAATCATTTAAGCCATTAAACTAAGTGTATGAGTGACATCATGGGTATGAGCAAATTTACATAACCGTGCATAATTAATCTTTTAGCAAATATATTGCACCATCTCTGTAAATTCACTTATTATATCTCACACAATTGCACGCCCATAAGAATCGTTCGTCGGTACCTAAGAGCTACCTAAAATACCACTTGACTTCATTCGAATTGCACCTGCAAAAGCCAACAACTTGCACGATCCAACAAATCACCATATACGCTACGAGTACATTACACAGAAATTAATTTGTTTTCTATTTTTTTTTCTTTATTCGCAGCGAAAGCGCACAAAAAGATCTCAAAGATTGATATGGTAAGACATATATTTATAGGAAATCGTGGCGATATATAATACGCTCATTGAAAATGTTGCTTAATTTATTTAGTGTCAAGTGTGATGACAGCCAGCGCAAATAAATGGATGGTGGGGTGCTCTAGCGGCACGCTGTCACAGCGAACGAAGTGGCAGGGCAGTTGGCCTGCGTGGCAAAAAGGGTGTACTTAAATCTACAACGCAGCAGCAACAGCGGCAACTGACAAAGCGGGGCAACCAACCACCAACACCAGGCCGAAAAGACCGACAGTTGGCGAGTAGACCCCAAGTAACAAGTGGAGAACACTTTGCAAAAGCCAGCCTCTGTGGCAGTGGTAATATGACAGCGGCGCGGCGCGCCACCCTTCCGCCAATCGTCCCCTAAGCGTGCTACATAGGCAGTCGCAACAGTCGGCCAGCCACTCAGACAATTAGGCAGTCAGTCAAATGCGACAGCCCGGCAACTAGGCTACCGCCGGCAGTCAAGAGCCAGCTTTAGTATTGCTTTACTTAATTAAAATTTATCACTATAATGAATACGAACAACGTCGAACAAACAAAAGCAAAATCAACAAATAGCAAAATAAAAAACATGACAAAGGGGTGGAGTTGTGGCTGTATCGTATGTATATATGTGCCCAACAAACACTGGAACAAAAATTTTCAAACGTTTGTGAAAATCGTATTTCTCAACTTGATTTTCAGCATTGTTTATCATTTGAAGCTAAACATGTTCTCAAACATTGTTTATCAGCCGTTTTGTAAAAAAAATTTGCCGATTTTGCTATTTGCCTTCTATTCTAAAAATTCAAATTTATATGTTTCCATTTTTGACTAAGCGACCCAAAATCTGTTAGAAATGGCTGGCCTTATCGCGGAGAAAATTTTCATGTCAGGCAGGGTTATATAAAATTGTGCCGATTTCGCTTATTTTTATTTGAAACGAATGTATTTTTTCTAAAGAAGGCCGTAGCGGGGAGTTTCTTCATAAAATGTTTGTTATGAATGTCTTAAATTTAAGTGTGAAGTTTTATTCGCAAACTTAAAAAAATAACACATTGTTTGACTGTTTGCTTAACACTCGTTTGTTCTTAGATATAGTGCCAACACACAGAATAAATATTACAGGTATGTAGATATTGTCTTCCCAGCTAGCGCGTATTTAATTCTGCCTTAATTATAGAACATTGTTGCCCAATCCTAAAGGTTTAAGGTAAGGGGAAAATGGATATTTTCAAGCACCATGTACACATATGTATTTTTTTAAACAACCTTTTTTGCTAAGAACTTATTTAAAATAAAAATCGTAGACCAACTTGAGTTAAAAGAACCAATTGAAATGAGTCAGGATGAAAATAAAAGAGCACAAATTTCTATGTCAAGCAAAACCCTACAAGACATCTGCCGGTCATATGACTGGTCATCTGAATGTGAAATCTGCAGGCTTTTGGCATCGTATTTCAGTCTTTCTACTTGTGATTTATTTAAATAAAACATGTAAAATTTAGTTGAAACAGTTTAGCCGTTTTTAGCCGTTTTTTTTTTTGCCAATTTAGCCGGTTGGTCCAAAAAGTTCTGGTTCGAGGTTGCTGTTATTCGCAATTTAACTATGCAATTTCAAAACAAACTATGCAGCTAATTTTTAACATCAACCGTATTTTTCTTTGTTAAACTAACTGAATAAATAAGCTATTAAATAAAATGCATTAATAAAAAAATCCTTTCCTATAAAAACTGTGTTTCTCTTACATATATCATTGGTAACACTATACAACTATTTCAATGAGAGTAACTGCATTTCATTTCGTTCCGATCCACTCACGTTTCAGAAAAAGTTGAGAATTCAACATTTCTCAATTTGAAAATAAAGGAAAATTTCATATTAAAAAAATTGGCGTTTAGTTTGAGAACGCTATCAACGGTTATTTGAGATGCATTTGAGAATTAACGTTTGAGATTTGAGAAAAGGACTGATCCTCAAATGCATCTCAAATTGAGATTTAACAAAAGTGTTTATTGGGTATGTTTGGTTGTGTTGGTTTTTGCTTCTGTTTTTCTTTTTGTTGTAGCTGCTGATTTGTTACAGATGAGAGTTGAAGAGCGCGAGCCGGCACATTACTGTACATGCAATACCCTGCAAAAATTTGAGGACCAGGTGGTCCACTGGGTCGTAGTTTTAAAGTATGAGCAAAAGGACCAGGTTGCGTACTAGTAACTTGTTATGCTGACCTGGACCAGTTCAAACGTAAAAAACTGATATATGTATTGAACACCACCTCTTCCTGGCCGATCGGCAATATGATTCGGTTGTCGAATGTGCCATGGTCCAAAAGGAGTAGTTGTCTAGGTGGTCCCATGTTATGCAGTGGTGGACCAAAAGTGGTCCCATGTTATGCAGCGTTGGACCAGAGGTGGTCAGGTCCAATGACATCGCAATGTTAATGTACCTATATTTTCTTCATATATTTGGACCATTTTGGTTACTAGTGTTGGTTACAAGGTAACGTGGTCCTGTACTAGTATTTAACATAGTCCCACTTTTTGCAGGGTATCGTCACATACATACATATTTATATAATTATCTCTGTGTATATAGTCGTGAATTGTGGCGCGCTGTGTAAGCGCTGTAATTGTTATCGCCGTTCTGCTACGAGCGGCAAGTAAGCTCTTAGAACAGTACACATAATATGTCTGTATGTACAAGAGATGTTAATTTTTCAGCATCTCCGATCCCGGTATTTTCGGGATGTCCTTATCACAATCCCGGGATCCCGGGAATAGTCCCGGGATTTAGATATTCATTACTTTTCAACAACTTAGATCGAAAAAAATGCTTCTATTTTGTTTGAGAAGCCCTCCTACCATAAAATAAATAATTAATAAATGGGTTTGAAAACTACTTTTTAATTTAAAGTAGCGGTTTTGTTTTTTCTCTCTGACGTCAGGATTTATTTAAAAGGACTTTGCAATTTCAAAGATATGATTGATTCCAAAAATTATTTAAAAACTCAATGCGGAATAAAAATATCTGCTACCCATATTATTATGCAAGAGGAAATTTCTTTAGAATTAAAAAAAAATCAAATTTTTTGGATTCACAAGGACGAATAGGTAATTTTTTAAGCTGATAAAGTTAGAAGGACGAAATTGAGCATGTTATCGAGTTTATATAAGTCCTTAACATATAATTTTTTCAAAAATAAATATTGCGAGATTTTAAGGATAAAAATTTAAAAGGACATTTTTAATACTTACCAGTCCTTCTGTAAAAATTTTAATGTGTTTAAATTCTACAGGATTTCCTCTATAATTTGATATCCATACTGTTTCTATAAGCACATTTCTCTGAATTTTTTAAATCATTTTTGAATTACTGACGCCAGAGTGAAAAACTAAAAACGCAACTTTACTATATTTGGCCCCAGGTTTCGTGAATATGTATAATGAGCTAGAAATTTATAAAAAATATTAATTATTAAATAAAAAAGTAAGTGCGCCTCTGCCACACTGGAGCAGTGAAACTTACGTTACATATCTATTTTGTGTCATAACCAATATACATACATACATACATACATACATCTGCTTTTGCTTAAGGTTATATTTTTTGTAATTTTTCTATTTAGATCAATACCTCCACCCCATGTTCCTTCTAATTACATTTATGTGTGTTGTTCTGTTCTCCTTTATCTTCATTTTTACCTTTATACTCTGTCGATAACAAAATCGATAATTACATCCAACAAATTATCGATAACAAAACCAAGAAAAATATCGATAACAAAATCGATGACAAATTCGATAAAAATCTCGATAGCAAAATCGATAACAATATTGGTAGCACAATCGATTCGAAAATCGATAAAAATATCGATAACAAAATCGATAAAAAATCGTTTAGAAAATTGTACCATTTCCGTGTGCAATTTACGTTAAATTTGCCAATTTACTCCCAACCAACCAACCGTCGCTAAAGAAGTTTCACTTCAAAAAACGAAATATAGCCAATACTGGCGAAGAAAAGGAGTTTGTATTATTGCCATCAGGACAAGTTAAAAATCCCGAAAATCCCGGGATTTTTGGGACCTTAAAACATTCCTAATATGTACATGTAGTACTGAGGCAAAAAACAAAAGGATGATCTAATTAATTAAATTTAAGATTGCTCGCCATAGTGCGGGAGTAAGGGTTAATGGCAGTATTTGCTGTGCCGGTAGATAACAGAGCAAACATTACAAAAAGAACTTATCTCTGATTAGTAAACAAATACCTCCAGCTGAGCATATGGACATATGTAAGTATTTATGTTTGCGTGTGTATATGTATTTAGGTATGTTTGCCTAAACGTGATTAAGTTAAATAAGGAATTGTTGTCTAAGATAAAATTTTGGGCCAGCTTCGGCTACGACCAAACCTGTGGATAATAAATCTGTGGAAGAGATTTTGATATCGACTGCTGAGTGGAAGATCGACCCATCTCGTCAGCCAGTTCGAAAACACCCTATCTCAAAAAACTTTTCAAAAACGCCCTATTTGAGAATTCGGTTGAAGAACGCCCTATTTTAGAATTCGTTTCAAAAACGTCCTATCTCAGCTGCCCTGTACCAGCACATTTTCAATACATTTTGAAGTGAGATAGGGTGTTTTTGAACCGAATTCTGAGATAAGGCATTCTTCTTCAACCAAATTCTGAGATAGGGTGTTTTTTGAATAAAATTTTGAAATAGGGCGTTCTTGAAAATTTTTTTGAGATGGGGCGTTTTCGAACTGGCTGCGGATATCTAGAAAAATTAAACCAATGTTCAATGAATTCCAAAATTTTCTAAAACATTGCCCAAATTTTTAAAGTAATTAAAAAAAAATTCCCGAAACTTGAAAATTTTACAAAATATTGCTTACTCAAGTTTTCTCCTGACAAAATTGGACTTTCAATGAATCCAAAATTTTTAAAACTTTGGAATTTCGAAAAGTTTTGATAGCTTAGAAGGGATTCGAAATCGAAATCGAATCAGAAAAATACTAAATTTTGTTTGGAAAAAATTTGCGGAAGAATTAACAAACCGTTAAAATGTTGAAATAGTGAAAAAGGACTTGGATTCGAAGATAGAGAGTTTTATTTCAAATTTCTTAAAATTGTAAAAGCAATTCGCTTAATTTGCGATAAATGTATTAAATAAAGATTTCAAGTCTAAGTGTGCGTACACACAGGAAAAATAAAAATCATAATTTAATCGTTATTTAGTGAGTTTTATTTATTCGATCATTTTTACTTGCTATTATATGTTTTCCATTTTTTCGATCATCTTTAATTGTGATGTGTTATATGATTTTTATTTTTTCGATCATCTAGTTATAATCGTTATTTTGGATTTTTATTTTTTCGGTTAGACCATTATAAAAGAGATTTTTCGTAACCGAGTTAAATCTTTTTTGATCGAAAAAATAAAAATCACAAAATTACGATTAAAGCTTATCAAAATGTAAATCATAAAATAACTATTAAAATAAGCGTAAAAATATCAATAAAAAAATAACGATTGTAACGGCTTTTGGTCCCCGATAGAATATCAAAATTTCGTTAAAACAAAAAATGCAAACTTTTTGAAAAAAAAAATTCGTTATAAGTATAGTTTTGTTTTCTTTTTATAACGAGTCTCTAACCGTCAATAAATTCAAAATCCTGTATGTAGAGGCTTTTTAGTCGACACTTCATTATAAAGAGGTCTATGAAAGTGTTAAAACAGCAAACTTTCTCAGAAGCTTTTTGAAGTTGAAGGCATTTTGGGAACCATTAACTTTTAAAAAAGTACTAAGCTAGGGACACGAATTCCGATACGATACGATACCATGTTGATACTTTTGCTATTCCATACTAATATTTGTTGCTCGATAAATTTAAAACGATTTTTTTTGGAATCGATTACCAGCACCCTAGTATCGTATCGAATTTTTAATAGAATAAGGTGCTTATCACGACTATGCGACACTCACATATTGACAAATTTTGACTATTTATTTTATTATTTTTTAATGTTAAAAACTATATTTTTCTAAACAAATAATTAATTATAATAAATAGTAAACACTTTTCAATATGTGATAATGATGATGTTAACTCACTAATCTGTGATTAGAAAAAGCGGTTAGCCATACAAAATTCGTCCCTTGTTAATCTGTAATTATAAAATAATCTCAGATTAAACCGATAACTTTTCGGTGTCCAACCAAATTTTATCGATCATTTTTGTGGAGAAGTGGAGAAATGCCAAATGTCAAAGTAAACAAAAATAGATGCTAGCAAGGAAAATATGTTTGTAATTAAATATTAAGTTCAAATATATTTAAATTGCTTAATATCGCAGAAAAAAGTGATCAAGGTGGCACAGAGAAGAAAACATAACTTTTCCTTGAGATGTGAAAATACCAACCACCACGGTTGCCATTTTGGTAAAATGCTACCAAAATTGGTAACTTTTATTCTCTTTGGTAATTTGGTAAATTCCAATCTCCTTTCGTAACTTTCAGACAAAATGCTTAAAGACATTAAAATATTTTTGAATATCATACAATACCTGCGGCAAGGTTACATACACAGAGTGAATTTCTTATTGAATGAATTTGTTTTTGATGATACATAGATACGAAATTGTGGTTTATGATTGGCGATATGCACCATGAGGAGCTAGGGCCAGGGTGTAGGCTGCGGTCTTTCAAATTTAGAAGATTATTATTTGAGTTTTCCCAGCGAAAATTGTCTGAACGACATGCAGTAAAATATAAGACTAGATTTTAATATTAACCTGCGGAATAATGAAGCTATCCTTTATTTAAAATGTTAAAAATATTTTACTGATTTACTTTTTATTGTCTTTTTATTTATCTTTAACTTTGTCCTGTTCTTCGCCTTTATCATTGGCTTGATCCTTCAATATAGGTTTTGAGTGTCTGTGGTTTTGTCGTTGGCCTTGTCTTTGTTTCTGCCCTTGTATCTTGCTCTGTTTTCAAGTTTAAAATTACATTTTTTTTTTTTAAGTATTGAAAGAATCTTTAAGTCAACGATGTTTAAAAATATATATTTATTAATAAATTTATTTTAAATGGATATTATTCTGAAAGTTAAAAAAAAATTAAAATATAATAAAGAAAAATAAAATAAAATAAAAAAATAAAATAAAATAAAATAAAATAAAATAAAATAAAATAAAATAAAATAAAATAAAATAAAATAAAATAAAATAAAATAAAATAAAATAAAATAAAATAAAATAAAATAAAATAAAATAAAATAAAATAAAATAAAATAAAATAAAATAAAATAAAATAAAATAAAATAAAATAAAATAAAATAAAATAAAATAAAATAAAATAAAATAAAATAAAATAAAATAAAATAAAATAAAATAAAATAAAATAAAATAAAATAAAATAA
>NW_023458559.1:60660309-60677017 GCF_013731165.1 Rhagoletis pomonella | reverse complement strand
AAGTTGCAAGTGGCTAAGAGCTCGCGTTAATTTTTAATAATATAACCCATTTAGCATGCAGATGTGCACGAAATGTTAGCGAAAAGTTTATTAAAAATCAGCGCGACTTCTTAGCCACTTACAAATTGCACTTTAAAATACTAAAATTTAATGATATGTATGTATATAAAACTGGCAACATTTTTATAGAAACTCATTTTTTTTAATTTTGGTGAACTTTTTTTTATAACATTTCACATTTTTCTTGTGAAATTTATTTTCGATTTCGATTCAAAAATCGATCTGCACTGGTCACTTACAATTTCATTAGCTTTCGTTAAAATAAATTATCGAATTGAGTGAAAAATTAAGGATTCGGTGAATTGTGAACTCAAAATGCCAATTTTGGACCACTGTGTACGAAACGTTAGCGAAAAAAATTATTAAAAATCAATGCAACTTCTTAGCCACTTGCAAATTGCAATTTACTATACTAAAATTTAATTATATGTATGTATATAAAACTGCCAACATTTCTCTAGAAACTAAATTTTTTTTTAAATTTTTTATAACATTTCACATTTTTCTTGTGACATTTTTTTCGATTTGGGAGAACCCTACAATTGTTTTCAACTAGTTATTATTATGTTACATTTATTAACTTGAACAAGAGAATCGATTTTCTTAAAAATTGCTGCACTTTGTCCAACAAAATTTAATACAAACATTCAAAAATCGGGCTAAACTGGTCTCTTACAATTTTATTAGCTTTCATAAAAAAAAAATTATCAAATTGAGTGAAAGTTAAGAATTCAGTGAATCGTGAACTCAAAATGCCAATTTTGGACCACTGTGCGCCGGCGGCAGTGTTACGTTAAATGCAAATATCCAGATACGATGACAATTACGACTACGATTGTAACAACAAATACAATAATAACGTCCACTTTATGCGGGTATTTATTTACTTACATCATCGCCAGCAACTAATACAGCTACAACAATAACTACAAATAACAACAATTACAACCATCAGCACTTGAAAAATGCTTTTGCTATTGTTGTGATCATGGTTTTTGTTTTTTTTTGTTATTCCTCGCTTGCTGTACTCTGTTTATTTTTGCTGTTAGTACCATGTGTTGATTTAAATTTAAATTTCAATACATTTCACAGTAAATTGAGCAATGCACAAAGTAAAAGGCCCAATTGTTTGTGTTGAAAACCAGAGGCAGCTCTACAGTCGGTAATTTTCACTCTGCAACTGATGATAGCTTCGGCTCAGCTGGGACCATTGAAACTTTTGATGGTTCCAAATTCCGATGCAACGTCTTTTTACCAAATACATCTCTTCGCGAAATAAATCAGACCTTCCAACGATACAGTAATAAATTACCCCAGACGCCAATAATTCAGTGTATTCTGCAATATGAAAATAATCTGAAACTACCATCTTTCTACAGATTTTACATCGGGCGGTTTAACGCCAAAGCTCTACGACTTCTTCAGTTTGGCCTTGAGAATTTCAATCGGTGAGTGGATGCCCATATACATACATATAAATGCAGAATCTGATGCCAGTTCAACCGTAAACTTTTCGGTCGAAACGAAGTACGGACATGCAAAAAATTAGCTGCAGATCCAACGGGTTTGGTAGCACGCCAAATTTGGGCCTGACTCGATAACAACAATAGGAATCATTAAGAGCCACTACTTTATTGAAAAAATTTAATATTTTGAAATAAACTAATTTATGATGACAAAATTCTGAGAGTATTAAAATTAAAAAAAAAATTTAAAAACGCAGTATTGACATGGTAGTTCCAATGTTTTCTGGAAATATAATATACGTTATAGCGACATAGGTTATAGAAAAATGTTAGATAGCGTAGCAACTAGGAATGTTAATCCCGGGATCCCGGGATCCCGGGATTCCGGCCTTTTTAAGGTCCCGAAAATCCCGGCATTCTTGGCAAGTAATCCCGAAATTTTCGGGATTGGTAATTTGCACTAATTGCAATAATAGAAACTCCATTTCTTGACCAGTATTGGCTATATTTCTTTTTTTTATTTGATAATATACATATAAAACCGCGCGATAGTAAATATAGTAAAATTGCGGTTTTAGTCGTGACGTCTGTAATTCAAAAATGATTTAAAAAAATCAGAGAAATGTGTTTTGAAAAGAAATATGGGTAACAAATTAATGAGGAAATCCTGTAGAGCTTAAACAGATTCAAGTTTCTGGTGCAAAAGGGCTGGTAAGTATTGAAAAAAAAATTATTTTAAAATTGTATCCTTGAAATTTCGCAATATTTGTTTTTCAAAAAATTGTATGTTAAGGACTTATATAAACTCGATAACATCCTCGAATTTCATTATTCTAACTTTATCAGCTTAAAAAATTACCTATTTATTCGTCCTTGTGAATCCAAAAAATTTTAATTTTTGAAATTCTAAAGAAATTTCCTCTTTCATTTGGTACCCATATATTTATTCTACATAACATTGAATTTTTTAAATAATTTTCGGAATTAGTCATATCTTTGAAATTACAAAGCTCTTTAAAATAAATACTGATGAGAGAAAAAAAAACGCCACTTTAAATAAAAAAGTACGTTTCCAACCCACTTATTTGTTATTTAATTTATGGTAGGAGAGATAGAAGCAATTTTTTCGATTTAAATTGTTGAAAAATAATGAATATCTAAATCCCTGGACTAATCCCGGGATCCCGGAATCGGAAGAGGCTGAAAAATTAACATCCCTATTAGCAACATTATGTAAATGTTCCCCTGCGGCAGGTTAAAAGGTTTTATTTTGCGTATGAGAATATAACAAAAAATTGCGAACTTAAACTTTCATGGTTCCAGTAAGTTATCCGCAAATTATTTTATTACTATTTATTATTAGCATATCTAAGCCAAAAATGAAAGCACACACTAAAAAAACAATATCGATAACAAAATCGATAAAAATATCGAATATCGATAAGTCGGCCGCTGTGGTGTAGTGGTAAACAGTGCGCGCTTCCACCGCAACGCCTGGGTTCAAGCCCTGATCAAAGCAACATGGCAAAAAATGTAGAAAAAAGGTTTTTTTTTAACAGCGCCAATCTATTATTTATTATTATACAGCGCTCAAAGTTTTCCATGCATTTTATATGGGAAAAATCATTCTTTGTAGAAATGGTATAGAATTCTTGAAAATCAATATTTTTCAATTGGAAAACTTTGTTAATTGTTTATCTAACCATTTTTTAATACTAAGTAATTTTTTTAGGACCCTTAAAAACCCCAAACAATGCAATGGGGGACCCATTAAAAATCGATATTATTTAAAAATGGTAAAATAAGCAATTGGGAATTATTACTAAAAAGCCTTCTGAAGAGAAACCAAGGTTTCCAATCGAAAAATATTGATTATCAAGATTTCCGCGAAAAATGGTTTTTCCCCATATAAAATACGTGAAAAACTTTGAGCGCTTTGAGCGATCTCTAAATATTTTTTGATTTCAAAATAAAAACAAAGCAGTCATATAATTATTTCGATATAAAACAATCCTAGGGGCGAGAGCATTAAAATTCCGACATAAGTTTTTCACATGCATTTTTGGACCACCCTATTACGCACACATATTAATTGTGAAAAAGCTATGGCTGTGGCAGCAGCTGGTTGGGGATTTAAGTACAAGTTCACATGTGGCAGGGAACGCTTTAATGTCATAACCCAAGCCAAGCAAAATCGTACAAAAGCAAACATACAGTGGTCGAACAAATTACAGCCGCACCACATTTTGACAAGTTTTAACAAAATTTTTATTTTATTTATTTTTTTTTTGTTTTATAAATAAATATTTCTCTTATTTAACAAAACCCCTTGTAAAAGCATTTTTCAAATATTTTTTTAATAGAGCTTTTTTAAATATATTTGATTTAAAAATGAGGCTACGATTTTCTTCCATATAAAAATAAATTTTGTTTATTCGTTACATTAAAGAAAATGCGACAAGAAAGGTCTTAAAAATTAACGGTAATTTTAAACCATTCGAAAATTTTACTTTATTCTATTAGAATCCAATGGATTACCAAACTGCATAACCAAATTCTTTTAGGAAATCTATTTAAACTGCAGAATCCTTCTAAGAAATCTATTTAAAAATGCCCAAAATTTGTAAGAAAATTTATTGAATAATGCATAAACTTTGAAACTTGGATTTACATGGGTTTTCTTTAAGCACAAACCATATTTTTTTAAACAGTAATTAAATAATTTTTTGTTGAAATATTTTGGTACAACACTTTCACCAACTATTCACTTAATGACTTCCAGTGGGACATTTATCTGCTCTGATTATGGTTTTGAGGTTGTCAGAAAGCATATATTCCACTGCTATTTTAAATAACTTAACCAAAGCGTTGTCTCCGTGATGACGTTCTTGCAATTTTCCAATGATCTGGCGTTTAATCGCACAACACTGATCGATTTCGCAATCAGAGTTAACAACGAAATAACTTTATTTCAGTTGTTAAGGTTCTTGTTCCTCCTAAGGTCGTCCTGCATTAACTTGGGCGCGTCGCCGAGGTTATTGATTTACACTGCCAATCGCCAATCTTTGTTAACTTGCGGTTGCGTGGGGCAATGTGTCGATAATCGAATCGGCGAATGGTTTACGAACACCGGAAGTACAATGTCGAAAAATTAAAATTATCTTCGAAGCAATCGAACCATATTCGCAAAAGAAATGTATGCGCCAGATATTCTCGTTCAGTCTAGTCGTGAGTTTCGCCCGAAAATTTTTAATTCGACCGTAATGAATACACGGAGACGAAAAGTGAAAAGTGAACAGGTTGGAGGAAAACGAAGGAAGGCTGATTTTGTATTTTTAAACAAAATTCCATCATACATTTTTCACATCCGGCACCTGTAAATGAAACCGGTAATAATTTGCAAAGCATTCTAACATAACATAATCAACATAGGTGTAAATACAACAAAAGTACAACCCACATAGGACAATCCATTCTTGAGCTATGCTCTGTATTACATAAGCAGCTTTGTTTAATACATATATATAGATAAAAAGTTGTAAATAGTTAGCAACCCTCATCAAAATTATTACTGCTGGTTAAGAGTGCATTTAAATGCATTTCATTCCCTGAATGCGTTGTAATGTTTTAGTTGATATATATTTAAGTCCCAAACATTTTGAGCGGATGGCAACCCTGTTAAATTTTTTTATGTCTACCTCAAGCGGTGAAGCTGTTCTTCGAAATGGTGTTTCAGTCATTCAATTTGATGAAGTATTATGGAAGATATGGCGCTTTATTGACCGGATACAGTGCTTTCAGATTTATTTTAATAAATAACTAGATTTGAATCATTAGATATCATTCATTAAATTTGATAAAATTTTATACGAGATATCGTTTGGTAACTGAAAAATATCTTTTAGATTGATAACAAAAAATAAAAACAAATAATATGGTGAAACTTGTCAAAATGTAGTGCGGCCATAATTTGTTCGACCACTGTATATATGTATGTATGTATATAAAGCTGTTCATTTGTACATATGTATGTAGGTTCTTGTAAGTATGGTTAAAAATTCTTGTTTATGTAAATTTCTGTTGCATCGAACGCTGTTATTGCGGCCGTATACTGGCTTGTAAATGCTTACTGTTGCTGTCATTGTACTGTCAACATTGTTATTGGCCCCCAGATGATTAAAATACAAAAATACAAAAACAAAAAATGAGGGAAAAAATAAAAAACAAACAGCTTGAAAAGTGTGAAAATGTGAAAAATAAAATTTTGTGCCGTTGTAATGTGACGATATGTATCTATATTATTGTTGACAATATCACACAAATTGCATACATATGGCTCATTCCACGGTAATCGATACCGAATGAAACGGAAATAAACTTATGGATTTTATTATTCGTATTATTTATAATAAGTAAGAGTAAATGAACCCAACTTTCAAGACTAAAAGCCAAAATTTCGAAATTTATCTCAAAATCAGATACTTTTTTACTTTATGTTACATCATTTACAAACTCATATGACAGGTTAATTTTCTTCAAAATTGACAAGACTGATTTTGGTAGTCTGTTGTCTTTTATGTGTTTTTTAAAGGGTCAATGGAGAGAACAATTAGTCGACATTGTAAAAGTTAAGTTTTTCGGGCAAGTACTGAATATTTTATTATATATTGAAGCAAAGCATATTTTAATATCACGCCCGTCACAAAATGCAAACAATAATTATTTTTTGGAAGAAAACACATCTTGCACAGTATAAAAAAGCTAACGAAGGTAACGCTATGACATAGGCAAATATGTGCAAATTGCTTTTAAGTGCTTTTCTTTTAGAAAAAAAAGTCGGTTATGTTGGTCACGCCCATCACAATTTAAAGATTGGCAAATTTTAATAAATTCGGCCAGGGACTGCTACCGATACATATCTTACCTTGTCACACCCGTCACAAAGTCAAGTCACACCTGTTACAGTTGAATTTGGAACGTATAATCTATAGTTTGCAATATAGGTAAGCAACTTTGGTGTAAATGTTGAACATGTTTATTTAACTATACAACGAACTATTTAAAATCATAAGCAGAAGAAGTAGTAGCTAATTTCGTTTGCGTACTCGTCACACCCGTCAGTGATTCAAATTCATTAAACTCATTTGGATTAAATTGTTTTTGAAATTTTTTTCCAGGAATTGTGTATATCTCGGAAACCTATTAGAATATACTCGTTTTAAAGAATTTTATGTTGCAGTTTAAGAATTAAGCCTTAATATATGAGTTGAAACGTCACATCCGTCACCGTGGAATGAGCCATATGCAAAGCTGTAGCAATATATATTTTTCTTCTTGAACAAAATGTATGGATACTTGACTAGGCATGGAAGAATGAAAGAATGGGCCAACCCACTGCCCAAACTGGGATGGTCGCGCTAACAACGCGATAAATGAAAACAGACAAATAAAGGTTAAATGCTGTATATAAATAACAGTGTGTGGCAAAATAAGCAAATAAGTGTGGAGAAAGGTACAAGCAGTTGGTGAGTAAATGGCTTAGACTAGGAAAAAAAAATAACAGAAAACAAGATACACATACGGTGCTCCACTCAAAGTAGAAAACAAAGCATATATGCCGGTATACTTATCCATATAGAATATGGGAATATGTAAATATGTAAATTTGTATATCTTAATATTCTACTTTGTCGCAAAATAATGGCTAGGTGAGGCTTCGCAAAAAAAAAATTACAAAAACCATCGACCGCATTATTGGCAGGGGGTAATACAACTGCAAATACAAAGTTACATACATACATAAACACATAACTAAAAAACAACCCAAAATATCAGCAGCAGTGACAGTCTGTCTAGCTTGTACGCCACAACTAGGCGACATTGGGCGATATGAGCACCGATTCTAAGCGCTCTGCATAGCAAAAGGGGAGCACTGTATGAAGAGTGAGGCACTCTATGGAAGGTAGCTAGCGCTAGAACGTTTCGCTTAAGTTAAGTGGAGAGGAAAGCGGCGCTATGGGGGTCGTTGCTTAGGTGCGATATGGGTGTGTCAGCGCTGACGATAACAAAATTCACGTAGTATACTTGTTTTTAAAATAATGTTACTTTTCTGTTGCTATTTTTTGCGTTGAGATAATTACTCATAAATACACGCATTTCAAGTATAATGGTATTATAAACATAGCTTTGTATGTATTAATGAACATTTCAGTTATCACCCAAATATTATTTTCTCGATTGTTTGCGTAACCTTCATATTAGCTTTAGCTAAATCTGTTATTAGTAAAGTGATTTATTATGTTGTTTTTACAGTTATGCTGTTATTATTTTTCTATGCTACTGATCTGACGTTTTTTGTGACTTAGAGAGTTCGTAAATTTTTTAAGCACTGATATTACTCACTCCTTAACCGGCCACAATCGCGTTCACAGTTATCTTACATACTATGTAAATATTAAAAAAAAAAACACACACACACCTGGATTAAACAGTATTAAAGTTTATAGTAAATTTAATATAATAAAATAATTTATAAAAATTTTTCGAACAAAAATTTTATATCTAGAAAATAATTAATTTAAAATTTATTTATAAAACCTCAAAAAATTTCAATTGAACTTCAGCTGAAAAAAACTAATGAAAAGCGCAAGTTGTTTTTGTTAAATTCAAAAAAAAAAATCTTAATTCACACATCCTTTCCCTTGTTAATCAATAATTAGTTTACCGCTACTCAACTGTTTTCATGTAATTTTCCATATATTTCTTTGCGAAATAAAACTTAAAATAAATGACTTGGACGCGGTTTTTCTTTTGATATAAGTTTATTGATAAATAGATAACGGGGTTTTCACAGTTAAAATATTATTATTAATCTCTTTCATAATTCATACAGTAGAGGGTTAATGAGATTGTTTGAGTATGCGGTTTTGTAGCTCATTAAATTATAATATCATAGAGTGCAAGTTTGAAGCAGCTAGGAGCTACCGTTGCTTTTTGGCAATTTTTTTCAATACCCTCCACAAAAAAATTTCAAAAAATCTACAGTAAGTTCTAGCTACCTCAAACTTGCACTTTTTAATTTTCTAATTTATTAAAATTAAATGGGCTACAACATTACGTACTCAGAATATTTCTGAGTGATTAGGGTTATTCGACTTTACTAGAAAGTCGACTTTCGACATTTCGATCGACTCTGTAGAGTAGACTTTAAAAGTCGACGGATCGACGAAGAAAAGTCGACTTTTTTATTAAAAGTAAATATATTTCGCTCTGCATTTAACTCATATTTAAATTATGTAAACATAAGGGTCGGAATACGAAAAAAATATCATGTTAGGCAAGTGGTCTTTAGAATAATCTGTAATTTAGTGAAATGCAATACTGGGTAAAAGACAAACAGACACTAAAGGATTTTTAAAAATTTTTAAAATTATGCCAGTTATGTAGCATAAAAATGTTGGTTTTGAGTGGTTTCAAAAATTTATATATTTAAAACTTTTAAATTTTCACCAAAAAAAGTTCAAAAAATTTCTTCGATCGACATTTTGTAATTACGGACCACTTTTTGATGAATGGTAGAAATTTAAAATCAACTTTACAAATATGGGGATATTCTGCCTTTAAAGTAGCCCAGACACCTAGTAGATTGGGATTATCCACACGACTAATGTCGCATCTCAACTGGAATTCCACCAGCAACATCTTAATCAGTGTTTAAAATTTTTTACCTTACAGATTGGTCAAATTCGAACCGAAGATTGTGAGTAGAAACTTATATAAACTCTTGCATGAAATTATTAAAATAAAGAAAAGATTGTGGAGACAAAGGATTAAAAATATGTAATTATTTAATTAAGAAGGCGCATTCTTTTTAAATTCGAGAAATTTGTTTTCGTATAATAATTTAATGCTCTGCTCTAAAGTGATTTCACAATGTTGTTGTACTGTTATTAAAATTCATTTCCCTACCAAACTTTTAACATTTCAATTTAGTTTCATTGGTATTTTTTTTTTTTAAATTAAGACCAAACAGCACTTCGCGTCATTGTCAGAAGAAAAGTTTTAATTTAGGAGACGCTACTGCAAATAAATAAAAAAAAGTCGAGAGTCGAAAGTGAAAAGTCGACTTCAGTCTACTCCAATAAACCAAAAACAATCGATTTTGGTCGAAAGTCGATGTCGACTTCGCTATCCTTATTAGACTACACACTACACGTTCATAAAAAAATAACAAACATTAAATTAACAAAGGGGGAAAAGCCAACAAATTCTAAAATGTCCCTTCCCTATTTATGTACATGCTCGCCACCGTATATAGCCTCACTCATAAAAAGTAAAATAGATTTAAAAGCTTTATGAAGTGGAATTTTCCTACAAATTTTCAATTTATAAAGCATTTAAATTTTGCTTTTTCTATAAACTTGATTTGGTATTAATTTTACCTTATGGAGAGAAGGAAATAAAACTTTTCAGAAAAATTTTGCCAAAATAATGATTCGTAACCCGAGTTTTTACGGTCAATTCAATTAGCAGATTTTAACAGTTTGTAAAGTATTGTTAGTTCATTGTCTATTTTATATAAGTATATGCATACATGCAGGTGTTATAAGTGCCGTAGCAATGAATTCGAAATATATGAACCTTATTTTTCTTTTAAAAGTTCTTTCAACACTTAAATTTATAAAATTCGTTGTGTAAATATAAATGTAAAAACAACTTTCCGTCAATAAATGCTCAACTTAAAAAAAAAATTTGCTCCTCATTTTAGCTACTATTAGTATTATTTAGCTCTTTTTTCTACCGTTTTAGCTCCAAATTAAATGTTTTTCTGGCAACACTGCTATCTATCGATAAATAATCGATAACACTGCCTTAAAGCAAAAATGAACGCTGTTCTCATTATCCAATTCCTATACAAAACTGCTCGCTGATTGCGAAAATCGAGTTAATTCTTTTTCTGTGAATATGTTTTCGAGACATTTGCAATTTACCGTTATTCAGTTAAAAAAAAAAACTAAGATATTGAACAGTCTAAATACGAAATGTGACAGATGATACCATAACCTTAAAAAATTAGATTTCTATAGGTCTGATAGTTTCTGAGAAATTAATTAATCATTACAGAGTTTTGGTTTTTTTGACGAAAAAAATAAAAAAACTAATTTCAACAGGGGGAAAATATTCAAAAATAACAATTTCTGTGTGATTTTTTTTTTAATTTTTTAAAGCCTGATCTATTACAAAAAAAAAATAAAATCGATATTTAAAAAAAAAGGAATGAGTATAAAAAATCAGCAGGAAAGAATGTTTTTCATACGAAATGTACATCATTTGCCGTATTTCATATTAAAATTGTTAAATTGGTTCATAAGATACATATATGTACGTGCCTTAGCAACCACTTTTTAAAGCTGAAAGACGGTAAATTGAAAATATCACGAGAACTTATCCATAGAAAAACAGTTAACTCGATTTCCGGAATCAACGAGCGATTCTACATAGAAATTGGATAGGGGCATCCGATGAGCAATAAAACATACAAATTGACGATTAAACAACTAAAGAGAAATTAATATCATAAAATAGTAAAAGATTTATATTTCGCTATCACTCAATACGTCTCAACCTTCTAAATACATGTTTACCAATTGGGCAGAGAATTACAAATAGATTTCTACAAAAACAAAACTTTCTAGATCTTAAAAAAATGAGTTTTTGGTACAAAAGTGCTAAAACAAAATTTATGCGCAACGAAAAATATACATATTTTATTATTGTGGACTTTTTATTAGTTGCCATTGGTTTCATTCTCTTACTACTATCGTCGTTGCTGCCATGCTTGCGTTACTTGTGTGTAACTGCCCTGCACTAAAATTTACGGCCGGTTACTCAATGTCTGGTTAACACTAACCACAGGTTAAACATCGTTATCGACATTACCGACTCCCTGTAGAATGCATAAAGTCGAAGACGTCGATAACGATGTTCAACCACCGAAAGAAATTTACTATTTCAAGTAATAATTTTTTTGCAGAATTTATAAAAGAAAAAATAGTAGCTCATTGTAGAAGGGAGTGGAAGGAGGGTCTATCCCCCGCCTATACCACTTCTGTAGATGTGCAAGTATTCTGAGCTATGAACAGAGCTTCCCGGCATTGGGTATAAAGCGCTAGGCGCAGAGTATTCGTCTCAGAGATCGAAAATAACCGTCGCCAAGTGTCTTGTATCACGATTGAGAGAATACAAAGGTTGCGCCGATCTCGGACCGCTATTCCTCTCTTAACGAATTTGACAGAATCGTTGTTTGCATGACGTCACACTGGTGCAAATTGTTTACGTTTTCCTTGCAAAATTTTTTCTTCTTCTTCCATTCTTGCTCACGTTTTGGCATTTCTCTCTTGCAATTGCACCAGTGTGACGTCACACAAAAGTTATTCTCAAAAATCCTCTCTGATCGGCGCAATCTTGTATTCTATCATTCTTGGTCTTGTATGGTGTTTACCACTGACACAAACACTCGTCTCTCAAGGAAAGAGTGTTTCTCACCGTGGCATATCACTCTGTGCGATCTTTTTGTGTTTTCCGTTGTGGGTTATTTATCAACTGCTAAAATTTCCTTTAGGCAAAGACACTTTGGCAGGGACTTTTATTTTTAAGACTGAAAAATATAAGTAGGCGTACATAAGTGGAAGCAAAGCGTAAGGCATTTCTTTACACGACATATACTTACACATACATGTGCGAACAATTATGACAAAGAAGAGAGCGTGCACATTCATAATAGGTTCATTCCTTATCTTTTTGGACTAAAATCTGAAAAGTGTCATAATGCCAGAGCGTAAGCAAAATGCGCTCACTAAAAGAGAATAACAGGAAAAGTAAAGGAACGCAAAAAAACAAATTTTTAGTCCAAAGAATGGCAACAACAAAGCTAACGTCCAATAAGAATGGAAATGTATGTACAAAACACATTCACACAAGCACAATAAACACTTACTATATCAATTATTTTTTGCCTCCTTCCAATTTCAATTCACTTTTTTTACTTTTTAGATTATTCTCACTTTTTGCATATTCTTTAATTTCCGTTAATTTAAATTTAGTTGAGTTTGACACTTTTCAGGATTTTGCCAGAAAAAATTCTTCTGACTAAATCTGACTACTTCGGACTGATGAGAGTCACTCTCACTGGGTGTTGCTCTCTCATTTTAGCTGTCATTTCCGAGTTAAGGAACGCTTTTTGGACTAAATCTGACTACTTCGGACTTTTTCTGACTATTTCTGGGAGATAAGGAACGCTCCTAATATGATACACCGAAAATAAGTTATTTTATTTTATTGATAAAGAAAAAGATAAAGGCAAAGGTAAAAATAAAAATAAAAACAAAAAAAAGTTGCGTAAAGATAAATGCAAAAATTAAGATCAAGGTAAATTTAAAATTTTTACTAATTTAAGGGGAAAGATGAAGGGAAATATGTAGATGTAGAATATGATAAACACAAAGCTGATAAAGGTAAATACTAAGAAAACGATTAGGATGAGTAAAGATGAAGATAAAGGAAGAAAGATTAAAATAAAGGTAATTATAAAGAAAATGATATAGAGTCACACAGACTTAACCTGGGAACTATTTCGGGATTTTCGGTATTCTCGGGACTTATCGATATAATAATCGATATTTTTATCAATTTTTTTATTGATAGTTTTATCGAGTTTTTTATCGATTTGGATATCGATATTTTAATCGATGCTTTTATCGATAATGTTATCGACTTTTTTATCGTTATTTTTATCGAGTTTCTTATCCATTTGGGTATCAATTTTATTATCGATATTTTTATCGATTTGGGTATATTTTGGCACAGCATGACCGTGACGTTGACGTTGCTTATAACTCTCTCTCTCTCTCTGTATCAACAGCAAATTTGATATATTTCTACGCACTTCTACGGTACCCTGCGTACACGTTCGTGGGTAACCGCGCTCTAAAACTTACTTTTCCTCTTACAGCGATAAGTGTCGGTGTCCAACAGAAACGGAAAAGATATGCAAATAACCCTTTCCCACTGCGAGGAGTACACATCTACAAAAAACTAACCACCTTTTCCGTTTTGTGGGTTATTTTTTCTCTTAAATAGTGACGGTTATTTTCGGACACTTTTAAAGTGGAGAGGGATATTTTCGACCTCTGATCTGTCCAAAATGGCGATGGATGTAGTGGCTGCTACCATCAACGGCCGGTGCTAAGGTGGTTGCATGCCCGCAGGAGAAGAAATGCGAAATCAAAATTACGGTTAGGTTAGTGTGTTAGTGTGGGAAACTGAAATACCCAGTAAGAAGGCAACGAATTCTCTTATCCAGAACAAGGTTAGAAAATAAGATCGATCTATCCCTTTAGTACTGGGAAGACCTAATATGAGCATTCGAAACTGTTTTAAATTATGTACAGAAAGAATCATTCCCGAATAAAAAAGTTTACGAAAAAAACAACTCGCAGAACTTAAGCGAAGCGAATAAAGAGCGTTCCAAAGAAGAAGAACGCATACTCATACTCAATTGATGAGACAGAATGTTCCGAAAAGCTGGTCGATATCCGTGAGGTGAGAACCTTCAAAACGGACAGATATGAAGAAGCTTTGAAATAAAATACTAAAGGAGTGACTTAGGAGTGTCAATGGTTAGCCTCTTATACAACAATTA
Organism: Rhagoletis pomonella; assembly: GCF_013731165.1. NCBI lineage: Eukaryota > Metazoa > Arthropoda > Insecta > Diptera > Tephritidae > Rhagoletis > Rhagoletis pomonella. The sequence continues at coordinate 60,662,791 of NW_023458559.1, read as the reverse complement.
CTATATTGTGAAGTAAATGGCAGGAGTCGTACCGCAGCTTAAAGGACAATGGAACGCTGCCAGGCTGGAAATTATAGCTAGTGATGATACACTTTTTTCACCACTTACGAAGTTTCATAAACCTGATGCAGTAAAACCAGAAGTCTCCCCGTCACTACTACAACACTCAGAGGTGGACAATTCCAGCGCCAGAGACCTAATATTTCAAATTATTCTTTCTACCCGCTTTTTGAGGCAGAAGTGAAAGGCTTAGAGTGATCATTAACCTTTATTTCAGTCAGATATGCATACATACAATCAACAAACAAGTCAACAAGGAAAACAATTAGCTGTGCTGCTAGTTTTTAAAGAAATTTATATCAAGTGCATAATTGTATGTATGTATTTATTTGAGTTCTCATTATCTTGAACAAGTTTTTGTTTTAATTCTTCATTCTTCCCAGTACTAGATCGCCTTTTTGTTTACAAACTATTAAATGGATCATAAACCACCTGACAAGCCAAGTAATTTATGGCATTAACACTAAGCACACGTAAAGAGCTTAAGCAACCAAAAAAAAAGGAATTACAATAAACCATTTATATTAGCGAAATTAAATAAAACAAGTAATAGAAAAAGTAACTAAATAAAAAAGGTTAATGCAAATATTAACAACCAGTAATTAACTATTTGACTACATACAAATGACTCACTTGAGCGTAAAGCCGGCAGCAGCGAGATTAATAATAGTCTCACTGACATAAGTGCACAGCTGAGTGACACTAAGAAGCGTTTGCTGATCGGATAAGAAACTTCAATATTAGTAAATATGTATGCACTTATATACATATGTGAGTAAATGATTTTAATGTGTGTCCGCAGGCAACAAAATCATAACACGTGTAGAACAACCGAGACATATTTCCTTATTAAGTTTTTATTTTAAATCTAGATAATATTCGAGGGCGGGCAAAAAATTGGGAAAAAATGCGACGAGTTTTAATAAATGTTAATCGAAACTTTAAGTTTTTTTGTTGTTATTTCCTAGGATACAATAAACGCATTTTTTTATTTAATATTTCTGGTTCTACTAACACTAGTGAGTGCCCACATAAGGTCTTTGTTTTATTTTCAAATAGTGTGACCCTTAAATTGCTGTTATAGTAGTAATATTAGTTTTCCCAAAAATTGTAGATACGTGGTTAAGGTAGAAACGGGACGATATGTTTCACGCAATTTTTTGACAGGCTAGTCCGATCTAATGGCATTTAGTGCAAATCTTATATGTATGTAAATAAATAGGCAATCAGCCTATTTACAGCTAAACTACACTTCTAAGGTATACAAAATTATATATCTTTTGAAAGGCTTTTTGACTCTGAAGTGCAGAAAATTACCCAAACTGCAAATTAGTTTAAAATAAGGCGAAAAAATCAATTCAAAATTGACAGTTATACAAATGTCACACATGTAAATGAGGAGGAAATGCCTTCTAAATGTGTGCTTTAGTATAGACCCTGAATTAACTAAAAGCGACAAGCAGCAGATTAATGCAAATTACAGGCCAATTCAGGCAAATGTCTTTCAACTCACCACAGTCTAACGAAAGACAAAAATCTTTCGTAAGGCAGTTGTCGCTAATAGCAACTATTTTGAAAGCTCTTTACTGCCTTTCGAAAGGCTAAATGAAAGATACGCTAATGAGGAATTAAATTATAAAAAGAAAAAAAAAAATTACCAAAAAAGGAGGAAATAGTATTTAAAAATTAGGTCGCATCAAAAATCTATCTTCTATATAAAGGGTGTTTTCTTTAGACGTGTGGTTTTCAATGAGGCAATACTTTTTCGGAGTTAGTTTATTTACTAGACTAGTCCTCAATTAAAACACACATTTGTTATTTATGTTTTGGTTTAGTCGTAATTTTGAAATTGTAATGGCTCATATTTGTATTTAATTTTTATTTAAAATTAACGAAAATATCTTTTAATATTCAGAGTACTCGAAGCACGTTAGCTTTTTTTGCTCAGAAATCCACATTTAAATTATCCACAAAAAAATTAAAATATATAGCAAAAATTACCAACTTTTCTCTTTCTTAAGTTCGTTAACTTTCTTTCTATGTTTTATGTGGCACCCTGAAATTGTGCATATGGAAACTGTGCATACGAAATAATGCATATGAAAAAAACCGAAATAATGCATACGAAAAAAACCGAAATAATGCATATATGCACAGTTTCGGTTGAAAACCGCAATAATGCATATTAGAAAAACCGAAATTATGCATATGCACTCTTTCGTTTGAAAACCGAAATAAAGCATATGAAAAAAACCGAAATAACGCATATGAGAAAAACGAAGTAATGCATACATGCACAGTTTCGACTCAAAACCGAAGTAATGCATATGACAAAAACCGAAATAGTGCATACATGAAAACGAACTTCTCTCTGAGTAGGCGGCCTTCGGCCGCGCTTAGGGATTATAACCCTTACTAAGTA
>NW_023458559.1:60612332-60660299 GCF_013731165.1 Rhagoletis pomonella | reverse complement strand
GGCGGCCTTCGGCCGCGCTTAGGGATTATAACCCTTACTAAGTAGAAGTAAATAATTCATATTAGTAAAAACGAAATTATCCATATGCACACTTTCGCTAGAAAACCGAAATAATGCATATGGCAAAACCCGAAATAAAGCATACATGCACAGTTTCGGTTGAAAACCGAAATAATGCATATGAAAAAACCGAAATAAAGCATACATGCACAGTTTCGGTTGAAACCGAAATAATGTCTAAATGCACAGTTTCCATATGCGCAATTTCGGTGCCCCGTTTTATGTTTCTATGTTGCTTAGCTGTAAAAAATATCGCCCAATTAAAAAAAAAAATACCCAAAAAAAAATTCCGAAGTTTTTATAATAAATAATACAACACAGAAATTTTTCTCCATGCATTACCAACCCATTCTCATTTTTGTGTAGCATAACTATTCTCATTTTAAGATTTTTCTCTTTTTGGCTAGCACTGATCTAGAGGCCAATCCCTTTTATTCAACACCTCATTTTTGAAATTCGAATGAACGGTGCAAATCTTATGCAATTAACAAAATTGCATTCGCATAGAATATTATCTCTAGCCACACCAACATTCCGCGAATTTTTGATGCAGCATTTACATTCACTTATGAACGAGAACGACAGCAGTGAACGTTCGCGAAGGCATCGATGCCAAAAACAAAGAAAAAGAAACAATTTAAAAAATTTAATAAGATCCCAAAAATTAAATTAAATAAAAAATATATTTTCCTTTTTGAAACGATAAAATCTACAAATTAAAAGAAAAGAAAATTAAGAAAATAATAAAAATTTAAAAAAAGAAATATAATAAATTTCTAAAAAGTGAATGAAATTTAAAAAAATTTTATTTTTTACACAACAAAATCTAAAAATTTTAAAAGTAACTGAAAATCTGTAAAAAATATTTAAAAATGAAAAACAAATAAAATAAGTTCCTAAAATTTAAATGTGCCACTGCACACACACATGTATGCATGCATATATGTATATATTTTTTTTTTTCAAAATTAAAAACTAGTTTTTTTTAATATTTAAATCCTGGTAGGATTATGTCAGTAATCGCTGAGAACATGTGCATTCAAATGAGGGCTAAAAAGAAACAAAGAAAAATTTAACTCTTTTTATCAAACAGCAATTTAAAGCGTGCGCTTCACATGGCGTGTACGTGTCAGTGACGTAAGCAAAAGTACAAAAACACTAGCAAATGCGCTATACATCAAGATTAAATTAAAAAGGATCTAAGCAAATATGTACATTACTTGAATTTCTGTTATTATTTTTACTATTATTTCTTTTTTTTCGCCTCCAATTCACTTAAAATTACGTTATTTCGCGTTTACTTAAATATTTAATACCCCGATAATGATGCTAACGATTTTTATATTTAACGCGATATGCACGTTACTGTTGTTGTTGTTTGTAGAAACTTTTATCTAAATTGCTTTGCCACTCCAATTAACCAAGTGTCCAACAAACGGCCAGCTGTTGACTTAGCGATTACCCAGCCCCAGCAGCTACATTACCCCCTTCAATCACCTCCCACCAATTTTGTAGTTATACATATATACATCGTGGCCAACGTATTGGTTTTCTTTCTGTTTTTTTTTGGAAGTGTTGAGTTGTTCTTCTTTTTTGGTTTTTGTTGCTGTTTATTATTTTGGTTCAGTCTATTTACATTTGCGTTTGACGAGCGTACAAAATGTTTGTAAAAAAACCTTATCTATTAATAGGGTGATTGATTTACTGACCGACACCGCTTGGCTTTCGTAGGGCAGATTGATTGGAAGTTTGAAATATATGGGGCGTGGAATTTGTTGTGCATGCAATAGCGCACGTAGCCCTGGCTAAAGTGGTGTGTGCGTGTAGACTAACTGTGAGGAGGTGGCTGGATATGAGGCAGAACAAAAGAGAGCAAAGGTGTAATTAAATTAACGTAGGGTTAAAATGCTAATGCTATACTTTAAGTAAACGACGAACGTAAATACACCTTTGAAAAACGATTAATTTATTCGCTTGGAGTTTTACTTTAATTTAAAAACACTTCAAGTACATATACATGTGAGCAAATCATAATTGTTTTCTTTTTAATAACTCGGGAAGAAGATAGAATGCTCATATTAGAGGCAATGAAATCTAGCACCAAATAAATACAGTATTTCTGTGAAGTTTCAAGAGTTAAAAATGACATTACTTATGAGATGATTTGCGAAACAAAAATTTCAATTTTTCAATTTCAATTGTGTGCCAATCGAAATTCATCCTAAAATTATTATATATTAACATGAAGAAATTAATTTATTATATTCGTAAGGATTGCTGTAGGAAAATTTTCCACGGCAATACTTAATTACTTTTAAGTTAAGGCGTGCGAGTAAACGTATTAGGTGGCAATGTATGGTTCTACGGGGCGTATACGATACATACACCAGTACGGGTATATGAGGACGAGTGGTTATTTTGACCTTTTTTAGTTATCATCAAATCATCTAGGAGATGCACCTTTTGTTAGTGAACGCTTTGCATCCCATTTTGGGTATTAGAAAATAAATTAAAGCTATGTTTTAATAGGAACGCAGAAAAGTGCTGGAAAAATACTTGCCGGGCGGGGAAGTCTCCTCTCTTCCGTTTGTAGAAAAGGGCTCTGAACTACATTTTAATTGGAATCCAGCGCAGCTGAGTTTAAAGTATTGGTATCTGCAAATTTTAACAGAGGTCCTAACTTTTTTTTGTCGAAATTAAAACACAAAAGTCGCTGCTTTTAATTTGTTTGAAGTTTTAGTTTGTTTGAATTTGAATTCAGTTTTATTTGAGCTTTTCTGCAAACAACTGGAAGATGAGGACTCCTACTAAGACAGATCACATCATCTGCATAGGCTTGGACGGAGATACGAGAGTTATTTAGAGTGACAAGGAGAGAATCAATTTCCAAGCTCGAAAGCAAAGAGGAAAGCACGCTGCTCTGAGAGCAGCCTTTATTAACAAACTCTAACATCCAACTTGGTCCTGCTTTTTATTGGCGTTCCATATTTGTTGAATGTCTTATTTTTTTACGAGGAGGAAGCAACGAAAGCCTGTATACCCTGTCAGTGGACTTCAACCCGAACTGAACCTCCTACCGTCCTGTACCATAGTTCCCCCCGGTACTACCATCAATTGTTTAGTCCATATATATAAATATGTACACATATGCAGTCGTGAAAAAAGAGTTCCCGCATCACCAATTCTTGTTTTATAGCAAACGCATTCGTCGCTGCTTAGGGACTCAGTTCTAAAAAGAATTCAGTGCCAAAAATTTTATATTTTTTAATTAGATTTTAAATCAGCAGTTGTTTTCTTGCTTACAATTCCACCCATAACCATTTGCCGATTTTTTCCCCCTATTGCTTTGCAATTTCCAATTTACTTACCGCTTTTTGTGAAGTGCAGCGCTGCTTCGCCACATCACGTCAGTGACCAGAATTAGAATTCCTGCACACAGTAATAGCCGCAATTTGTTTTAATGGATTTCGTGCATATCTCAGCGGGGGACTGGGCTCGCGACAACAAATGAACAAACTAATGCCAAACACATACCACTCCACTCAATACAAGAAAGATAAATAAAAAAAATCAACTGAAATAAATTAGCGTCTAACAAAGCTAGAAATTGTTTGTTAAAAAAGAACAAAACCAAACCCTTAGCGACGACAGCAACAAAAGTCAATACACGCGCCAGAAATTGCACCTCTTCGAGGGAGAGACCCCAGCCCCTAGCTAGCGCACTGGCTGGCTGACTTGCTCACTGGCTGACTGACTCACTGGCTGACTGGCTGACTCGCTGACAGGCTGACTGGCTGACTCGCTGACTTTCTGAGGGTCTGACGCACTATCTGACAGGCTGCTGATATGGTTAACAACCTAGAATACCTATCCCATTAGGCTGCAATCTACTTAGTTTTTATCCAACCATCTTACTAAGTACTCGTATGCTTGCTTGTAGCACACACACACACATATTAACACATGTATGTATGTATATTTGCTAAGGTATTTAGTTTTGGGTGGGTTGCGCTGAGTCTTACCTTTTCGAAATTTAATTTGCTTGAATAATATAGCGGTGACACAACACACGAAACATCAGCTGATTTGGCACAAATATCTACCCACAATCTTCTCACAACTAAAGGGGTATTCTCTTAGTCTTGCAAAGCCCTTGCACGGTGCATGGGTTGCACGGTTTGCAAAGCTGTCCCATACAAAAACCAGTTTTTACCGTGCTTTCTGTGCACCGCGCAAGGGCTTTGCAAGACTCAGAGAACACCCCTTATATATATATATATGTATTTTACATAGTATTTGTGTGGATAGGTGTGGGTATTTGTGTGCTTGGGTGCATGTACATACATACTACATATATATGTCAGCTTTTGCCTGTTCGCCTGCCTCCCGATTCGCCGGCTGTTCGCCTGACTGGCTGTGTTGAAGCGTTTCGCGACAGACTTGCTGGCACCAAAATCATATGAACTAGCAATAACAAAATCAACAAGAGCTCGTAAACTAACCCTGTGCGAAAATCTCTAGTTATGAACTGGTGCGCATCTAGTACATATAGACCCAGTACTGGTTCGCGATAAATCTGTTTTGCATGCAAATAACTGGCGTAGTTAACATGGCGATGTCCTAGTAAGTGTCAATTGCCCCCCGCTGCATTCCTTTTAGCTCGATAGCTCCGAAGCAGTTCTAAAATCGACAGATGAAAGAAAAAAGTGTCATGATTTTTCAAACTTTTTGGTTGTTCCGTGCCGATTTTAAATTATTTTCTAAGAAATGTGTTTTCAATTTGAAATTAAATCTGTTTGAATCATTGTAAGAAATTTACGTTTACATACCTTTAGCTGTAGCTGAGTTTGCAGATGTGCTTGCTGTTTTTGGTTGGATTCCCAAGAATGTCCCAAGTTGCTAAAATGTTAACACAAATTTTTGTTTTTTATTACCAAGCTATGAAAAAGCATCTGGAAAGTGCAGAAGAGAAGCGTGTTTGAACGAAAAAGCCGCCAAACGCATATCTCTGAACCGCAAAACAAGCCCCCCGCTGCATCCCTTTTTCGACAGAAGTACCAAATTTAGCTGAATTTGAACTGCTTATTTTCGGAATGGTTCGATTTTGGCGGTAAAGATCTAGTACGGGTCTAGTAATTTGATTCCCTAGTTCGCGTTTTCCCTGCAGTGAATATACACCTATGCATGTATGTATGTTTGTATGTGTGTATGCATTTGTATCTGTACATACTCGTGCACTAACAATTTTATTATGTAGTTTAGTCGCTTGTACGGACGTCAAATTGTGCAACGAAGCGTAAAATAAACCAAAGCTAAGCAAATGAAAGCAAATGAAAGCAAACGAAAATAAGATCATCAGATATTATATAGCATATGTGCATGCATACATATACATATATGTATGTATATCAGGGTGGCACTTAAAATCAAATGAACGATTTTTTCAGTGTCACATGTCATGACGGGCACAGATATCAGATACATTTTGGTCCCTATTGTTGTCGGTTACGGCGTGTCGCACAGGGTAATTTGAACTTTAACCCTTTTCTACACGTCTTAACCGACTCCAATCGGGACCAAACTTTACATGTGATATCCTCGACGCTAGTAGTATCAATTTTAGGTATCAGATGAAAAAAAAAATTACTTTAATTTTTTGAGTCTCCATAGAGGAACTGTCTCCGATCCGCACCAAAATGTATATGTGGTATCTTCGACTATAATAATAGGTTAATTCTTTTGCAACCGAGCTACAAAAGAACACTTGTTTAAATGACTAAATACACGCAAAGCAACAACACAAACTCGGCTATTTATCTGAGTTCAGCCAGGTCGGTTGAAAAATACGCGACCTGAAGAATAGTGTTGTTAAGTGAAAAAACTGCTCTATTTTGAATTGTTACTGGGAAATTGGACAGGGAAATCTTTGTTTTCGTATATACATGATTTATATTTTAAATAAGTATATATATTATGCAAATACCTCGCATAATAACTAATTTCTATTGTTTTTTGTGTCTAAATCCCGTTAAACTTATCACATGTTTCTTGCCGGCTACCAGCAGGGTTGCTTAAGTAGCTAAAAGGAAATTTTACCCGAGTTGAGCGTTCTTTTGTCGCTCGCTTACAAAAAAATACAGCTAATGTAAAAATATGTTTCATACATTTAAAGACCAGCCTAATGTACATACACGCGTAGGTAAGGTTAAAGAAAGAGTAGCAGCAACGAAAAAAACCTTTCTTCGAATTTCACTCAACCGACTGACTGACTGACTAAGTGTCTGTCAGCCCTTCCTCTTGACATTTGAGCATTTTTGTTTAGCCTACAGCCAGTTAGTTGAGTAAGCTGTGAAAAAGTGCATGTATGTATGTGTAAGAGTTAAGCTTGTTTTTTCTTTTTTTTTTTTGCTACCAAGCTTAAAAAGTCATACTTTTATTAATTCATGCACCTTCCATTACTTCTGCTTGGCTGCGCCCAAGATAACCTGATGCCTTTGAGTGTCATTTGATTCGCCTGCTTTCGAGCTGTATCCACTTCAATCTAGTTAAAGCTTGTGAATGTTTTAGATCACAACATATGGATTCTTAAATTGCGAACTGATACACTTGTATGTTTATTTTTGGAATTTGTTAGGAAAGTAATTTTCCACCAGAGCTGCTGGCTTAGTTGTTATGCGTACATAAGTACTTATGTAATGAACTAATTCGTAGCAGTTTAATGAGCTTCTAATTGATGAACATATGCAGGGGAATAACTAGCTCGCAACTTAATCAGCTTTCGAGTATATTTTTGCTTTTAAATGCTGCTTTCACTGGAAGGTGGAAGCGCAATGGAAATGCACGCACTTAGTGGCGAAACTACAATGAAACTAAAAAAAAGTGCAGCGTACAGCTGTGTTATGCATTAGGGGTGCTCTCCGCCCAACACCTATTGAAGTAAAGCATACGACGCTAAACCTTCTACCCATAGATATTATGAGAAGGCAATGTGCTTAGGGCTGCCAGACGTACCGGGTTTCCCGGACATGTTTCGGTTTTAGACTACTTGTCCCGGTGTCCCGGTTCAACCTTAAAATAACCCGGGTTCCATTTAAGTGTCCAGATTTTAATTGCAGAAATTTGAATAAAAGTTCAAAAATCACTACCAGTGTCATTTATGAAATAGGTACATCTCCAGATAGTTGAACTTTGCACAAGCAATATTTAATGATCGATATATCCACAATACATACCTTTGCTCGCTACATAGTTTTGCTCGTTTGTTGTTCGTGCGTGGTTTACTTTTCCAATGTAAGTTTTCGCGACAAAGTTTATAGAGGTATATCTAAGTTCTAAAAAAATAATTGTGGTAGATTTTACACACAAAAATTTTTAGAATTTTTTAAAGAAACAATATAAGATATTTTTTACTCATAGATATAGGAAAAATGAAGGCGAATTCATTCTGTTGTATACAAGTGGTAATTCTCGCGGTCATTGTACATATAATTTGTTATTGTAAGTTGTGTTTTTCCTCTGCCAACACTATCTTGTATAAATTCGACTTGGCGAAATTATGTATTTGTTGTAATTTTTAATGTCATTACGCGTAAAATTTGATAGTAGCATTTTTGTTTTTGAACTTCTGCTGTTACCTTATGTGACAGCCTTGGAATAAATTGTATTTTTTACGAAACAACAAAAAATTTATTTCACCCCAATAAAACATTCAACAGTTCATTCGTTTGGCAGTCTCCCACGAAAAACGTATCACAAACGAAAAATATTTCCAGAAACATTTATAGAGATTCGATTACACTTTTTATTAATTAATTAAATTAATCTGATCCTGTACTCCATGAACTTACAGGTTTTACACTTACCTGCCGGAAGTTACAGGAAAATTGTTCCCGTACTCCAAAATCCTGTAAATGAGAGCCATTTTTGGAGAGTTGAGTAGAGAATGAAGTTTCAAGATTTAACCCGAACTTTTTCTTCGTAAAATCGTGAAAAGCCTTTTGACGTTTTTCGGGTGTTACTCACTTTTTACTCCCACTTCAGAGAGCAATTTTTTTTATTTCACATTTTTACAAGTTTTTTTTTACGAAAAGTATTGGATCAGAGTTTTTATTTTAGGTGCGTTCGATGACAACATATGTATACACGGCGTTCATTTAAATCTCGTTGCTTTCTTTCCGGAAAATATTGGTAGATTTTTAACCTTTGTTGGTAAAAATGGTAGAAAATACAAAACAGCTGAAAAGTTGGTAGATCTACCAATAAAGTGGTAAAGTCCGTGCCATAGTTTATAGTGTTTAAATTACCCCTACAAAATTTCAAAGAGAAAGTATTAATTCCTTCCCGCTTTCACAGAAGAGTTGTCAGTTGTTTATATTTTTTGACGTTATATTACCTTAAAAGAGAACCTCACTGAGTTGTCCATCACACCTTGTTTAATACACCTTGGCCATACCTGGTCATAGCTCAAATGTAGATACATTTCTTCTCTTACGAACATTTTTGAGCTCCGTGCATATTTTAATGTAATCTGAAGAAAATCCCTCCCTTAAGTACCTCCCCGCTTATTTACCCAACCCTCTTAAGTACCACAATTTTTCGTGTCCCACTTACCATTTTACTTATAATTTTCCCGTTTTAAGTGCTTTTTTAAAATTCCTTAAAACATTTAGATATTGTGAAATTCAGTGGCAGCGCTGCACACCTTCAGTAAAAAATTTCTAACAAATCAACGGTACTTTTAAGCCACTTGAAACTTGCACATTATTACGCCAAAATTGAATGGGCTTTACAACTGTTCACTCAAAAACATTTCGGAGAAAAGGTTTGAAATATTGATGAATTTAATTCTTACAACTGTTCACTCAAAAAACATTTCGGAGAAAAGGTTTGAAATATTGATGAATTTAATTCTTGTAAAAATAACAAACGAAGGCAACGAGGCTGCTGATAATTATGCTAAGCAAGCGTCAACCCTGACTGTAGATGCCACATACTCGCAGTTCCCGCAGAGCTAAGCGAAGCGTGAAATTCTTTAACAAACTGAAGCTAAAAGAGAAAATACGAAGAAGCAAATACCGTCAAACCAACGAAAGTTTTCTCCAAATCTCCGAGTGAGGCAAAAATTTATGCGGACGCCTTTGGAATTTCCTTCGAGTTGGCTCAAATTCGCAAAGGGCATGGCTATCACAAAGAGTACCTGAAACGATTTAAAATAACAGACCAAGGTTGCTGCGCATGGGATGGTGAAATATCACAAACTCTAGATCACCTACTACACGACTGTCCACGATATGCGAGAGAAAGACGGAGTCACACTCTATTTTGCGAAAATCATCAAAACCCAGCATTCAACGTGGTAGCGATCAGCGCTTCCAAACAACTCACTGAGTCCTTTAAGAAATTCATAAAATTTATTATCAGCACTTTAAAAGTGTTTAACACATAAATTGGTTTATCTACCTAGGTGCAACACAATTAGAGTTTATAACTGTATTATCACAATTACCTGTATCAGTTAGCAGGGCATATTATTTTTGTACAACAATTTTAAAGAAATGTAATAAATAAGCAGTATTCTGATGATTTTAGTACATGTATCAATGGCTTCTTATCTGTAAAAGAACATTGCAAAAAAACACATTATAAATAATATATTTTCTTAACACGCGAGTGGCGTGTAGAAGACCAAAGGAAAAAAGCCACTTCAAACTAACCTAATTTTACAGTAGAGAAGCTTGAGAAGCACTTATATTTTTATTTAGCAACCACCACACAGTGGTCTGAGAGTGGCAGAAAGTCCTAGTTTCGAAATTTATGGAAATATCCAACTAAATAGTAGAATCGATTCTAAACATGTCTACTAACAGGTTTCAAGGAATTTTTTTGAGAAAAACTACTCTATCAATTATCAAAGGACATAGGAATTCGATGTAGTATGCATAGAATTTTTACCTAAGAATTCGAATAAGCACTTACGTGACAACGCTAAAACATATGTTAATATTTTCAATTTTACAAATTTTGCAGACAAAAGTTACAAATTTTTATTAAATAAAAAATGTGAAACCAGTTTATTTGCCTAAATAGATATGGTAAACAGATATTATTTGAGTTTGCATATCATAATAGTATCCATTGCATAATATTAATCATGGAGGAAATAATTATTATGTGCGCGGTTTTTATTGCGGAGCAAGAAGAAATTATACAGAGAGGAAAACTTCTGATGGAACTCCGAAACAACAGTTTTTTAGGATAGTTTTAACCCGTTTGCCGGTGGAGTGGTCTTTTCAAAACTGCACATAGTATTGCAGCAGCTCTCGTATGGTGCGTTCATATTTGCCACGCCTGCTAATACACGAACCCATGAATAAATGCATTCCTATTATAAAATTACTTACTTTTCCGGCGTTTCGTAATCCATTACGGTGTATTTTATTTAAAAGAAATCCAGTCTGTAGCAGTGCCGTCAAAAAGAACAATTTAAATGCAAACAAAGAACAGCTGTTTCACTACAGAGAAACTTTCGCCGCAAATGGCAAATAAAACGAGCTTTTCGCTTGTCTTTATTGACTATAGGTACATACGTATGACCATGATAAAAAAACAAGGTAGTTCCATTGTCACTTTTTCGTCGCCATATTAACAACCTGACAATTAAGCAGATTGTGACATTTCGTGCTACCATACCCAATATCTAAAATCCTTCAAATTTTCTTATTATTTTTTTATAGATTTAAAAATCTTTGTTCTTAAGCATGGTATTTTATTCCTGTTTCACGTGGAAAAGTTGTTAAATTGCATATAAAATTTCTTTCTGTGAAATAAGTGTGAAATTTCACAATATTTCCTCAGCTGTGAAACAGCTTGCAACATTTTTGCAACATGAAGCTAGCAATACAATTTTCATGACATTTTTAAATACACATGTACATTTTAAATTGTGTGAAAGCTGACAGTTTATAGAATTCAGTAGCGGCGGAAACAAAGGGGGGTTAAGTGGTTAAACCTTACCCAAGCCGATCATAAAACTTGCGACGCAATTTCAGCCTATGCCTGTCGGTCTTGGCAAGAATGTAATCCCTCAAGGTTTAACCTGTGCTCATATTACTTTCCAGAAGGTGTCGCGCCCGTTTTTCTGTACATATTTCCTTTGGAAAAATGTCTCATCTCAGTATTCTAGGTAAATTCTTTCAGAGGCATCTATGCGTCACCAGAAATTTAGTTTATATGGCTTATACCGCTAGCTCTCGTAGCTGGCTACGAGATCGTTTTCATATACCCCCATTTTTCATAGGTTTGGGATTGATTTTATTTACCTCTATTCCAAGTTCTACGGTGGCGCGCTGTATTTTCCAAGAAACCCATATTTTTCCATGAGCTTGAGATTGACTTCATATACATATATCCATACCAAGTCCCAGGACTCAGCCACAAATACTTGCAGAGATATGCACTATGAAAAATTCGATTTGTATGGGAGGTTCCACACCCTCTTTAGATATTGGTTTTGTTTTAGCCTATAACCGTTCTTAGAAAATTTGTGTCCGAAATTTCAAAAGAAATCGGTGCAGCCGGTATGGGCATTGTGACTCCTCAAGCGAAATGAATTAATGATTGCAAAAAATGAAATCAAACGTCGTAGTTGACCCAAAAAGAATATTAGACTTCATTCTCTCAACTTCTCAGAATGTAGAAAAGCTAAGAAATATATAATAAGATAGGATATATTAAAACAGCCCCCAAAACATTTACCAAAAGACGCCCCTGAACTACACAAATCAGTTTGATTGAAAATTTGTTTTTATCTATTTAGTTTATACTTCTCTTTTGAGTGTGTCAAAATTTCATGTGAAAACAATATGTGTTGCTGGAAAAATTTCACGGCCCATGGGTCCCAAAGTAAATTCCATTTACTGTTAAATGGACAAAGACAATATGGATTAAATAGCACAAAGAAATGTGTAATTTCAGTGTCTGAATTATATCAGAATCATCGTATCCGATATAGAAAACAACATTGTGAAATAATCAGATGAAATGAGGACACTAAAAAAATTTTAAATTTCACTAAATTTTAAATTTCACTAAAATTGTATTAATATTAAAATAATGATTTGGCAAGGATCTAATTTAATGTAAAATTTAAACGTTTTAAAGATAAGATATTAATTTTTTTAAAAGGTAAATATTAATACAAATATTTTATTTATAATCCCAAATTTAAGATATATAAAATCTTCCACACCAAAAAACTTACAATTGGGTAACGCCGCTTCGAATTTTTCACAATTGAGCAATTGTCAAAAATCTGCTTTTCAATCGAAACGTTGTTTATTGAAACTACCTTCTTTTTTGTATCATGCGTATGACTACAGTTGATGACACGATAATGACAATTGAACTGTGACAATTGACGACTGTGACAACACGTGAATAGGGCTGAAAACCTTTATAATCGTTTTCACAAAACCAGCCGGAAGTAACATACGACAATATTTTATCCAGGCGACGATGTGTAAAGAAATATTAATTGAGATGACGTCAAAACACTTATTTGGAAAACTACTAACTGTTCTCACCTTTTAGCGTCAGACTATTGCCATATGAAGTTTTTTTTATAAATTTTTTTCGGTAATTCGTTATCAAATGACAAAAGTATCGATATGGTATCGTATCGTATCGAAATTCGTATCCCTACTTACAGAGTAAGGGCCATTTCTGTTATTTTATGTATTTTTAGTGTTTTTCTGGAGAGTATAAGTACCTTGCGCCGCAGTGCGACGGGGGGTGATTGGTGCAAAAATACTTTGTACACTTCAAACTAATAGCAAAAGAAATTTTAGCTGCGACCGCCTGCGTCTGTGCCATTAATCTTCAATAGACTTAACGTTTCACATTGGAAGTTGCCTATAAATGTGGCAGGAAAAGGCAGTAAACATAGCTGGATGTTTCTGAAATTTGCTATTTGAAATACTTTCTCTAAATAAAGAAAACGTATGAAAAACTGGTAAAAATTGGCGTACTGCCACGCCCACTACGCTAGGAAGCGGATATGGTAAATGTTATCCGATTTCAATGAAATTCGGTTTGTATCTTGGATTAACCTAAGAAGACATAAATATGAGATATGGTAAAAATCGGTCAACTGCCACGCACACCAGCCATCCGAATTCGGAATTCTAATTTGGCAAGAACTAGTAACGACCCTCCAAAATATCAAAAATATGGTGCAAGATCTACTTTTGCATAAAAACACTGAAATATTAATAATAGTGTGTGTTGACGACAAGTCACGCACCTAGTGGGCGGAAATGGGAAATACGGTTATTTCTACCATTTCAGCAGTTGCACAACGTCATCAACATGGTTCAATTAAAGTTTGGTGGGCGTGGCAATGTGTTAATTTTGACTATATTTCAGATTTATAAATTTTTAGTTAAAAGCAAAGTAAAAATTTATTTTAATAAAATCGGGTAGTATTTCCCATTTCCGTAAACTAGTGTGGGTGACGTGACTGGTCGCCAAACCAAACTATTTTTAATATTTTTGTGACAATTTTTAGGAAAAGCGGAGCACATTTACTACTTTTTGGTACATTTTGTATAGAGCTCTTCCACTATGCGCCGTCGCCTACTTTCTCTAATTCATTTCTATGACGATTTTATGATTCCCCCTCCCATATATTATATTATATAATTTCTTTTTTTTTTTATTTCTTTTAATTTTTCGTTTTGATTGCTCTAAAAAGAAAACTATGTATACATATATTTATTTATTAAATTTTTTTAGAAAACTTATTGCTGTAGGATAAACAGATTAACGTCAGGACATCCTCGTTAGCATATCTTTTAATTAGTCTTTCGATAGACATAAAAGAGCTTTTAAGATAGTCGCCAGAATTGACAATTATCTTACGAAAGACATTTGTCTTTCGAAAGGCTATGGTGAATTGAAAGAAAGTTTCCAGAATTGTCCTGTTAGTCTAACAATACAAAGAAACTAACTAAACAAAGAACTAAGAAACTTATACCTCCTTTAATAAATACATAAATTTCACGCTGCGTTCCAAAAATTGACGCAGCAAGCGAGTATGAATTACTATTTCACTGAAATCCATATGGAAGGAGTTGATGATAGGTTACGTATACGACCCGCCTTCAGAAATATACGTATACGTCCCCACCCACCGCTTATACCGAAAATTAGTGTAGTATTTTTAAACATATAAATATATTTATTCGTCTTCTAGAGCACATAACACATATGTAGTTAGGTTACGAAAACTACACGCTTTAGTTTTCTGCTAAGAACTGTCTTCCCAATTTTTAAGTGGCCTATTACTGCCCACCTAGTTCTAAAACAACTTTCCTTGGCATACTTTAAATTTGATAAAATTACTAGCAATAAAGTTTTTTTTTTCATTTCATAAGCACCAGTATTTATTATTATTTTCAATTGTCTGAAGCTTATACAAATCGGTTCTCCTACTTGACTCATGCTCCTTTCTCCACCCAAAATCCTCTGCACCACATCAGCAACAAAGGGATATTAAAAATAGTACGCCATATTAAAAATATTTCTAATATTAATATAAGTCTTCCAATTTCCTTTTATGGGTTATTAAACCTTTGAAATTTTAATTTAAATAAATACAAAAAACATACACATTCGAAGCTTGTGACACCTGACCATTATTTTTCCCACTCAAAATTTTATTACATTTTATATAGGTACGTACATACATGCCGCTACTGAATAGTCACTGACATGCAAAAAGGCCAAATGTGTATTTATAGATCCGCATGGCGTTCCTACACTTGATATTTTTCTTCCTTTATTTGAAGAGTTTATTTATTTAAACATTTAATAGCAACAACCGGGGCACTTGACGCTTTGAATACGTACATAGGTATGTATGTAAGTACGTACGTCAGCGTTGCAACGACGTGCGTGGGATATGCACACGTTTCCTTTAAAAGCAATTGAATATTTTTAAATTTAATAAGCACCCGTTCATGTATGTATGTTTGTGCATTTATGTGCAAAGATGTGGGAATAAATATGCTTACAATTGGGAGCAAGCTACACCTTTTGATGAAAATTAATAATTTCAAAATATGATTAAAAAAATATCTAGTGCGCAATGAGCATATTTCAAAAATTGCAGTGACGGGAGTTGAATGAAGTGATTTTTTTTTTAATTATCTTTTTACATTTTTTCACTTTTATTTTATTTTTTTTCCGGCAAGGATATAATAAAAAGTGGCAAAGTTATAAGAAAAACTTTATAAAATGACATTAGCCTAAAATGGCATCAAGAAACAAAAAAAAAAGACGAACTGAATTTTTTGTTAATTTTCTTTTTACACTTTTATTTATTTTTTGAAATTGGTATCATCACATCAGCCTAAAACGACATCAAGAAAAAACTAACAATTTTTTAAAGCGGACACCTTAACTTTTTTTAACAAAATTAATTCTTGATTTTTGATTTTCTCTTGATTTTTCTTTCAAATAAGAATTAAAAGGAATTAAAAGAATACGAAGTGTTTAAACCCAATTTAACTGCAAATTTTCTTAGTCACTTTTGCTAAGAGGAAAAAAAATCTTAAGTGTTTTGCCAGCCAAGCGCACTAAAAATAAAAAAAAAAAACAAGCTTGTTTACCATTTCGACCAACCTTACATTCCATTTCCCTTTGATAAGCCAGCAAGTTGTCAACCGATAACGTTACTCGATATAAAAGTAATCGCACTTAGAAGTGGAAAAAACTGGCTAGAGAAATATTCATAATATAATACCTTCAAATGATTGAGGTCATCGAATTTGCAAATTTAAGCTACTTGTTATTCCTTCGTATAATTTTTCGGCGAAAGATATCACTTGTTTACCAATGAAATGGTCAACTCGCCTTACAGTCTTATCGGTTGATTTATGACTGAAATATAAAAAAAGTTCCACAAAAAAATAGCTTTGCATTTTACACGTCGCGCTACATAGCAGTGCCAGTTTGCACAAAAAACACAAACAATATTTTTTTCAACCAATTTTGGCTACCCCGCTCCTTGCACCCCGCGACACAACTCAGCTTCTGCGTCCATTCACAAAATTTCATTCATTGAGTAACAACTTAGCCTGGCGCTGCAAAGTGTTTTTTCTCGCTGCTATCATTTAATTTGCTGAAAGAAATTCACCTTTGATAAACAATTTTCGCAAATTTGTTTACACCGCTGCTGCGTATGGCGGCTAACGTAATACGTAGGTCCATTTGAGCTGTCTGTCTGTCGGAATACGCCAATATTTTTGTGCGATTAGGTGTGAAAGTGAAAAATGTGCCTGTTTTTCTGGCTAAGAACGATTGCAATCACATTTTTTTCCTTCTTTGTATAAATCTGGAAAATAGAAAAAAAAAGAAAACGCTGAGCTGCTGAAAATATATTTTTCTAATTGCGTATAAAAGTGTACTATATATGTATGTGCAAATGTTCGAATGCAAAAAAGTTTCATTAGCCATAAATACTACACAAGTAAGTGTGTATTTTACATATATATACATAATTCATAAATCTAGCGAGAATATTTCAAGATTCCACCTGCTCATTTGGCCATAAGCAAAATAAACAGCAGTTCAGCGCACAGCGAAGAAAAATAAATAGGCAGGAATTTACAAAACTCAGACCCCTTTGGTTTTGGAAAAAGTGTTTTTCTATTCTTTCTTTACGGATGTCTGAAATACAAATATCGAAAAACTGATACTATAAATATTTGTAAAATTTTCGTAGGCCTCCTGAGGCTCGCAGAACAAGAGTCTTTCAGCTTACAACAATAAATTAGATCCATGATTGTAGGGGAACACAGCTAACTCGTGATTTTCGGATATCAGACAACAGTTAAACGAATTTTAGTGATTTCATATGTAGCTGAGTGTTCAAGAGATTCATCAATTTTTTTATCGGAAAATATTCTTTATTTGTCGAAATTTCATCATATTCGTTATCGATATCGAAATATTCGGCTGTAATGATATCGTTATCGATTTTTTATCGTTAAGGATAACGATACTTATATCGTTATCACTTCTCACAGCATCGTTTTCGTTTCCTAAAAGACATTTTATGATTCCCTATTGCCTTGAGTTTATCGATATTTTTATCGTTTTTAGTTTCTTTACGTTATCAACTCATTTATTTTTTACCTTTATCCTTATCGTTATCATCATCTTCCTACTTGGAGATATCGATATCGATATTGTTGTCCACATCACTACGATTACATTGTTATAGCCACAAAAAAAGACATGGCTGGAGAGGATGGTTGCACCCTATTTTGGGTATGGGGAGTTGAACTGCATCATTAGTATTTTCAGTTTTTGTACGCCTTCATACCATATTTTTATACACGAGCGCACTTGTGCACAAGGGTATTATAACTTTGTTCACATAACGAATCGAGACAGATATAGACAAATGTGTATATAAATGATCAGAATGAAAAAAGGAATCGATTAAGTGGTGACTGTCTGTCCGTCTGTCTGTGCACACGATATCTTAACGGAACTTGGTACGTGTACTTCTTTTGAGCGTAGAACAGGTGGTATTGAAAATGGGCAAAATCGGACAATAACCACGTCTACCTCCCATATAACGGTCAATTTCAGAAATACAAAAATTTCGATATCTTAGTAACAACCGATGTGTATGCACTCAAAATTCATAATTAAAATGATTTGTAGACGGAAATTAGAATATTATACATTTTTGTAAAAGAGGCGTAGCCAGCCCATTGTGATGTGTCAAAATTACCGTTATATGAAATGTGGGCGTGGTTATTGTCTGATTTTAAAAATTTTCAACCGTTTGGTAAGCTGTACCAAGGGCAACAACTGTGCAATTTACGGAGATATATAGTGGCGGTCAAAAATGGATGAATGGTGTTTCGTTTTTAATATTTACCGCCCAATTCTGTGTTTTCTTGATACATTTTTTTGTTAAGAAATTTTATCAAGATTTTTATCAAGTAAAAGCTCTCTTCGCATTCTGTGTCAATATTTATAAAACAAAAAGCTCTACGATTTCCACATGAGAGAGATACTTATACTCGCAATAAAAGTATTTTTTTTGGTTTCCAAGCGAAAAAAAAACAAGTTGGACATTTCGAGGTTTTTCCCTAACCTTTGCAGATTTTTCAGAGTTTTTCAATACCTTTCAAAAGAGCATTTGGGATTTATCAGTGATTTTTCAGAGTATTCCAGCATATTTCGGAATATTTCTTAAACTTTTTGAAACATGTATTCCAATTTTTATCATTAATTTTTCGTAATTTCCTTGAAATTTTGCTGCATTTTTTCGAAATATTTCGTAATTTTTCAGAATTTTTCTCAGATCTTTTCGGAAATCTTATTGGTTTCCAGAGTTTCCGGGATTTTTTCGAAACCTTTCAAGATTTTCCTGACTTTTTTTGCGATTTTCCAAGATTTTTTCCAAAGCTACATTCCTTGACTTTTTTGAATATTCTTTTCATATTTCGAGACTTTTTTCTAATTAAAAATGTGAAATAAATTAAAATTAAATTTTCAATTAATTTTTTCGTTTAAATTTTGCTCCAAGGACAACTTAGGTTCATAGCTTGATTTTGAAGTTCGCCCACACAATATTTTTCCACTCGCACCCTTTTGCGTAAATTATGTAGGTGTAAGCACATAAATACACTGAAAATAAAATTTCGTAAAATTGCTACGAAAAACTTTCGTAGTCTTGCTTTTGGTACAATGTACAAAACTTTCGTTCATAATACGAACACATTTTTCACAACGACACAAGATTTTACGAGCCATTTGTCAATATGATGGAAGGACTTTCGTAAGGCATTTTTTCAGTACAATTTACGAAATCTTACCTTTATTTTATGAAGCTCTCCTTTCAGGCGCCTTTTCCTTTAATTTATAGACGTTAAGGAAACAAATATCGATGAGGCTGCGAATCTGCCAGGTACCTATACATTAAAATATTTATTATAATGTTTAGGAAAGTAAAACCAGCATATTTTATATTATTTCATACTTTATATCTTATTATATTTAATAAGAGTTTTGTTAAGTTATATAATTCAACACTTTGCATCAATATACTTTATTGAATGAAGGCTAAGCAATAAAAAAATATGTAGTATTGAACCCATTCGTATGCATATAAATAAAATACTTAAGTTTTGTTATAGATAAAATAACCTTTTTTACTAAATATAAACTGCAGCGTCGTTAGAAAATTTAGATAAAACTTATTATTTACGACAGCTATACTTTTAATATCTGCACTTCTTTCGTAAAATGTATGATTGCTTTTTTTTCTTTACACTATAAAAAACATAGCTCAGCTTATCACACAACACTTTCATTATATTTTAGTCATTAATATTAAGCGTTTTTGCAAAACATTTTGTTAAACAAAAGCGCTTAAAATTAAGGATAAAAACAAAATAAAAGTGTTTTAATTCGTACTATGTTTTTTAGAGAATGAAGAAGGAAAGCAATCGCACATTCTACGAAACAAGCGCAGATTTTACGAAAATAATTTCGTTAAACATACGAATTATTTTTGTACATTTTACAAAAATTTCGTAAAAAAAATAAAGAAATTGCACGAAATTCTTTAGTAAATATTACGAAATTCGTAAAATGTACTAAAGATCTGATGTCTCCTATTTTCCTAGTATGTACAAAAACGGTTTTGTACAATAAACGAAAACTTTCGTGGTCAAAATGATGAACAATTTCGATAGATGTACGCAAGTTTTCGTTACATTTACGCAGATTTTATTTTCAGTGTATTCACTAATTGCTTATTGCCAATAAAATTAATTACCATATTGCATTTATAGGTGCCTTTAAGTTATGGAAAATATCCAAATCGTATGCAGCGTGTGTCTGTCTGTCTCTGCAAATACTTTCATTCATGCTTTCAGGGCATGATATTCTCCATACTCGTATAAACAGAAACTTAAATTTCTCAAGATAAGGACGACCTTGAGTTTGTTTTGACGTGGAAACAGCCTAAGAAATAATTGATTAAAATCGAAGTACATTTGCACCAAACGCCACAAACTCATTACACGCATATTCTTTGTTTTTGTTTGTACCTACACATAGAAAAAAAAAGCTGTTCATGTTTATAGTTTTTATTTTTATTTTTTTTTTTTGTTTTGTTAGCCAAACACCTTCATTGCCAAAGTGATAAATGCTTTACAACTGTTTTTGTTATTCGAAAAAGAACGCTATTGCAGTATCAACCCCTGCCGGTTTGCCTCTGTGCAAAGTGCTTATTTATATTTCGCTCACACTGTAATTAGGTGTAAAATAATATTTTCAATTCAAAATTATTTTGCAAAAATAGAACTGTGTGTCGAAATATTTATACACTGGGCTACGTGACTATACATGGCCTGTAATAGGGGAATTTCGATGGAAAAGTTTAAATATTAATTCAGGAGCTTCTCGAAATTTCGTGGGATGAAAATAGACTTCTATTAAATTTTTTTATTAAAATATGCATTTGGAAACAAAGAATTAAGTAAGAAATTTAGGCTTACATGCGTGTAGAGCTTATCTTAACAGACAGGAATAAAGGTGCGCCATTGTTTTGACGCCGAAAAAGTACGCATTGGACGCGTAAAAAAAACTTCGGCGAAAAAATTCGTGTAAACATAGATTTATACCTAGCCAAGCACTGTCACTTCAGCATTATATCCCAAAAACTCTTTGAGGAATGTACATTCTATTACACCCGCAAACATGGTTGACCGCGAAAATAATTTAATCGTCTTTCTTCGCCGTCAAATAGGTAAACGCGTCTTTCTTTGCCGGCGACTAGGTTTAGGCGCCTTACTTCGCTGACGTGTTTTTTATGCGTCTCTTTACGCGGTCAACTTTTGAGCTCGCGCCTTTATTCGTGTCTAGTGACGTTATGTTCTGGCGAGATAGCCGAAAAATAGTTTGCTAAGCGAAAAGCCTTTGGTTGTTTTGCTTTGGAGTAATGGATCTAAAGTTAGCTCAGACAATGCTGGCTGAAACCATTAAATATGAAAAGTAACTTGCTTACAGTGTTGCCACTAAAAATTTTTTTTTGTTTTCTACCACATTGGTACAAAATAGCTCTCAGCCTACCAAAATGTGACTTTCATTGAAAATGTGATTTAAATATTGTAACATATCGTCACCTGAAATGCAAAGAGACGTAACAAAAATCATCGGTGAAATGTAAAAAGTCATAACTAATGAAAAATTCAAAATCCACTTTTCTATTTATATGATGGAATTGATCGAATTACAACCCCACATCATTTTATGAAACAAAAATTAAAATATTAGTCACGACTTATTTCATTTCTCTTTTTGGGTCAAATGACCCAACACGAATTAATAGCTGTCAACTATTATTTTCTTAAGGGAGAAGATGGAGGGAAAATACAAATTCTCTCCCTTTTCACTCACTCGCTTTAGCGAAATGTAATGTTTGGCATTTGCATACCAATTGTATAATTAATTTCTTCTAACTTAAAAAATCTGTATGGGTTACACTAAAGTCTAATCAGTGCAAAATTCATCTTCGATTCAAGAATATTTTTGACATGTCCCATTTCACTTTTGCTTTCACATCATCCTTTACATGTACTCCCGAAAACAGAGATACTTGAAGTTTTATAAAATGAATAAATTATGTGTATGAAAATAATATCGAAGCAGAAATTAAATTATCGATCGGAATAGCGCTAAAAGTTACGGGGGTTCTGGCAAAATTTTTTTTAGTTTCACTCTTATTTCAACATAATTTCATTAAAAGAAAAATACTCATAAAATTATGTTATTTCACACAAACAAAAAAATAGAATCCATATTCGCATGAAACTATTGCCTGAAAATTTTGAAATGCACTTAGTGGCATTGTGCTACTATGATAGCACGGCCGAGTAATCATAGTCAACTTATGTACAGTAGTCGAACAAATTATAGCCGCACCAAATGTTCTCAAGTTTTAAAATATTATTTTTGCTATTATTTATTTTTGGTTAGTTTTTATAGTTCATTCTTAAGAAGTATCCGTATAAATGCAAGTTTAAAGGCAGTGTCACACGATTGGGAATTTGCTAAAGTTTGGTGCAAATCGTATCCCAATTGTGTGAACACCCAAAATATTTTTCTTTATCCCAATCACGAAAATTGATGTGTTGAAAATTTTGAATAGAACATGGCTGTATTGTACGAATCTTATGACTACAAAAAACATTTTCCCATTTCTTTTACCAATAGCCCAATTTAAAAATGTACAAATCTGTACAAATGTACCCATCGAGTGACACTGCCTTAAAATTTTATGCAATTTAAAAAAAAAATCAACAAATTTTCGTTAAAATTTCGAGTTTTTTAATTAAATTCTGAGTAGGTAGCTTTGTAGCCCATTGAATTCTAGTAGAATAAGGTACAAGTTTCAAATGGCTAAATATTTTAGAATTTCTAAAAAAAGTTCGAAATTTGTACGAAAGTTTGTTAAATTTTTTTTTTTAATATTGCACTTGCAAACAGCTTTATGTGAATTTATAATAAAAAGCCATAAATTAAAAAAAAACCTCTACAACAATAAGTAACATCCAAATTGTATATTTCTCTTTTTATTGTCTGAAAATGTGGATAAACAAGCAAGAGCCTAATAACATTAAAAAACAAAATCGCAGTGTGGTAGTTTTTGCAAATACAAAAATTTAATATAGCGACTTTTGAAACAGTAACTTTTGCATAGCTATCTTTTCTAGCTTTTCGCGTTCTCTCTTCCATGAAGATTGGTCTGCTTCTTTTTTAAGACGTATTCCACTAGGCACCGAAACTACCACGTTTTCTTGCAGTTTTCTAAGTTCATCAGAAGATGGAGGCTTTTGAAAGTGTATAAACACATACATAAGTATTATAGCGACTTCTGCAAAAGTTGTTAATATTTTATGCTATTTTTTTCAGAATATAGAAAGATTTTCATAGCGTTCAGCTAAGTGTTGAAAACGAATAAACAATTTGAATAGCAGCGAATGCCATTACAAGTATTTTAAGTATCTAATACGTTTCAGAAACAAAATTCATTTAAATGACCTTCGTCGACAACTTTCAGCGCAAAACGCTTTACAATAAAATGTGACAAAACAGCAACTATATAAATCTAAAGCTTAATAGCTCCAAAGCTACTAGCTAATGCATATCTACAACTAAGTAAGTAAGTAGGTAAGTATTTATCTCCGCAATCACAGCACAGAGAATTAATGCATTGCACTCTGCTGCAAGCGACTGCTGGTAAACAAGCCAATAAATGCTGACAAAGAATTTAATTATATTGACGACAAATAACCACATTACATGGACAACAGCAGCAAGCAGCCTTACTTATTTAGTTAAAAGCGAAAATGCAAAAACAACATTTTGCAGAATACAAAATATTTACACCCAACACAAGCAAGCGATCTAATGAAAAACAATTTCTACACAAACAATAATTCAACAACAACAAAAACAGTGGCAGCGGCAGCAGTAATAAAAATAAAAGAACAAAAAAGCAACGCGTTGCATCAACACGACGACGGAATGACGTCAAATTACATTGTCACTTCCGCAATGCGGACAACATTAGCAAATAGCAAAGAGCTGCAACAAGAAAGAAAAAAACAGCAATAAAAATAACAACAAGCGAAATGAGCATTAAAAATCGCTACATTAGCAACAGGAAGAACAACGTATAGCAGTGGCAAGCTCAATAGTAGAACGCTTATAGCTTGTATTCATATGTTCACAGCGCTGACGCGATGAATAAGTGCAACCGCCTGAGTTGACGACACCCAAGCAGCGACAAATCTGTCATGCAAATCTCAGCGAGGCGACGACAAAATGCAAAATGCTAGCAATTTGTTTGGGGCGAGTGAGCAAAATATGCACCAAACATACATATGTACATACATATGTATGTACATGCAATGTGCAAATAAATAGGGGTATTCACGATGCGGTGCACACTGTCTAGCATGGTGCATATATAGCATAAATAACATGACTTCTGTTTTTTCATGTGTTCGAACAACAACAAAATTAGCCAATCATGCTGTATATGCTATATGTATGTATGCACCATGCTAGACAGTATGCACCGAATCCTGAATACCCCTAATGTATGTAATTGCATGTTACAGCATATGTATGTAAATAAGTGCACTCGCA
Organism: Rhagoletis pomonella; assembly: GCF_013731165.1. Classification (NCBI taxonomy): domain Eukaryota; kingdom Metazoa; phylum Arthropoda; class Insecta; order Diptera; family Tephritidae; genus Rhagoletis; species Rhagoletis pomonella. The sequence goes on along the minus strand of NW_023458559.1, from coordinate 60,635,996 downwards.
CGCATATCGCGCTTTTGCAACTAATTCTCAGTCATGCATATTTCAACGACAGCGCTTAGCAGCGATGTTGGCATCTCAGTTCGTCCCAACATATGGCATGTTCCTACATATGAGCATTTAAAATGTTTATGCGCCCCGAAAACAAAATACGTCATTATATAGTACAATGGGAGCTATTTTCTAACTAGTTCTTGGGCAGGCGCTGGTTAGATTTGCTTTCTTCTGCCTAACGTCCGACAAGGAAAACTATCGAGGCGCTAGGCACAAAGCCAACGCTCGCTCTATGCAGCCACTGTTCGGTGATTTTAAACTATTGAATTACTATTTAATCAGAATTCCCATAGAGTCCCTAATGTAAGATGTAAGACTGAACCTAATCTGTAATTCGTGAGATGACTTACCTTCAGAGTAAATAGGAAAACATTGTCAGGACTATCTACCCAGCACCAGGATCAGTTGCCCTAGTCAAGTGTTGAGCCAGGACGTCAACTAAGAGAGATAACTTTTTTCGTGAAAGTCTCTCCAACAGCAGAAATGAGAATCTCTGATGTGTTCTTGTATGCTACAGCCTGTTAAACTTCTGATACAGAAAATCTAGCTTGGGAAGAAAATACCCAGTGCCCTGATAGTTTAGTATTTCGTGGTTGGCACTTGTCAGCACTTGCCATGGCGGTATCAATAAAGCACTTGTCTGAAATAACTTTCCAGCAACAGTACAGGCACTGTTACAAAGTATCTCAGTTAAGGAAAACTTCCCAACACCAAAACTGATGATCTCAAAGGAAAACTATTATTCTGGAGCCATTCCAGGCTCCGAGATAAACTTGTTCCAGGACAACGTATCCTGTACCCGTCAAGATTGCTCTTTTAGGGTTGTCGCCTGACAGGTATTGTCCTGGCATTGCTAACTTAAACGCACAGGACAAAGTCTATCTAGCTTATTACTCAAATCAAGATATTGCGCGGTAGAGCCCGTCCGGGCACTAGGAGAGATAACTGTTGTTAGGAGGCCTGTTCAGCGCCAGAATTTTTGTATAAATACTGGGACTTATACAGATTCTATTGGGTGAGAACATTGTTAAGAAAATTTATTAAGCGCCGGAATAGATAATCTGTAGAAGGTATATCCATGCCAAAACCTCTTTGGCGCTGTCGAGAAACTCTCAGTTATGAAAAGCTAGCCAGGTTCTAGGCGAAATCAAAGCTTTGTCTAGAGAATTACCGGCTGGGTGGTATTGTATTGAACGATTTTCCAAGCAGTCATCTAAGCCAAGAGTCCAAGTTTTTGAGTGTCAAACCAAAAATTAATTTCACTGATCAAAGGTAAAGCCAGACCACCCTGGTGTAACCCGGATTTGAGAGCACTTAGAAAGCAAGTCAGGGAAGCCGAAACCACGCATTGCTTGGAAGAATACAAAGAAATGCTTAAGACGCAGAATAGCGAAATAAGAAGGACTGAGCAGAGAAGCGGTGGCAATATAAAGAGTTTGTCGGTGTCCGCTAGGAGAGCTCTCTTTAAACGTACCATCGTACAAGAAATAGCAAGGCAAGCTGGGTTGCAAAGGCTATGTGTAGTCGTGTGATAGAAAATTTGCCGATTTCTTGTTGTGTATCCTTAAGAAGAGCAGAATTAAGACTTCAGGTTTATGAGATCGATTTGCTGTTCTTAGAAATAACTTCTAGTTTAGATATGTGAGGCCTTTGCTGACCAACCAGCATAATTCTCCCTAAAATATGTGAAGAATGATTTCAAAATGCTTATAATCTGAAGATCCATAAAAAGAAAGATTTAATAAAAAATACTGGATTAGAGAGATATTTATAGAGGGACAGAAGCGAGGAAGATTCCTAGGTGTTAGTGGTACGAGGGCAAAAAGCAATTAGAGTTGTAAGAAAAGTAATATTCTAACAAAGCAGCCAATTGACTATTATTGTACTGGGTTCTCATCAGATGCCTACCAAACTCGCAATGAAATATTTAAACAAAGTGGAAAAGCATGGTCGGACAAATTAAGTCGATATATTTAATTTTTTTAATTAATCACATCTTTACGAAAGTACTTTTAAAAAAATCCTGACGTCAGACTGAAAAATTAAAAACGCAGTCTTACCATATTTGGTCCATAGTTTCGTGAGTATATTGATTGTTCGGGTGTTTTGAAATTTTTTTGGTTTTGTCGTACGGTGTTATAGATCATAGCTTTAAATGAAAATGATTAAAATTAAAAAAATCAATATCAGTTTCCAACAATATCATTTTGTTTTTTTGACCCTATTATTTTGACCGTAAGTGTACAAATATACTCAGAAAAAAATTGTTTTCTTAAATCAAGCCGAAATCGAAAATTGCGGCGACAAATATACCTTAACTTCAATTTCAAGATTTTTTTGCGAGTCCGTAAATTCCACGTTATAAAAGTTATACATAGATAGAAAAAATAGAAAAATTTTAGGAACGGAAAATGCAAATTTAGTCCCAGTCATATTTGTATTTAGAACAAATTTTTCTTTGAGTGTACATTTGTGCATCGTCGAGTGTGGCTTGTGACATAAGAGGTTAAATATTTTATTTAATCATAATTCTAAATCATCTTAATATTCATCAACGTTTTTGCAGATTTCTTCATCAGCACCATAGCAAATCAACTCGTAATGTGTGAATCAATGACATTAAAGAATATAAGATATTTATAATATTGACAACACCTAAACAATGCAATCTCTAATAGAAATAGTTCTATTCAACAACGGCAGTAGCGCCCCACAAAACCTCAGCCTCCCTGATTACACTGCAAACTGGTGTAAGGTTGCGTTTCACCAGATTAATTTAACTGAAATCTACTTTTTTTTTGAATTTTTGGTTTCACCAATCAATTTTAATCTGTTTTTAATTCTGATTCAAGTGGCTTTTCACTTAAATAAAAATTAAATCACAATAACCACACTCAGAGATATTACACATTTAATCAGCTGATCTATATACATACACCACAATTTTGCGTATTAGCTGTTTACTGGTATACCAGCCCTGCTTTTACAACCACTTTTAGCACGTTGCTGCCATATTTTTACTCACTTCAATAGAGAGCTTAATGAAACTGAGAAAAAAAAATTCAATGAGAATTAAAAATTAAATTAAAGTTAATTTCCACTTAAATAAGTTTTGGTGAAACGCAGCCTAAGTGTTCAAATCGACAACGTATTTGCATTGCTGACGCAGTTTATTTAGCGTGTGTTATTTGTTTTGCTGCCTATTTACTTATGTACATACATATGTATGTATGCCTGTTTAAAACATGCATATGTATGTACGAACATTCTACTAGGCTTTCCTGTTGTTTTTGTCTTTTTTTTTTACTGCGCCTACATTGACGTCCGCCCTTTCACTCTATGTTTTTTTCCTCTAGTTGATTGAGTTATTTTGCTGTTTTTCTATGCTCTTAAAAAAATGCATGTGTTTATTTTCCCCGTCTTTTTATTTGCTTTCTTGTGAAATTGCTGCCAAAATAGATTTAGTGTGGCATCACGCCAACCAGGCTATTATCAGTCAGTCGGTCAATAGAAAATCGTACAAAAATACAAATGCAATTTACTCAGAATTTTCGTGAAAAAAAAATTGTATGAAAAGTCAGACAAATTTTGACGAATGGAAAAATTAATGGATATGGGCGATTCAAGCGAAAAGAATACAGCGAAAAAATAAAAGTCCTGTATCTGACTTATTTATAGGCCGATTTTACCAAAAATGGTCTCGATATGTGGCACCAGGGTCGAGATATTTTGAGTTTGATATGTTTAATTGAAACTAGGAATGTTAATCCCAGGATTCCGAGACCCCAGAAAAATATTGTTTTTGGAAAAATTACATGTTGAGGACTTATACAAACTCAATAACATCCTCGAATTTCGTCTTTCTAACTTTATCAGCTTAAAAAATTAAATATTCGTCCTTGTGCATCCAAAAATTTAATTATTTTCTAATTCTAAAGAAATTTCCTCTTTCATTTGGTACCCATATTTTTATTCTACATTGCATTGAATTTTATAAATAATTTTTGGAATTAATCATATCTTTGAAATTACAAAGTTCTTTAAAATAAATCCTGACGTCAGAGAGAAAGTACAAAAATGCCACTTTAAATTTTTTTATTTATTTATTTATATTTTTAAATTTTTGATGCAAAAACATTTATATTATGCGTCAAAAAGTGCGATAGCGATCCGAAAATTCTAGCTAACTGGTTACAGAACCTGCCTCCTGAAGTACATTTGAATGCCGGTAGCAAACGAAATATAACTATAAACAGCTTTAGGAAGTTGCTTATTAACTAGTAGAGTTGCCGCCTTCTTTAAAAATTAAAATAATTTTGATAGAGAGTTAAATATAGTTTTAAGTATTATATTGTTTTCAAAGGAGAAGTTTGGAAGTATGTTTAAGCCCAGACTCGTTTTAAAGTAGGGTTGCCACCAATTATCTCATTAGTAAAAATGGTACAAATTTACGTATTGGTATGAATAATTAATCAATCTTAAGAAAAAATTTGCTTTATAAATAATTTTTAGTAGAGTTGCCGCCTCCATAAAAATTTAAAACTATTTACATCATAAAAAAAAACAGAAGAAATACTTAAAAAATGCTGACGTTCATGGAAATGCGTTAAAAAATTTATCCGGCAGGATTGCCACCTAGCATGTAGTTGTAACGAATATTGCGTATTGACAATGGAATAAACGTTTTAGAACCTTAAACTCTTTCCTACTTGAGGCAAAGTCGAGATAATATACATATGAACATACATAGCTTCCACTTTCATCTAATTTATGCTTAAAACTAAATCAGAACACTGTGTCTCAATGCACCCCAATATTTTGTTATTTCTGATTTTCATGTTTGTTCTACACCACAAACTGGGCGTGTTGCCACTTGGCAACGCAAGTGATTATGAATTATTGGCACCACCGCTGTTGCTATTTTGGAAGCGTTGAGCTTTATTTGTGATTTACGTTTTTTTTTTCAGTTTTCAATTTATTCTTTCTTTGGGTATATGCTATGTTATGTTTTTGTTGCGAGCACAGCAGCAAAATTTCAAACAATTTGAATTTTCTATCAAAAGAACGCTTCTTGACAAATTGTTTGACATGCTTTTGTAAAATATTGCATTTACACGCATCAATATGTCAGAAAGCAATAGTCAGCAAAGCTAATGAACGGTGGATATAATATACTAGGGATGTTGCGAATGTGGAATTTTAGACATCCGCGGATGCGAATGCGGATGTCAAGTATTTCTAAGAAATAACTTAGGGGAGTAAATAAGGTATTTAGGTAAATAAAAAATGGAAAATTTAGTAATTTTTAATAATGTTTTTTTTAGTACTTTAATTTAAAAATTGGAACGTTGTATTTAATAAAAAGTAATGTTGCTGCCTTTTCGGGGTACCTGTTTTTTTTTAAGGGGTCGTAAATCAAACCTGCACCACTAAATAACGTCTCACTCGAGGCGACAAACTTGAAAAACTTGAAGCTTAACAAAATTGTAAATTCATTTCGATTGACGCTGCAGCAGTTGAGAGACTTTCAGTTAGATTTTTTATTTTTTTATTGCGGTGCAATAATTCCTATTTGAGAATTTCATCGGGGCTGCAAATGTCGGATGTAACCTCCTGATTTTCATCTTCACAATCTAGCATAATGGCAAGATCGGTGTTTAAACCCCGTTGTTTTCCAAAGAATTCTTCATTATCATTCTTTTGGTTGTTTCAGAATTTGGGGAACCTGTAACGTCATCAGCGTTTTTCGATTTTGGTTTTTGTAATTCATTTTTAATCCTTTCTTCTATGACTGGTTTGAAAAATGTGTGCTTATAGCCTCGGACTGAAAAATCAAAGTCTCCTATACATAAACTGTTTTAGTTCAAAAGCATGTGATCATTTTCTTTAATGTGTAGAGTCAGAAACAGTCAGCACGAATCGGAATATATTTCTAATAAAAACCTATAACGAAGGAGCAATTACATTGTAAAAAAAAATTATAAAAAGTTATGGTTCTGATATTTCAGAAAGCCCGGGCTCGGGGGGACTCACCGCTTAACCCCCTCTCTCGATGGGTCTGCTTAAGTGGATATGGCAAATAAATAGTTATTTTCTAGGAATGAAAAAGCCAATATATACTAAAATTTTTGATTGCATAAAACGATGTGGGGACTTATGATTCGATGAAATGTGTCATAATTAATCAAAGTGAATTTTGGATTTTTAGTTAGTTGCGCCTTTTTGAAATTCAGCGACGATGTAAGTTATAACGATATATTGCTTGCTAAGTTCCAATAGATATTAAATTCGCCTTGAATTGACTCTTACTTGATTTGAGAACTTGGCTGTCAACTTTTTCATATTCCATTTTATTTTTTATTTCGCTGCGTGCAAATTTTGACAACTATCACACAATTTAAATAAATGTTGCTGTTTTCGAGCGCACAGAGGAGTATTAGCATAGTAAAACTCGTCTAAATTATTTGGTGTGTTTGTCTGCTAAGTAATAAAAGAAAACACGGAACTTAATCATAATAAGCCGTTTTATGAAAAAAAAAAAATTACACTTATCTAAGAAAAAGTAGAATAAAAACTAGCGATGCATCCAGTTTTTTCAACAGACCTTTGACAAATAATATTCGATAATTACATAATTATTACCTTATTAAAGGTAAAGTCGCTTCACTTTACAGCCACATACACTCTAAAAAATCTGTTTAAAAATGCGACTATAAATCGCGTACATTTTTGTTTATTTTTAAAATTTTTTGGTAAATTTACACGATGAATATGTATTTTTCTCGTTTACACATTTTCGTGTGTAAAAATCCTTTTTGTTAGCGGCTTTACACAATTCTACGGGCGAAATCAAACAGCAGATGTGTATTTTGTAGCTTGTACACACTTTGGTAGTAAATTTACGCACACCACAGCAGCTATATTACACTCTAAAAAGTCCGGAGTTCAAACAAACTATTCGTTGAATAATCGAGCATGTAATATCGCGAACAAAAAGGTAAGAAATCAGTAACCTACCTTTTAGCTAGGAAATCTACACAATTTTTTTTTAGAGTGTACCTAGAAATACCTATTGAAGGATCTTACTCTTTGGCTTTAAAGTACAAAAGAAGGGGGACATACGGGAAAATTTAATCGTAGCATCTCCACAGGCAAAAAATATTGGCTACAATTGGTCATTTTGTTTGCCAGATATACGTTTTATCAGTGCACTTGCACAATATTCGCATTCGCAAAAGCTCCGCATTGATTATTGCGAATGCGAATGTTAATATTAATGCGGAAGCTCCGCGGTTGCGAATGCGAATATTCGCAACAACCCTGTAATATACATACTATATACTATACATACATACATACGTATGTATTGGGTTATGTATATTGTTTCGATTTGTGCGATAAACCAACATACCAAAATAAAAATATGCATATCGTCGTTTAAAGTGAAAAACCGCGTATGTGAGGTTATTTTCTAGATAGTAAAAACACTCATATTTCATAATGGTTCTCTGTTTTACAAAGCAACCGGATTTCTGGCTAGTATATTTCAGGACGAATTGATAAAGCCTTGAGCCAAGAGTTTATGTGAGCAAATCCAATTTTTGGCAAAAAATGTCAGTTACGCGGTTTTGCAGAACGGCGATACGCGGTTTTTTACTTTAAAGACGATATGTACACACATTTATTAAAATTTCGTTTTTAGCAGTTTCAAGGCCAAGTGAAGGAAAAAACTAAAAAATGGTAATTTAAAAAATTTTAAATATACATACATACATACATTGTTTTTTTTTTTTGAAAAATTAGGATTACAAGCAACACAAATTTTCAATATACATACATACTTCGATTTTACATTTTTCAATTATTTATTCTTGATCGCACGCAAACTGCACTGGCCGGCCGCCCAACTCAATCTCGCCCATAATAGGCTTTCGGCTTTGACGTCAATGCGCGCGCGTTTTACTACATAATTTGTTTTTGTGCAAATTATTGTTTCTGTGTTTTTAATTATTTTTCCTAAATTCTGTTCTCTGTGATTTTCTTATATTATTTCTTATTTTCTGCTCAAGCTTTCGCTGCTCTTTTTTTGCTTTTTTTCTTGTTGCAACCGCAACTTATCGCCATTGGTTGAATATGTCGTATCCCTTGTCATGTTTTACAAAATCGTATGATTTTTGTTGTTGAGCAATTTTCGTGAAAGTCAAAAGTGTCAAGTGTAATAAGCAAAAAGAAAGTGGAAAATGCTGTGCAAATTTAAGTACAAATACACAAATGTACATAAGCATACATATATTTTAATTATTCTGGATCACAAATTTTAATTTGGTTTTTGCTCTCAGAAGCCACTATCCAATTTGTATGCAGAATCGTCCGCTGATTCCAAAAATCTAACTAATTTTTTATTCTATGGATACGTTTTCGAGATATTTTCAATTTATCGTTATTTCCACTTAAATAGTCACTTATATCTCATGAACCAATTTAACAAACTGAAAATGGAATACGAAAGATGAAAGCTAACAAAATTTTCCATAAACCGTCTATGCATCACTTTCCGATAGGACAGCTAGTTTCTGATAAATTAATTAATCATTTCAGATTTTTTTTTTTATAAAAAAAAAAAACAAATAAACGAATCAAATTTTAACAGGAAATAAAAAAAATAAACTAATCAAATTTTAACAGGAGCAAAATTATAAAACGAACAGGTTCTGTTCTTGCAGTTGTGCTAAAGCCTGTTCTATTACAAACAAATCAAGTTACTAATGAAATAAATCGATGGATAAATAGAGAAGTAATGAGTGGTGAAATGAAAATGCGCAAAGATTTTTTGTATGAGAAATTAGCAGGAAATAATGTTACTCATACGCCATGTACACCTAAGTAGCACGCGTTTATGCTCATATTTCATACAAAACAAAATCTTTGCGCATTTTCATTTGAACGCTCATTACTTCTTTGTTTATCCATCGATTTTCTTCATCAGTAACTTGATTTTTTTGTAACAGAACAGGCTTTAGCACAAAGGCAAAAATTGGATACAGAACCTGTTATTTTTTAAATTTTTCTTCTGTTAAAGAGTTTTTTTTTATATTTTCATAAAATAAATCTGGAATGATTAATTACTTTGTCAGAAAATATCAGGCCTATCGAAAAGTGGTGTATATACGGTCTATGTAGAATTTTGTTAGCTTTCATTTGCCGTATTTCATATTAAAGGCCTGTATGCAGTTCTCAAGAAAAGCTAAAATTCCATACAAAATGACGTACAAGAAATGGCTAAGAAATTTTCTTGAGTCAAATTTCCTTCAGGCAGTACGCAGTTCTTAAGAAATTTGCTACGCTTTTTACTACGGTTTTCTAAAGTTTTTTGTGAAAAAAGAGCACAAGGCAACCCAGGTTTGCAACAGAAATATATGCCCGTTCCATTATTTCTTGAGGAAAGAGAGAGGCAACAGGCTGTGAAGTATCAAAAATGTCACACACACGAAATAATGGCAAATTTTTCTTGACCGATTTCTTGAGAGCTGCATACCAGCCTTATGATTGTTTAATTGGTTTGTAAGATATACGTGATTAAGTGTTACCACTTTTTGTTTTTAGCTGAATAACGGTAAATCGAAAATATCTTGAAAACTTATCCATAGAATAAAAAAATTAAGTTGATTTTCGGATTCTGCGTGCAATTCTTTACAGAAATTGGATAGTGGCAGCCATGGAACATTTTTGCTGTAAACCAGTGTTCTTTACCCGTAAGGCATTGTTGATTCATTGCTATCGAAATTATAATTCAAATTTTTTAATTTCATTTGGTTAAAATATAAAATTATACTCATGCGGAATGTTTGGTAGGTCAGTTTTGTGGCGATTTCATCAAAGATTTTCTTTTATGATTTGCAGTGTTTATTAAATGGTAATTTGTTGCAACTTTTCAAGTCTCAAGAGGGCTTCCACAATATTTTTAATTTTAATATAGTATTTGGTAAAAGATTTCACTGTTTTAGGAATTTGCTTAAAATATTGCATATTTTATTTGCAAAAAAATGCATTCACGTACATATGTATACAAGCTTACATACTTACATCTATATATTTATATAGTTACGTGGTCTATGCGCACCGCAATTATTTGGCGCGATTTAATCTCGAATGCATTTATTATTTCGTTTTATTTCCTTAAAAATTATTTCACACATTTACAAATGTCCATAAAATTGTGTGTAGATCTGTGCTATTTTATTGCTTTGCAAAACAATTTAAATTAATTTTGATTAAGTCGGCAAAGTCAAAGTAAACCACTTCCTTGGATGCTGTTATCTAGAGCGTAGAATTAAAAAATATACATATATATGTAAGTATATACAGAGCCCACAGTGAGTCAAAGCAATGTTCGTTGAAATTGATAAAATGTCCAATTAAAGACCGGACAAGAAAACATTTAGTATTTAAATCAGAGACCCGGACTTTTATAACTTTTATATTAAAAGTAGTTAGAAGTTGTTAGTTATTTTTGGACTTTTATTTCATTTGAAAACAATATAATAACAGTTAAACTTAGCCAAATATTTTTTAATGCCGAAATAAAAGTCCTATCCTAATAATAAATAAACCACTTATTAAAATTAAACAAATTTGGTATCAAACGAAAGAGGGCTGAACAAGCTTTCAAACTGAAATATCTATACGAAGAATGCCACCTAATGAAAAATATTCCATTTAAAAATGTTATTTAATTATTATTGAACAAAGCTTGGGTCAGGTATATGCATTTTTTTTTTTGTATTAACCCTCTACCGTATGCGAAGCCACTACTTTGGCAAATTTTTTTTTTCACCTAACGAGAGTTATATACATTTTGCAAGGCAATTAAATGCACTGAGAAGTTAACTGCGAATAACGGCATGTAATTGCTTTGCCTATGGGTAGATGACATTTGAAAATAACCTCCCTTTTGTGGAGAGGTTGAAGAACGTCTACTCGTGTAAAAACGCAAGTTGTTCTTGTAAAATAAAAAATATTTTCTTAATTCACACATCCTCTTCTGTGTACATCAATAATTAGTTTATCGATATCCAACAGTTTTCTATTATTATCACAACATTTTCCTTATATTTCCGTGCGAAATAATATTTAAACAAGTAACTAACAATCCCTTGAAAACAAATAACATTATTTTGGGATTTTGGAATATGGGCGTGATACCGCCCACAATAACTATATAAGTTTATCTCATTATGTCTAAATGAACGTTCTATCGAAGATTTTTGAAATAGGGGTAAACCCACCGGTAGTTTTCGGAAAGGTGAAATAACTATATTTCATACCTGCGCCGGGTATTTAATGTTCGGCTCCGCCCGAGCTTAGAATTTTTTACTCGTTTATTTATAATTAGTTTATTTTTGTATAACTAATTTATTATTGTGCACTAAAGTTTTATAACTTTGTTCACATAACGGTTTTTTGTAACAGGCACAACGAATGGAGATGGATATAGACAAATGAATACATAAATGAAAAAAAAGAAATCGATTAAGCCGTGACTGTCTGTTCGTCCGTCCGCCCATTCGTCTGTGCACACGATAACTGGAGTAAAAATTGAGATATCTTAATGAAACTTAGTACGTGTACTTCTTTTGAGGGCAGGAAGGATGTTATTGAAAAGAGCAAAATCGGACAATAACCACGCCTACCTCCCATATAACGGTAGTTCTCAGAAATGGGAAAACTGAGATATTTTAGTAACTAACGTATTCGCTCAAAATTAATATTTAGGCAAAAAATAAAAAACATTTAAATTTTTGGAAAATGGGCGTAGCCCAGCCCACCTATGATTAGATAAGTATATCTGGTAACCGCTCCACCAATTTCTCTTAAATTTGGCACAGGTGTTGGTCCTGGTAACCCATATCAAATGGCTGAAAATGTTTAAAATCGGACAATAACCACGCCCACATCCCATATAACGGTAATTTAAAAAAATACGAAGTCCTTGATAAATGAGTAATTACTGAAGCTAATTTATTCAAAATTTATGTTTAAAATGATTCTTTAAAAGAAATACGTTTATAACAAAAAAAAATCGGAAAATGGGCGTGGCACTGCCTACTTATGACTTATGTGTATATCGGTAACCGTTCCATCAATTTGTACCAAACTCGGTACAATTATTTTGAACCCCAAAACCTACCCCTTGTGTGCGCTAAAGCTAAGTGCTCATATTTACTGAACTTTAAACGCTTTGTGTGTAGCTTTTCTCTGCGTGACAAATTTGGTATGTAAAAGTGAACAGACAGTGTTTAATTTTGCACACACTAGGAGAGGAAACTGGTTACCTCTCCTTATATGCGTAAATAAAAAAAAAAAATTTTAGAGAAAATTTTAAACATTTAATGCGTAAACTGTGAAATTGGGAACAATAAATGTTCAGAAGTCAAAAAACAAATTTGAGATTTGTTCTACGCCACACATATGATAAGTAAAAGTAAGCAAGCAGTGTTTAATTTAATTAACACGGTGTGTAAATTTGCATTCATTAAGACAGGAAACTGGTCACTTATCTTAATATGCGCAAATTTAAACAAACATTTTTTTAGAGTGTGTACTAACATATGGAACTTTTAACAATTGCAAACACTCCTTGTATTTCATCGTTGGCTGACTGTAGTCACCCCAGTACATTTGTTGTACCAGTGTCGAGTTTATGTATGTATGTAATTTCCGTTTTTTCTTTGCTGTGATTGCACTCAAAATCGCTTTCTTTAAAAGCAGAAAAAATTTATGAAAAAAAATCATTTCATTAAATATTGGGTACGTTCAGAAGGCGCAACAGCTCAGTAACTGTTGCGATAGCACCTTGTGAACGCATTGTTTTGTACTTCTGATCAACTAAACAGTGGCGTGTTAGATGATCGTAATATTTTTCTGATCATTTGAGACAACATGTTGTGTGTTGAATTTGACAGCTAATGTATCAAGCCGTTCAGAAAACGCATTACGATCACTGATTTTTTTAGCAACGGTTGCGCTTAAGTGCTGCGTCTTCTCAACCTACCCATTATCGCATAAATTTTGTGCTGTGACTGCTGCTGACGTTTCATTTTTTAGTATTTATTTTTTTTAATTTTTTTTTGAAGAGTACGACTGCACTTAAGTATATGTGGCACTTGTTGTTGTTGTAATGCCCTTTCGTTGCCGCTGGCGTACGTGCTTTTGCCGGCGTGCTTTCTTCCACATGCATATTACACCCATACGTGATTGCGAGTACGTGTGTGTGTGAATGTGATTATATCTCCCTTTTTCTGTCGTCAGTCAGAGACAATCGATGCAATTGCAGCACAGTGGAGACGGACAGACAGGCAATGCTTTGCATTACTTACGAATTATTTATTTGTGCTCTTCATAGCGATTGCATTAAAAGCACGATGGTTGTTCACAACATCTTTACAGTTATTATAGATATTTTATTTGAGGTTTTCTTTTATTTTTTTTTTATTTTTTTTTTTTTTGCTTGCCCGCACGTCATAATGATAGCGCTTATGAAATGTATGCATGTCGATATGTTTGTGTGTAAATAATAGTAAGCGAATATATAAAGCTGTCATGCACATGCACTTCTACTGACGTACGACGGACTCACAATCCATGTCCATTATAAGGACCTACATATGTATGTATGTATACTCGTGTATGCAGTGATACACGCGCCCACATACACATGTACATATGTAAATGTGGTTTTTTGTGCAATATTGCATGTTTGATAACCAATGATTGCACGTAAATTTGTATGTATGTAAGTATACATATACGTTTTATGTCAGCTTTTGTAGGACATGCGGCATGTGGCATCTTGTACATGCTGCAAGCGCATGCACGTGATCGGCCAACGTCAGCGCAACTTCAACAAAATGCATTTACACATGGATACCAATAAACACACATACACACATACACACATACATGACAATAATACTTTAATACCCATATATGCATTTATGATTTACCACTTATCCACTTACGCGCTGTTCGCTCACTCACTCCCATGCAGGACGTGCTGGCCACACTCGCTGGCAAGTTCGAATTGGTCCGCCGCCAATCCAACACCCAACACAACCACATAAATATTGTAATTTCTCTGTACATCCCATTAGCGGCTGACCGTCGCCCAACCCACAAGCGGTTCAACTGCTCCACCTCATTCGCATGACTTAGACCGCTGGCCTCCCTCCCACCGAGCAGCCGCCGCTGTTCACCATAATCACCATCATTTGTTATTCCACTCGACTGCTTCACTTGTATCCAATTATTTGTAATTATTGGTAATTGATTTTATTGATTGCTTTGCAGAAATGCCGGGTAGATGATTTTTTTTCTATCCACTCTATTCATTTAATTTCATTCCTCCATGTTACATCCGTATGCTGATTTGCTTACCATCTGCCAGCACTCACGCGGCGGTTCCAGGTAAACAATTTATTTAAATGTACACACACTTTCTGTCTATTTATTTAGTTAATAAGCATCGCTTAGACAAATATGGGCTAAAGGTAAACACATTTCTTTTGTATTGTTCCAAATAATTCATTAAATATGTGTAAATCATGCGATTCTATGCGCGTCGATATTTGTTGGTTGCAGCGTTGCCTGAGTATTGGAGTATTTCGATATATCTAGGTACATATATATGCGTGTAAATAATTTTGAAATATTTCACTGTAATCGTTGGAAAACTGTACAATTTTTTTTGCTTGCAATGTAGTGGGAAAATTAAACAAAAGAATGCATGAAAAAACCTCAACGGAAATTCCACTTGGAATTTCTGGCGAACTAACTTAGCAAAAGGAGTTAGAATTTGAGTAACAACAAAAGAAGAAAGCAGTGCCTAGAAAAGCATAGAAAATTTAAATTTTTTGTTGTGCGGTTGCCTAGAACGGTGCCCCCAATGAGTATTATCGTTAAGCTCATCTAACGCCAAGTCCAGTAAATCAGCTATTTCATGGGGGCTAGGCCAAAGTGAAGGAGATATTATATTAATTGGCTTGAGGTGAAACTGCCCGGTTAGCATCGTGCGGGCATCTTTAAATTTTAGAAACATGTTCGAAAAAATTTTAATTAGTAGTTTAACCTCTTACCCATCACCCACGTTTTCTGAACCTGACTCTTCAGATGAATGGGATGGTTTCAGATAGATCTAAAAAAACGCTTTCAGAAAAGATCATAACTACTGTGAGGATTCGGAACCCGATAGTAATGTTTCATTGGATTCTTCTTCAAGCCGACGTATTGGGCACCAAACAATCTTTTGAAACTTCGTCTTCTTATCTTAAGAAAAAATTAGTGCGTACCAATGTCACCATCAAATCAATATTTTTCAACCCACAGCCCTCCAAGTTCTAAGGTTACTTGGACAGAGCTTCCATAGATAAATTTTTTCAAGGATAGATCGAAGTTGGTAGAAAGAATGGAGCTTTACCTTTGTTCTATCAAGAACTGCGTTAACCTCAAGCTTGCGCTTTTAGATTTCTGCAACTTATTTTAAGCAAAGGTGGTAGCTGTGAAATTATAAGTCGACTGACTACATTTTACTAATACACTTTAGAAGGGTAAATACCTAATTTATTATGCTTTAATCGACTTTGAAACGGGAATGCCTGACTTGTATCTCGATAGCCTCCGAAAGCCCTCAAGTCAGGTAGGTTTAAGCCGGGCACCCTCAAGGTTATTTCACTGAATATGGGATATATAGCAATTGCTATTACAATCCTCGGCCTACTCCTAAATATATGAATTTCGCCTTAAGTAACTATGTATGGCTGATGAGTTGGCTGAGTAGAGAAAACTCGCTGAGGGGAGGTGTAGGAACTAGAACTCTAGATACCCGAAATTCGTTCATTGGTCAACTGCTCAAATTTTTGTTAAACATTTTCGAACTTTTGAACATTTGATTCAACAAAAGAAAAATTGTCAATGTTTTTTTGTAAGCAGCTGCTTTCTTCCCCATACATGTTTTAATATAGATACCTAAAAAATATATAATTTATAAATACATAAATTAAATTTAAATGCATCATCATAAAAGGTGGGTGTGGCGCTATGCCTCTTGAAATGAAACATTGCACAATGCAATATGTTTATCATTTTTTCTGGTTTATTAATTGTTCTGGCGGCAACGGCACGGTTCTGCAGCGGCTCTTGCAAAAAATTCATATCTAATCAAACCTTACATATGATATACAGTGCCGGACAAAAGTATTGGCCCAGAGAATTTTTCACAACGACTGCAAAGTTTTTTATTCTAATATATTTTCGATAATTTATAAAATATAGTTCGTCCTACACCAAAAAATATAAAAACTAAATCTTTAAACTTTGTGCAAAATGCAGGAAAATTCAATAAATTTGCATACCAATTTGCAACTTTCTATTCAGATTTTTTAAAAAAATTCTAAGTATGCAGTTTTATACTCGAGGTAATAGTAGTAGATTCTCCCAACGTTCGGCCCAACCTAGGAAGCCCAATGCGACTCTACTTTTTTGATCACTTCTCTTCTTTTTTTGGGCCTAAAATAGCGCATGTACCATTATTCAATAATTAAAAGTTTGCACTCCCTTAACTCCCTTTCATTTAACACAATTATCGATGCGAAACCGATTAAAATTCAATAATATGCTCTTACGTATTAATCTTCTGAAGATGTGATGTGGAGTAAAATTATGTATAAGTATTAGAAATAATAAGGACAATTTTGAAATTTTTCTCACATTAACCAATTCAAGTGCTGAGTAAGAAAGAAACTTTCAATTGTAACCGGTGTAAAAGGTGGACAAGTTATCTGATCAAATGTTAATAGTTGTGTTTGTTTACCCATTTCCAGTAAAATCCACTAAAAGTTTTTAAGAATTTTAATATTATGGCGTTTTCGTACGCAAAAACTTGCAAAGTAGGGGAAATGGAGAGAGCGAAAATGACAGCAAAAGTTGCATGTTTTTACTGGATTTTTATTGGATAAATTTTTACATGTAAGAATTAGCCAGCACGAAAAACAGCTGATCGCACGTTGCTGGATGCAATTTAAACTAGTAAGGAAACTGTTTATGGGTTTTTATTGTTAAAATTGAAAAAAAAAATAAACCTTTTTAAATATAAAATATGTTGTTCCTAATAATTTGCTGCGAATAAACAAGCAATTTATCAGCTGTTCATGAAACTTGCAAATTATTACTGGATTTGCGTTCGCGGACTTTTTTGGATATTTTATCTATGAGAGCGAATTCTTAGAAATTAAGTTGTTGCATAGTTATTAGCAAGTTACTGGATAATTTGTAAACAAACACAGCTAATAGTATGTGTATATACATAGATATATGAAAAAGACGGTTGCTTTCGAATCAAAAAAAGTCAGGTGCTTCAACCTTAAAGTCATCAAAAACCGCATACAAAATAGGTCCATTCAATACCAAAAACTTGTTACTTGTTATTCTTGCAAGTAAAAATTTTACTAGCAGGAATTTGTCGGTGTTAAAAAATAAGGTTATGTTTCAAATTCAAATGATAACAAAGTGTTGAAGAGAATGATTTGTTGTAACAAAATTAGTGAAATGAAAATATGGATGAACAATTTAATTCTAATGTATATTTTTTGATTTTTATGACAATGGGAAATATGCCCAATCAAAAAGAAAAATTGCGCGCCATAACTTAACCACCAAAAAGTGTCAAAATGGCATAAGTTGCAAGTTTTTACTAGTTACAATAACTTTTTCTGATAACTTTATCTTCTGTATTTTTCTTGCACGCTCTCGCTGCAAGTACTTACTAGAAAAGTTATTGAATGGACTATTGCAAATAATTTGTAACAGTGATAGCTTTAAGAATTTCCAGTAAGTATCTATTCAACAATAAAAACACAAATGTACAGATATATGGCTATACATACATGCATACCTTAATATATATAAAAAGTTTTTTTTTAAAAATCTAGAGTTTTAACAAACACTGAAGCTAATTTATGAATGTGGTAGATGTTTTTAAATCGTTTTAGACCTTTAGTGAGTAATCTACCGACATTTGAATTTCGAAAGAATGCTATGTTTTTATGTATATTAAGTTAACTATATAAATGTTACTTCTTTGCCACTGAAATATATCGCACACTTAGATCTAAAATGAGCTAACTTAAAATTCAGAGAGAGAAATATAACTTTAGATCTAGGTGCGATATCTTTTGAATTAATTGGGAACTTTGTGGGATGCATTTTTAAGATGTGGGTAATTGAGGGATTTTCCCTCGATTTTCGTGGGTAATTTAGCAGAGAATGTCTGGCATCACTGGAGGGAGCGAGAAAACTGTTTTCTGAGCAAACCTTTTATTATTGAATCATGCGCATGTAGTACGTTTTATTAAAAAATTCCACAATTGTTGGTCTCTGGGATGAAATGGGTTAAGTGGCGCGGTGGCATAAGGGTCCTGCGCAAATCGCCCACTGACCACTTGACGTCCTCAATTTTTTTTTTTCGTTTTAAAGCATTCGAAAAGGTGCTACGGATGGAGGAGGGTTTCTTTTTTGAAGTGCGGCCAAAATCCGCTTACAAGAAAAAGTATCAAACGCATAAATATTACGAACTACTACCGCTTGTCATTAGAATAACCCAGTCGGACTTGGTTGCTTCCAAAGCGTACTTATAGCACGGTTCTTTTTCCACTCAGAACATGAAGTCTTTAATTCGCTTTTATACAGGCGTGAAACACAGCAAGAACGGTTCTTTAAGAAGGCAATTTTGTATAAGGTGGTTGTTGTTGGTTTGGAGAGCTTTGGAGAGTTTTTATTCTCGTTCAGATTCATTTGCCTCATTTGTTCATTTGGCTGTTTGAAAATGAGCGATCAACATTCTTTAAGCTGTTCTTTGCAGATAGGGTTCTGATCGCCTCAATGAGAGCTGTGGAAAACCCACGAAATGCAAAGGTGCAACGCCTCTTTGCCGGTAGCAGACCATGCCAGGTCGAGAGAGCTTTGCTAAGCGCTAAGTTAAAGCGGCCGCTGTGGCTGAGTAGTTAGAGGTGCGTACTACCACTCCGTAGGACCTGGTACGATCAACATCTAAATGAGACAAATTTGTTTCTAGCAGCGGTGGCAATGACAAATCTCCGAGTGTATTTCAGCGTTTAAAAAGCTTCTCATAAACGTATTCGCCGTTCAGAGGCGGCCTGAAATTGTTGGTTATAAAATTAGGGCGCACAGCACATATCGGAGGAAAAGCTCGGCCAAAAGTTAGCTGAGATAGGGCGCTTTTGAACCAAATTCTGGCTGCTGAGATAGGTTGATCTTCCACTCAGCCATCGGTATATATTTATAAAAAAAAAACTTCCAGAATTTAAAAATTAAAAACAACGTTAAAGCATAAAACTTATAACAATTTTTGACAAAATTTTTTCGTACAATACCTCCAGATGCTGAAGTTTTTAACAAAGGGGTTTTTTGTGAATTTTTGAACATTGAAAACAATGTTTTTGAGAAATCTAAACAAAGTTATGCTTAACAATTTTTATTTTATTTAGAGTGTGTAATAAAAAATTTTTTATTTTAAGATCAGTGGGAGGTATTGTATAAAATACAAAAAAAAAATTAGAAATTGTATACAAGTTTTTGCTTTAACGAGTTTTTAAACTTTAAAATTCTCTTTTTTTTATTTTTCGAATTTTGACAAAACAATTTTTTCGCGTTTTAAATTTTTTATATCACCTTTAAAACGAGGCCAGAATAAGTTGTGTAACTATAATAGTTTTTGAGTTATTCAAAAAATAACCTTGCCAAATCCCGGAAAATGTGAAATTTTGAACTTTCAAAATTTATTCTTCGTTATATGATAAAAGAAAAGTTCTGAAAAAAAGTTCCAAATCTAATCTAGAATGATTAATTCCAACCAGTGTCGATTCAACCCATATGTTTGCATTTCATTTCGAATGGATATTTTTTGGTAAACTGTAACTTTGAAGACATACAATAAATTTACTTATAAATTTATGATAATAAACCCGGATACATATAGTATTTACATATAGAAAACGTCAGCTTCAAACTTTCACTTGTTTATTTATTGCTGAAGGAACTCTTATCTAAATTGTTAACTTTTGTAACAAAATTTGATAGAATAAACAAATTTTCACCAGCCACCATAAATTAGGCCGCACCCAATTGGCCATGGCCAAACTAATTGCTGTTATACACGAAGCAAAGGTGAGCACACATACATACATATGTATGTACATACATACATGGATTTGTATTTAGTGAAACAGTCAACAATAACACAATGGAATATATGCTAATACACCTTTCGTAATCTATTAAAATCAGTTTTAAATTTAGCAAAAAAATAAACTCGCAAATTACTGCAAATAAATCGAGGCGACTGGCGCGTTTAAAACCGTTAAAAATAAATTACACTAAATTGGTCAGAGTTGAAATGGAGCGATCGTGGCCAAAACTTAAACTATAAAAACTCATATAAAAAAATAAAAAAAAAACAATGCAAATAGGGAAATTAGCAATAAATTAATTTTACTACTCCAAAAAAGCATATAAATGGCAAATTGCTAACAAAAGCAAAAAGTAATAAAGAAATTGATGCAAATGAAGTGAAGCAGATAATCGCTACGACGTGCTAAAAGTGCAGATAATTAGGAACGAAAAAAAAAACAAAAAAAAAACAAAATAAAAAAAAACAATTTCAAGCTATAAAAAGTTAGATTAACATTTTGCTTGGCAACAAAATTTAATCGAACCAAAATGAGAAACACACATAGCAGAAACAAGAAATTAAAATCATTTCCTATTTTGTAAACAGTTGCGCGAATTTATTAAAAACCAAAAAAAGCACATCGCTCACGGCAAAAGGCGTTCATGGCAAAAGGCGGTGGATGGATGGATGTCAGTAAAGCGAAGTAACAAAGCACCACAGCACCAAGAAGATAAATCACTACCAAGTTTGCAAATTTATTGATTTATGGATGGATCAATGTAGAAACATACCTACCTATTACATACGTATGTAAATGTATCTGTTTGCATATTTTGTAGGTACATAAGTAAGCGTGCCAGCTCGTACGATATTTTGCTGTTGATCACCGCCGAACAATGGCACATAGCAACAGCGTCCAGTGATGCCATCCATCATTCATAGCTACGGTGACCAGATTTCTGTGGACAAAAATACTTTCTAAAGCATCGAATCCGAACATACAATTTGGTTTTTAGAATACAAGGACATAATGGGCCGTATGCATAAAAACTAGGCAATTGCTTTTTCTTAAAATTTCATACCTTTCACTTAAATTTATTTGAACAAATCGAGTAAAAGGTCTGATATTTTAAGAAAAATCATGTGCTTAGGTTTTATGCATACGGCCCAATGTCCTTTAATATAGTCCAATTTAAAATAAGACAAAGAGAAACAAATTGAAAAATAATCGCACAAATTTATACACACAACATATACGGTGGCAACAATTTACTGTTCTTTGTCTAAAAAATGTTTATTATTTTTTATGAAAATATAAGTAGCTTCCTATCTAAAAAAGAACATGTAAATTAAATTTCAAACTTTGTAGAACATTTACAAAAACTCGACGAATTTTTACAAATCCAGATCAAAATTTTAAACTTTTTAATCGGACTTTTAGAATTTTTTGAGCATGTAGCTGTAGCCCATTAAATTTTAGTGTAATAAAGTGCAAGTTCGAAGTAGCTTGGACTTGCCGTTGATTTTAGGCAATTTTTTGTTCGCGCATTTTCTTCCACGCAAAGTATGTTCGATTATTTTTTTGTATGGAGAAAATGGGCAACAACTTCCACAAAAAAACAGCCCTAACTCCTTAAAATTTGCATCTCGTTTTACTAAAGTTGAATGGGCTACAAAACTGCATAGCCAGGATGCTTCTAAGAAATCTAATTAAAAAGTTGAAAATTTGTATGAAATTTTGTCAAATTTTGCTAATTTTTGTACAAAGTTTGAATAACATGGTTTTTGTTATATAATGAGCCACACTTACATAAACAAATAATTAACATTAAATAATCGAAAGGGGAAGAGTAAAGGAATGATCAAATGTCTCTTGCCTATTTATATTTTCGCCACTGTATCTGCAGCTTATATTTTTCATACACATTAGTTTTTTTTATAGAATTAGTATTATTTCTTATAATTTCAGTAAATTCAAGTTGGAATCGTTTCATTAAAAAAAAAAAAACTAAAAAATAATTATAAAAGCCATAAAAAAAAATTTTACAATAATGATGACTGCTATATGGCCAGAGTACCAGTTTGACAAAACAAATATTATAGAAAATAAGGAAGCTAACTATGATTGGGGTTCCCCTATGTTCTATGTTCTTTGTGATAACGAAATTGCTGCACCTTTGTACAAAAAATGGTATTTGGGCCAGAATATAGGAAGACTCTTGTTAATTAATATCAATTAATTATCACAGAAAATCGGGATTTATGTAATAGGTACAAATAAGAAAAATGAGAACACTTACACGTCTCGACTTTTAAAAAATATTCAACGGGACAATTTTTTCAAAATCGGTACGAATGGTCACCGTATTCATAGCTGAAGCTTTGCAGAGGCACTCAAGAAAAGCAACAACATCTGCAGCGCTATAATAACAACCATTACATACATATGTACACAACGGCTATCATAAAAATCAACTGTATTTACAATAATGGCATGGAAATACTAAATATAACAACAACAAAAATTAGCAGCAAAATGCCGACTGCAACATAAGAACAGCTGAGTCTTGCTGCAACTTTGCAACACTACAGCAGCAGCCAAGTCATCATCGTCATTGCCAACGTTTACGGCGCGCCATAAGCAAACACGTCTCAATTTATTGCATTTTAATTATTTTCCAGTGTTGCTTTTGCTTGCTGCTATTCTTTTTATTGCTATTGTAATTGCTGTTTTCATTGCTGTCCTCACTTCTGCATTTGTTGTTGCTATTGCTGCTGGCCAGTCTGCTGCTGTGTGCTGTTAATGTCCGGCTGTTAATTATTATTTCTGTTGTTATGGCCATCGTCCGCTGGTTATGTTTGTTTTTTTATAGTACAGGTTTGCTAACTATCGGCAACACTACTATGCGGAAAACATTGATGAGATATTGAGAAGGTTTTTGTTTTCCTTTTTGGATTTGATTTCTTCTACTTCTTTATGATTAATTATGATCAATGTTGAACTTTCATATAGCAAAATTACAGTAATGACACAATGAAAGATTTCCTTCACAAAGTAATGTACCTTTCATTGTCCAGGTAGGCAATATTAGACCGTGCTTGCAAGCCTTAAAGATTCAAAACTCTTTCAGTCGATAGCTTCTTTTGACGATCACTGGCGAATCAAGGTTGTCATAAGTCTATGTGTGGAAGCTCTGAATATATGGTAGCTATTCTTTAGCTCTCGCTACCAGACAACAAACCTGGTAGTCATATGGTTATTAGGCCAGGTTTATTCCCCGTTTGTTTTGGCACCGTGATTCGTATGCATGTATGTATATTATACTTTTGGCAAAAAATAACTAACAATCACACCAACCTATGTTTCCTTTTTT
>NW_023458559.1:60582557-60597332 GCF_013731165.1 Rhagoletis pomonella | reverse complement strand
ATACATATATAATTCTAAATTCTTAACCCATTTTAAACTTTAAACATTTAAATGTGAGCATCTTTAAAAAATTATTTTATAGGCAAAATTTTAGTCATTCAACACGAAAACAATACCAATTTTTTTAAAGCAGCGTTTTCGAGTTTTTTTTTCATTACCTTAAGCTCAAAATTTACTGTAAATGATATAACTCTTTTATCGAATTTTAAAAATAAAGAAAAAATAATCAAATGAAACTGTGCATTTGATTGAAAATCTCACTTTTTTCGACTTTGACGACTAATGAAATCGGAATTACGTTAATTTTAAAATATCGAATAAAATGCGGGACAAATGAAGGACACTTAGGAAAAATCAGTATATTTTCAGATATTTTTGGTTTGCAAAAAACAGTTCGGATGGTCACCGTAAGTATGAGTATCTTGTTTGGTGCGCAACTATGTATCTTTGTATGTACAGTGACGGGCATACAAATATGGACGCGACATTTTAACTTGGTATGATAAAGTGCTGTTTTTAACAGCTAGCACTTACCATTGATTTTTGACTATTTTTTTTTGCTGAGTGTGTCTGTACAAGGTACTTATGTTCGAAATTTTTTTTATATAGAGGAAAACACACACCGACAGCAAAAAAACTTTCCAAAAATCAACGGTAGTGGCTAGCTGCTTAAAACGTTTTCTTTATCATAAATATTTAAATTTATTGGGCTAGAAAACTGCATACCACATTTTTTAATTCTGATTAAAAGATTAAAATTTTGATGATCATTCGTCGAATTTTTATAAATGTGCTATACTTTTTTATAAAAAAATAAAATCATTAAATAAAGAAAGGAAGAATATCCAAAACTTGTTCAAACTTCTCATTGCTATTTGTTTGACCGCCACTGTATGCACATATGTACATATGTATGTACTCATATGTATTTACTCATATGTATGTACTCATATATATTTTAGTCATTTGGCTGAGTTCTCGCTCTTAGCTGCCAATCACTTTGGAAAGCTGCATTTAATTGTCGCCGACTCTGGATTTCAAGCGGCCGCCGCTATTCTTGCTCACTGGGGATATGATCAACTTAATGACTTTGCTGTGGAAAGTTTTTTATTCGAAAGCGGAAAAGTGTTTGTGCAACACTCGTTCGATTGGTAATTGCAATTATAGCAGGAAAATGGATGGCAGGTAGATTCTATATAGAAATAATTGTCACCTGTTGGAAGTAGCCAATGATGTGGCTATTGGGAATGAGGTTGCTGTAATTGGTTTTTATTTGAGGATCGAGTAAACAATCACATCAGAGATTAGATACATGAAAAATATATATGCTTCAAACGAAATATCAGCCTGTTTTTTTAAATAAAATTTTTAAAGAAAATATTCACAAACTAACATCTGCCTAACCTATGCCGTATGTTAATAGCAATGAATAATGTTATGAGCTATAAAAAGTATTCAGTTAGCAACATTGCATTTAAAACAATTTCAAATGCTCATCATTCCTTCTTGTGAAATTTGCACATACTTTGCTTGTATGTATGTAGTGGGCGCTTTTTTCGAATATGACTCAAAATTTACTGCATAGCAACTGTGATGTTTCCAAACGCTCGCACAGTAAATATAGGAAATCAATTTATTTTCAGGTTTCATGAAATATGCTCTCAAAGCTGATAAGAAATGTTTATTAGTCACACATACAAAACATGCTACTTATGCGGAAATATTTAAAAAGCAAATACTTAGGAGACATCTCGAAGTTTCATACTCACAAATAAGTTTAAATAAGCATGAATCAAATGCAAGCATGATGAAATTCCCAATTTAAATTATAATTCGTTTACAACTAAGAAACATAAATACGACAAAAACCGATAATAAAAATGCTTAGCTTTAGATATAGCTATATTTTTTATCCAGCCTTTAAAGTTAACGGTTACTTCACAAAACGGTCCTTAGATTAATAAACTAAAGTGCAAAAAAAATGCTTAAATATAAATCCCCTGCAAAATAAGTATTTGCGTTGTCACTCACTCTTAGAAAGCTTGCTGCAGGTAGTGAAAGCATCGCACAGCACTCTGGTATGCGATCGTCTTATTGAAATACTAACTGGAAGTCATTTATACCAGGGCTTAGGAGCAAAAGTTTTTTTTTTCATCGCTCCGCTCCGGTAGTTTATTTCGCTCCGAGCGCAGCTCCTGCTCCCGATAAAAAATAAAGTAAAACATTTTTATTTATAATAAATTTAATTTCTTTACGCCAAAAAATATTAACCGACATTATCCCGGTAGGGGCTCGATATACATATGTATGCATGTACTTTAATGGGTAGACATACATACATACTAGATACACTTGCTCTATTTAACCACGGTGAACTCATTATTGATCTGATAAATATACAAGTCATTTTTAGCAAAAAAAAACCGACTTCAACTCCCATATAAAAAAAATATATATATATATATCTCATGATCCACGGATCAGATCTCAACCAGATTAGTATGGGACCACCTCTGAGACACTACCTTTCCGATGCAAAAAGAATTATCGAAATCGGTAACATACATAAAAAAAAAAAAAAAAATATTCCGACGAACTGATAACCTCCTCCTTTTTTGGAAGTCGGTTAAAAAGTGTATTTAATGTCATGTCCACTTTTTCCTTCGTCCATTTTTCTCAAGTTTGTATATCAGTTATTTTGGGTTAGGCTACGGTGGTATTATTCAGTCGCCATTGAACTTGTATGCGTTGTTCCCTAATGCTGTCACGTAATTTTCAACGCTAACCACCACCTAATCCGTGAAACGTCAACTACAAATAGTTCCTCAGAGCTTATTATGAAGTACCAAAATATTTCAGCACTAGCCTCACGAAAGCTAAAGCGTCCAGTAAAAATTATTTACTTCTGTCCTTCCCATCATCCTCCATTCAACGGACTGTCTGCTGTTAGAACCCCAGCTAAAACTACGAGTTGTGGCTTTGTAAACATAAAGAGCTCAAGCCAAACTTTACAAGGGATAACGAAAATTCGTTCCAAAGGAAATCATCTTTCTACCCTATCGGAAAAATCAACCAAGACCAACAAATAAGGAGCTCTTTTGACATTGATCCACCTCAAGCCAGAAGTACCTTGCAATTGGGCATGCCCTAGTTTTCACACAACGTCGCATGAATAAGGGCGGATAGTATGGTTCTTTATTCGGAAGAAAGCTGACTTATTACATCTGTTCAACGATCTGCAAGATAAAAATTTCCTTCCGGCCTCTGTTCCTTACAAGAAAGATGTGAATAAGCATACTATTTTCACAATTTTTCAGAAACTTTACATGTACAGCTGCTCAAAATCACCCTGACCTCATATCGAGGGGCCTCATGCATAGAAAGTGAGCTTAAGCTTCGACTCGAGTTTCGGTACAACTTCTTAAACATGAGCTCACTTCATCTGTGAAAAAATTTAGTCTGAGGACAAGCTCTATTTTTGCGTACGTAATGGATTTGGCTTACGGGCACGACTTTCTTTTATTGTGGCTGTCGGAGCAGTACAGCATTCATAGCTCGAAACGGCCTTGTTATGAATACTCCAGAAACTAAGGAGAATCTGCTGCAACTATTTTTTTTCCAAAGCCACTGAAGATGCAAAGACCTCACCTATTTATTTTATTATTTTTTGAACTTACTTATTATTTTTTTATATAGTTTATTCTGTAACAAAAACCTTATAAGTCCAAGTTTCAATCTTTATATCACATTAACAAAATCAACAAACTTTCGTAAAATTTTCGAGCTTTTCAATTAACGTTCTTAAAAATATTTTGAGTATGCAACAGCATAATAAAGTGCATATTTTGATTTTTGCTAATTTTTTTTTTTGTTGAAGATACCAGTCATTTTCTTCCATAAGAAGTATGCTCGACGATACTTTAAATAGATATATTGAGAAAACAGCTCCAAAAAAAGAAAATTGCCAAAAATCGACAGTAGCTCCCACCTACTTCCAAATTTCACTTTATTATACAAAACTGCATACTCCAGATATTTAAAAAAAAAAAAGTTTTTTTAAAAAGCTCCAAATTTGTACGAAGGTTTGTTGAGATCAAAAATTGGATTTATACATCCTCCCTTAGGCGGACAAAAAGTAAGCGACCATCGGTGTCCGCTTATAGGAGCTTTCACTGTAGTCGAACCTGGTCCATATGCGAGTGTCGTATAGTTCTGATAAGCACTATAGTTATGCTACTTTCACAATGGCCTTCACCAAAAATATGACCAATATTTCAGTTAAAAGTTTCATTTTGATAATTTTAAATTCCGAAAACTTTCCACAAATCTTGTCAGCTAAATAAATCGCGTAATTCCAGTTAACTATCAATTCATCATTGAGTGAAACAATTAAATAGGTGTTCAAGCACTTGCAAATTTCATCACCTATTCGCAAAATAAACGTTTTAATATTAATTTCTATTTTTTATCGCTTCTAGGAGAATCAGTAGTTCAACAAATTTCAATTTAACCATTGCCAAACGTGTGATCATAATGGATTTCAGCAAACACCAACAAGGCATACATATGCACTTACATATGTATATACATACATAGAATTCAATTTGGCTTCCTGAATCCATTACTAAGACTACTAGAAGTAGAAGAAACACGCGGCTGCGTAATCATCCTCATCGAATTTGACTCATCGACTAAGGCAACGTTGACAAGCCCCAGCAACAACGTTAGCCGGCAATTTTTAAACAACTTTCGTCTGCAAAATTTAGAATCAATAAAACAACAACAACAAAATTAGGAATAGCAAACGCGACGTGTGCCAACCGAAAAAGCATAAGTATTTATTTATTTAAGCTACCGGCGATCACAAACCAATAGCAACAAAATAATCAACAAAATAAGCGTAGTTGTTGCTGTGCTTCTCGAGATTTCTCTGCTGTACGGCCAATGGCCAAAAGTTAAAACTTAAAAACACAAATCAGAGGGTGCAAAAAAAAAACAAAATAAACATCCGAATTTGCTCTTTGTTTGCTGATGCGTTTGTTTGAGGGGTTTGCTGATTTCTGCAATCTAAGCCAACAATAACACCAACATGAGCGCCAACTCAATAGCGTAACCGAAAATTCGCAAAGCCGCCTAGCAACAGAGTTTAAACGTCAGACGCTGTCAAAGGTTTTCGTAGTAGCAGCAACGAGAAGAGCAACAGCCGACCGACCGTCCAAACAGTCAAAAAGCCAGCCAAATAGCACAATACCCCCCCTACATTGCATTGTTGTTGGCGTACCTTTGTACATCGCTGCTATTATTGTTACTTATTGTTGTGGTTAATTTATATTGTTTTTTCTTCTGCACTTTTCGTTGTTTTTTGTTGCTTTTGGTGTTGACTCATAAGCGACTTTTGTATTCGTATGTCGAGGCGGCCACTCACGCGATCACTTCGCCTAAGCGCTTAACAATTACACTGGATCACAAATTTTTATTTGGTTTTTGTTCTCCAGACGCCACTATCGAATTCCTTTGTAGAATTGCTCGGTGATTCCGAAAATCGAGTAAATTTTTTTTTCTATGGATACGTTTTTGAGATATTTGCAATTTACTGTTATTCAACTTAAAGCAAAAATTGGTTCCTTTTAATCACGTATATCTTACAAACCAATTTAACAATCTTAATATAAAATACGGCAAATGAAAGCCAATGAAATTCTCCATAAACTGTATATACATCACTTTCCGATAGGGCGCACAGTTTCTGACAAATTAATTAATCATTCCAGCATTTTTTTATTTTTTAATGAAAAAGTGAAAAAAATCAAATTTTAACAGACGAAAAATTTAAAAAATAACAGGTTCTGCGCCAAATTTTTGCATACGCCACGTACACCCGAGTAACACGCTCGTATTTCATACGAAAAATCTTTGAGCATTTTCATTTCACCACTCATATTTCGTATTTATCCATCGATTTTCTTCATCACTAAATTAAGATTTTTAAATTTGTTCGTAAGATATACATACGTGATTAAAAGGAACCAATCTTTGCTTTAAGCTGAATAACGGTAAATTGCAAATATCTCGAAAACGTATTCATAGAAAACAAAATTTACTCGATTTTCGGAATCACCGGGCAATTCTACATAGGAATTGGATAGTGGCGTCTGGAGAACAATTTTGCTGTAAACCAGTGTTATTGTTGCAACAATGAGTGTGTGTGTTGTTGCTGGTGCTGTTTAACAACTTTTTGCTTAAAGTGCTACACTACAGCATGTATTGTTTAAACTTTAAACTCATACAAGTTGTTGCTGTTCAAAACTTTTCCATTGATTTTTTATGAAATCTATTTGCAGTTGGCAACAAAAGCAACAGCCGCGATCGCTTCACTCATTGTTTTCACATGGTATGTACGTTAGGGTGGTCCAAAAATGCACGTAAAAAGAGTAAAGTCGGAATTTTAATACATACTCTCACCCCCTAGGATTGTTCTATATTGATGAAAAGGTACCCCTGTTTTTTTACTTTAAAATACAAAATATTTAGAGGTCGCTCAAAGCGTTCAAATTTTTTCATGTATTTTATATGGCAAAAAGCAATTTTTCGTAGAAATGGTATAGAATTCTTGAAAATCAATATTTTTCGATCGGAAAACTTTGTTTTTCTTCATGAGACTTCCTCTAAATATTTTTTGATCAAAAAAAAAAAAGCAGGAGTATAATTTTTTTCGCTATAGAAAATCCTAGAGGGTGAGAGCATTCAAATTCCGACTTTACTTTTTTTTTTACCACCCTAATGTACATACGTATGTATGTACTGCCACAAGCGAGAATACACAAGTACACGCACGCATAGTATGTATTTATGTAGGTTGGAGCAAGGTTTTTTCTAGCATTTTGTATATTTGCGATTTGCTATCTACTCGTGATATTGTTTATTTTGTTGTTCATTGCGGTTTTTGCCTCTACTACAAAACCAAAAATAAATAAATATTGCATGTTGATAATTATTGTTGCGATCGTCATCGGCGCATTGCGTTTGGTCAGTTTGGTAGGTACATTGACTTTTCGACTTGGCTGTCATTGTCACGAAAGCTTTTTTTACTTTTCCCTTTTCCTCTCGAACTTTCTGCGTCCACTACCTATGTTGGGCATTTTTGTAGCTGTTGCCAAGCGCTTTGTAATGCTCTGTAAAAGCAGATGATTGTTTGGCTTTAAGCATATTACTACCAACACTGTAAATACGGCTATTGGCTTTGTTGGTTTTATGAATTTTATTGCGTTAGTTACTTTGGGCAGCGGCGATACGTTGGCGTGCAAACGCACCAAAGTATACAAAAAATAAATTTGCATACATATGTATGTATGTGTGTATGTACATAACACCAAAATGTATTCAACAAAGTGTGATTGATTTTGACATTGCTCTCATAAGAAACAGGCTATAATGTCAAACTGAAATGAATTCTTAACCCATTTGATTTTTTTTTTTCAAATTTGAATTTGTTTAAAAAAAAGCAAGGAATGAAACCGATTCAAAATAACGTTCCGGTTTGGGTTTCGGTTTTGCCAAGTGTTTTGGTTTCGGTTTTGGTTTCGTTCTTCAAAATTTATTTCGGTTTTGGTTTCGGTTTCGTTCCGGTTTCGGTTTTTCACAGAAATTTTGTTGATATTATTTAAATCACAATGTCTTAAACGTTGAGGAAAGAAAATCGAAAATTACAGTTCACTGATAATATCAACACTAGGTTCTTTCCCTAACAATCCGGACCGGATTTGGTAATTAGAGAATAAGAGAAACATTTTCTTTCAAAAATGGAACAAAGTTCAGAAGTACGGAAACGCAAAAACCCACATTTCGTGCCCACAAGTCGAGAAACAGCTGATTCCCGTTGTTCTTGTTTTTGTCACTTATACCATGTTCTGACCGACATCGGAAACATGTTTTCGTTGCTAAAACTTTTTTTTTCGATTATTTATCGAAGTGGAAGTCATATTTTATCATCTTTAATACGCCATTTCGGATTTATTGTTAATTGCCTGGCCAAAGCAAAATAAGAATGAAAGTTAAAGGTTGTAAATGAAAAGAAAATGAAGGAAAAATGTTTTGGTTGTCGGTCAGAACATAGTATTAAATGCAAACACTTGGAAATTGAATTTTGGTTTCACAAATTTGATTTTAAGTACATAGATTGAAAATACATCAACAGGCCATTCACTTTTCCTTAAAAGCACCAAGTAAATGCAGGCAACATGTAAACACAATACAGCTGATATGCACTTTGACACTTTATCCATTTTTACTCGGAGAAAATTTTGGGCTATTTCGGGCAGGAAGAAGAATACACTTACGATCGAATACGCTCGAATTTTCGCTCTCTATTACCCATTTTGTTGAGTACAGGCATGAATTTTGGGCACACGCGGGATCTCGCATTGCGTACGGGAAAGAAACTACTTAAATATAATTAATCGATTATCGATTCACAACAACAAAGTCATCAGCAGATTTTTGCGAAAAGTTACCTTGCCATACTTATTTACTACTTAACAAGAATTTTAGCAAAATGTTGCTGATTTTGGTTAAATAAATCATTTATTTCAAAGAAATTTTTATTTATTATTTTTGTAAATTTCTGGAAACCGATTGAAACCTGTGATTGAAATGGTTTCGGTATCGTTCCTTTTCAGGTCAAGATAACGGTTACGGTTTCGGTTTCGGTTTTGAAAAACGAAACGGTTTTAAACGGTTACGGTTTCGGTTTGGGTTTCGGTTTCATTCCTTGAAAAAAAGTTACACACAAATTTTTCCAGCAACAAATTTTCTTAATAAACGTGAAATTGTTAAGAGATAAACCGCCGAGGAGAGCAAGTAAGTACATTTAAAGTTGGGTAATAAGTAAATACGTTCGACTTTGCTTAAATATTTAAAGTAAGGAAACCAAGATGAAACGGAGCAAAACGTTTGAACGGTGCGCTGTATGCAAAGTCAGGACACGAAAATAGTGCGATGTTGTAAACCACTTAGTTGCGAATTAAGACGGCAGCGATGGGAAGAAAGCTGTGGTGTTGTACCACGTGATTCATCTCGCTTTTGTGAAAACCACTTCAAGGAAAGTGATTTCATTAGTTGTCCGTCCGAATCAAGCGCTTTCAAACGAGCTAGTTTATACCCAGGCGCAGTCCCAATGCCATACGAAATAACTGATACAAGTGAGGTTATAGTACGCGATCAGGATACATTCTTTGTTGATGTCCAAACTCAAACAGGCGACTCTTTAGAATGCACGTTGAGAACAGAAATATTTCTTCTTACCGAAATAATTAAAACCATGAAAGCAAGTATGGAAGAGCTTAATTTAAAAGTGCTCGAAGCAAAGTCTTTAATGGAAAACTATTTCGCTTGAAAAAAAATTATTTTCAAAAATAAATGTTTAGGATAAAAAATTTAAATATAAAAATTAACGCACAAAAGCATAAAACTCGGGCAATTAAAAACAAGAAAATTGCTCAAACTATTTTATAAACAATTTGTTTTATTTTATTCACAAAATATATATATTCCAGGAAATGTAAGTAAAACAAAACTATAATCGAAATAAAAGTCTGGGGGATCAGTGCTGACAAGATGCATTGAAGCTAAGGGTTAATTCATTTGTTTATACTTTTTGACATTATAGTACCTTAAAAGAGAGCCGCACTGAATTGTCAATCACACCTTGTTTAATTCACCTTGCATAACACTGTACATGTTTTCCCCTTTGAGATGGCAGCAGCGAAAAAAATCTAAATTTCAGTTCGAAGTGTTTTAAGATTGAGTAAATTAAACGCAGAAATATATGGGTGGTGAAAAATGTTACAAAATGAAAATTTTAAATTTAAATTTTTTTAGAATTTCTAGAAAAATTTTAGGTTGCAAGTTTAGAGCCCATTAAATTTTAGTGCATTGATTTAAATAGTTTTTTGTAATGAAATTTCGAGTACACTTTATGAATATAGAAAATGCGCGGTAACGTTAGAGAAATTTATTAAAAATCAACGCGAATTTTTTGCGGCTTAAACCTTGCACTCTGTTGCACTAAAACTGAATGGACTACATATATGACTGCACACCAAAAATTTTTCTAAACTTTATATTTTTTTTTTAGAATTTTGGCGATAATTTTTTTTTATAAATTTAAAATTTCGGAAAATCGATTTTCTTCAAAAAAAGTGTTACATAAACAAATAAACATTCAAGAACCGTGCTGACTTGCCCTCTTCTAAATTTTACTACCTTTCATAAAAAAAAATATCAAATCCATTTCAAAATGAACGGGACATTTCTGTTGCATTTTTTGTGGTGGCTTCGATGCCCTTCCATTGGGTTCGTGGCTCTGGCCTGAGTCCTCTCTATCCAAGTGGTCTGATTTCTCATTATCTTGTGCTCCAGAGTCATATAGCACCCAGGGTATAACAATTCCGTTATGTTTTCTAACATATGTATTTATGTATGTATGTATGTAATTTGGCCGAGACTTGCATTACCAAATAAATTTAGTAGTAGTAGGACTAGACAATGCCCCAACTACAGAAGAGTGGTCACTTGTTAAAGGAAATTACTCGGACCCTGTTTCCTCAACGCAAAACAGTACAGAAATAGATGAGGTAACACCGGGAGAAATCACTGCAGCCTCGAATATGATTGGAAATCCAAAGACCCCCGGTCACGATGGTATCCCAAGCGTGGTTATAAATGTGAAAATTAAAGAAGACGCAGTACTGTTTGCACGAGTAAGGCAGTTGTGCTTAGAGGAGGGCTGCTTTCCTGACTTGTGGAAAGTGCAGTACCTAGTGCTGCTACCGAAACCGAGAAAACCATCTGGTTTGTATGCCTCTTTGGGAAGATTTTAGAGAGTATGATCCTCTATCGTCTTCTTCAGTTCACTTAAAACGACAACGGGTTAACGCACCGGAAATATGCGTCCCTATTGCGAGTGTCGACTAGTAGTACATAAACGACTGTTAGTTGATTATCGATTATCCGTGGTATTCTCATTCAATAAGTGAGTGAGAATAGTTTATAATTGCTCATCCTTCTACAAACAAACAGTTGTAGAAGGATGAGCGATTAAAAACTATTCACAGACGCTTATTGAACGAGAAAGCGGTAAACCACAGCAGCAATAGAAAGGCTTTGGAAACTGCAAAATATGCAATCTGTGGAAAGCGATGGAAATGAGGTAGTTAAAGATACTGCGCAGAAGTCACACTTGATGTCAAAAATGCGTTCAACACCGCGGACTGGGAACATATTCTGAGATCACTCATGAAGCTAACCGTACCGTCGTACTTATTCAACGGGATCTTTTCTATGATACGGAGTAGGAGAGAAAAACGTAACAATAACAGCAGGAGTGTCTCAATGTTCGGTACTTGGTTCGACGCTATGGAATACTGTGTACGACGGAGCCTTTCGCTGGCGTTTCCCAATGGCGTCAGTATAATAGGCTTTGCTGATGACATAGAGCTGGTGATCGTAGCTAAACACATCACCTAGGTAGAAAGCAAAACGTTGCAATTGACACCATTGGTGAAAAGGATGAACCTTTCTCTAGCCCAGGAGAAAACGGAGGCAATTCTGATAAGCAGCCGCAAAAGGAGCCAATATTAGTATTGTAATATTGTTGGAATGGCTCTTAGTCCGTCTAACCAGGGTGCGGACAATAACCGGCTTTTAGCTTCAGGCGCTAAATGGTTAAGTAGTACATATATCAAGCAACATTGATGGGCATTCAACAAGTACTGCTAAAAGTCTTATAAGCAACCTAGAACTAATTCTAGATTCCTCCCAGCGAAAGCGAAGGCTCGGATTTAGTATCTGGAGACATTAAAAAATGTGAAATTAGAGCTCAATTGAAGGCCTATCTTAAAGAAAGACGAGCTCATCTCGGTGAAAATCTTATCGACTGATGGACAACTAACCTAAAATACGACAAATTGACAGATCTGGCCAGAAAATATTTTAGCGCTCCACCCGCCAACGTTCCAAGTGAGAAATTGTTCAGTGCAGCCGGCTTTATATACGAGCCTCTAAGAAACCGCCTCATGGGAGATAAGACAGTAAGATTACTTTTTTTGAAATATAATATGCCCCTTTTGAACTTTGACTACTTGATTAAAACACTGCATAGGTTAAGCACTCGTTCAATGTTCTAATAATTTACAAAATTTATAAGTAATAAAATTAAAGTCTGAAATCAAGACAAACAATACAATTTTTTTTATTTTTTATTTTTTTATTCTTCTCAATGCTAACAAACTGTGCACGTCGCCTATATATTAAACTCAACCACATATTCGTTGACCTAAACAATCAGTTGCGCGGCACGCTAACTTAGCATCAGCGGATGGGTAAAATCAGCGGTACATTTGGTTAGCAACAGCACAGAAAGCTGTATTAAAGTGTCACAAAAGTAACAACAACAAAAACACACAATACCACAATAACAATGCCAATGGCTAATGCAAAAAAAAAAAAAAAATATGCTGTGAAGAAACATTAACCCAAAAGAGCAATCAAATGATGGTAGGCAAAAAAAGCCAAACTGGTGGCAAAATGACAACCACAATAACAGCAACAACAAAAAAGCTTCATCAACAATCCCAACGGTGGCAAAGTCAACATGACAACCGCACTCAACCAATTTTAGCGAAACTTCAACAATCAAGCTGTGAGCTGTAGCTGATCCGGCGATAATAACTGCAATAATGACGTTGAGCCGGCGACTAATAAAAAAGTTAAAACGGAAAAAAAATTAAAACAAGTAAAGAAGTATAAGTTCGGGCGAAACCGAACTTTATATACCCGGCGCAGGTATCAAATATCAACGTTTCAACTTTCTCTAAACTTCCTTTCCATGATGATCGGGACTGTTTTTTCCGATTTCAAATGTTTGGTAGAAATCGATAAAGTGGTTACCGAGATACACTTTTGTAGTCATAGAGTGGGCAGTGCTACGCCCAATTTCTAAAAATCTATAGCTGTCTTATTTATTGTTAAGAGATTGTTGTAACTATTAACTTGGAGTAAATTAGCGCCCTCAGTTATTGAGATATCGGAGTTTTCGTATTACTGAAACTTACCGTTATACGGGAAGCGGGTGTAACTTTAATCCGATTTGAATATTTTTTTACGAATTTCTTTTCCGTAGCAAGGTTATTAAGTGTACCAAGTTTGGTAGAAATTGATAAATCGGTTACCGAGATACACATTTGTGGTCATAAGTGGGCGGCGCCACGCCCATTATCAAAAAATTTATAATATTCTAATTTTCTGCTAAGTGGTGATTGCAATCATCGATTTTAATTGAATTCACTTAGTAGTTGCTGATTTATGGCAGTTTTCATGTTTCTGTAAATTACCGCTATATGGCAGGTGGGCGTGGTTATTGCCCGATTTCAAAG
Source organism: Rhagoletis pomonella (assembly GCF_013731165.1). Lineage (NCBI taxonomy): Eukaryota > Metazoa > Arthropoda > Insecta > Diptera > Tephritidae > Rhagoletis > Rhagoletis pomonella. The sequence goes on along the minus strand of NW_023458559.1, from coordinate 60,583,902 downwards.
ATTTTCAACAGATTTCTTAGTTAGACACAACCCAAGTCTCGTACCGAGTTTGGTAAGGATTGGTGAAGCGGCTACTGAGATGCGGCATTTCATCATAAGTGGGCGGGGTCACGCCCATTTTCCAAAAATTTCATAACAATATTATTTTTTACCACAATTCTACTTCACATACTAATTTTCAACAATTTGCATCCAATATTAACTGAAATATCGCAGTTCTGGCATTTTTCGAAAATACCGTTATATGGGAAGTGGGCGTGGTTACAGTCCGATTTCGCCCATTTTCAATACCAACCTGCCTTGGATAAATGGAAACGTACATACCAAATTTCGTTCAGATATCTCAATTTTTGCTCGAGTTATCGTGTACACGGACGGACGGACGGACGGACGGACAGACAGACATGGCTTAATCGACTTCTCTATTCATTCTGAGCATTTATGTATATATTTGTCTATATCTATCTCGATTCATTTTGGCTGTTACAAACAACCGTTATGTGAACAATGTTAATATACCCTTGTGAACAAGTGCGCTCGGGTATAATGAAAACCGCCGGTGAATATCATTAAGCAGCTGATGACGGTGAGTAACATTATCGGCTTTGCGAGCAGCAGCAGGGGCAGCAGGATAGTACGTATTGTATTACCGCCAACAGAAAAAAAAATGCTGCTGCTGCTGTTTAACTGCAAACGCTCGTGTTGAACACGTTTTTCACTGCTTCGCACTATTGCTGCTATTTTTTATTGCTGATCGTTGATATTTTATGCAGGCATGGATGGCTGGGTGAAGATGCAATATACATACATATGCATATTTTTTTGGTTGCTGTCGCTGTTGATGAGTAATCTTTATTGTTTCCTCTTTTGTGTTGCCGATTTGAGGTTTATTTGTTGCCAATCAAGCGTAGAAAGTCACGTTATTTGGCCGATCACTTGCAGTATCTGGTCAGATAAAAATATATTTAAAAAAAAACAGACGCTTGATGTGCACGAATATTCTGGTCAACTTACAATAATTTAATGTTTTAAAGATATAGTTTTCCTTCAGACATTCATTGGGATGGTAATTCTTTTTTTTTATAAGGGAACAATACATAAATAGCGTACCACTAACGCAATTTTTAATTTAATACTTTTTTTTACTTTGGTCATTTGGTAATATTTATAAAAAAAAGATACTTAATAAAACACAAACAATTTTTTACATCCATCGTAATTTGTTTTCACTATTTTTTCAAGCCTTATCGGAACTAACGGGTGATTTTTTAAGAGCTTGATAACTTTTTTTTTAAAACAAACGCATAAAATTTGCAAAATCTCATCGGTTCTTTATTTGAAACGT
>NW_023458559.1:60570677-60577557 GCF_013731165.1 Rhagoletis pomonella | reverse complement strand
TATGCATTGCTGCCAGCGCGCTGGCGATTGGTTGCACGTCATATCCGTTGCTTATAATTTTTTTATGATTTTCCTGTTCCAGAAAATCCTGCTGTGTTGTTATTGTTTTTTGTTTGGTTATTTTGGTAGTTCGCTTGCATTGTTAGCTGCTTCAGTGCCTTGTCAAGCCATTAAGCGTCTAATTGTTGCCAGCTCGCGGCAGTTAGCTGCCATCGGGCTGTTGGTTTTATATTTTCATCTTTACTTATTTTATTATCTTTCTATTTTTTTGTGTGTTGTTGCTATTGGCACACTCCCAGGTCTAGTCGCTATTGCCAGTAGGTTGCCAATCTTAATTTGGCTTTTCACCTTTTGCTGTCAGTTACTGCACTGGTATGACAAGCTTAGCAACCAAAAATTAAAAGAAGCAGTAAAAAATTATAGTTTGAAATTTCTGCAAACGTTATTTCTTCGTTTGCGAAATTTTTAATGTGGTAAAATTTGCAGTAAAATTAACAGTACATAGTGGAAGAAAGAAGGACAGTCAGTGCAATTGCTTTGAACTCATAGCTCGACACTTTTTAGGTTGATTCCAAACGTTTTGTTGGCAACTCTAGAAGACATACATAAGATGCTTTTAAAAGTTGCAAAAAGATAAATAAAATGTCAGCAAGGGAAGTCTAATCGGCGATGTACGAGTATGTGTGCATCAACGTTTTTTATTTCCAAGCTAATTAAGCTTAATTTATTCACAATTGAATATATTCAATTATTCAATAACTACCAAGCTTATAATGTTGTGGAACTTAGGTAAAAAAAAATACCTATACGCCTTAACAAAGCAGTTTAGATTGGTAAAAAGTTACTCCCGCAGTCGAAAAACTGGTGTGGAATGTATGTGGAACATGAGTGGCTTTAAATTTTTCGTATTTACAAGGCAAAATCTGTACATTTAAAATAGGCTTTAGTAATTGGGAAATTTTGGCAATAAAGAATGTGGAGCGTTTGTGGAACTTATGTGGATTTTATTTGTTTCTTTAAATATACGAAATGTGGTTACGCTGAAACACTTTAAAGTATTTTCCAGTTTTCTGAGTATAAAAACCAAGCTGAATGTGTAAATAACCCACTAACTCAGAAGTAAACGCAAATATGTTACTCACCTGTTAACTTATAGTTAGTTACTTAACTATTACACAAATGTAAACAAATAATGCTTAAAAAAAAAATTAATTAGCGCATCGAGGAATAATACTATTGAGAGAATTTAAAAGGTTTATCATTTTACTTAAGTGCATACATTTCTACGCATGTATTATGTAGATTAGGGTGGTAAAAAAAGTAAAGTTGGAATTCTAATACTCTCATCCCATAGGATTGTTCTATACCGAAAAAATATACACCTGTTTTTTTTTATCGATAAATATTTAGAGGTCTCTCAAGGCGCTCAAAGTTTTCCATGCATTTTACATGGAAAAAAAAAACAATTTTTCGTAGAAAAAGTGCGGAATTCTCGAAAATTAATACTTTTCGATCGGAAAACTCTCTCAATACTTCTCTTAAAGAGACTTCCACCCAATTGTTTATTTAATCTTTATTTAATATTAACTATTTTGTACAGGTACCCTAAAACCCCAAAAATGCAATGGGTACCCATAAAAATTCGGTAGTATTAAAAAGGGGTAAAATAAACAATTGGGTATTCTTATTGGAAGTCTTCTGAGAGAAACAGAGCTCTCCGATTGAAAGTTATTGGCTTGCAAGAATTCTATACCATTTCCCCGAAAAATGTTTTTTCCCATATAAAGTACATGAAAACGTTGAGCGCTTTGAGCGACCTCTAAATATTTTTTGATTTCGAAAAAAATGGTATATTTTTCCGGCATAGAACAATCCTAGGGGTGAGGGAATTAAAATTCGGGCTTTACTTTTTACATGCATTTTTAGACCACCCTATGTGTGTAGTTGGTCGTACTAAATTCGGCAGTGTTGAATAAGCACTAAGTAGGTTACACCTGTGCAAGCAACTAGAATCATCGAACTACAATGAAATACAATAGTTGCATATGTAAAATATCTGTAGGCAGAACCAGCAAGATTGAAAGGTACAAAAAATTAACAAAAATATGTAAATACAAATTGTGTTTTTAGAGGACACCAGAGAAGGTACACAATTATATTTTGACTAGTGGTTATGAGGACGTGTGCAAAACTACGCCTTCCGGAGCACGTACCACCCCATAGAGTGTGAATAATATTATTGATAATAAATATTCACATATGTATATAATAAAATATTAGTCTATTTATGCAAAATGTCATGTTTTTTCGCTGATATGTGAAGATGTGCATTATAAAACATATGAATATATATGTACCTGTGCAGCAGAGAACGGCACGAGTACACTGCCACAATAAGTTCATCGCATTGAAATATACAATTTTTTTTTCCGGACGGTGTTACGCCTGAAGGGAATGAGTCGGCTGATAGGGTGGCCAGATAGGGCTCAGAGGTGCCAATAGAAGAAACAGATAGCTCTGTACTATCACCGTTTACTGATCGCGTTACAAAAATTCATGAACACACCGTGGCCGTGACTAATCACTCGTGGAACAAACGAGAAGGCTGTGAGATAACAAGATTATTATGGCCGCGGCTTAGTAGGAAAAAGACGAGAGACCTACTGAAACTAAATAGGTCTGCAGTTAGAGTCCTTACACGTGTCATCACGGGACACTCTGCTACAGCACCAATGATTCAACGACGGCGAATACTAACAAGTACTCGCTGCAGAAGCTGCCGTGATGAGGATGAAGAATAGTCAATTGACCACTTTCTATATAGATGTTCTGCTCTATTTGGGTTCACGCTTCCTTCAACAGTCTGGGCGAGATAACGAAGGTCGAACTTTTCTATCTCCTACCAGTAGAATAATGACTTGAAAGTACATTGCTACACTCTCGGTTAAGAGTACGTGTCTCCTCCTGACACTCGCTTGAAGAGGGCACTCACAATGAATAATTTTGTCTGCGAGTGAAAGCATGGAATATTCCATACGCCTCTTCCTAACCTAACCTAACTCGGTTACTGCAATATCTAAACGCCTATGAATCTGTAAGTGCTAAGATAAAATAGTATGCGATAGCGAAGGCACAGTAACTGCTTTTAGTGCGAATGTACTCGTATTTAGAGTAACAAAAATGAGTACTCACGCTGTTCTCTGCTATGTATGTACATTAGATACTGATAGCTAGGGACCTGTCAAGTGTCTATATACACCCCACTCCAGCTCCGTTTGCTTGCTGCTGATTATTTATTTACTTGTTGTTTTGATAATGTGAATTTTTTGTTATTGTAGTTTTATTTTGTGTTTTATTAATTTTGAAATTCAAGATCTTGGTGTTGTGAGACTTTCGGGCGTCTACGTGCTCAACGGATAGCAAGTAGCCGCGAAAAGGCGCGTAGTCAGCTGTGCAAAATTGATGGTTGTTTTTTATTTTATTGTTGCTGTTGCTTTAAAAAGTTGAGCGATAAGTTGGTGCTGTTGTTTTTGGTTGGCCAATACTGCAACGTGTAGTGTTTTGCTCTACCCACATTGTATATTTATGTATGTACTGCACTTATACTGTATACATATCTATGTACATATACATATGTATATTTGGGTGGTCCTTAAAAATAAAAATAACGATTTTTTTCAGTCTCACCCCTCAATCGGTAATACCACGATCACAAATATCACATACAAATTTGGGTCCTTATTGGATACGGTTAAGGCGTGTGGCAAAGGTGCCAGATGCCTCTATGGACTCAAAAAAATAAAGATATATAATCGATAATACTAACGTCGAGGATATCACAGATAAATTTTGGTCCCGATTGGAGTCGTTTAAGACGTCTTCACTGGGTAATCTGAAATTTGAACCATGTCCGACACGCCTTAACCGCTTTAAAATTTATATGTGATTTTTTCGACTATAGTAGCATAGACGTAGGGGTTGAAGCTTAGGAAATCTGATGTAAAATTATGCTTCCTACATTTAAGGAACACCCTAATATACATTCATGCATATATAAGTATGTACATAAGTACGAAAGCGCACAGTAAATTTTCCTGAAGACCTTGAACACCTTGTCCAATAAATGTGTAGCTTCATTAAAGGCGGCAGGCAATCTGTTAAAAGCCATAATAACAAAGATAATTGCTTGCGCAAGCGTTCATCTACGTACTACATTCATACATAACTATAAACGTTGGTAGTATATACGAATTATAATTCTTATAAATAATTTATTTGCCTTTTTATTTACAAACATGTGTAATTATATTCGCATGCACCTCCTTCACCCGTCCCACCTAACCCGCGAAGCTGTTTTTGCCTTTCGATCGGCGTTGAGTCATCTTATAATGCGCTTTTGTATATTTATACGTATACATTATTTATACATACCTAAAAGCCTAACCCATAGCCAAATCCATCAATCATACGTTATTACTGTGTCAAGCATTCGTCCAACTCCGCTTCCTCCCCCTGCATTTACCGACACTGTCAGTTAGATAACAGGTGCCTTACTTGTTCTGTTTGCTTCTTTTTGCATAGTAAGCCAATTTCTTTGTTTTAAGCGACTTTTAGCAGTTGGACTCATACCTACATATGTACATACATACATATGCACAAACAAATTTACATTTAAACATACATACATATGGACGTACATATATATATATATATATACGTATGTACATTTATTAGTCATAACTGATCACCTACTGTCATTGCTCCCGTTAACTTTATCGCTCGATCTCAAACACCACTTGGAGTGTTAAATCAGCAATTGTGCTAATTTGAATGGCAATTAAAAAAAAAAAACTTAGTACAAAAGTACGAAAACAAAAAAAAACGCAACTCAATTGTATTACTTTGCGATAATTATATGGAACAATAAAGACACACACAGTCGTACAATTACATATACCGCCAAATGCGCTCCCCTCAAACTGCCCGCTAACGCTGAACACTATAGTTTATTATCCAAGCTGATGACTGCATTTAAGTTAGCACCGTACCGATCCCTCGAACTATTCCCTCCGAAACTCTAACAGTCAACTGCTACGTGCCACTTGTCCTCCCAAATTCACCCCCAACTCCCTTGACCAAGTCAATAATAAGAAATAATCATTTGCTATGTATAGCGAATACTTATTTCTCTGACGTGTAATTACAGTTGGAGCACCTCAATATAAGTGCATGCATATGTATGTATTGGCTCACATCACATGGCATCACATTGACTGTATGTATATCAATCACCTCGAAGTCACTTTAGTCGCCAGTTTGTCTGTGCTGTACGCGCAACAGAGTATCTCAAAAGTCATTTAATATTTGATTTAGTATGAGCAAAATACACACACACACATAACTAGCGAGACAAATAATGCAATGATATAAGTACATTTATGTGTATGTACGTATATTCGCCTCTTTGTCTCGCTGGCTAGCTGCTCTACTTAGATTAAAATTTCCCTTGTCGTTTTTTTTTTCTTTCTTACCAAATACAAGTACTTTTTTTCATTCTGCTGCTCGTTAAACAATATACTTTTGTGTGTACCTTTATTTATTCTGCAGACAGCTTGTAGTTACCATATACATTCATTTTCAAAAATAAATACATATATGTATGTGCTAACATTGAGGACAATGGCGAAATTCTCTTAGTTTCTAATATAAATATGACCACTTGAGCAACCATACTTATCTGAATAATACACGTCTTTATTGAAATTATCAATAAACGTGATGTTTTCCACGTAAGAAATAATACATACATACACGTATCGATCGGTGTGTGATCACACCGTGCGGCAAAAAATTTGAACCACAAAAAAAATAATATATTTGCGAAATGTGCAATTTATAGTAAAACTACGTACTTAGTTTTTCTTTCTGACATCAGGACTTTTTTTAAAGGACTTCAAAATTTAAAAAAAATTATTATTCCAAAAAATTCAGTGTAATGTAGAATACCCTTAGTATCATATAAAAGAAAAAATTCTTTAGAATTTAAATAGAATGCATTTCTTTATGCATAAGGGCGAATGGGTATGAAAAATTTCCTTAAAAAATGTTGTCCCTAAAAATCCTTGAACATTTGCAATATGTATTTAGTTATGAAAAAACTATTGTTTGAGAACTAACGACCACATCGTCGAATTTTGTGCTGAAAATTTTATTATTTTTTATAATTTTTTGAATTAATCATATCTTTAAAATTTCAAAATCCTTTGAAAAAATCCTGACGTCAAAGGGAAAAACTAAAAACGCAGTTTTACTATATTTGGCCCATAGTTTCGTGAGTATATCGATTTTTTTTTGTGTTTTGAAAATTTTTGTTTTTTGTCGCACGGTGTTAATATCATTCATATTAAAAATAAATACCGCTGATCAATATGGCTTGTTCTAATGACGTGGCTTACTCTAAGTGGAGTGTTAAAATCCAGAATATATTACTCTGCTGCTTGAAACTTCAAGATTAGCTCAGAACCCGACTACAATGCAATATGAAAGATGAATTAATCCGCTAGGTGGCGTATGAGTCGAGATATTTGAAAAACCCGTATTTAAAGTCAGATTTGGTTGTATTTGGTTGGTCATATTTGGAATGTGTACTACTTACAAGACAAGTAATTTTTAGCAAAAAAAAAACCGACTTCAACTCTCATATAAAAAAAAATATATATATATATATCTCATGATCCACTGATCGGATCTTAACCAGATTAGTATGGGACCACCTCTGAGACACTACCTTTCCGATGCAATTATCGAAATCGGTTGACGTGGTCCAAAGTTATGCGGTAACATACATAAACAAAAAAAAAAAAAAAAAATATTCCGACGA
>NW_023458559.1:60546029-60570577 GCF_013731165.1 Rhagoletis pomonella | reverse complement strand
AAAAAAAAAAAAAAAAAATATTCCGACGATCTGATAACCTCCTCCTTTTTTGGAAGTCGGTTAAAAAGAAATAACTCGACAATTCCGCTAGTTGGCACCGGGCGAGATATTTGTAAAACCAGCATTTATGGTCTGATGTGGTTCATATTTAGAACATAAATTACTTATATGAAAGAAAATAAATCCAAAAAAAAATTTGCCGATAGGTGGCGCAGGAGTCGAGATATCGTTAAACCCCGTATTTATGATGCGGTTAGGTTCAAATTTAGAATACATACAAATCTGTGCATTACCCACTTAAATTCAAATCTATTGAAATCCCAAATCATGCCTAGCGACTTCAATAAGACAGGAGGCTTACCCAAAGAATTGGAAATGTTTGAAGGAGCTAACATATGCTACGATTCAATGTTGATATATCCAAAGAACATATAAATGGCACCATAAGATTCATCGCTCAAATTATCTGGCCAAATTTTAGACGAGATCAAATGTATGCAGAAGACATACCATCAATACGTGTAAAATTTGTAAATGAAGGCACACACATTTAATACAGCCAAAGTCAATACAGTTTCCGGCAAAGTTAATTAATCTAATAACTTAAATTACGGAACCGCTGAAAGAAGAATGCTGGCAGTCATACTATCACGGGCATCAACAGTACACAAAATGCAAGGTAGTACTATGGACTACGCTGTTGTGTACCTAGGATTATTACAAGAAGAACTAAAAAGTATAAATAATTTATAGATATAGCGATTACGTTTAAGAAGAATAGGAAGTTCCTTAACTTGACATAATTTTTAATGGGATATCGGTCAAAAAAAAAAAAACTGCAACTAAATTTACAGTCTCAGTTTATTTTGACTATGACTACGGGCCAATCACTTTAATCCTATTTTATGCTAGTTTAGAAAGTTAAGTTAAATCAATTTCTGCTTAAACGTAATCGCTATATCTATCAACTATTTCGTACTTTTTAGTTCTTGTTGTAATAAAAGCGTATTTTTATTTTATTTTTAACTATAATTTTATTCTATTTCGATTTCAAGACGTGCGCAGCATCAAAAGCACTACTTAATATAGCAATAAATAATTAAATTGTGAGCAATTAAGGCAGGAAAAAGCAGGCGCGTATATAGTCATTTGCGATCATTTCGATTTCCGCTTATTAAAATGGGAATGAAAATTGAAAACTGAAAATTATTTCACTCTCGATTTTTATTTCATTTTTCATTGTGCCGCACAAATGCTTACATAAATACATATGTACGTATGTATATACTACGAACGGATGAGTGTATGCCGTGCAACCTTGAAAAATCTTAGATAATCAATTTTGTTCTTTGGTCTATTTACATGACCTTCATACTTTCATTTAATATACGAATATAACTATGTATGTAATTGCAAATATATTTACTTGTTTAAAGGTTTACTAATGTACTTAGATACATACATATGTATGTGAGAATACATACTTCTGCTCTAGATGGATTCATTAAACAAATATCTGAGAATGTAATTTGCCTGTAAGTAACCATGAATTCTATAGCAGGCTATAAATATGTGGAAATTGTAAATAATGTGCATGTATGTATTTTTATGTATAAGTGGATGCTATTGAAAATTGTGTAATTAAAATGTTTTTAAATTACATATGTACATATATGTATACACCTACCTATGTATCTACTAGGTATGTCTGCCTGTCTGTATATTCTTACATCCAACCCATCCGAGAAAAATGTGAATTACTACACTTTTCATTTCTTTTGTAAACAAAAAGTTTTCCACATGTGCTCCTCCCTCTTCTTACTTTTCTCTTTCTGTTTTGTTTTTTTTGCCCTTTTTTCTGAAATTCTCGATTTTATTGTAAACAAATCATGTTTAATGAAAAGTGCAATCGCAAAACACATGCCCTCCTTTTACAGCATGCACGACAATAAGGCGCGCTGAGTTGGTCGCAGATAAATTTAAGGAACAAATTTTAATTTTTAGACTCTCACACATTCAGCGGAATTAGTATTTGATCTGGTTATTCTGCTTTGTAATTTATTGAGATGAAAATTTCACTACCCAAATGTACACAAATTCTACTACATTTTCCTATAATTTTTTATAAATTGTATACTCACTATCAATAAATCAATTAAACAAAAATCTTTGGCTAACAAAACTCATTAAAATGATGGCTCATAAATAAAATCATGTAAGCTAATTTTTCTGTTTTTTTTCTTTTTTGAAAAAAATTAATAATCAAAAACTTGTATGGGCAAAATAAATTAGGGATAAGCGAAATAAGCGATCAACAAATCAAAAAAAAAGCTTCAACATGCTACAGGGAAGGTCAAACAACGAATATCTGAACATTAGACCGTACAACCTTGCAAGCAAACAAAAATTATTTGCCATCTCGAAAAAAAAAATTTAATAACTATTTCTATTGAAATTATCAAACAACTTCCTTAGCAAAAGTTCGTCGACCTTTAATTTACTAGCAATTGGTACGTTAGGGTAGCCCATTGAATTCTAGTAGAATACCTTCTTACCTTCCTTTTATTAACTCGGGATGTAACTATGTAATATTGATGCGCCTAAAAGATGCAGCGATTTCTATTCCCAAGTTACATACCTGATGGCAGTACGAATGGCAATTATAATAGGGAGGTTTTAGTTTTTTAAACTATAATTTTATTTAGAATTCTTTGTCCCATTTGTTTCAAACAAATACATAAAATTTATTTGTATATGGAAGAAAACCGTAACATCTTCGAAAAAAAATCAACGGTAATTTTTAGCTATTCGAAACTTGTATTAGAATTCAATGGGCTACAAAACTGCACACTTAGAATCTTTCTATGAAATCTAACTAAAAAAGCTCGACATTTTTAAGAAAGTTCATGGCATTTTTTTTTTTTAATATTGCTCAAAGTTTGAAACTTGGATTTACAGTGGTTTTGTTTTGGTAAGAATTAACTAAATTTTTATAAAATAATAACCAAAACTAAATAACAAAACAATTAATATGTTTAAACTTGTCAAAATATGTGCGGCTATACTTTTTTAGACCACTGTATTAATGAGCAGTTTGAGAAGTACATAGCATGCCCAGCGGGCACCCTATATTAAGCATAAAAGTGTTGCTTCCTATACAAAACATGCAACTTGGATGCACCGCGTTGCAAATTCTCGCTTATAACTGCCATCCCTAAATTGGCGCGTCAAGCGCCAAGCAACTGTCAAAAATCCTCATGCCCATACAATTTGTATGAAGCATCCCACAATAACGCGGCGCTAACGCCGAGCAAATGGAATTTTCATTTTTGACAGGGCGTTACGTGCTGAAGTTGGATGCAGAAGACGAAGAGTAAGAGAACGGACAAAGAAGTGAAAAAGGAAACGAGAATAAAAACGAGAGGACATGAGAAAACGTCAAAAATGACGACGCGTTGATTTGGGTATAGCGCGCGATGACACTCGTTGACAATGGATAACGCAACGCTTAGCGCTCCAATTTAGGGACGGCAGTCAGACACATATGCATGTATGTACATATATGTATGCATTTAAAAGTATATACTGCATTCGCATGTGAATACGTCAAAAGCATGGTGGCGCGTTGCCAATTTTCTATAGGATAACATACAGAGAGAAAAGGAAATTTAACAAAAATTGCATCAGCAGTAAAAAAAAAAATATGTAAATATGTAGAAGCAGCGTCAGTCTCGGGGCATCATCATATTTTTAAGCAGCAACAACATAGATTACCACGAGTACAAAAGTAGCAACAACAACGACAGCAGCAATAGTCTTTCAAAATGTAAACAAAGATCAAAGCGAATGCATTTATGTCAGATTTATTTTTTACTTTTTCTGGCTTTTTTCAATTTATTTATTTTTCGTCGTTGCTTAAAGAGCCAAAGAAAAAAACTTAGCGCCTATAGTGTTAATTATTTTCGCTTTTCGATTTTTGATTCCTTATTTATTTTACAATCTTATATTTTCAATCCAAATTTTTTTTAGATGTTTGCATATTTTATAATTATTTGTTGTATTTATTTTTTCTTCTTTTTTAAATATATTTAGGTTTTTGGCTTGTTTTGTTATTTAGAAGTGTTTAAGGCATTTTTTTTTTGCTTTTCTGATTTTCACCTAATGCTTTGCGTTTTTTCCTCTTTTTTGTTTTGTTGGTCTGTGACGTCAGTAACAGCGAGACTGACAGCAGACGTATGAACTTTTGAAATAATAAGTTGCGAAAATTCACAAGGTTTGCATGCGTGAATATGCATATGTAGATATATTTTTATATTCATGAATTTAGGTATACAAATTCACAAATACTTAAACTGTAAAATTCCTTTGTTGTGCATAATTTTCGCTTCGATTTGATTGCTCATCCAATTTGATACTTGTTAATAGTATTTTAGCATATCTTTGTATTATAAACTTTAAATTATTTAGTTGACTAAAAATGATGCTAAATACTATTTACGAGGTGTTATTTTTTTCTTTATTTACCTTTTATTAAGGCTACAGTCATTCGTTTTTTGGGGTCCAAAAAATCAAGCGTTTTCTGAATCAGAAAAAAAATAATAATGCGGATCTTCCGAGTTTTAGGCCAAAATGGTTGCCCGATTTTGTAAGTTAAATACTACAGCGCATTATTTCAAAAGAAGAAAACATCCGTCATTTTCAGTTTAGTTAAGTTAGTATTGCATGGTAAGCCGAACAAGCGAAGGAATATAATCCAGCAGAGATGAATAATATAGAAATCGCTTTAGACTCGGAAACGGACAGTATTTCTCTAAACCGGCGCTGGCTGGTAGCATAGAACATTATAGTAATAAACTGTAGCAGAACACAAAGGAGCAGACTTAACCGAAAGTAGGCAGTGACTGGATACCATTTCTGAAAAGGCAACTAATTCAGGCAGGTCCAATGGGCAGCTCGTCTTACAAAAGTGGCAGCAACTGGAAGACTATCGAGCATTCTATGACGTCAATTGGTAAGCTCACCACCAAGCGAGAAAAATTGCTGGTTGTGAATGTACTATTCCTCTGTCCCTGATGACCTGCAGTTTTATCAAGTACTTCATGTAAGCACAACCCTCTTAAGCTAACCACCAAGTTCAACGTACCTATCGTTTGGCCATCTAACCGATCAGATAAGATAAGAGGGCTTTGTGAAAGTTGTAGAGAAAATTCTGTCGGAGAATACAATACCTATGAATTTCGAAATCTAATGATATGGAAAAGCACAGGTCTCTAAAGGGACGAGCTTTGGAAGAAGCTCTAGTAAAGTCGCAAAAATGCAACAAAAAAAAATGGACACAAAAGTCTTAAATTCATAGCAAAAAGTCGCTGAGTGGTGACGGTGGTACGTAAGATTGTGTTTACTACTCGCATGACCTACGATTTTGATCTATTTTCCTGGCAAAATTTGTTCGGATTTTGGTTTTTTGATTTTATATGCTTTGAGTGGAGGTAGGTCACAATGTCCCGATCCCATATAAGCTGCGGTCAGACATAGTTAGCTTGGTTCGATTTCGCAATAATTCGTTATTGGTGTGACGCTTTAATTTATCACTTATACAGACTTATATAAAAATATGTGAAAAAAAAAATTATAAAAAAAAGCAAGAAAGTGCAATGAAAATTTCTCTTATTTGAACACTAAAAAAGTGTAATAACTTTTATAAATATAGGCTCATGCAGCTAATTCTTCTATATCTTGTACTACATACTTTCCAAATCAAAATATGAAAAAAACGGAAATAATTTTTGGTGTTTTTTTTAATTCTCCACCAAATGCTCCATTAGTCTAGACTTAATTTACGTAACGTAACGTAATATATTGGCCAAGGAAATATATTTTTGTTTAGGAATTTTTTGATGTGGCTTACAGGCGGCATCAGCTGAAAAGAAAAATACAAAAACAAAACATTTTGGCTTCTGCCTAAGTTGACGTGTTGAGTAATCATTGACGATCACTTATGTAAGTTAAGTTAAGTCTCGACTAACTAGACTATAAGATTTTATTTGACTTTGATTCGATGTGACAAAAAAAAATATATGTATCAGAGGTAAGCCCTTATTTTTAACATTGTCGAATCAGAAAATTCAATGCTTTAAGAAGTTGAAGAAAATTTTGTTCTAGCACTCTCCTTTTTTATTATATTTCATTTCAAAATTAGTGAAAAAAACTTATAACTCCCGTAGTATTCATTATTTTTCCCTTATTATAGTAATTCCTTTTTGGGATTACATTAAAGGCAAAACTTTGATAAAATCACTCGCAAATGTATTTGTAGAAATCCATCGATTATTTTTGACAATAAAAAAAAAACAAAATCATTAAGTTTCGAAATCACTACGGCCTGTGATTTTGTATTCAAATGACTAAGTAGACAAGATGAACATTGAACCTCAATAATAAAATAAAATATGTACATACTGTAAAGGCTAGTTTTCACTAAGTCATATTTTGACAACAAATTTTGTCAACATATTTTGACACAACTTTATCTTCTTTTTTCATACCTTAAACGATTATATTATGGACCAAAAATGGACAGATAGCCAATTTAGCGCCACATGTACACGACTGAAGACCTATTCTGATCTAAATCAATTAATATACCTACCGTTTCACTTATTTGACGACATATACCATTGAATTTGACATAGTGAAAACTAGCCTTTATTTAAAATAACAAATTAAATTTTTAATCACAATCATTCAGGTAAACTACGAATAACCTTTTAGTCTTGCCTATCATTAGCATGAGTCAATATTTTATCTTCATATTCCATTAGTATATGAATAGCATAGTAGTCAATTTGGCTGATGATTTTCAGCTGCTAAGCGTAACGAAAAAAATATTCAACGAACGTAATTACAGATAAAAGTGAATGAGAGTAGCTGAAAAGCAGCTTTTCAACTCAAAATCAGTGCTCAAATAAAAAATGCTCACTCCCTCCATGTAGTGATAAAAAAGGCATGCTCAATTGAATACAAAATGAGTGAAAGAATGTGAAAAGACTGCTAGAAAGAGTGCTAGAAAAAGCTCTAATATTAAAATGCTCTTTATTTGAACTACACTCTGTTAAGAGCATTTTCTGATCGAGCCAGTGCGCTCATCGAGTGAGCTCTTTGCAGTGGAATAAAAGGGAGTATGTGTATCAGCTGCTAATTAGTGACTTACTCTTACCAAAAAAAAAACTGTTGAAGATATCAGAAATTTAAATATGAACACAAAAGTACTCCGCTGTGATCATTTATTTAAACAAATTTACATCGATGTATAACAAAATATATATTAGTATGCATCTGCATTTCATGCTTTCTTTGTTATAGAACAAATTGGTTGCTTTCCAAATCATCAGTCTACTACATATGTTCTCATTAGCCTGCAATTCTCAGCTGTTTAATGTTTTTCATACCAGCTGTTGCACTTGTCTACCTCGCATGCCCCTTATAATAGTTTTGTGTAATTTTTTCTACACGTCTTTCTTGTTTCCCATTTAGCACCTAAATTTTGAGCTGAGACCAAAAAAAATGCTCCATGTTAAAAAGAGCACTCTTTTATCTCTTCGATGAGTGAGTGAAATTTCCTTCTCGTCTATTTGGCTTAAAAGTATAACTCAGCTCAGTGGATGCTCTCAGCTCAAACGTTTATTTCTAAAGAGCATTGAGTACTGATAGCTGCGTTCTCTTTCGAACTAAGAGACTGATCGCCTTGCCACTCAAATGATTTGTGCGCTGCTTTTTTGCTTTAATTTTTTAAGTGCGCTTTTCTCTGCCGCTGTTTTCCTACTCAATTAGCATGTCGGTACTGGAAACGTGACCGAATTGTCAGGAGCACGATCGCGACTCCCACAATAAGTAGGTACGCGCAAATATATGTATGAACATACATAAGTAGGAACATAAAAGTACTCGTGCACTCAACGACATACATACATAGGCTCAATTCGGAACAGTAGATACGA
Organism: Rhagoletis pomonella; assembly: GCF_013731165.1. Lineage (NCBI taxonomy): Eukaryota > Metazoa > Arthropoda > Insecta > Diptera > Tephritidae > Rhagoletis > Rhagoletis pomonella. The sequence goes on along the minus strand of NW_023458559.1, from coordinate 60,562,580 downwards.
GTTAAAGTTTTAAAAGTGAGATAATGATAAAAAAGCAGCTAAACAAATTGAAAAAAGGCTCAGATGGGGTTTAGGTACTTGTCTAAGAGCAAAAACTTGTTTATCTTATTGACAAAGTTCTATGTACGAAATAATGATATATGGGTATATATATGTACCTAGTTAAATACAAATGTATATGTATGTACATAACATGTAGTATCTACATACATACATGGGATGTTAATTTTTTCGCTTTTTACGAATCCGGTATTTTCAGGATGTCGTTATCACAATCCCGGGATCCCGGGATTAGTCCCGGGATTTAGATATTCATTACATTTCAACAACTTAAAACGAAAAAATTGTAATTGTATTGTTTGAGAAGCTCTCCTACCATAAACAAAAAATTAATAAATGGGGTTGAAACTTACCTTTTTATTTAAAGTGGCGTTTTTATTTTTTCTCTCTGGCGTCAGGATCTATTTTAAAAAATTTTGTAATTTCAAAGATATGGTTAATTCCAAAAATTATTTAAAAAATTCAATGAAATATAGTATAAAATGAAGGGTACCAAATGAGAGAGGAAATTTCTTTAGAATTTAAAAAAAAATTAAATTTTTTGGATTCACAAGGACGAATAGGTAATTTTTAAGCTGACACAGTTAGAAGAACGAAATTCGAGGATGTTATCGAGTTTATATAAGTCCTTAACATATAATTTTTTCAAAAACAAATATTGCGAAACTTTAAGGATAAAATTTTAAAAGGACACTTTCAATATTTACCAGTCCTTAAGCACCAAAAAATTTAATCCTTTTACATTTTACAGAGTTTCCTCTTTGATTTGATACCCATACTTCTTCTCAGAATTTTCTTAAATCATTTTTAAATTACGGACGTCAGAGTGAAAAACTAAAAAAACAATTTTACTATATTTGGCCCATGGTGTCGCGAATATATTGGTTTTTGTGCATAAAATGTGCTATCGCACGGTGTTATATTTATAATGCTACCCTGCAAAAATCGTGGGACCATGTAGTCTATTTGTGGTAAATTGGAGTACTTACAAAAGTGTTCCTCTGTCATGCTGTAGCGGACCAACTCGTGTCTCTGCGCCAGCCTATTGTTTGTTATCCTATCACTGCTCGTGTTTTAACGAAATGTGATTGAAGTTGAGCATTTGAAAGCACATTTGCATGTCTGGCTGTAGCTGAACGTGTAGAGATGCTCGCTGTTAGTTCTTAGCTCCCAGCATATTCGGGTTCGAATGCCGTCAGAGGCAACATGTAAGTTTTAATTTTTGTCTTGGTTTTTATTAATTTCGAAAAAGCATTAGAGAAGTGAAGAACAAAAGCGTGTACAAACGAAAAAATATAACAACAATGCCATTGTTAATATGTTGGAGTAGTTTTGTGCTACTCTGATGTAATGCCGGGATGGAGTATATGGTCCTGCCCTAGGACATCGCAATGTTAATTGGACCATATTTTTTATATGAATTGTGGTTAATTTTGGAGTACTCCTTGGTCCTTAGGGAGTACTCTTTACACGCATGCATGGAGTAGTCGCCATTTTTTCAGGGTAGACATTAATAAAAAAATATTAATTATTAAATAAGAAAAGAAATATAGCCAATACTGGTCAAGAAAAGGAATTTCTATTATTGCCATCAGTGCAAATTACAAATCCCGAAAATACAAGGATTATTTGCCAAGCAGCCCGAGTTTTTCGGGACCTAAAAAGCCGGGATCCCGGGATTAACTATCCTAGTAGATACACATAAGTAACAATAAAACTGACTATATGCTGTTAACAAATAGGCCTAAGTAAGAGCGTTCTTCCACTGTGCGAGCATATGCGCCCATCAGCATATGTTTGTATGTATATTTGCATGCATCTTTTTTTAATTTTAAAGTTTACTTATGGCAACATTTTTGTACTTTTCATATATGTATGTACATATTACACTGTACAGCACTTGGCTGGGTGTTGGACAAAACCAACTTTTCATAAGAGATTGAGTCATAATTAAAAAAGTAATTTCTCCATTTTTAGAAGTTAGCCTTCGAAATCGAGCTATGGGACTCCGAAGTTCGAAATTAGACCTTTGGGAAAAAATTAGTTTTAATTAATGTATGTAAACAACTAAAAAAGTAAAAACATAGACTTTGTCCGCCTTTTGCTCTTATTTAAACGATATATAACTTTTTTTGCGCAAACTTATATTACAGGTGATATGGGGGGTCAAAGGTCGCATCTTCGACAAATTAAAAAACTTATATTTCAAAAATTTTTAACTGATTTTAAAGAATTGGTGGCACCTGTAGTATATAAGTCTGCACAAAAAAGTCTACGTCTATATTTTTTTACTTTTTTAGTTATATACATACAATAATTAAAGGTCCCATTTCGCACTTCAAAGGTTTAGTCCAATACCCAGAAAAAAGTTGATTTGGCCGTATAGTGTTTTTGCTTCGTTTATTTTTGTGATTATTTTCAGTTTGCTGTATTTTCAACAGCATTTGCTATTTTTTGCACTTTTTTCTTGTTTGGTCCTCTTCTTATAGGCCTTTCAGTAATATGGACGTGGTATCGTTTATCTTGCATATTATTTTGTATTTTTTCTTTATTATTTTTTTTTATTTTTGTGTTTTCGTGCTCACTACATTTTGACTTTTTTAATCATTTTTATTCCTCTTTGTTTTCCATACTTGTTTACTTTGTTTGCTTCACAGCTGGTTTGACTGGTTTCTTCAAGTCTTTTCTGGAGTGTTGGCTTCATCAACGGACCACAAATATACATACATACGTACATATGTACATATGATATAAGTTTGTGTATTTATTACATTCAGTGTTCATCATTAGGGACGTTCAGATACCATCAAAGTATCGATACCTACTCAATTGAGTTTACTCAAATTGCAAATTCGATACAACTTATATGAGTGAACCGAATGTATCGGTACCTACTTATATCGATAATTTTTCATCCTTTTATATGCAACAAAACGAAATTATTTTCCAGGCGTTATCTGTGACATACATCTTGCGACACCTGAGTAGAAGATCGACCTATCTCGGCAGCCAGTTCGAACATGCCCTATCGCAGAAAACTTTTCAAGAACACGCCACACACACACTTTTCATAACGCCCTATCTCAAATATTATCAATATATTTTCAGTTGAGGTATCGATATGTGTATTTGTTCATTAAAAACACTAGAAGTAATACGATTACTTAGCCAAAAATTTAACCTTTGAAAAGTTCCCACAAAACTTTACGACTACAGCGCATTGCTTGAACTTTGCTGTGGTATCATTAGCTTCGTAAAAATTTATCCACACTTTAGATTTTGTCGGTGCCATTCCTTAGGGCAGTGATCCCCAAAGTGGTGCAGGTGGACCCGCAGGGGTCCACGAGAGACTCGACCACGGTCTACGTTGGCGTGAAAAAATATGGGGATTCAGATAATGCACTGCTCCAAAAAATTAACGGAGAACAAAATACCAAATTTTTCGGTTGTTTTTGGACAAGCATTATTTCGTTAAAAAATGGTCGTATTGAAGCTCTAAGAATCTTATTTGTCTAAAAATTTGTCATGTAATCCTGACAGAGAGTGCGAAAAAATAATTTTGCAAATTTTTTGGTTTCTTTTTTGTCCACGAAATGGAAAAAAATTGTTTTATTTAGGCAGGCATATGGATCGGACAGCCTCCTTATTTAACATAAGTTTCATATTTTTAAAACCTTCCTTAATTTTCTTGAGTATTGTATAGTGCTATTGAGGCACTGAGGCTGCGATGTGTTGAGAGATGAACATCTGAGCTCTTTGACACCCAACAATCTGCTTAGGTTTATTCGTAAATCGTGAAGATTTAACAATGATTAAAAGGGACATGAAAACAGTACAATGGACGGCATATAAGTACATAGTCTGAGTGCTGTTTTCTGCACGCGTTGTTTTGTTCCTGGTTCCGACTAAAAAAAGTGTTTTTTAAGACGGAGCTCGCCAAAATTCCATAACCACTCAAAATATTATAATAATAATAATAGATTGGCGCTTACACATATGTTAGTATTTGGCCAAGCTTCTCCTCCTTGATGTTGTCATAACTCAGTAATTTTCATCGTTGATAAACACATTAAAGCAGCTGTGAGTCATAAATATTTTTCGCATCACTTTAAAACTCGGAGCGATAAAAATAAAAGTGATGCCGAACATGTGAGGAGTTTATGGTGAAGAGAATGTAAATAATGCTAGCGATCAGAGTGCTCTTAAAACATGTGACTCCTCAGAGCAAGAGCTCAGCAAGTGTGTTATCACAATATTTTTGTAAATAGAACACAAGAAAATATACCATTTTTATTTTTGCCACTCCGAATTTAGGTTTGGAGCTCGGCTGCGATGCAAATTTCCATCGCTACATCTAATCTTCACATTTTTTGACGAACTTTGGGAAAATGTTTGAAATATAGCACCAAGGGGTCCACCAAAACCAGAAAAATTTTGGAAGGGGGAAGAACAAAAAGTTTGGGAACCTCTGGCTTAGGGCAATTATTTTTCATAAAAATGAGGCAATTATTTTCCGTAGAAAAAATATGGCCGGCAAGATATGGAACTTTCTCAAATCGATTCGATATAGGCACTTTTCATTCGATACCAAGTACGATACATACTCGTATTTACTTGTATCGGAACATCCCTATTCATCATGCCAATATGTGTACATCCAGGAAATCCAGGAAAAATAGTCTGATTTGGTAGAATAATTTGCTTGACCTTTAAAACGACATTCAAAAGTAGATGATTTAACTTGTTTCCTTTTTTTTTTGGCGTGAAACCAGTATGAAAGGAAGTTTTTAAAAAGTTTTAAACCCTTATTTTTGCTGTTCGTACATCAAGGACGCAATCCTTTGACGCAAGAATCGAAAAAGCATTTAATTTTAAATTGTTTTTTAAAAAGTTTATTACAAGCTGTTTTTTTGTAAAAAAGACCAAAATCTCTAAAATTTTGCTTTTGAAAGTCATTTTAAAGGTCTAATTAAATGGAAAGTTACATTGACTTCAAGACCGACCTTCAAAAGCAAAATCTTTTGATTTTTATTCTTTGGATTTAAGTGCAGCGTGCAATGAACATTAAAAAAATTTTTGTTTCGGCGACCTTGGAAATGGATTCCCTGATGCAAGAACAGCAAAAATATCTGTTAAAAAAGCTCTTTGCATAGTGGTTTCAGCAAAAAAATTAACATCATAAGGTCGCTGTCGTTTAAACAGCCATAAAGCATTGGGCGATTCATTTTAGTGGAGAAAAAATGTCGAAAGAAAATTCGCCTTTTTCCCATATCAGTACTTGGTTCAAAAGTATCGATTCCAAAATTACTTGGTATTGAACGAAAAGTATCGAGTATGCACTTGTATTTAAACATCTTCTCTTGCCCCCAACACCACTTTCGCTATGGGATGAATTTATGATCAGTCGATTGATCTTTTGCCTTCTTTACTTTGCTTTTGCTGTCACTTGCCCAGTAGATAATTTCAGGAGTTAAAGCCCTTCCGAAAGGCCTTCCTACATTCCCTGCTACTTTCTTTTTTGTATGGAGTGGCACAAATTGAAGGGCTTCTTCTTTCGCTACCTGTAGAAGGCCTTCCAAAAGGAGTTTTATAGGATATACTTCAGAAGGCCTCTTTGAGGAGTTCTCTTAAAGTTTTTTCCTCAATTTATAAAAAGCATACATATTTGAAGTATATGCTTAAGGTTTATATCAAATATGGATTACTGCAACTTAAAATGTTTATTGAAATTCATTTGTCATGCTAAATAATATAAATTTATGCATTCTAGGAGGCATGCAAAGAAGAACTTTTTTCAGCCCTTTTTGGGTACGCCTCTTAGAATGGCTTCACTTAAGAAGGCCTATCTAAATTATCTTCTGGGTATTCAATGCTTTTTTTGTCGCACACTACACACTTACCACAAATTGTAGATGGAGGCCGGCTTTACTCACTCGCACACTCAACGGCTACCGAATTACCCACAACCGGCTCTTCAAAAGGCAAAAAATATGCATTAAAACACACGAATGTACTTGCATATGTATACATACATATATCCAAAAGTTGGGGCCATGTAGGACATACCGAACAAATAATTTGTAAGCAAAAAATACAACCGACCTCAATGGTGGTATACAAATTTAGGTAATTTCTGATCGTAACTAAACCAAATTGGTAAGAGATGCCACCTTGCCGATAAAAAGTAATAATCGAAAACGATTCACGTAGTCCAAAGTTGTCCGATAACATACACAAAACAAACAAAAAAATAATCCGATTAATTGATAACCTTCCCTTATTATTTTGGAGTTAGTTAAAATCAAATATCTTGTTTTGTTTTAATTTAACAAGGTGAAACAAAGAGTGTAAGCAGCATGAGTTGAAGATTTTAGAGATTAACTTAAAAAGAATGATAAGAACCGTTTGAGAAGTGCTAGACGAAAGCAAATAACTAGAAGCTTCAAGGCGTATTATTGCATACCTTTGGCGGCGCTATTTACACAGCTGACAGGGAGTTGAGTATAGTAGTGAGTAGATAGTAAGCAATTAGTAGTGGTAGTGGTAGTACAGAACAAACTACCGTGATATACCCAAAATAGAGCCAACCGTGGCTAGTAAAAGTCCGTTTGAATTCTGATTTAAGGGAGTATTAAAATAATTCATATTTCCGACGAGGAGAGAAGCAAAAGTGAAAAAATTAAAATCATGAAAGCAGATTCCTTAATACCAATGACACCTTCTGATCTTGGTGACAGGTAACAAAAACAACGGAAATAAGGTCAATTGACACTATTTCGCATACTGGTGCGACTAGAACTTAAGAAAGTTTTATTATGTGGCAATTGAGAAGTGCATAAAAGAAAAAAAAATTTTTGCACATGCAGCAGTACATTGCATACATTAAGGCGCTTGGCGTTAGTAGTCGCACATAAACAATAAATATGAGTCCGTAGTATATTATATTTTGGGTTGATGTAAATTTTCAAACAGTGCATACCCCTACTTCCTTTTCTTTCCAGTTCGTTCATTTCATTTCCTGCTGGGCTCTGCTTTTGTTTCAAGTGCTTAATTTTTCTTGGCTACGTTTCACGTTCGTACGCACACATTTTCTTTTTCTACATTACGCCTGGTTTTGTGTTTTCAAGTTTCTTGCTCAAATTGATCTTTACGATCTCATGCTTTTTTTTTTGTTTCTTTATTTTATTCTTTTTTTGTTTTAGTTTTATATAGTGCTCTTTTCATTTCGCTTTTTTTGCTTGTTTTAAGCGCTAGTTTTCTCATTTTCCACTGGTTTGTTTTTCTGAAATTTACAGACCGCTGCCCCACGGTTGTTTAGCCTCTCCTCACATAGATATTTTGTGCATAAACACACACTTTTATGTACAGAAATATGTATGTAGCGTACTATATGTGTGTAGATCGTTTGTCTAGCCTGCGTCTCGGCTGTTGGGTGAATAGTGATCTCGTTCGCTGCATGGGACAAACGTCAGGCGAGTTTTTTTTCATTTGACTCGTAGTTTTTTATACCTTTTCTATATCTGTGTCAACCGGTGATTGCCTCAGTGAGTGTAGGTATTGTTTGTGTACTTATGTATGTTCTTGTTTTGGTTCGCCGCTGACAGTGGCATCAAATGATATTAAATGTTTATGAAGTTGTGTTTGACTTTGATTTTGTAGTTGTTGGTGCCCTATTTGCTTAGCTTCAGAAGAGATTTTTTTGACTGTCATTTTGTATATTTGTTTTATACTTGTTCAACATTTTCTTGGGCTTTTCCCTTGCTGTTAGCCCCTATAAAACTTCATGTGCCGCTCATAAAATACTTTGTTTTTATTTTTGTTGTTTTTTTTTTGGTAAAATTTTCGGCTTGACGTCAATTTCGCGATTACTTTCAGACACTAAGATCGCCATTGTTGATTACAAGGCTCATCTCTTAGGCTAACGATCGTATGTACAAACTGATGTACGAGTATGTATGTATGTTCATAAAGAAGCATATAGTGAACAACAAGAAATGCTCTTGGGGTACCAAGACATGCCATAAATAACCACATTCGCTTACATACATACATATATACATATATGTATGTACCCCTAGAACCTGCATGCTTACCACCGTATCTTCTGTATATCTAACCTGTTATCTTTGCTGTTTGCTCTTTTCAATGCTTCGATGTTCTTCATCGTTCTGGCCGCTCTGCTTTCTAGCTGTTGTAGGCCAGAGCGCTGTAGGCTTACCGTAACTAATGTCGCCTTTCAACCTTTTGTCGTTTTCCATCACTTTTTTTGTTTTAATAAGTTTTTTCATTTTTGATTTTATTATTCTTTCTGGTTTTTTGATATATTATACATTGTGGTATCGCCTCTCTTGTTGTTGTTTTCAGTACGTCCCAAACTATTGCACAATCATTTCGCATATTATGTGTGATGAATTGCCGTAAAATATATCATTTCACGGATTATTTTTTTGGTTTCGAATTAAAGCTAAAACTATGCTCGTCTACGTGTGTATGTGTGTCCACCACTTAGCGTTTGTTGAAGTTTTAAAAGCCATTCGTTCTGCCGTATTGATTAAATTTCATTATAACGATTTGTGAAAGTTGTAATTTGTCTAATTAGTGGAAATTTTCTAGAATAGAATTTTTAATGGTGGATGAAGCAGAAAACTCTTTAATATTTTTAGCTACCTACTTCTAGCTTTTTTCATGTTTAAAAGGCTACAGAAAATGTCAATGTGTCTAGAAGGCGAGTATTGAAGAAGGCCTACAGCACGCGGTGTCAGCCTACGATCTTCACTAGCAACTAGAGTCGAAGCTTGTGGTCTAATCGTTTCCAATGAGGGACGCTAATGTTCGTGAAGTGGGGTGAGATCGAAGCACGGAGGTTTCAACTCGTTATCGACTTGATCATGGCAGATCCGGATGGCCACCTTCCCAGCTTTGTTTATAAAATTGTTTCAGACTGGTCTTAATGAGGGCATTTTTTCGGAAAGATAGAAGGTCCAAAACATAGTCTTAATACCAAAGCAATATGGGGAAAATCCTTGAAAAGTTATTTCCAAAGTGTTATAACGATCTAAGAACAGAGACTCTTTCTGTTTGGCTGCAGAAAATCTCTTTCAATAACTGATGCCGCTAAATCCATGGTTGACATAACCAGAGAAGCCATCGAAGGGAGAAGGTGGCGCGGAGGAATACTATGTTGTTGTAACGTTTAATGTGAAAAACGCATTTAACACTGCGAGTTGGCAGCACATAGTCGAAACCCTTATCAAAATGGAAGCCCCGAATTACATAATCAGAATCATTAGATGCTATTTCTCTGAACAAAAGCTGAAGAACCAGAGCGACAGAGGCATAGAAGCATACAGCGTATCCACGGGGGTACCCCAAGGAGCCGTTAAACCTAATGTATCACGAGGTTCTAAGCTATCGATATCCCTCCTTGCCGTAGTACTAATAGCGAAGCATATACTTCGTTACCTAAAGGTGAAAAGGTGAAAATATTCAGGCGAGACGAAAAATCTATGCAGTTTAGTATTATCTGCCATTCTGCATCAAAAACTAAATTTAATAAAGTGGCTTTGGCATTTTGTCACCCTTAGGTAGCAACTTGTTATTAAAAAAAGCTATAAAGAGAGTGAAGGTATAAGAACAGTGTTAAGAGACAATAATACTTAGTGTTGGATTAGAAACTATAATATCAAAGCCCACAATAAAATATTTTGAGGTAATGATTAATGGTCGTTTGAAATTTAGGACACACCTGTAGTATATATATATTTGATAAAGTATCCTTTATAATTGCCAGGAGATATCAAATAAAACGAGATGCAAAGCATGCATCTATGGGAAATACCAATTAAAACCGAAAATAAGTCGCAGAGCAAGAGAGATGTCGCTCTATAGAAATCTGGAAAATGCGTTGGGATGAATCGGAAAAAGGTAGATGGACTTACGAGCTCATTCCAAGCATTGCCTGAAAATAGCCCACGCAGACTCAAATTACTACTTAGCACAGATTCTATAGGCAAATGGCCCCTATCGAGAGTATCTGAAAAGATTTGGCTATGATGGTTCCCCACACTGCCTGTCTCGCACCGGTCTTATGGAAAACACGAAACACATAGCAATCTTTTGTGCTCGCTATGCCGCTGAAACGCGAAACATACTGCAGGGTAGCAACGATGTATACTACTTGTTGAAAACAACTGACAATAAATATGCGCACATATCTCCCGAATTCTTTAAGACTTAATGCGATATGAATAATCTACAACTGGTTAAATAACGTAGTGAGCCTATTGGCCAGCCATCTCCGTGAGGTAAAACCTTGAATAACACTGTGGGAGGGTGGTTTGGGGAGAGGTTTTAGTACGCAGGTATAGCTGTAAAGCTACAAGTGGTACATACTACTATGCCAGTATAGTTGTACTCATGAGAGTTCCATCTTCACGGGCGTCATTTAAGAAAAAAACGTTCGCAGCTTCTACTCCGTATGAGAACCAACTCACCAAGGCCTTTCAGGAGAAGAGAATTGGTGACGCTGGGCCAAGAGGCTGAGGACTCGCATTTGCTTTCACTGCATGAAGATAGACAACGCAAGGCTACTTAATTAAGCAACATTCCAATGTACGGCTGGGTGATCCTTATGTCTGTGTAGTCACAGAAAAATATTGTAGATAATGAGAAGACCGACGTGGTCAACGACGCAAATAACCTAGTGGCAGGCATGTTGCTTGCCGATCCAACTGAAGATCTCAACAATAAAATAGGCCTCAGTATAATCCAAATAAGCACATTCTCCCTAGTTTTGTAGCCAGCTTCGATAACTTGATAACTTTCGATAAATAAATTTTTTATGACTGAATTTAATTTGATTCCTATTGAAAAATTTCAATAAATTTAATAATGACCCTAATTCTTATGTATTTCTCATTATTGTTTTAATTTTCGTCTTTATCTTCAATTTTGACTTCACTTTATTTCCCACTCCTTAACATTTATTTCTTCATCATCACATTTGTCTTTATTACAAAGTTTAATTTTAATTACAAAGTAAAACAAAATGCGAAAACATATCAAATTGAATATGTTGCAGCAACAACCATACGCAAATACGGAAATTTTTAAACGACGATTTCGGCCGAAATTTTAAACCAATTTTAAAACCATAAAAACTCTTTCCATCTAAAGAAAATTACCTTTCCGATGGTGTTCTTGGTTTTGAAATCGGTTAGGTAGAATCGCCAAACGAATGGAGACAAAATTTATGTTAGCGTATTAATAAATAGATTTATATACTAAGTCCGTCAGAATAAATTTTTTAAATCCCTTTTCAAAGAAACATAGACCGATTTGAAGGATATAGCATCGTCAAATCTAAAAATTTTTTCTCCGATAAATAGGGGCCGTGAAACATTTCGCATACGCTACGCTATACCTATAAATATATATACATTAAAGTCTAACGCATACTCTACGCTATACACCTATATGTATATAAGTCCGCCAAAATACATTTTTTAAATCCTTTATCAGCCATACTTTTAGCTTTATCGTACTTCAACTAATATATATTGATCATCACTTTCTGTACTAAAAATCTTGTTCCATTATTAATATAAGGTGGATTAAGGTAACGATAGAATTTTTAAATTAAAATTAGTCTACTATGGCGCATTCCGTTTAGATTCTTATGCGCTTAGCTGTTTTAGTATAGCTGCACTTTTCCGGTATAATGCTTATTGCAGAAGTAGTTTTATTCAGTATACATGCACATGTTTCGTTTAACAGCATAGCGGGATCAATGAAATGATTTAATCTTTCCATTTCAAAATGGTCTAAAGACTGTAAGGTTTCAAAAAACACAGTGTTAAATATCCGAGTTGTCTAATAGTTCAATACATATTTATCCCCCTTTTACAAACACATTTATATATACTTTATTCTAAACACCTCCCATATATATGTCTGTATACCAAATTTCAGGTGCATGTGACTTATGGTTCCTAATTTATGGTTAAAAATTCCACGCCTATGGGAAGTGACACGCCCCTTTTACAAACTCATTTATATATATCTTTTTATAAGCGCCTACCATACTATACTTGCATACCAAATTTCAATCTCGTGTGGCTTATGGTTCCGAAGTTACAGCTGATAAAAAATTTTACGCCTACCTCCCATAGCCACGCCCCCTTGTCGAATCCCAATTTTTTTTTCTCCCTATTATAGGCCCAGATGTCATGGCAATACTCTGTCTAAATTTCGTTCGATTCTGTCCGTCCGTTTAGGCTGCAACCTTGCACATACATACATACATACATACTTCCACAAATATATAGTAGATATCTATCTTTCTCTTAGCGTAAAACAATTTTTGGGGATATCTCGGCCTATCGCGTAAGTTTTAAGTCCAAATAGCAACTAAATGCAGTTTTTATTAATGTCCCGGCCCCAGCGCCACCTAGCGGTTAAATTTTTAGTCGGAATATTTCCCTTCAAGGTACTGACATATGTTCCAAATATAAGCGAAATCGGTCCAGCCGTTTGGTAGTTTAGTGACATACAATATACGGAAAACTCTATGAAATTGTGAAATCGTAACGTTTCAGCATTCTTCACTTTTCGGCAACAACAACAAAAAGTTTCAAATTTTTCTAAATCGAAAAACCTTCCACACAGAAGGTTCAAGAAAGTACTTTTTACATAATTGAAATCGGTTCAGCCATTTGGTCAGGCATCACCGTCATACGAAAGACATTTCATTTTTATATATATAGATATATATACATGAGAATTGAAGTCGACTTTTGCTAAAAATTACTTGTTGTCTTTTTTTAGTGCCTTATGTTGCCCCTTTTGTGATTTTTAGTGCCATTTTCTGCCTATTTCGTTATTTTATTTTGCCTTTTTATAGGTTTTTAGGTCCTAAAAATCCGCTCCCTGATTATAATATTTTTCACATTAACGAATAAGCTGCCATCTCTTCCAATATTTCTTGTTGCCTCGTCCTCGTGTCCTCGTGTCACAAGTGTCTCGTTTCGAACCAAAGACAATGGAAAAGGTACTGATGGCTTTCAAAAAATATTTGCTTCCTGCTTTCGGAAATTCGCCACTTTATAAAGTCCAATGGTTTCATCGTCAAACCATTACGCAGTGGTTAATAGTTTTTTAATGAAACGAAATGTGCTTCAGTCCATTAGACACTTGAGAATTGGCGAAACATATCTGCAAGTACTACTTAAATTAGATTAAATTAAATTCATTATGTATGCTGAGGCATCTTTTGTTTTTCTATGCTAATTGCTACTATTTTAGCATAAATTACGCATTCGCCTAAATTATTTGCATTTCCGCTGCGGGCTGACTGCCCAACCAGCAGAGGGTAGACACTTGCCAGTTGAAAGAACGCCTTGCACTTGTATGCTTCCAGTACTACTAAGTACATAAGTATACATAAGTACGTCTTTAGCGACCCTTAGAAGTGCCAAATGTTGGCTGTTTTGTACCCACAATGTGTCAGTGATAACTTGTCGGATGCTTGTTGTGCATAGCCCGCATCTTTAGTTGAACATTTTCCTATACATAATTGCGTCACTGTATAGGCTGACTTCCAAAACGTCTATTGCATTGCATACGTACAAAGTTTAATGTTCTATAACGACGGCCTACAATTGGTTGACAATGTAGTATAGTCTATCAAAACGCATCCGAAAAGTTATCGAAACGCATCGCTAGAGTAATCAGCGCATCAGAAAAAAAGTTGATGCTTCCTTTGTTTTTGATTAGTATTGGTATTTTAAAAATTGAAAATTCCGAAATGGTGATCATTGTTTTATTAAATATTCAAAATATGCAATGTATATGGTTGCAATGTTTCGCAACTCTGCATATGCAAACAGTTTAAATACGGCAGTAGAACACTATCCAAACATTGTATTGGTACGTTTTGGAAGTCAGCCTATTTTAACAACGCCTAAGCAAACACTAGCAATCTATTGCTGAAGCTTTTTACTTTCCAGCCTGCGTGTATTTGCCTCGCCTCTTTGAATAGTACAACTAATTTTACACTTTTGCATGCAAATTAATTGCTTGAAAGTAGTGTATAAATGAACAACAATTTATTAAGCTGAATAAATAAGTAGTACGCCTGTAAATATGGCTGTATATTTGTAAGCCACTCGCACATTAACTAGGCAGGCAATGGAGCAAATCTGTTTGAGCACGCAGCTCACGTTCCCAAGTTGGTAGCTGCTTGCTGGCAGCTGATGTCTTTCCTTTAAATATTTTATATACATACATATGTATGTATTAGGGATGTTAATCCCGGGAAATTTTACACACAAAAAAATCAATATATTCGCGAAGCCATGGGCCAAATATATGCAGTAAAATTGCGTTTTTAGTTTTTCTCTCTGACGTCAGGATTTTTTAAAATGACTTTGAAAATTGAATAATATGAGTAATTCAGAAAATGGTTGTGCAATTTACTTAGGAAAACAGTATGGGTATCAAATTAAAGAGAAAATTCCGTAGAGAAAGAACAGATTAAATTTTTTGGTGCATAAAGTATTGAAAATGTCCTTAAAAATTTTATCTTTGAATATCCTTGAAATTTTGCAATATTTATTTAGAAAAAATTATATGTTAAGGACTAATAAAAACTCGACAACGTCCTCGAATATAGTCCTTCTAACTTTATTAGCTTAAAAAATAAAATTTATTTAAAGGGCGTTTTATACCTATTCGTCCTTGTGAACGCAAAAAATTGTATTTTTTTTTAAATCCTACAGAATTCTCTCTTTTTATTTGATACCCATTTTTATTCTACATTGCACTGAATTTTTCAAATAATTTTTAGAATTTGTCATATCTTTGAAATTATAAAGTTCTAATAAAAAAATTCTAAAACTTAAAACGCAGTTTTACTATAAGTGGCCCATAGTGTCGTGAGTATTATACTGATTGCTTTGTGTGTTTTGAGTTCTTTTGTTTCAACCTGTTTCAATCTTTTTACTCAGAATTTTTAGACAAATTCTAGGTACGCACTTTTATAAGTATATCCCATTAAATTACGGGAGGATAAAGTACAAGTTTCAAGTGACTAAAGGTAACGTTGACTTTTTATAATTTTGTTGCTGGCGGTGTAACGCATTTTCTTCCAACACAAAGTAATTTCGACGATTTGTTTATATGGAAGAAAATGCCCAGCTTCGTTTAAAAAATTCCCGAAAGTCAACGGTATTTTGTATCCTACTTTAATTTAATGGGCTATGAGACTGAGTACCGCAAATTTTTCTAAAAATGATGAGTAAGAAGTTTGGAATTTTGGATTTTTTTTGTATTTTTATAATTTTTGTACATATTTTGAAAGGCGCATTTAAATCCAATTAATTATATGTAAAATAAGGTCGAATTTTATAAAAAAAAAAATTTAATATTAAATAAACAAAAGAAATATTGACTAAACTGGTTGAAATAAGGCGTTTCTTTTATTTCTGCCACTAGTATTATGAACTTCTTTCAGCCACGCAATACATATGTTGACTTAAGTTTTTTTTTGCATTGTGCTTTTTTCGACATGCCTTAAATTACTTTATCAGATATGTACACGCTAAAGTATTGTTAATTGCGTATAAATTTAAGTACTGTCTTTTGTTTTGTTACTAACGAAATATTTTTCAACTTAAATAATAGAGTAGATCCCAAACCCATTTATTTATTATTTGTTATATAGTAGGACAGCTTCTCAAACGATGCAATTTTTTCATGTTAGATTGTTGGAAAATAATGAATATCTAAATCCCGGGATCGCAATAACCGAAAAAATTAACATCTCTAATATGTATGCATGTGCATCACACTACTTGCAAAGAAATCTCTGCTATTTTTTCCATCGCAGTTATAAGATCTATTATATTCTAAGTATATATTTCGGAAAAATATTCAGATTTACATACGTGAGCTAGACCTAATTGTAAATACCTCCAAAAATCTCATTATTTTCATTTGATAAAATGTTCAAATAATTTTCTACAGACCATTTAACCCTAAACTTTTCTAAAAGCATGATCTGAGGTGATTTAAAAATAAAATTTACTGCATAACTTATTTTTTAAATCGGTCCACGTAAATCATATATATAAATAGGCAATCATGTTTCCTTTACACCCCTTTTACGGCTAAACTATACTTCTAAGGTATAAACAGTTATATATCATTAGAAAGGTATTTTGATGCTGATGTGCAGGCAATTTTTAAAATTTCTAATCAGTTTAAAATAGAGCGAAAAAATCAATTCAAAAGTCACACCAATACCAATGCACACATGTACATGGTTGGGGCGGAAATGCCCCCTAAATGTATGCTTTAATATTGATAGCGAATTAAAGAAACGTGCTAAGCAGCAGTTCAGGAATAAAATGTATTGTGGCGAATACTGCGGCAGCACAAAGCGAATAACGAGAAATAGGCAGAATGTTCGAGGAATGACGTAGAATGTTCCAC
>NW_023458559.1:60443313-60541029 GCF_013731165.1 Rhagoletis pomonella | reverse complement strand
TAGAAGAAGAAAGGGATAAAGGCAAAGATTAGAATAAAAGTAAAGAAACCTAAATACAAACGAAGGTGGATATGAAGATGAAGATGAAGATGAAGATGAAGATAAGGATAAAGATCATAACCCCTTAACTTTAACTCATCTTAACTTAAAAACTTACTCCACCTGAGCTCACCACACATTAATTCACCACACTTTAACTCCCCACACCTAAATTCACCACACCTCAACTCGCCACACCTTAACCCCCGCACCTAAATCCACCACACCTAAATCCACCACCCTTAATTCACCACACCTCAACTTTCTCACCACACCTTAACTCACCTCAACTCACCACACCAAAATTCACCACACCTTAATTCACCACACCTCAACTTTCTCACCATAACTTAACTCACCACACCTGAATCCACCACACCTAAATTCACCACACCGTAACTCCTACACCCAATTCCACCACACCGCAGCTCACCACATGACATGATATCACTTGATGTGGCATCAAAGGCAACATCATTTGGCATAAAATGAACCAAAATAAATAAGATTTAGATAGAGGTGAAAAAAGGGATAAAAAGGAAATACAACTGAAGAGTGTGCGATGTTATATTGTGGTGTGTTATGCTTCATATGTTATGTTATTTATTCTTATGCTATGGTTATGTTATGTTATGCCAAGTACTAAGCTAAACTCTCCTCCACTTAACCCATTCCAACTAATGTTATTTTAGCTCATTCAACTTACATAAACTATCCTTAATTTTATCGGTTGAATTTCAACCGCTGGGCGAACACTAGTAATAATAATTTACAGAAATATAATAAATTTTACACTTGCTATTCTGGTGGAAAACTCGAGACTTTTTTGATGGGGCACCCTAATATCTATGTATATGTAAGTACACACAACCCTCCACTTAGCAATAAGCAGCTGTAAGTATACACATATTTGCGTTGTTGACAACCTGCGCCTGCGTATAATTGCTCGTTCGTACAGCCTTTGAATGGCGTGGACACCCGCATCCTGCATAAAATACTTAGATACGTACACACACACACTTATATTATATGCTTAAATACTTATTTAAGTATACACTTGTGTCCGCTGTCATCTAATTTTCTACAATTTGCCGTATTTATGTCGAATTATTTGTTTTTGACGTAAATTAGTAGCAAAAGCAGTCAATTACTTAGTTACTTGAGTTCTACTAATGAAATTCACCTCGAAGCTTTTCCACTGTTTACCCGTTGCTTTATGAGTACACTGTTATTTAGGCACAATCTTCTTACATAAAGTACCCATATACAAACATATAGATATACAATTTCCTGGTAGCAACTGTGTCCGTCCTGCTAAAAGCATCCCACACTTCTCTGCAGTAAGCAATTGCTTTTGCTTTCTCTTGTGGCTATTTTGTGTTTGTTGAGGCGTGTTAATTCTCCACTTTGTTTGTTTGCTTAAATTATTGTGGAATTAATTAGATTTTCTCCTGTTTTCTCCTTTGACAGCTGACCGGACATGATTGCCCACTAATACCCCACACTACACTACTATTTCATCCATACAGAGGAAAGTTCATACGTAATAACGTTTTATTAATTAGTTGGCAGTAATTATGGTGGACCTCTTGCGAGATGCGAAAGATTTCATAAGAACTCAAAAGCTGGTTGATTTTGTTTACTGTATACTATGTATGTATGTAGCATATTTGTTTAAGTTTGAACGATATTGGCAACGAAATGTACTTGTTAATTCTTTGATGTTTTTTTTATTTAATCACTTTTACACAAATAACGATTTTTAGCAAACTTTTCGATTATTTCCTCCTGAATCATCTCGCAGTTTTCGGTAAAGAGTTTTCTATGAACGCTTATGCGGTATAGTCCAGCAAGCCTTTCTTCTCTTGTTGTACTTCTGAGCCAGGTTTTTACTCTTCGAAATGTACTAAACGATCGCTCCACATTCGCTGTTGTGCATGGAAAAGCACTTAAAATACATTTATTTATCGCTGGTAGAAATTTGTTTTCTTCTTTGAATAGATCTATAACTTCAACATCTTTCAAATCTTCTTCGTACACATTTCTTTTCTTCCATAAATGGTACCAAAGAATGAATTCATTGCCCATACCTAGTTCATAGATCTGTTGAAAGTGCTTCACGTGCTTTTGTACCTTTTCAATGGAACATTTAATCGAAAAGAATGGGTGAAATTAAGGCGAGTTTAGACAAGGTGGTGTTGTGAGATCAGCTGATTTCTTCGCGTTACATGTATTTTGTTTTTGCTTTTACTGATTTGTCAGCATAACCATCAAAAGCAGAAACAAAATGCAAAAAACGTGGTAGAGAAATTTCTACTCCTAGATGGGCTGTAATCATATGAGATATTTTAATTAACTCCGAAGTGACACCTTCCAATGAGGTCTATTGTCTTCATTTGCAAAATGTTTGCCGCAGGTTCCAGCAACGTTGAATATTTAGCAATTGTCATTAAGCAATGATGAACATTGGCCTTGTTATAGCAGCACACAATTTATACGCGCTCTATATATATATATATATATATATAGTGGAAAAGTTTCCGTGAATTGACTACTTTCCTAAAGCTTCCACAACTTCATGAAAATTTTGTGAAAATTTCCTGATAGACTTAAATTTTTCCGACCATCTTGTTTGGCACAAACGTGATATATCAGGAGCATAATTCTTGCGTGTCATTGTTTCGCGGAAAAAGTTAATCACATATTTTCTTATTTCTGGAACCTCGTTTAGGGCATTCACAACAAGATTTAATGGTAAAGGAAGTGTTTTTCTCGTTAGGTTTTTCCATCCTGTTCATCACAGAATGGCAAGAGAAACTCAAATCAGTGTTTCATTCAATTCTGTATCAATTCAATGCTTAACGCTGTGCTTACTTCAGACCTTCTTTGGAAACTGAGAGCATAATTACGAATTCGCATACGCATACAATTTAGTATTATTTATTTGTTGATTTTTGAAAATTTCTCTTTCGTTTTGAAGCTGTAGGGGGCAAGCGGCCTTTTATATTTCTTATATTTTTGTCTCTACACTGGAAACGAAATGACGCAACTCCCTAAAGTACCAAAAAGCAATAACAAAATACTCCCGATTTTTACTTATATGCGCTAGCTACCACCTTAAATGAACCCGCCTTGGGTGCTGCAGATTCAACAAATATTTTAGCCGCTTTTCATTGAAGATAAATTTTGTGATAACTTCGCTTTATGGCAAAAATTGTTATCCATTAGATTTTAAGCCTGACTTTTTTATCTGTGTCAATGCTAGAACTTGCACTAGGCGTGTTCCTAGATATCGAGGTTGCCTTCAACGAGGTTCTCCCAGAAGCTGTTTTCAACGCTGTAACTCGCCTTGGTGTGGATCACGCTCTGGTAGAGTTTGTTCATCGCCTTTCATTTAGCAGAACTATATATTGGGAGATGATGGACAACTGTGTTGCTGATGAACTAGCAATGAAAGCTGCTTTAATATCTACAAACAGTAGCGCTCGTAACGCGGGCATTTCGCTACCTTCTCGCAAATTCTGGCTGGAGTATAGCTTTATCGAACGGGCAAAAAAAAGATGGTCTGTGGAGCCCATGCGTAGGATAGCAAGATATAACTCGCTTGAGTTGGATAAGCGTAGATCTCGCCCACACCTCTGCTTGGAGGAGATCTCACCGGGCACTACCTGATGGCAGCACATGCTATTAAAATGGGTAAGCTGTCAAACGATTATTGGTACAGCTGCCGTGATGTGGAGGAAATCGAAAGCGTGGAGCATGACCTATGCCTCTATCCTGCTTTGAAACTCGTTTCTCCACTATTCTTTTGAACGTCTGGCTGAACTGAACTTAGCCCGTATCTGCGATTTTGTGCGCTTGATCAGAGCTAAAAATGTGTTATATTTCTAAGGTGAAAGCAGGAACGCAAGGATGATCTTATATGGCACGATGCGTCCATTGTGGCCTAAGTGTGCCCTTTTCCTACTGCTTCTTCCGCATCGTCTCCATTGCTGGCAGTGCTGTAGCACAGAGTGGAAAAGTGATCCCGCCATAATTTAAGTTTGTTTGTCGTATAAGTTTCTTATGATAATTTTGGGCAGTGATCAGCAAAATGAGGTTCCTCTGCTTTGATGTACCTCGTTTTTGAAGAGTGTTCTCGCTTTTCGATCAAGGGGCAGCCATGTAGCTTAATGGCTTTTCTAACGCTGTTTCGGCCTCCAACGATCGATCAGCCTCAGTCCGTTATCGAACGGTTCGTCTTTGAGACTGAACTTACCGGCCGTGGAGCCAAGGATTCCTTCCTTGACGACACTGGCGTTGATACTTATCGCCAAGCACCAATTTAATATCGAAACGGGGAAGCGTTCATAAGTACGCTCCAAGCGCTCATAGAAAACACTTCTGATCACCTCGTCTCACTCTTACAGCGCAAACGAACGAGAAGTTTGAATAATGCGGATTGAGGCGAGAACTCGTTCACCGGGGTAAACGGAGTCTCTCTCCCACCAAAATTCCAACACCAAATTCGCGCTCCCTTACATGACAGTTTAAGTGGACGTAGGGTATCCCTTTCTATTTTCGCTTTGCCAGGTCTATCGCATTTTTTGGAAAACGGTGATGTCAGCCTTGGTCTCATATCAGTCTGTGAATAGGCTATAAATTATTTTTGATCTTTTTTTCTAAACGTTGGCATTTTTACGAGTCTACATGATTACATTTTCTTAAGCCGTATACTCAAATAAGTTAAGTTTCAAGCTGAATTTACTTCAAGGCCTTTCAAGGGCCGTCTACTCAGTTTCATTCTCATCAAAAGCTTAAAGTATCAAAGGCGCTGCTCTATATTCCTCCCTTCAATCGGTATAAATTTGTTGCCAATGTCACCAAAAAAGAAAATGCACAAAAGCCATTTCTTGTGAACAAAGTCACATAAGTAAACGCCTCTTTTCCTTTCGGGCCATAAAACTTATGAGCAATTATTTGACTTCCTGTGGTTTTCAGAATTCATAAATTTCTATTTAACAAAAATGCTTGCCGCAAATGTTTGTTTTCCGCACCACAATGGCAGCAAATAATTAACTGCCGCTGTGACGCTGCGTAGCTTCATAGAAGACATACAAATGGCAAAACTCGGAAGTGCGTTTGCTTGCAAGGCATTTTATGCACAAATCTCACGGTAAAGCGGAACGCATGCATCAAAGGTATGCACGAAGGCAAAGGTACTTCCCAGGAAATAATCCCTGCAGAAAAAAATTATCAATTAATAAAAAATAACCCACTTGTTTACATTTCTTCAAAATATATAACTTGTAGTTAGCTACAAAAAGCTAACTTGAAACTAGTTGTTCCTATTTAAATATCCTGCACTTCGCAAATACTTTATCGAATTGAGGACAAATAAAAGGAATATCGAAATTCCATATTATCATTTTGAGGTTATGTCTGACAGAGTTCGAATATTTGACCACCTACAGCAGAATATGTAAACAAATATGAAATGTAATAAAATAAATAAAAAATATATTTTGTTCTTCCTATTGATATTTTATGTCCAAACGTAGTTAGTTACAAGTTACTTACATCAAATGCAGAGGTAACCAGACTTGACTACATCTAGTGCAGACGTAACCACCCTTGACTATTTCGCGGCCATCGCCATAGGAATATAGTTAGCTTTTGTCAAAGAAAATATACAGATAATAAGTGACTTTTAGCTCCTTCCAAATCAACTTAAAGTTAGCTTATAGTTAGATACATTTCCTGCAGGGATACATTTGTGTGTGTGTGAAATCGGAATTACTTTGTAGATGACGCAGCATTCCAGTTCCTATTTGCAAGCAAAATCATTCCCTTATTCTCTCAAAAGGTGAGCCATTCCGACCCATTTGCTGGCTGCCGCGGCGGATGCATAGCTGCATGGCATGCGTGCGTCCCAGGCGCTTTGATTTAATTACTTACATCCGGAGCGGAATGTGCGCTTGTTTGGCTTTTACTCATCGCAAGCGAGCGCCGACGTTCTTTCGCGTTTTGTCTTTTGTTTGCTTTTTCAGAAGTGACTGCATGGTGTGCAAAAAATCTGCACACTCTCAAGCACATTCTAACTTATTCTCACACACTCGCACACACACACATTTATGCTACTGCGCTGCCAGCTGGGTTGGCTGATTCTTTGTTAGAATTTTCCGCTTTTTGTTTACTGTGGATTTTTCGCTTTGGCACCGCCCGCCTGCTCTCTTCCTACTTACATACATTCCTGTCGGCATCCGTCGATAGTATTTCAATATTTTCCAATAAACCGCAACACAAAAGCCTACTTCGCACACTCACCCTCCTGCAGCACTTCACTTCCAAACATTCGGCCATCCAATCATTCACCATCCACCATCCTGTTCAAATGCAACCTACCATTGTGTCCTTCAGTTATTGTTTGTGTATTTCTTTTTTTTATGCTACAAGCCAGCGCATTGTTTGGTTTTTGTCCTATTACAATTATCCTTTTTGCCGATTGAAAACTCCTTGTTTTGCTTTGTTCGATGCTGACGCTGAGTAGAAAAAATGCAAATAACTTTGTCGTCCCAATAGCATTTGCACACACTGTATGAGATATTGTTCACGTCCCTACTCTACACTGAAATTTTTATTGACAAAATCTGCATGTACTCTCACGCACAAGGTAAACCCGCCTGCGCTAGGCCACACTTCAATGCCGTTATTATCCTGCTAGCCTATCTGCTGCTATCGCTTGCATCTCCTTTCGGCTTTTTGCGTAAATCCGGCCGCTTTCAAATAGATAGAGATTCTTGTTTTTGCATTGCTGCATTGAATTCCTTGATCTGCCTTTGTGCATAACGCTTTGGTTTAATACTTTCTTTTTCATTTTTCATGCTTTCTACATACATAGGCCGCATATTGCTTGTAGGTCCTTGCTTTTACTTTGCTTTGCTGTGGCTTTGGTGATGTTATCTGCATTCAATCAACTACGCAAGCGCCACAATTTCACTTTATTTGGTTCGTAACTGAGTCAAAGAAATGGTGATTTTATTGCAATACTCACATGTTTGAGCTCAAAGGATTCCTTTCACCTTCTCCATAACCTTTGTAGCGGTTAATAGGCTTACGCGATGAGGTAGATTTTGAGCACATATAGAGAAAAGGAAGAACGATGACCACATGTCGAAAAATAATATAAGTATTTATTAAAATCAGATAACATTAAATAAATTAAATATGTGCAATACTAAGTAGCGAGCTTTCGAACTTATACATACTAAATTTGTTATTTTTATGAACCCACCGAGAATCCTAACAGAACTTCGTATTGCCATAAACTACATACGTGCTTCGTGAGAAGGCAACATTTGGTGTGTTTCACGTGGAAATCGGCTACCTTTTTCTTGGCTGCACATTGATTAATAATATGAACATTTTCTCTACAAATTTCAGAGGCGAAAGGAATACAAAAACTTGATCTAGAACCATCCGAAACCTTTTCTGGGCTTTCAATCCGGCTCAGCTCGCAGTTCACCTCCGTTTTAAAAGACCAACTCCGCGTATCGAAACCTACGTCTGGTTGCGCAGCTAAGCTAAAAGCAACTCTTTGTTTCGATAAAGCTCAAAAACCGCCACGTGTTTTCTAAAGGTATATTAAAGAGATTAAACTTTTTCTACGAGAGGTCTGATTTTTTAAATTCTTAGCTAAATTTTAAGCAAGGACTAAGGTCTCATTCTGTGCTCAGCATACCAGATCTATAGGCATTCAAAGGAGTGTTGGCGAACGCAATACTTTTTGGCTTCTGCCTAAGTTAAACTGTGAAAGAGTTGACAAGTCTCGATCCTCCTTACTTTATTCTCAGTCCCACCACTAATGCAAAGCCATTTCACGAATGTGCGTGCGTTTACATCAATTTGGCGAAACTAGAAGAAGAATATAATTCAAGGGTCAAGTATTTTCTTATCTGCCGTTGACCAGATGTGGTATTTCCCCTACATCTGGTTTCCCTGACAGAGTTTATTGATTAAAAATGGCGTCATTTGTCTACGGAACTCTGTAGTACCAAGTCGATAATATTCCCAAACCACAGATAGTAAAAAAAGATTTCCTAATAAATTTTTATCCTTGAAGATGTGAGATTTTCCTAAGCTAGGACCAATAAGAAGCCCCATTGTTTGAAGAGCAGCTATTCGAGTCGATTGTATCATCTATATTTGTCTTAAAGCTTTCTTTATAACACAATTCATAGCAACGTTTTGAATACAGACACGCTTTTAACCACTCCAAAGTAAAACAACTTTAAACATTTTTGGAGGTAAAGTGCGTTATTTCTTTAATAAGTAGCTCCGAGAACTAAAATAGCTATATGGTATAAGATTTCTAAGAAAACTAAATAAATATTTTCCGCTAGTATTAGATATGAAAGATTACAAGTTAATGGTGGAGGTCACTTGTAAAAGAAGATCCTTTATAGAACAATATGCGATACAGAGCTTTCGATCGATTTGAGAAGGTGAAATTTTGAGCACCAAATTGATGACTAACATAATCAGACATGAGTATATCTTGAGATGTGATTCAATTTCGAGCATTGAATCCTTTGATGAGTGGAGTGAAAAACTAGAGGTTGCAAATTTTTAATTTTTAAACTGAAGCCATGAGAGAAGCTCTAAATTTCATGATAATTATGCTCAAAAAAAAATTTTAAATTTTTATAAAACCAACATTCGTAGGAACAGATACTTTCAAAAAGACTTTGTCCGCCGCTCGTCTAGTGTGAGCACTAAAAACTACTCCACGCGCGAAATAGCTTCGTTCAACTTGGCAGCCCTTTCTGAGCCTTTTTAAGTTTTCTATAGAAAGCTTTTAATACGTATGTAGCTCAGTAATGGTCAGAGAGAGATTTTACTCTATGCGCGCCCATATAAAATCTATAGAGAATTTTAAACGAGTTGCGACCGCGCGCTCTGTTTTGACCATCGCTGATGTAGCTGTCTACAAAAAGCTCAAAAAACTCTGATCGCCGAATACATTTTGACCGTGCTTTTATCCTATGCACGTTTATTTGAAAGCCTTGGTTGGATTAATTAGCAGTCGATGCAATAACCAACTCACTTTGACCTTGCAGGTCTATTGTGATACCACTGTGAATCACGGGAACCTCGGCGAATATTCTGCATAGAACCATAGCTCTTATGGAGCATAGAATTGGTTTTATTCCTACATCGGATAGTCCCGTAAGGGATCTGAAAATGTGCCTACCTAGAAAGTCCGCCCGCCTCTTAGCTAAAGCTGGGCAGCTATATAAGAAGTGCTCAACTGGTTGTTCTTCTTCCTCATCTCTGAAATGTCTGCAATATTCACGAAAGAATGTTCCTAGTCTCGAAGCGTGCCGTACCAAATAGTCAATGTCCGGTTACACAAGCCATGACCATCGAAATGTCCTCTCTTGAGAGGCTGAGTAGTTCTTCGGTTTTTTCCCTATCCATTTGCGGCAATGGTAGCCTAGTGGTTATACAAGTGCCCTCGTCTAACCATGACCTATTAACCTCTTGAATAATGTTATTTTTAATTTTCACGGGTGTCCCAATCTTACCTCTGCTGTAACACAGTGGAAGATTGGTACCTTTCCTGGCTAGCTCATCGGCTCCGCAATTTCTTTTAATATCCCTATATCCTGGGACCCATATGAGGCTGACGTTGAAGATGGTGCTAATATCACTAAGAGATGCTAGGCATTCCTGTGCAACCTTTGATCTTAGCATTACCGCGTTTATTGATTTGATAGCCGCCTGGCAATCCGAGAAGATTACCATACAAGTATTGTATACGGTAGTGGTCTGACTACAGAAGTGTAAATTAAGTACGTAATACGGGGTGTTAATCCCCATCTCATTCCGACCGCTTGTTTGCATGTTTATAATGCAACGTTGGCCTTCCTCACTCATCCCTCTATGTAAGGTGTCCACGTAAGCTTCCTATCTAATATGAGTCCTAGGTATTTAACATTCTCTTTCAATGGAATCTCCATACCTTTGTAAATTATCGGGGAGGCTGTAGAGAGCCTACATTTCCGTGTGAAGAGAATTACTTCAGTTTTATCCAAGAATGATAGAATACAAGATTGCGCCGATTGCAGCAGAATTCGTGAGAGTAATTTTAGCGTGACGTCATCGTAGAGTTGACAACTGAGAGCGGCGAGAATGAGGGCGACTAGTGATGTGCTGAATTGTCCCCAATACTCGGTACCCAATACTTAAAAAAGATTTCGGTACCCTATACTTCCTTTTCGGTATCCGATACCGATTATTTACATTAAACCCTCGCCATTATATGCATTTCAGGTTTAGAAAAAACTTTCATTACTAATTTATATGATATCGGCTAAAACACTTGAACTTATCGCCACAGAAAAATATTATTTTATCAGTTTTAACCTTAGTCGGTCCAAGGTTCAAGAAAAATACTTTGACGGATGAAGAAGCCTTTCAGGGGAGAGATTCTGTAGCCAGTTAGCGACAAGTTTCGGATCGATATCTCACTTGTTGACTTACAAATATTTGATATCAAACGTCGACAAAACCGATACCGATTCGAAAATTGTCGTTAACTGGTTACAGAATCTGTCCCAGGCCTACAAAAATGATATCGTCCGATTCAGCTGGAACAAAAATGCTTCAAACAAGTAAGGGTTTCTCTGTATTATGGCATCGAACCGACATATATACATCTTTCTTTCGAATCAGTAAAAAAGCTCTATTGGCTCTTACATTCGGGTTTGGTTAGGCGTTTTTTCCATATTTTTGGCCTATGTGCGCTTTTATTCGAAACCTAAATGTTTCGGTACCGAGTATCGAGAGTATTGGGTACTTAAAAGTATTGACTCAGCACATCACTACTGCTGTCTTCTCTACTATGACGTCACCAAAACAGCTGATTCTGTCAAAATCACTGAGAGCCGAGTAGCGGTATCGTCATCGGCGCCACCTCTGTATTCTCTCCACCGTGAGTTTTATCGGGGTTAATTCCGCGGCCCCTACCCGATGTCCAGTTTCTAAAGGCCCGTCTACATACAACTTTGGCGTTGCGTTGGCGCTGGCGTCGCTTTGATAGCAGCGCGAGTAACGCCCATGCTTGCTGCAATGAACGCTTAGCAGAGAATACTTTGGTCACTAAATTAACATACTAGCGGCAGATAAATAAAAATTTTATTCAATCATTGCATCAAAACCTACAAATATTTCTTGCCCGCATTTGATTAAAAAGGAAAATTAAATCACACAATTTTGTTTATTTGGAAAAGCTGACGAAAGACGCGCGCGAAAAGTTGAGAGTCGGCCATCTTTCTGCGTTGTGTTGGCTTTGGCGTTGCCCAAATTTATGCGTTATGTGGAGACTTTCATATAAATGCATGTATTCATAGTCAGCTGTCGAAGCGACGCCAACGCCAACGCAACGCCAACGGGCCTTAAGCGTGGCCATACCCATTAGGGTGTTTGGATATTTACCCTTAACGGCAATTGAAGGCTTAAAGCTTTTAAAGGTTAGGGTCATCACTAATTAAGAGAAAGTTGTTGATTTTTAAATTTTAATGCAAATTACAGAGGGGATAGTCACGTATGATGATATTTGACGGTAGCAAACGAGACTTAAAAAAATTGTTTTAAAAATTGAAATTCGAAGGATGAATCGCTGTTAATTTACAAATCTCATTAACCGCGGGTAGATAAAAAAATCAAGTTTAGGGAAACGATAATAATGGTCGTAAATCGAGTGTGACTAAATCTAAAATTATGTAAGCATGTAGTCGAAAAACTACCCATTAAAAACGATAAGCAATAAAAACAAAGGCACAAAGGCCCGACCAAATCTGTGACTGCTTTTTAGAGCAGTTTACTTAATTTTAGTTAAGCCGCTTAAGTACAATCAAATTGTGATTTTTTCTTCTTTCAATGACGATACTAAAGTATAATCAATACAACTTAATTTTTATTGTACTGCCCATTTCGTTATTGGATCGGTTAGTTGGCATCAGTTGGTGGCATAATCAGCTACGGAGTCCATTCAATGGCTGTTGACCATTTTTATGGGCTAACGCACACATATCGACAACTAATAAGAATTGGTAATTAGTAATTGAGAGGCAGTCAGCCGATAGATAGGCAGGCAGGCAGGCAGGCAGACAAGCAAATGAACAGGGACGGTAATGTGGCAGACAAACAGGCAGGCGAGCGGGCGGGCAGGCAGTTACAGCGAACTAGGCCGCCTAACGCAAAGACATTACAATTTCCATTCAATAACGTGGCAATTAAACCGCTTTCAATGCAGCAGCCAACACATGCGACCAAATGTGGCGGACAATGAGGCATAAATGAATGGATGTATACTAGGGTGGTCAAAACAAGTACATTCGGAATTTTAATGCTCCCAACCTCTAGGATTGTTCTATATCGAAAAAGGCATACCACCATTTTTTTTTTTTTTTTTGAAATCAAAATATTGTTAGAGGTAGCCCAAAGCGCTTAAAGTTTTCCATGTTATTTATATGGGAAAAACAACATTTCGTATAAATGGTATAGAATTCTTTAAAATCAATATTTTTCGATCGCAAAACTCTGGTTCTCTTCAGGAGACTTCCTATAATAATACACAATCGTTTATTAAACATATTTTTTATACTAACGATATTTTATTGGTACCCATATATACCATTTCTATGAAAAGTCGTTTTTTCCCATATAAAGTACATGGAAAACTTTGAGCGCTTTGAGCGACCTTTAAATATTTTTTGATTTCAAAATAAAAAATGGCGGTATATTTTTCCATATAGAACAATCCTAGGGGGCCAGAGCATAAAAATTCCGACTTTACTTTTCACATGAATTTTTGGACCACCCTATATACGCGTGTGTGTTATGGGTGAAAATCAATGTACAATGGTGGCCCTATGAGCCAACTCTATACCCTGACCAAGTAGGCTACCGCAAAAGCTGACTGGTTAGCAACGCAAGCTGAGGCAGCCAACCTATTTTAAAGCCAATCATTGGCAATGCCACAAATTGAAATATGTGGTTATTGGTTCAAATTGCATTGCCACAGCGGGCAGAAGCACCTAGCCAACGCACGCACGCACGTACAGTAGCGTAGTTTGAGAACGAACATTATTATGGCTTTTAATAGGGCAACATTTATAATTATCAGGCATATTGTTGCAATGGAGGAATGGAGAGGCGCTGCCTGCAGGAGAGCATAAACGACGCAGGTAAACATATTTAGGCTGAGGTATGAATTACACATGTTTATAATTCTATGCTGCTGCTGCTGCTAAGCTATAATTTGCCAATGGTGAAATAAATGTGCATAGGTAATGATGTGGCAAGAAGTAAAAGAAGGAGAAGAAGAAGAATGTGTAATATGCTTATTTAATATGCACTTGCAAAGTAGGCTGGAAAGTTTTACGAAGGACTATACTGGCTATTCCATGCAAAATGCCTACATTTAATTGTTGTAATTAAACGCACAACCTACGCTTAACTTGTGTGCTTTTGGTAGCATTTACGAATTGTTTGCACTAAAATTTGGTTGGGAAAAAATTACTTGCACGCGATTTGGCTTCTTACCACCCGCTGAGCGCACATGTACATATATGGGCATACATACTACATTTCTATAAGTATTTTTTTGTATGTAGATAGTAGCCACTTTTGCTTTCACTACTCCACTTCAACGCGCTGCACTTGAGCTGCGTCGTTACACTCACTACTGCCACATACCCCACCCCTCAAATCGTTCACATAGAAAAATGCTCTCCTCATTTTGCCATATTTTATCGAAATCATAAAATTTTTCTACACGCTCGTAAACGTAAGCGCCAACAACCAAAACTACAACAGCAACAACAACAACAACAGACGCTAATAGTACTTGAAGTAATTCCCATGTGCTGTAGAACACAATTACCAAGGGCACTTGCAAGTATTCGCTTCGTTGAAATTGATGGTACAATAGCTCAATAAAATGCTCGATGAATGGCTCCACGGAATTCGTCTAACAGCAGTTGGTTGCTGAATAGAATGTGTGCCCTCCACAGATGCAAAGCACCCACTATATCTTCTCCATGATGACAGTATGTGCGCATAAAAATTCACTAAAATAGTGAAAACATAAAAGTGAATGCGTCGATTGTCTAGTATAATGCATATGATGTATATATCTGTAGATATATGTGTGTGTTTTGGAGAGCAAACGAAAGAATAGATGTCAAACTGTCAGCAAAAGACGATCATGATTATTTTATATGTGGCGCTGATAAAAAAAGATACTTAGCACAGAGGTAAGATGTTTAGCTGCATAAGAAAACCCAACCGAGCCACGCAATGCAATTTGAAAGAATATTTCATTGCGATTCAGCTAGAAAATTTAAAGTGCAATTTATGTATTGTAAGCGTGTTTTGTGTTTAAATCTTTAGTGGCATTCTTTAGCTGAGGGATTTTTTTAGCTTTACGATGAAGAACGAAGCGTAACATTACTGGACAAATACGGAAGGTAACGGACAGGCCATGTAAAAATTGTTACACTTGCCAAACATAGGAGTTGTTAACTCTGACCAGTGTAGGTTGTGCAACGAAGAACAGGAAACAGCAGAGCACATTACGTGCCACTGTGAAGCCCTCACCAGAACCAATCTTCGCTTTCTAGGATCACCGTACCTAGAAGTACACGACCTAAATAACATTCAGCCAAAGGACCTCGCGAGATTTCTTAGCAATACGTGGCCCAAAGATGACCTGTAGTTGAATAGTGGCTCGTTACAATAGATGGTTTCGGTCGGGCTAACTAGGTGACCTGCTCCCTCTCTTTCTAATCTAATTAGTGACAGAGTTAAGGGTGTGGGCCTTAAGGAATGACCGCACAGGAAATCGACGAGTTGGCGGAAAAAATAAAAATTCGATATTTGATTATTTGATAGCGAGACGCAGGACGTATTTTAATAACCACTTAGCCTTCTGTATATTTCAGTATGCACTTATACCCGATAATGTGGAGAGCAGCATCAAGGCAGGAGGTCTAGATGAGCTAGGCTCGAGGACTGATAAATGTGGTCTTAGGGTCAACTCAGAAACACAGAATTAGTGCAGTTAACGACTTTGAACTACCGCAGTTAAATGCTGAAACCTCATACGGAACCCATTTGAACAATATATGTAAATAAGTAGTAAGAAAACGAACGTTGCTTTTTACTCTTACAACCCGCTTTTGCGGAAAGACGCAGGTTTTCAATCCAAGACCACAACTCAATATGTAAACTCTTTAAGTCTACTGTAAGACTCAGTAGATTTAAATAGTATTCCATAAGATTATCGAGGTTCTTCTCATGTCAAGAGCCTGGAGCGTGGAATACGTGCGCATCGGTGCTTCACTTGCACACCGATGACTTCAAAATTGAACGCGTAATTGGAGCAGGCCTTTTTTTCTGAATGCCTGTGGGTAAGCAAATAAGTATATTTTCTTCAGTTCACGTGAGTTTTCCAGGCCGAAGTACTTACATCTTTAAAAGCGTGCTAGCATGCGCCGCTATTTTCTCGGAGAACTGAACGGCTATTACGACTCTGGCTTCCTTCAGAACAGAATCGCCGCTGGTAGAGTTCGTACTCTGTTCGAAGCTCGCTTTTTAGGAGCACTGAGTAATTTTTTGGGAGCCGTTCGTGCGTCCCCGTTCGCCCAGTCTGGGCAACGTGGGCAACCCAAGTGCGAGATTCGATAACCAACCCGAGTGGAGCATTGGGTTGTGGCAGAAAGCGAGGAAGCTTCGGTAGGGCCACTCCGACCTATTCAGTTTAAGGGCTCACTAAAGTCAGCGGCGTATGTTCGCCATGAGGTACGGCTGCAAGCGGGCGCCTGTCTTAGAGCAAGCGGCTCGCTATATAAACGTGTATTCGGATGAGAAACCACCCATTCCAGCAATGGGTTGTGCCCTAAGATTGGGACCCGTCACGTAAAAATTGGTTCCAATGAAAAGACCAAAAAATCATTTAGTAACTATCTATTCTTAGCCAAATCTTAAACCGCAGGATACCGAAGAATTACAATAGTGAACTGCACGAGTTTCGTATGTAAATATACCTATATACAAATATGAGAGCTGTAGTAACTAGCAGCGACGAATTTTAGAAGTAGCACACAGTGTTTCAGATAAATGACTGAGTTTAGCTTGCAAAATTGAAAGAAATCTAGCGAAGCTTTTTAGTGATTTCGGTTTTGGTGTCAAATCGACAAACTAATGCATGAACTAAACTATTTATTACAAAAATTTGTCAAAAGTGTATGGAAATGGTCGGCATCATACTAGCCTTGGTTTCATAGAAGAATAAAATCGTCGAGATAAAGCTGCTCTCTCCTCTTGCACATCTTCTTTTTTTTTTGATACATACATACTAGGGTTATCCTTAAAATATCAACAACATCATGATATGAAAGCGATGCAGCAATTAGGAACTATTTTGATAGGAATGTCAGTAACTTGTGCGATAAGGTCTGAAGTGTTAAAGAAGATTCTTCAGTTGGTTAAAGTTTTGATAAACGTATCAGGAAACTTGGGATACCTCAAAGCTTGCAACCACAGCCGCAGAGTAACTTACGCCATTTTCATACTGCTTTCGGCTTAGATTACTAGCTCAAACGCCCCTACATATGTATGTATATTTTATGAAATTCCAACTAAACATTTTAACAGCAGTTCCAAAAATATATGGAAAAAAAGGATTAACATAATAAATCAAATAATGCATCTGTTTAAAATGAAAAGGTTATCAATTCGTCGGAACATTTTTTTAATGTACTTTGGACCACGGTAGCCGATTTCAATAATTCTTTTTTTTTTAAGGAATTCTAGGCGATAGGCAATCAAATTCGCTTCTAAATGCTGGTAGGGATGTACAAAGTAAATACATTCCAAAAAATTTCAACATTTTAAAAAATTAGAAACAAATTTTAATTTGTCCAGCTATATCTGGTGATGGGTTTACACCGAGGTATTTACCCAACGCTGGGTAAAAAACCGAAAAAAACCAATACATTTAGCTTCAAATTTGTTAGACCTGGAGCACAACGAAGTGCGCTTGATCAGTCTGCAGAGTAAGCCGGATTAGAATTCGCTCAAGCAATGTCGCAGAACATTAACATAATGCCAGATTTTGCCAAATATCTTTGAAATATCTCCAGTACCGTATTGGAAAGGAATTTGTGGTGGCACTCAATTAAATAAATTTGCTGTCAGAATCCTGACAGATCCATGCACTTCAGCTATTACGGAGCTTAATTCACTCAAAAAACCAAGGAATCGATTGTCAACAGAAAGAGCAGGAAAAATAACATATATATCATGCAACTGGAATTTGTTTTAGAAAAATAGTTTACCGTATTCAGAAGAAAGCACGCAGCCAGCTCAGTTCGAAAATGAACTTCGTAGGTCACAAGAAGGAGCTGAGGATGGCATCCTTTCAACTTCAACAGGAATCGTGCACTCTACTGGTTATGACTAAATTCATGTTTTATCTAATTTGTAATTGAAAACCAAATTCGTTCTAAAAAAAATGCGTTACTTGTTTTCTATCTGAAAGAAATGTCTTTTATTTTACTTAAAATTACCTTACTTATGATTTATACCCACAATTTGGGTAAATAACCAAGTACTTGGGTAAATATTTGGGTATTTACCGGTAAATACTCAATTTACCAATTAGGTATTTACCCATGTCCCATCAGTAGGTATATCTAACTGAGACAGGTTTATGAATTTATATGAATAACTTTTAATAACATCTCAAATTCATCAGATTTTAAAGAAAAATGTTGTCGAATTTTAGGGATTTAAAAAAGTTTAAATTTGGTAGGGCGTCGTCACCATTTAAATTTTTTTTATGTTTTTATTTTGTAAAGGGATACCTCATGAAAAGTTTGGATGGTATTATTTAAGGCCCACCCTAATGTACATACATATGTAAAATTTGATGCTTTTTTATGTAAACCTTTTTAGTTAATTTTGGTGTGGGAAAAATCTGCATATTTGGCATTTAACGCCAAATTTTTGTATAAAAAAATGAATAATTTAAATACTTACAATCATAATTGCTAATTATCGAAAACTGCGATAGTCGCAAAAAGCTGTACGGACTGTATAATAAAAATTTAAATTTTAGCTCTCACACATACAAATAACAAACTCCAAAAAAAAAACAAATATAAATACTTGCAACCAAAATTGGTAATTATCGAAAATTGCAATAGTCGTAAAATGCTGTGCAACAAAAATATCTAAAGCCCATAAAAAAGACCCCATCCACTTGCACAAAAAGGAACAAAAATAAACTGATTTTTGGCTGAAAGCGCCGCAAGTCTTTAGGGCGCAATTAAAGCGTAAATCGTGAGCAAGTTCTTAATTAGAAACAAACATTTGCAAGAAATTTACTACTTCAATGAATAACTGAATAACTGTGTGAATGAATGGCTGAAAATTTGTGGTAAATCGTAAAAGGGAAAAAACTGAAAAGCAAAAAAAAACAAAAACAATGATGGCGCTTGCGTTACAAAGCAAATGACGAAAAAGAATCAAACGATTTCGGTGAATAAAATTTCACAACAAAATTAAATCAACAACTGACCACCACCACTCATGGTTGCCACTTGTTAAAAAAATAACCTACCAAAATCTGATAAAAAACAACCAAATTTAAAAATAAATAACCAAATTTGTCATCCGCTTATCTATTATAAAAAGCAAAACTTATTACAAACAAGTAATTTTTAGCAAAAAAAAAACGGCTTCAACTCCATATATATCTCATGATCCACTGATCGGATCTCAACCGGATTAGTATGGGACCACCTCTGAGACACTACCTTTCCGATGCAAAAAGAATTCGAATTCGGTTGACGTGGTCCAAAGTTATGCGGTAACATACATAAAAAAAAAAAAAAAAAAAAAAAATATTCCGACGAACTGATAACCTCCTCCTTTTTTGGAAGTCGGTTAAAAACAAAAATTCAACAATTTGATTGAGATTGAGGCCGTTTTTTTCAATGAAAGGTTTTTGGAAAAGCAACTAATTTACTTGTCAATGCTATTGTGGCTTATTAATATTTAATTTTAATATTCTTTTGAGCACGAGGTTATGGGGCGTGCATAGCTCAGTGGTTAATGCTTCTGACTTTGCACATCGATTACGCGGGTTCGATCGCTAGTCTTATGAGGATATGGGGTGATCTCCGAAATAGCTGTTATAACTTCTACCGCTTAGACTTTGTTGCTTTTTCCATTTTTTTTTTAATAAAATAATCGTGGTACAAAACTCAATAAGAATATTAAAATTAAACATTAATTTACATTTTGTTAAAAGTTATAGCTGCTATTTCGGAAAACAAAATTTTTTAAAATACTTGTGCCTTCAATCACATATTTACTTTTTATATGTGCATATAATACATGTTACATTAAAAATAGGAATTTGTAAAATTCATTTATTAATTTTTGGCATTCAGTATGCAATAAAACTTTTTGTAAAGTAAAAAATTGCTAATTTATAGTTAAAAAAAAAACTACCAAACTACTAAATTAGAAAAAA
The DNA here is from genome assembly GCF_013731165.1 of Rhagoletis pomonella. Classification (NCBI taxonomy): domain Eukaryota; kingdom Metazoa; phylum Arthropoda; class Insecta; order Diptera; family Tephritidae; genus Rhagoletis; species Rhagoletis pomonella. The sequence goes on along the minus strand of NW_023458559.1, from coordinate 60,521,399 downwards.
TAGAAGAAAAACAACCAAGTTTGGTTGAAAACAACCAACAGTGGCAACCGTGCCACCACTTCCGGGCGGGCGCTACACCCTTCGCAGCGGCGACGCCAATTGTACGCAGTAAATGTTGCTTATAAATATGCGTAGCCAAAGAAGTATTTAAAAAAATGCTATGCGGACTGTAATGAAAATCAGCGCGCCAAAATGCAAATAAAATTTTACGATGCCATTTGTCAAGTGTTGCAAATAAAGTAATGAACTGGTTGAGTGGAGTGGAGTGGATGGGTGGTTGAATACTTAAATTTGCTGAGTAAGTACTTAGCTGTGATCAGCTGTGTAGACTCTAAACACTATTTATATGTACAAGTGAATATGTATATACACCCATAAGTCCCCCCCTATCGAAATAATTTGCATTTGATATTTTTTATTGCACCCAACCGCCTTTTTTATCTAGCTCGCTTATATTTTTATTACCTATCTACATATTTTCTGTTCATACATATGTAAATATGTATGTATGTATTTATATATGCTATTTTGTAAAGTAGTAAGTATTAATATTTTTATGCCTGAATATTCGATCATTTCCCCGCCTCGGTTTTATTGAATTTTTTATGATTATTACTAAATTTTTGTCAATATCATTAGGCAAAAATTTAATATCGCCATTTCAAATATATGAATTTAAGGATAGAATCTTTGATATGAAGCATTTAAGAGCGCAATACCGATCCCCCCGGTACCGCCGACAAATATTTCGTCAGGAAGCGGTTTAAGCACTGGGCTCGCAGGTTTGTTCCAGTCGGTTGTACCCAGTCCAGAGCTACACCTAGTCAGCTTTGCAACGCCTTGTTTAAAATGAAATACCTTTTTTCTCTTATCTCTTAGATACAAATACAACTTGACATTTAGGCCTCATAGCTGCCTTTTTTGTCACTGGTATTGCATTGAGCAGGCTTGCGGTTGGGACGGCCTAGGTTCCAATCCGCGCCCACGCCTCATGCGTACGTAATTCGAAGCTGTACGGCCTAGGTTCCAGCCCGCGCCTACGCTTCAATTGCATAAATTTTCGAGACCGCACCGCTTAGGCGACTAGAACGGCCTAGGTTCCAGTCCGCGCCTACGCTTTGGTTGGTAAACATCACGGTTTGGTTCCAATCCGCGGATATGATGCGAGTTTGTTTAATCACGGGTGATATGCCGCTGTCTCTCTAGGCTCCTCAGTTGCTTCAAAATTGAAGATAGTGTGTCACTGGTTTATGCCCATTCACTGGCTCCTTTCATCATAGTCGACTACTGACTGTGGCGTAAGTAAGCCTCCAACGGCTAGTTGCAATTGGTTTATCTACCGATTTAATCGAGTGTACTCAACGAATACGTGGACGTCTACATCCGCGCCACTTCCACAGTAATCGCAGTACGGGTCGTGCTCATGTTTGAATTTAAACAGGTATTCCTTAAAACGGCCATGACCGCTCAAGAACTGACTCAGATAAAAATCTACTTCGCCACGCATTCTATTAAGTCAGGATACCAGATTTGATTTGCAGCGATAGGTCCAGCTTAGTTTTACTTATCCATTTGTTTTGCCTCTCCGTAGTGCTACTTTGCCGGGCTCGACGTTGGTCTAATTGAGTTAGAGCATGCGGCGAGGATGCAAGGAGCGTCCATTCTCTCGCCAGTATACATATCTACGGGTATCATATTGACGATTAAGAAAACTGCTTCGGCCGACGCACAGTGGGAGAAATCACGAAAAAGCTGGCCATATAAAGTAAAGGTTAACATATTTTTTAAAAACTCAAAGTGTTATATTTGGGAAGCTCTAGCAAAGAAACAACAGAAGATAGAACCTTCTACTTAGGCTTCAGTTAAAGCTAGAACTCTCGACTACTGTCCCTGAAAATACAATCCGTTCATCTTGACCCAAAGTCATTTATTGAACAGCCAAAACTGATTTTAACAAAATTTTTTTCCAATATTTTTATTGCCCAAAAAATGTCAAAGCTATTTTTGATAGGCTTTTTTGTGCTTATTACAAATCCGTAAGTATAAGATTTCTATTGGGTCTAGATTTTGAGATAAACGAGGTCAAAGTGTTAAAAAATCGCGTTGTTTGCAATATTTTAGAAGTTATAGCAAAGAAAGAAAACGTAATAAAACCTTCCACTTAAGCTTAAATTAAAGCTAGAACTTTTGAATACTGTCCTTAAAAATACCATCCCTGCGTCTTGACCCAAAGGTCATTTACAGTCATTTATTTAACAGCTTAAACTGACTTTAACAAATTTGTTTTCCAAAATTTTTTGTTGTTCAATAAATGACTATAAGTGACCATCAGGTTAAGATGCAGAGACAGTATTTTCATTTGCTAGACCTTCTCAAATTCTCATTGCAAAAAACGCGATTTTTTGATCATTTTACTTCGTTTTTCTCAAAATCTGCACCTGATGGAAACCTTATACTAACTGAATCGTAATCCGCACAAAAAAACCAAGGCGAATTTATATAAGGTGGTGTTACTAGTTCAGCTGATTTTGTGTATGTGTTTCGCCGCACGGCTTCTGATATCAAATTGAAAAATTTTGATTGAATTTCTACACACACTCTTACAGATTTTGACAGTTTATGCCGCCAAAGCAAAAACAAAATACATGTAAATTTTTGTTTTTGTACTCCTGCTATCACCTTATATTAATTCGCCTTGAAAAAAACTATAAAAAACAGCTTTAACATTTGCCGCAACAAACTCAGTGTTGCCATACGTAAGCTTTCCACACAACACAATGAGCACTGTTATTGTTTTATCGCGCTATTCAATCGTGAATTACAACAGAAATTGGACGAATCTGGTTACCTTCTTTATGAATTCTTGAAGTACGTTGTTTTTGCTGTTATCTTCAAAGTGATCGGGATATTCGATCTCACGCGATCACAACATTTTCAACAATCAAATAAAAAAATATTTTTGTATATATATTTTTTTTTGAGACAGCTTTTACAATTAATTTTTATATACATATATTTACTTGCGTCAAAAATTTTAATGTAATGACTTAGGGCCGTTTTCTGAAGTAACCTTCAACTTTCATGCTCACTTCATATTTGAAGGTTAGATTAAAAACAAAGCTTTGTCTAAAGTTAAGTATTTCTATTATCGATTTTTCACGTCTGTATGTTTTTTGGTTGTAAACCAATTTAAAACCGATAGTAAAATGCTTTACTTTCTTTAGACATAATCATACATTTTAATGGAACATTAAAATATAAAGTGAGCTTTAAAGTTACAGGTCACTTGCGAAAACGGCCCTCAAATTATTTAAGATACCGTCAGAAACGCTCTCTATCTCTCAAAAAATAAGTAAGTGCTTTAACCTCTATTTTAAAATCAAATTTCCGAAGCAAAATTTTGAAGCCGATGAGAAAAGCAGCACAAACTTTAGTGAGAATAGCAAGTTCAAACTGTTCTAGTGAAGAGGATACAAAAAAAGGGTGACTTATACTTTTCATCCACTACGCAATGGACCTTCCTCTTGATAAATTACCATGTTTTGCACCAGTCGAAAAACTGTGATTTTTGGAATATTGGCCAGCTTTTTCGTCACTGGCGACGCTGTTCTGAAGGCCCTACAAACTCGGAGCGCACACAAACGGTATGTTTAGTTGACTCCGCGGAAGTATGCTGGACACTGTGCCGCGTTTGACCAAAGTGGGGTAACATACAGAATTTGGCTTTTAACCAGACTCACGGCTGTCTTCGCAGTAACGCATCCTGTTAACACATTTTTCCAAGACCTTAGTGACGGTCCCTATCTCTTTCTCACACAAATGGCTTGCTACAATTTCGCATGAATGCGGCCCCTCACGGCACCTCACAAAAAATAAGTCTAACCGCAGCTCCGATATGTCCAATAATAAGTGATAACACGATTACCGAACTTGGCGCGCAAAAGATCGTTTGTGGCATGAGTTGTGTGGCATGGCGCGCTCTCCGGCTGAAACCAAAGATCATCCAAGTCCATGTCTTCAATATCCGGCCATAAAAAAATTTGTGCCATGCCTCTGTAGCGCCCACGGTTGGCCGAAATGGCGTTTCCAGCAGCATTGTCAAATAAAAATGGGTTAACCATGCCACCGCTCCAAATTCCGCACCAAACTGCCGTTGTCTGAGACTTTTCGACAATCACGCGCGGGTTTTCCGATCATCAGTGGCGGCAGGTTTGCTTTCTAACATAGCCGCCAAGATGAAAATGCGCTTCGTCAGAAAAAATGATTTGCATTATTCTCCAACGTCAAGATTTCCAGCGGAAAAGAGCTGTCACTGTAAAAATAGCAAATGCTTAAAAACACCACATGGACCACTCGTTGTAATGGCTCTTATTTAGGGACTCTTCCACTTTCAAAGTTACTGAAATTTGCAGCTAAATAGTACAACAAATATCAAACAAAACTTTTCAAAAACTTAATTTATCCTTGAAGCGGCTGCCGGCATCCAACTTAGACACAGTGGTCCCATTGTGATAAATTAATTTCTCTTTAATGTCCTTGAATTTGAAGCATGAAGTGAATAGATGAGTCGAATGTTGCTCCAGCTGGTCCTCCTGTAAATTGTAAAAAAATACATGGTGAAACTACATAATTTTATTAAACTAAATTTGAATAAAAATAATGAATAGTATTTTATATACCGACATCCATCGCTTCACAAGCGTCTCAAAATGAATTCGATATGCCATTGAAAGACAAAGCTGCGTTAAGGGGATCATAAGTATAAAATTTGAAAACCAACCCCATTGCTTATGCAGTTTTGTTAAAATTTTCCGGACTACGGAATTATGTGAAATTTGTATTCTACCTATTACAGGGTCAAATATTTTTAGTAAAAGATAAAATAATAACAAAATTTTGGGGTCAAAAGCAAAAAAACCGGAATTCAATTTTTTCCAAAAACCTTTTCTTTCTAAAATAAAAATCTTAAAAGTTCTCATCTTTACATAAAATTATTCGCAATTTATTTAGTTTACATTTAAAAGAAATATAATTTTATTTAATACATTTTCAGTTTTGTACATTTTCAAAATTTTTTGAATACATTTTTAGTCTTTCGATTATAAGTTTTGCATTATTTTATATTTTTTTATTTTTTAAATAATAAAAACCAAATAAGTTTCTGACTCAAAAAATCAGGTGATTTCCCAGAAAATCGTCTAATTTTTGGAAAAACGGGTTTTCCTTTGTCTATGAAGGTTTAAAAACAGATAAAAGAAAAATATTTTGGTCCTGAAGACTACATCCTTAGATAAATTTATTTTATGTTGTTTTTTTTGTTGCAGGGCTATTCTGAACCTTGCCGAACGTTTTGTATCCGAAAAACTGATTTACAAGAACTGAAAAAGAACTTTAGTTACCGGTTAAAAAGTTTTTGTTACCAGCCCAGAATAGTCCGTTTTTTTCAAATTTCTTACTTTTTATGGCCAGCGTAAGGAAAGTCTTAAGCACAAAAATATATTTAAGTTGCAAACGTTTGAAAACCGATAATACCACAGTATACCGAAAGTTTGAGCCCACAGCGGTCGTGCCACATTAATGTTTACGCTTAACAAAACCTACTTTAATTGTGTAGGTATATGCAAGTATGTATGTATGTACATTTCATCCCTAGCACCCCAAAAATGTCAAATGCGTGGCCTTGAAATGCAAATAGCTTTTAATGCAAAGGCCTCCAGCTGTCGGTATAAAATTAAGCAGCAATTGAGCACAAAAAGTGACTATGTACATATGTAAGTAATTCTCCCCTGCATGTGGTAGCTGATGATTTTTTTTTCTTCTTCAAAAATTGACCTTGAAAATCGATGGCTAAATTAAATTCAATGCCAAGGGCTAGTCTGTACACAAGTGCCAACGTACATATACCTATATTTATTTATTTTACTCGTACATTGGAATACATACACTTTTACACATATGATACATATTTATGTAAGTGAGCACATCACTTTATGCTTTTAGGAGGAAACACCCTTTGTTAAAACACTTTTACTTTCCAACAGCGAGTGAATTATGACAGACTCTTGCAGTTGCTAGCAGCAATCGATGGATTAACTTCATGCAGCTCTACTTATGTATGTAGTTATGTATTTTTACATATGTACATACAATCATGCTTGTATAAGGGTTCTAAATGCGGGCACGTAGGCTATGCAGGCCAGGCCGTCCATGGTAAAACCAAATTATATGAATTAGTCATGTGAAACAATTTCGAGTGAATGCGATCAAGAATTTTTTTTGGCTAGAGGTAGAATTACACTCGAGGGCACACTGAATGTACGAAAGTATACATTGGATATTGTGTTTAGCTATATACTAAAAAAAAACATATGTATGTATTAGGGATGTTGAGAATGTGGAGTTTTAGACATCCGTGGATGCTGAGGCGGCTGCGAATATCTAACATCCGCGGATGCAGATGCGAATGCGGATGCCAAGTACTTTTAACCGACTTCCAAAAAAGGAGGAGGTTATCAGTTCGTCGGCTTTTTTTTTTTTTTTTTATGTATGTTACCGCATAACTTTGGACCACGTCAACCGATTTCGATAATTCTTTTTGCAACGGAAAGGTAGTGTCTCAGAGGTTTGGTTTAGATCCGATCATTGAATCATGAAATATATAGATATATATATATATTTTTTTTAAGTCGGTTTTCGTTGTCGGAGATCGTTGTTTAAACAGCGCGTACAAGCTAGAGGTTTACGCCGACAGGCTTTGCGGCGGCGGCGTGGCCAACGTCAAAAAGATTCGGCGGCGACGCCGGCGCGTCTGGAAACGCCGGCGCTACTTCTCATAAGGTAGATTTCAAAGAGCCATGAGGCTACTAATCTTATCATTTCAACTCGTCAGCGTTAGGCATTCGCCATGCCAATTATTCTATTATTATAATTCTATTTACTTCATTATTGAATTAGTTTTAAATTTAAATATTGTTACTTCCTACTTGAATTAAAATGCTGAGTGTCTGGCGCTGATTGATGGGCGAACCGAAGAAGGTCTGAGGTATATACATACATACACACACGGATCTCTATATTCTCTACAGATCCGTATGTACTAGGGCTGTGCGATTATTCGATTACTCGAGCAAGTTGGTTAATCAATTATTCGGTTAATCAATTACTCGAGTAATCAAGATTTTGATTACTCAAAACGATGATTAATCGAGTTACTTGAAATATGATTACTCAAAAAAAATAATTTTGCTCGTTAAAAGAGTTTGCTTTGGAAAATGCTTATTTTCTTTTTTACATTCTGTATATAAAAAATTTTTTTTGTTTTAATTTTTGAAAACAGAAACGTTGTTTTCAAAGTATCAAGGAACTTTAACTACTTTATACATATGTAAAGAGTTGAAATGTTGATTACTCATTTTACTCGAAATGTTGATTAATCATAAAGCAAATTACTCAAATATTTTTGTTTTTGGTTAATCAAAAATCTTGATTACTCGAGTAACTGAACTTTTGAGTAATCATAATTTCCAATTAATCGAATAATTGAGTTATTTAATTTATGATTAATTAAAATTTTGAGTAATCAATTAATCGCACAGCCCTAGTATGTACTATTTAAATTTAAAGAAAAAAAAATTGTTTAAAGTTTAGTTATTGGGGTAATTTATGCCGCTCTCAATAAATTTTTGCAATAGTCTTATCAACTCGAACCAGAATGGGACTTTTTGACCCACTGTTGAAAAAAATGGCTTATAGATGGTTAAAACTTCCACTAAAATATGAAGCGCCAAATTTTTATAAGGAGAACCGAATGTAATGAAAAATAATACTAATGTTTACCATAAAGAGGGAACTTTAACCCTGTGTAGAAAACATAGCGATGCGAGGGAGCAAAACCTTCCTGGGGTTTGACCACCACTAAGGAATGCTAACGTAATTTTCACACAGCCACCTAGTACTTGTATACGTATGTGGGACCCCAGAATAAAATAACTTACGAATGTAAATATTAGCAAAAAAGTGTTTGTTAAAAATATTAAAAAAATACATAGAAAAATCAACATGTCTTTGATTTATCTTCAATAATTGAGGAGTTAGATGCAAAGAGGCCGCTTCTATTAAAACTGCTTTCTGAGATATTGGAGCTAAAGTTTTTGATGTGTTATAAGTTTCTTGTTGTTGTAGTAGGTGTATAAAAAAGTAGTATATTTGTAGTATAGAAAAGAATTGTCTACTGCGGAAAAAAATGGTTAGATTACCAGTATTCGACCCTAATTTAACTGTAATAAACGCTGTCGTCAAAATATATGTTACCTATGTTTTTTCTAAGTTATGCTATTTTGGAAAAAATAAAGGAAATCATACTCTTGTCCAGTGGCCCAAATTATGCAAAAAAAACTAATTTAAAAATGTAATTTTCATTTCGTAAAATTGTGTTTTTATACAAGTAATATTTAGTTCCTTCAAACGATGTATTCAATGTACATACATCATGAAAATTTTGTACAAAATTCCTTAGGTGCCGAACGCCGCCGCCGCCGCCGCCGCGCCGATATTTTCGTAACTCGGCGGCGGCGCGTGAGGGATGACAAAAAACGGCGGCGGCGGCGGCGTGGCTCGGCGGCGTATACCTCTAGTACAAGCCAAACCAGATATGTCAAGTTTTTCTAAAGTTTTTTAAAAAGAATTCTTCATTCTCATTCCTTTGGCTCTTTCAGAATTTGGGGAATCTGTAACTTCATCAGCGTTTTTCGATTTCAGTTTTTGTAATTCATTTTTAAAACTTTATTCTGCGACTGCTTTGAAAAATTTGTGCTTATAGCGAGCAAAATAGGTTGATATGGAAGTGAAAATTTTGAACAAAATTCGGTTTTCAAAGTGGTGGCTGGCAGCCGAATCGGATGAGAATACTATTATTTTTTTAAATGAGAGCACCCCGTTTTTTATGAGTACGTGAATTTCAGATAGTAACGTAATTCTTATCTAATTAAAGGTCAGACCTATAACTTTTTAGTTATTTGAGCATCGATTCTCTTTATGGCCAGACGTTGATCATTTCTGCTGGAAATCCCTATTGAAGCAGCTTACTCATTGACTTTAAGTAGCAAAGGGACAGTTTAATCACGGAAGTTTTTAGCCAAGGATCCAATGTATATCCCTATGAAAAAAATATTGCCCGACAAGTAAACAAAATTACTGTTTTTAAAATTTTTGCTAAAAAAAAATTCCCCAAAGAGCCCCATTTGAAATTATTGAAACGAATATAACATTTTCTTCTTCAGTTTCTAGTAATTTTTTTAAGATTGGTCCAAAAAAATCATAATTAAGAACGAAACCAATGCAGGTATTTAAAGCACATAAAAAAACATATATATTGTTCTCTTTGACGTACGTCAAAGGAAAAGTAGAAATGGGAACTTGTATGACTGCCCATTGATAGCTCGGTTATATAGCTGGCGAAGTAATATGTTTGATATGTATAAAGATATATTTATCAAAGTTGATATATATGACATTTGACCAGTTTTGTTACACAAATACTCCCGCGACCACAAGCAAATATATTGGCTACAATTTGTCATTTTGTTTGATACGTTTTATCGGCGCACTTGCACAACATTTGCATTCGCAAAAGCTCCGCATTGATTATTGCAAATGCGAAAGCGATTGCGAATGTCAAAATTAATGCGGAAGCTCCGCGGTTGTGAATGCGAATGCGAATATTCGCATGTGTGTGTACATTAGAGTGGTCCTAAATCAGTAGCGTCGGAATTGTAATGTTCTCACCCCCTAGTATTATTCTATATCGAAAAAAAGTATACCCTTATTTTTTTATTTTGAAACCAAAAAATATTTAGAGGTCGCTCAAAGCGCTTAAAGTTCTCCATGTATTTTTATATGGGAAAAAAACTTTTCGTAGAAATGGTACAGAATTTTTGAAAATCAATATTTTTCGATCGGTTGGTTCTCTTCAGGACACTTTCAGTAATAATACCCTATTGTTTATTTAACCATTTTTTAATACTAACGATTTTTTGTTGGTCCCCCCATTGCATTTTCCGGGGTTTTTGGTGGTTTTTGGCGGACCTTTAAATAATAGTTGCGATGAAAAGATGGTTAAATAAACAATTGTGTAGCAGATAAACAGAGTTTTCCGATAGAAAAATATTGATTTTTAAGAATTCTATACCATTTCTACGAAAAGTCGTTTTTTCCCCACATATAAAATACATGGAAAACTTTGGGCGCTTTGAACGTCCTCTAAATATCTTTTGATTGCAAAATGGAACAATCCTAGGGGGTGAGAGCATAAAAATTCCGACTTTACTTTTTCCACATGCAATTTTGGACCACCCTAATGTACATACATATGTATGTTAGCATGCACTGTTATTAAAATCGCCTGCATATAACAGCTGTAGCTATGTGAAAGGAAGCTTCTGGGATGTGCCACTTCCTACTTTGAAGTACCCACAATACCTACATTCGTACATATGAACGTACCACATACATGCATCCGTTTTTAAGTGTTTGTAGGTATTCATGTGCAGGCTTATCCCTGCAAAAAATGGGACTAATCCGGGATGACTCCGGGAGCAATCGCAAAGGAGCATGCGACTAATACCACTTTTGATCTATTTATATGGAATGAACTGATCGCTTTTGTTCGAGCATGTCCTATGAAGAGACTAATTGTTCACCTATATACCCGAACGGGTATAAAAAGCGAGTAGGCACTTTTAAAAAATAAAAATAAAAATTTGCGCCAGCTGAGATTCGAACCGGAGTGCTCAGTTTTGTTAGGCGAATACTCTCTGTGTGCTAACGCCGCACATGAAATTTCATTGATTAAGTGCGTACATATCATTAAATCGTTAATAGTACCCGTTAGAGATGAGTTGGGGACTAATTGATCTCCAATTATACCCATAAGGGATGAGTCGAGACTAATTGACCTCCATTAGTTGGGACTAATTAATGCCCAATTGTACCCGATTGAGAGTAATCTCGGAATACTCGCTTTAGAGATTAGTCGCCCAATTTTTTGCAGGGATATACATGCATATACATATATGTATAGCTGCGAGTAAAATAATAGCAGTAAAATTCAAAATGATGCTACTGGTAACTTATCCTTATTTATTAATTGTTAATTATTTTCGTTTAAAATATGGGTCGATCTGTATCAGAAACCGCGTAAATAAAGGTTCCAAAGCTTGCACAATATTCAAAAAAATTAATTAAAAAATTTTTCTCAAAATTTCGATTTTTTTAATTAGATTTTGAGTATGCAGTTTTGTAGCCCAATTTCAGAATAATATAGTGCAAGTTTCAAGCCGCTAAAAATTACCGTTGATTTTTAGTTTTTTTTTTGCCGAGGGAAATTTTGATGAACATTTTTTTAGTTTAATTAATTTTTTTTGAATTTTGTGCAAGCTTTGAAACTTTTATTTATGCGGTTTCCGATACAGATCGACCCATATTTTAAATGAAAATTATTAACAATAAATAAATAAGCATAAGTTACCAGCAGATCATTTTGAATTTTACTGCTATTACCTTACTCGCAACTGTATGTATTTACTAACCTAACACACATTCATCTACACTCGTGATATTCTCATTAATAGTCGTCGTAATAAATTTTTGGTTTCATATTCTATGTAGCATTTAGTCTCAAATATGAGAAAGAGGCTGGGTTTGTTCCACAGGAGCTTACAGTGAGCGTTCACACTCGATTAGGTAGGGCAAGGCTGCTTGTGATTGGTCTCTCATTATGAAGCACAAGATACCTGATCTCGATGCTATAACTCTAGAGGAATAACCCCATGATGTAAAGGAAGAGATCAGGGGAAAATATCTGGGTCTCATATTAGATGAGAAATTAAACTGGGGCGCAATATTGCCGATAGAGTGCGCAAGGCAACAGTAGCACTATACTCTTGCAGTAGCACTATACTCTTGCAGTAGCACTATACTCTTGCAGATCAATAGGAAAAAGATGAGAGATTGAATCCAAGATAATGCACTGGCTATACACAGCGGTAGTTAGGCCATCTCTCTATCACGGCATAGTGGCATGGTGGGACACCTTTGAGAAAGGGGTAAACTTTAAAAAGATCGACCTTCCAAAGCCTCACGTCCACACTCATAACTGGTGCGATGAGAACAACACCATCCATGGCACTGAATTCCCTACTTAACTTTCTTTCGGTAGACCTACATGCCAAACAGGACACAAGCGTTGCGGCAATTTTTATGAATAGTCTCATTAATTGGTCAACCAGCAGTTATGGTCATGGTAGAATATTAACGGAGTTTTCGGAGCTTCCCAGATTGGTAAACTACGCCCTTCCGAACCCTGCTCCCATTTCAGCATTTACGACCCTCTTACCCTCAAGGGAGAAGTGGAAACGAAACGCTCTAAGGAGTGGCGAGTCCATCCTGTATAGACTGATCGCTCAAAGCTCGAGAGAAGGATTGGTGGTAGTGTATTTTCTGAACACCTGGGAATTTCCCGTAGCTTTCGTCTTCCAGACCACTGTAGCGTTTTTCAAGCAGAACTGACGGCGATCGGCAGGGCCACAAAACTGGTAAGGTGTGATATGTTATCCCGAGTGATATCTACATCTTCACTGACAGCCAGCAGGCAATCAAAGGGTGACAGGTAACAAGATTAACGGAAATAAGGTCAATTGACACTATTTCGCATTTCGAATAAGCGTACGATTCTTCTGTCTTCTGTAGAAGTTGTCAAGATGAAGAAGCGGAGAAAACGATTCTACACCTGTTGTGCCAGTACCCTGCTCTATCCAAAATGTATTCAACAAAGTGTGATTGATTTTGACATTGCTCTCATAAGAAACAGGCTATAATGTCAAACTGAAATGAATTCTTAACCCATTTGAAAGTTTTTTTTCATATTTGAATTTGTTTAAAAAAAAGTTACACACAAATTTTTCAAGCAACAAATTTTCTTAATAAACATGAAATTGTTAAGAGATAAACCGCCGAGGAGAGCAAGTAAGTACATTTAAAGTTGGGTAATAAGTAAATACGTTAGACTTTTCTTAAATATTTAACGTAAGGAAACCAAGATGAAACAGAGCAAAACGTTTGAACGGTGCGCTGTATGCAATAAAAGTCAGGACACGAAAATAGTGCGACGTTTTAAACCACCTAGTGGGAAATTAAGACGGCAGCGATGGGAAGAAAGCTGTGGTGTTGTACCACGTGATTCATCTCGCGTTTGTGAAAACCACTTCAAGGAAAGTGAGTTCATTAGTTATCCGTCCGAATCAAGCACTTTCAAACGAGCTCGTTTATACCCAGGCGCAGTCCCAATGCAATACGAAATAACTGAAAAAGTGAGGATTTAGAACGCGATCAGGATACATTCTTTGTTGATCTCCAAACTCAAACAGACGACTCTTTAGAATGCACGTTGAGACCAGAAATATTTCTTCTTCTTCTTCTTTAATGGAAAACTATTTCGCATGATTAAAATTTTATTTCAAAATTGTTAGAGTTAAGCTCACATATAAAATTGAAAACAAATGTAAAATCCTACTTTTATAAGTGTCGAATAATGTTTAGGATAAAAAATTTAAATATAAAAATAAACGCACACAAGCATAAAACTTGGGCAATTAAAAACAAGGAAATTGGTAAAACTATTTTATAAACAATTTGTTTTATTATATTGACAAAATATATATATTCCAGGTAATGTAAGTAAAACAAAACTATAATCGAAATAAAACCCTAGCGCATCAGTGCTGACAAGATACATGCAAAACTAAGGGTTAATTCGTTTGTTTATACTTTTTGACATAATAGTACCTTAAAAGAGAGCCGCACTGAATTGTCAATCACACCTTGTTTAATACACCTTGGCTCTATCCAGACGAAGACTCTCCCCTCTGGATAGACAATTCTTCGACATTTTGGATGCTTACTAGTCAGCTCCGCATCAGTTTTTAACTGTTAGCAAACTAGTCAGCCCTGTTACCAGTTAAACCAATTAGTCCACTAAACGTACTGCAATTCCATATAACCACTGCCTCTGTAAGCCAACAAGTTTATTCTGATTCTAAAATAGAAATTATATAGCTGACTTAGAGTAGAAAGTTGCTAAGTACTCTTTTTATGAAAACTCATATTTTGATTTGGGAAGCAAAAGAAATTAAAAATGCATTCTTTGTTTTATTTTTTCTCGTTTATATTGAATGAAAGGCAAATTTACTAAGTGAATAAGAGGCACTGAAAATTCGAAAAGTCCAAAATAATACGAAATCTTTTAATAAATATCAAATCCTTCTGATTCGTATGGAGTCTTGCTTTGTTTTAAACGCGCATATATTTAATACTTCAAGTGTTTACTAAATACTTGAAATAAATGGATAAACATTTTTTTAACGAAATACTTGAAATAAATGGATAAACATTTTTTTTAACTGTCCTATAGAATTTGTAAAAATGGACTTAACAACTATTCAGTCTAAGCGTCTTCTATAAATCAATTAATATGCACTATGAGACATATGGCCAACGGAGGACGGTCTTGCTACTAGAGATACACCTTTCAAACTGTATCTAGTAGCGGATTTGAAAAATAATAAAAAATAACTATCAGAATGAAATCATAGAACAGTACGTATATGAGTGCTCAGCCTTTCACAGGCGAAGAGTTATATTGTTCTGCGATGCTCAACTATAATATCTACGATCGGCAATTGATTAAATGCCAAAAGTTTACTACAAATTGACTCAGGTACGCGAGGAGTTCGAAGGACTAAAAAACATCTGGTAACACTACGGGCGTATTCGGGATTTAAGCAACTAACTCTCGATCCATATACCCTTAACAGATGAGTGGGTGGAGGCAGCAGCTAAAAGAAAAGTAAACCTTTCCTCAGATGAGTAGAAGCTTACGCCTTAAGCCTGCGGACATACACTGCCTTTGATTAGTATCAAGAGACAAACTTCTCAGCACTAACTAAACATGGTCAATCAGAAGTGAAATAGCCTCCAAATCTGCAGGGTAAGTAAATTTTGTGGCCTTTCTGGAGCTTAAAAAGGGCTTTGAAACACTAAGGAAGCTTTTGACTAGAAGTACTGCGGTTTGCGCTGGACTATGGGACTAGAATGCAGCTTTTTCTGACTGGCAGCGAAAAATACTAAAGCATTTTCCCCGTGGATGCCCCACTCAGTTTGAATACTCTTGATTAGCCCTATTGCTCTGGCTGAGAACAATACCCTCCAATTGCCATGGACACCAGGGTAAGCAACCATCTGGCCAGACTGGCTGCTGCCTCGACCCCGAAAGGATCGGAGCCCTTTCTTTCAATAGGTCCCAACACGATAAAGGAAGCGCTCAGGGGCCTATTTCATAAAGCGACAGTAATAATTTTGTAACGACAGGCATTTTCCATGTTGTCAGTGACAATTCGACAGTTTGGTGGGTGTTTTGTTTCATAAAAACAATTGTCACCACCTTTTAAATTCCATGAGAAATTCCATTGTCATTGTCGGGGTTTAAAATTGTCTATGACAAAATTGTCGCCAGTCATATGAAATTTATATGTAAATCATATGTAATAATTGCATTTGCATTATTTTAGTTTTAAGAATATTCAAATTATTTAAAAGTAATGAAATGCGCGCAATTACCATATAAATAAATTTACAAAACTCTCCTGTAAAAGCTTTCCGACGGAGCTATTTGGTTTTGTTGCCATTGTCGCGATAATTTTGTCAGAGTGACCATTGTCAGCACAATTGTTGACAATATTCCATATTATCACTGTCGTCACAGTTGTCCATGATAAAAACATTACAAGGTAAATTCATTCTCTCATTTCGTCGGCCCTGATTTTTTTCTGACGTTTGCCAACATTTTAAAATCATATAAAATTGAAAATAAAAAAATTAAATTGTTCACAATTGTTGTTGTTTGAGATTGAAAATGAGAATGTGTGTGTGAGTTTGAATTTTGATTTTAAAATTATATTGTTGGCAAACGTCAGACTGCCTCTCAAATTTTATAGAAAAATCGACATTTGTCGCACCTGTCACTTTTAGGAAATAGGCCCGAGGAAGGAACACACTAGGCTAAGGAAACCCCATTGGCGTAATACCATGGACTTCGTCAATCCAAATGCTTACTAGGAGTGTACAATCTAAAAAGATACAGGACACTCAAAGGCCCCCCTGACGAGAAACTCAGAATCCTTACAGGTATTTTGACGATGCACTGTTGGTTAAGAGGTCGCTTGTATAATTTAGGAATCTGGTCTATTGACCTATGTCGCTTCTGTGACGCTGCTAAGGAGACTCTAGAACGCCACCTTCTGGAGTGTGAGGCCGTCGCACGTAGAGGGGAGAGGAGCATAGGGCATTTATGGCCAAGAGTGGAGCACATACACTTTCTACCAACGGGATCTTTCTGAAATTTCTAGAGACTCTAGGGCTTGTTGAGGTGTTGTGATCAGTTGAGGGCACAAGAGACCTGCTGGTCGCAGCGCTTTATTTAACTATCCTTCCGTTATAGGTTTAACCGAATTTAGAGATTTAAAACCACGGAATTTACTTAAATTACTGAACTTTACTGGCTGGATCTGACGAAACAGGACTTCACTAATTTTATTCCTTTGCTTTTCATTATGTCATTTAAAACGGACGTACTTAGTGCTGTCTGGAGTATTGTCAATACTCGCCACACCAACCAGCCAGCCAACCCAGTTTCCTCTCGGACCCACAGTTTTCAAGGGCCCGGACTTTGCCGACAGTTAATTTGTAAGAAAACTATTTTGCAAAATTGATAAATTTGTTAAAAAATGTTTTTTTTTAGTGGTAGAGGGACCTTGCACATATTTATTACTGAGCCCGGATTTTTTTCTTAGCCGTCCTGCTTCTATTTAATATTTAACTCATCCTATGAACTTTTTCACAGTGTAGGCCTAAAAGCGAAAGTGTCCTTTCAAGGGCAGGAAATGAGTGAAAATTGAAGGGCATATTTGCAAGCTCATGCCAAAATCATAAAATCACTTTGATTGCTGTGACAGCCGCTTCGTACTGAAATATGAAGTTTAATATCTGCTTCGGTGGCACCATGACAACTGAGACAACATCGCCGCAGGACAAAAGTAGCTACATAAATGTGTAATTAAATCAGCAACAAGGGTTGATGGCAACAATAATAGCAACAAAAACGCAATCGACGCCCCCGAATGATAAGCAAGGAAGGGAATCTAAAGCCGATTTGCACAGATAGGTTGGCTATTTATAGATGTGGCAGCGCTCTGTTGTTATGACCAAGTCACTCGTTGCCAACGTATGTATGTATGAGTATAGGAGTACATGAATTGTAGGTAATAATGATGAGTCTGATGAGCGTTGCATGCCACTTCCTGCACTTCCGATTTATAAGCAATCAAAAAATGTGAAAATGTACCTATCTACAAATGTACAGTAGCCAAAATATAAATAGAGACGCGACCTTTTACTAAGTTTTAACTATTTTTCTTTTGTTTATTTAATTTTTTTTATGAAAGTATAACTCGTTATCTAGTAGGAATCCGAATTTGAAATGTTCTAAAAAAATTGGGAAAATTTTACAAAGTTTCAACAATATTTCGATCTTTTTAATTAATGTTTGCACTTTTGTAACCCATTTAATTTTAGTATAATAAATGTTATCAATTACTCTTGATTTTTGGCTACTCTCTATTTCTTTTGAAGGTATTGCTAATTTTCTGCATATAAAAACAATTTTCGAACATAGACACTTTCTATGGAAATAAATTCGTAACACCGTCAAAGAAAAAAATGCCAAAACACAACGTTATTTTGTAGTAACTTCAAACTTGCATACCAAAAAAAGTTTTAAAATTTGATGCAATTTCGTTGAAATTTGTCGCATTTTCATAATTTGATATTCGGACTTACATACATGGTTTTTGTTAGCTATAGTTTCATAAAAAATTAAATAAACAAAACAAAAATAGGCTAAACTTGTAAAAATATCGCGTTCCTATTAATTTTGTCGCCACCGTATCTTGCTGCCACCCTTTAGCTGTGCGATGAAAATTGATATTCGCAAGGTCCTTGAAGGCATTCATACACGCATATATGCACATACATATGTACATACATACATGAATACGTGGCTAGCAGTGTTGCCAGATTTTTTTCAGCAATCCAGCAAAATGGGCAAAAAAGAGCTAAAAACAGCTAAATAAAATTTTTTTAGGCTAAAAGAAGCTAAAAAAGTAAAGGTTTATTCAAATGTTTTATTAGCTTTTTCACAAAAACAGCAAAATAAGTATCTGTGTACATATTTCTTGCATTCAATAACAAACGAAGGATTATTTGCATGATACAAAAAATAAGGAAGTTTCAATAAACAACTTTTTGATTAAAAAATCATATTTTTGACAATTGCTCAATTGGTGAAAAATTCTGGCGGAGGCCGCTCTTCCGTACTGCCTGCCACGATAATACTCTCTTGGGGTGCAGGCATATCAACATTCTTGAAATATGTATTGAATAGTAAATGTTAATTATTAAATTAAATCATTTATAACTTTATACCTTTCCATATTTCTTTAGTTTTGCAAATATTCAACAATCCCGCCGCCAACAAAAAACTGTGCCAAAAGTATGGTAGCGATGAACATAGCAGTGCAATAATCGATTATTTGTCCCCTCAAACAGTGCTAAGGGCGCATACAGTATAGGTAGACATATGTATGTATATTAGACTGCATCACTCCTCATACAAAAAAAAATCGGTACTATTTTTCCATTGGATTATAAAATCTATTATAT
The DNA here is from genome assembly GCF_013731165.1 of Rhagoletis pomonella. Lineage (NCBI taxonomy): Eukaryota > Metazoa > Arthropoda > Insecta > Diptera > Tephritidae > Rhagoletis > Rhagoletis pomonella. The sequence continues at coordinate 60,502,571 of NW_023458559.1, read as the reverse complement.
TTTAAGACGTCCACCAAAATATTTCGGAAAAATATTAAGATTTAAGTGAGCTGGACCGATTTGAAAATACCTCCAAAAATAGAGTTTTTATGAATAAAAATAGTTTCTTAAAGATTTTTTTTGAAAAAATCCCCTCAAATGACAAAACGGCTTAAGCTTAAAAAATTTGCATAAAAATATTAAAAAAAAATTTTTTTAAAATTTGAACGGAATCATAATGAGATTTTTGATGCTGTTTTTTTAACTTTTTTCAAAGATTGGTATAAGAAAAACTTGAATAACTGAACCTAAACTCTTCCGTTTTAGACTTAAGAGGTGTCATTGGAAAGGTATTTTCTCACCCTTTTTATTTATATATATAAACTCATTCAAAGGATGAAAGAGAAAAGTAGGATGAACGAACGTCATTCGAAGTTGAATTAAGATGTTTTGGGACACAAATGCCTTTTTTTTAACAGAAATAAAAACAGTGTGAAAAACCCTTTCTACTGAGATCCCATAAGTCTAAATCAGAATAGTTTGGGCCCAGTTATTCAAGTTTTTCGTAAATCAATCTTTGAAAAAAGTTAAAAAAACCGCATCAAAAATCTCATTCTTACGATTCCGTTGAAAATATTTTTAAATATTTTTATGCAGATTTTTTAAGCTTAATCTGTTTTGTCATCTGAAGGGACTTTTTTCAAAAAGTTCTTTTGGAGGTATTTTCAAATCGGTCCAGCTCACTTAAATCTTAAAATTTTTCCGAAATATTTTGGTGGGCGTCTTAAAATATAAAAAATTTTTTAATCCTGGCCGAAAAACCGCAACATTTTTTGGTGATGCAGTCTAATGTACATACATCCAACCTGCGTTTATCGCATTTTACAATTTTGTGAAGATTAATTGTTTATTCGTACAATATTTTTTATTTGGATTTATCTAAATTTAGAAAAAATCTAGAAAGAGCTAAAAGATTTTCAGAAAAAAGCTAAAAAAAGCTAGCAGCTAAATTGGAATTTTCTAGCTAAACAGCGAGAAAAACAGCTAAATCTAGCTGGAAAATAACTCAAATGGCAACACTGGTGGCTAGTATGCTCATGAGCGTCGTCAAATCAACAATTCGCCACGTCATCGCCCATAAAGCAACGCCGACAATAGCGACGACAAGGACCGAGAAGACGATATATACATAGGTACAATTTGAGCGTATGCAATTTACTGCCTGCCACACGGGCATTTCCGCCGCAATGCCACATGATGCACGCACGCATCAACCCAGCCAAATACAAATACAGTGACTCATAAAAGTATTTTGCATTGATTGTTTTCGATATTAGAAATGGTTTTCATAGTAAATTTTTATATAATTGTTTTTTTTTTTGTTTTAATATAGATCATTATAAAACAAAACCCATGTAATGTTCATCAAAATTTTAAAGCTTTTAACCAGAAATTTTAAGAGTATGCAGTTTTATAAAATAATATAATATAATATAAAATAAATATAATATATATATATATTAATAAAACTGCATACTCCAATTTGAGGTATATTTTTTTTTATTTAATTTAAAAAAATATCCGTGAAAAACATTTTGAAAACCGAAAAAAATCAAAGCAAAATACTTCTGTGAGTAACTGTACATACATATGTACGGACAAATATAATATGCATAAGCATGTAAATATGTATGTATGCAAGTAGGTGCATAGGTAGTCGAGTGTGACTGCATTTCCACATGCGGTGTGTACATAGCAACTGTCAAAGCCAGCGAACGAGCAATCAAACAGACAGAGAAACAGAAATATTCAAAGAGCACGAAGCCACCGCCGCTGCCGCTACAGCCGACACACGCGATAAATCATAACAAAGCGGCATCATTGAAGCGACCAAGGCGACCAAAGCAGCAAGGCGGGAAGCAAATGGAAAATCACTGCAATGTCTTTCCAAGCAGTTGGCAATAAGATTGCTTACCAAACAAGTGATTGACTTCATGTTGAATGAGTGAATGAGTTTGTGAGCGGGTGAATGAATGAGTCATTCAGTTACACATTTGCTTACTTAGAAGATGTAAGGCAGCCAACATACATACATACGTATGTAAATACTTATGTACATATGTAGTACTAGATCATTCATTCTAAGCGCATAATTTTCCCATTTCCCCCCCCAATGTCAATTGACATGTGTTACATATACTCATACATACGTATTCTATATGCACTTGCATATGCACATTTATGCCCATCACTCACAACACACATCACTTTCAGCTGCAACATTTAGCGCAACATGCCACGCGCATCTGTTCTCACAATGACTCCGCTTGTTTTGTGCGCAACCTGGAATTTCTAAGGTCAGCGCAAAACCTTTTTAATTGCATGTATAACTGGCTGTTTTACAGCGGAAATTTCCGTTTTTCGTCAATTTGGCTGATATTTCATTCCTCAGTCAATTTTCTAATTGTTGACTTTTGAAAAGCGGACATCAGAAATTCCTATGGGAGTTTCATAAAACTAGGTGCTATTTGCTAAACATGTACTTTGTTTCGGATTCTTTTGCCAACTCCAGGATTTTCAAGCGAAAAATCACATGACGCTGGGAAAAGGAGATTAGAAATTTGATAATTACTTTTAAGAGCGAGCCTTGGACAGGAGAAGCCAGCCAATTGGGATTAGTAGCAAATATATGTACATTTTAGCAGTGACTACGCAGACATATTTCAAAAGAAAATATGGTTTTTTTTTCGAGTGAACAAATGTTTCACATGAACTCAACGCATTAATGGGTATATAGATTATGGTCAGACACATCCCTCAGTACCTAATGAAGGCCACTCTTATCCTGAACACAAAAAATTACTAGATTCCGATTAAGATTCTAGCTTGGATGCCTTCAGTTCCTTCACTAGAGATTCCCGCGGGATTTTCCGTCCACAAATAGCATAGATGTTCAAGCTGAACAACTTAGTTCTACTCTTTGGCGTTCAATTAACAAAAAAAGTGAAGAAACTAAGAAATACTTATGGCAACGATTCGCCGATTCCGGACTGTATTGTCAAGGCAAACAAGCATTGCATCCATCGTTACATTTCATTTAAGATGTTGGTAGATCTCATCCAGTCAAATCTGCTTGCCATAAGTTAGATGAGTGCAAAATTGATGGTTCCACTTTTTCCGTTACTGGGTTTTCCAGGCCCGAGACATTCAAATTTGTTCGTAGGGGTTACTTAGTCACAGTAGGCGCTGTATTTGAATTTGTTTATCGTTCCTTCGTTTCGCGTACTTGCCGTTTGAAATGCGCAAAAAACTACATATAAATATTTTACTCCCTCTCTCTTGAACCCTCACACTCATTGCATTTTGTCTGATTCATAAGAACGTGGGTGGAGTTGGATTTTTGTTTGTCGGGAGGGAAATTTGCTTCTCAGTTCTCTTAACGATCTAAAGAAGCATTTGCTGTCAATGTAGATGACATGATGAGTGACTTATATAGAGTGATTTTCGTACATCGAGAGAGGACTTTACATCTTAATTGCCTACTAATCAGGTCCAAAGTAGCACTTATTGGCAAGAGTTATTCTGCGTTGAATTTCGATGCCGACATTATTAGCTGGTTAATGCTGGTTCCCAAGTAAACGAACTGTCCCGATATTATAAGTGTCAACAGTAACGTGGCTGCCAAGGCGCGAATGCGCTGGCTGTTTGTTTGATCGAAAGAGAACCTCGTCTTGTCCTCGCTTACGACTATGTCGATGTCAATGGTATACGCCAGCAATTTCTCGCTCTCGTAGCATATTGTTCTTTGGCGGTTCGACTCTGCGGCTCTTATTACCTTCTCCAGCATCAGATTAAAGGAATCACACGAAAGTGAGTCACCTTGTCTGAAACCTCGTTTAGTATCAAACGGCTCGGAGAGGTACTTTCCAATTATGACGGAGCTGGTGGTATTGCTCCAAATATCAGCCACATAAGTTTTGCGGGGATACCAAATTCAGACATCGCTGCGTATAGGCAACTGCTTTTAGTACTGTCGAAAGTGGCTTTGGTGTCGACAAATAGATGGTGAGTGTTGATCCTTTTCCCGCGGATCTTTTCCAAGATTAGGCGTAAGGTGACTACCTTGCATTTGGCAGGTTTAAAGCAACACTGATAAGGCCCAATCAGTTCATTGACGGTGGGATTCAGTATTTCACACAATTCGGTCGAGAAGACCTTGTAACCTATGCTAAGAAGGCTGATGCCGCGGTAGTTGGCGCGTATCCAGCTACTTTGTTGTTTTCCAACCTTTACCCACCCTGACATTAAACCTTTGTCTACCGCGTAAAAAACTAGCATCACCTACCATTCGGGTCCATTGGACCCCTATGTAAGAAATAATGTGGTGTTCAACGGATTCGGGCTGGTAGTTGCCACGAGATTTACAATAGCAATAACAATTATTAAAAAAAAAACTAACATGATTAAAAAAGTATAGAGTACATGAAAACAAGCAAGGCCGGTATAAAGGGGGGTTAAAGTCGCCAAGCCCGATTTTAGTTTCCTGTGCACTGCTCGTAAATTCATCCCAATAACTCAAGTAAATATTAGATATTTGAAAGAGTCTGACCGACATAACTGTTCGCAAGAGCGCCTTATGAGTCATTCGGGAAGTAGTTCTATAAAAGGTTCAATATTAAGTAAGCCTTTTGCAGGATTTATCTCCCAATAAAACTTGTTTGCCATTTTTTACCCCAGAATCGGCAGTGTGCAACTTTAATCCAACTAAACCCGTTAACATCATGGACCGTTCCCCTCCCGGTACTACCAACAAATAGCTAAGCCAGATTCAGTCCTTTAGAGGTTTCTTAAGCTTGGAACCATCCCTTGCCTGACGTCCTTTCAGCCGCATGTGGTCTACTAAATGCTTTGGCTTAGGGTCTTGCGCAAACACAGAGCGAATGTAGTTTCTATCGAAAGCCAAGCAATGGAAAAGGCATTATCGACGCCTTCAATGCACAGAGAGCCATAAGGCATTCAGAAACGACCAAAACTCAACTTAAGAATTTTATTTTTTTTATGCTAATAGCCAAAATATACAGCAGGTATTTAAAGTAACTGTAAGTAAAATATTATAGCAATTGTCTCAATATTGTGGTCACAATTTCATTTAGATTGAAAAATTTGAAATTTGAAATTTACAAGTCCGGTGTATAGTAAAATTAAATTAAAAATTTTTCCAGAAAATAATAAATATTTTCTTTTTGTCTTTTGCTTTTTATTAATAAGAAGCAATCAAAAAGAAAAACATTATTCAAAACAGCCTTCACTTAAAATAATTCGAAATTTTTTATTGAGTCAGGCGTTAATTTTTATGAATTATTCTCGTTGTCGTTTAGCAGTACTCTTGTGTATTATTACACATTACAAAATCAAACCATGAAATCTATTCTGCATTAAAAGTACTTTAAAATAAATTTACTAAATTTTGCACATTTTGAAATTTTTTCATTTTATTCATTTTTTTCACTGACGATGTAAACTGTGTTTATCACTACCTATGGCCAATTAATTCCAAATTTTTAGTTTTCCAAGTTGCTGAGATAAGTTCCGGGAGGATGAGATAACTGACGATTCATCTACACTTTAATTTTATGTTTTATTTTAAAACTGAAATTTAAAATTGTTTTTTTTTTTGTCTGAGGGAAGCATTCAACCACCTTAATTTATGAAAATGAAGAAAAAGAAAAACAAATAAGATACAAAAAAATATAATTCGTAATTGCTAAAGAAATAAAAAATTTTAAAATCAAAAGAAAAAATGGAAAATACAAAATAAAGTGAAGCCTGAATTCGTAAAATATAAAAATATATTAAAAAACAAAAGTAAACAAAGATACAAAAAAATAATAAATAAAAAAGCGAAGTCTAAGTTCTTAATAAAAATATAAAATATATATAAAAAACAACAAATGTAAAATATAAAAAAATTATAAAGTGAAGTCTACATTCGTAATTGGTAGAAAAATTATAAATATAGAGAAAAAACATAAAAATATATATAAAATAACTAAAAATTAAAAGAGTGAAGTATAAATTCGTAGTGTAGCCTCCTCCTGGGGGGCTCGGAAACTACTTTTTATGTAGGCTGACTACCGGCGTATCTTTTAAGCCGGCGATATCCGATTTGCCTTTTCAAATGTTTGAAATCTACCTTCAAATTCGTGATCAGTGAGCCTAAAAATAAAGAGTATCAAGTTTCAAACCAATCCGATTACTTTTCACATAATTGTCCGCCATATTGGATCCGGTATTTAGAATTATTAAATTCTAACTTCAGATTCATAATCACAGACCCCAAAAATATCCTTTAGCAAGTTTTAATCCATTCTGATAAGATTTCGAATATTGGCCACTTTTTTATCGTTTGCTGGCCGATAGTGCAATGGTGTTATCTCCACACCTTCAAAGTGGTGGTATGGGGGGTATCACACGAATCCAATGCTATTCGATGCTTTCCGTGTAGAAATATAAGTTCTCTTCTTTTCAGACATTTATTTTTGTTATATACATAGATATCTGGATTCGACTGGCCGATTAGCCATAACTCTTAGGGCAAAGTTATAACAGTTTCAAAAACGCTGAGTTGGAAAAAAACCAATTATTTAAACAGCCAATCGGCCTTTTTACTACCTACCGCTGTGTGTAAGAATTTTATTTCTCAAACGAAGGAAAAAAAACAAAGAAATAACAATTATACTTCAGAGTACACCGCCGTGTGCACTCAGCCTTATCTGCGAACGCGCGCTCATTTCACTTATTTTAATTTCTTTACACTTTTTCCAGTAATTTTTATGGGCCATAAAAACGTTGCAGCGATCGTTAAAATGCAACTCAAAACACAAGAACTTATTAAAAAGCAACAGCAACAACACAAAGGCTGCAGCAATAAAACATTTCAAGAGAACAACAACGGATTCCAACAAACAATCAACGAAATGTCAGTCATAAAAGCGTCGCTGTTGCTAGCGAAGCGAGGCTGTGAAATTTGTCCCCTGGCAACAGCAGTCAAAAAGCGACAGGCCGACAAGCCGCCAAGCAGAGAGCTGAAAATTGAAGGCGGCAAAGAAGCAAAACAACGAAACTTTAGCTGTGAAAATGATTTTTCGCAAATTTGAGTGGCGCGACAGTCCCAGAAGGCGGTAGAAACAAGCAACAATAAAAACATACACATAACAATATGGCAATGCTGGCGAGGTAAATTTACATGTTGCATGCATACATACATACATTCATACATATGCAACGTCAAGTATATATGTATATATGTATGTAGAAAGCGCATAAACATGTTGCATACGCATGCTGGTGCGTGCAATATTGCGCCTGCAACGTCATACATCAATGTCAGAAAAATAGCAACAGTGGCTGGTTGTAAACAGCAACAAAAACAACAACTGCTCGTCAGCGCTAAAGAGTCCCTGGGCGCTGCTGTCGCGCTTTGGCGCTTGCAACAATTGCGCCGGGCTAAGTCGGCAAACAACGTGGTGGCAAGCACGCCCACTGTTGCATAGCGCCTTCACGCTCACGCTACTCTTCCTCCTCCTCCTCCTCAATAGCGACTGCCATGGTGCGTGTTTGTGAGTATGGTTGCCCAGCCGCTGGCATTGTCGCCGCTAAAGTGCTGCTCAAGTGGTGTATTAAATATAATTTACGCTGTGCAACAGCAACAAACAATACATGCAACACTTGCTACATATGTACATGATTGCCACACCCGCTGTAGCTGTAGCTGTAATAACTTTACTCATGCGCTCGGCCATAATGTATGCCGCCGTGGTAAGTTGCACGCACTCTTGCACATGCACTCACACATACACACATACATATGTATGTAGATCGTAGCTGACACTTGCGCTGCAATTACACTTAAACAACGCACCAGCGCTCGACACAATGCGTTCTCGCCATTTGGTGTTTCGTTAATTTTGCATGTAATAAATAAAATTAAATATTTACATACATACATACAAACAACAATGCAAAGTCCCTTGCAGCACAACTACATACTCCCTTCAACGCGCTAAGCCACGCACCGCTTTTTACATACATAGCTGTCGCGCTTTTGTTTCGACATTCTCCCTTAAGTATGCTTCAAGTTGTCGCATTAAAGTGAACGCATTGTTTCGCTGTCACATAGGCATTTGTCGTTGTTGCTATTGTTCTCTTTTATTCTGTAGTTTGAGCCGCGTGTCGCAAATTATTTTTGCCAAGTGACAATTTGGCTGAAAAAAATGTGCTGTATTGGGCGAAATTTGCCATGAAACACCTTAGTGCACCTAAAAGTATGCAATGGCGAGCGGTATACACTTTCGTTGCTTCAAGAAACAACGGGTTATTATGGATCATCAGGCAAATTACATATTTTTGATTATACGGGGCGCATAAATTAAAGAGAATTACGTCTCTAACTCATTTATTCAACTCATTTAGTCTAAGCCACATCCGATACAGAATAGGTTTGGTTCACGATTAAGAGAATACAAAGGTTGCGCCGATCTCGGACCGCTATTCCTCTCTTAACGAATTTGACAGAATCGCTGTTTGCACGACGTCACACTGGTGCAACTTGTTTACGTTTTCCTTGCAACATTTTTTCTTCTTCTTCCATTCTTGCTCACGTTTTGGCATTTCTCTCTCGAAATTGCACCAGTGTGACGTCACACACAAGTTATTCTCAAAAATCCTCTCCGATCGGCGCAATCTTGTATTCTATCATTCTTGGGTTTGGTTGAGTTGGATTGGAAGCGCCGTCCATGCAGAGCACCTTAGGCTCAAGACCAGTGTTGCCAGGACTTCAAAAATAAAAAAAAACTTTATCGGCCAAATAAATAAGCAAAAAACGCTTAGTGACCCAAAAAAAGGTTAAAAAAAGGCCAGCCGTTTCAGCATTTCATTAACACTTATGTACAAAGAGATGGTACAAATGTGCCACCGGGCAACGAAAATGTAAATATCTCGACAACCAAAGTACTTACGAGCATGAAATTTCATGAAAGGCTTATGCAAACATTTCTGAACGCCATACCGTTTAAAAAAAAAATCATTTTAATAATATAGGGGACTCTTTTTTAGGGTCTGAAAACCCATAGTTCTTAAAGTCAAACTAGTGGTACATTGTACATTGTACCACCATACATCACAATACGATTACAATCGTGAATGTTTCAATAGGAGCGCGCATAATGAAGAGCAAACTGTATATACACGGAAATGAAACAGACTAAACGGCAAGTCTAGTTCTATTTGACAAACGACACGGGTGATTCAAGCCATACCTTCAACGATTCAAACACGAACCGGAACTCATAAGCACAGGCCCATCGAGAGGGAGGAGGAAAGGCGTGAATCGCCCTGGGCCCGGGCTTTTTAAGGGGCCTGAAATATCAGAAACATAACTTGTTATTATTTTCTTACAATGTACTTAATTGCTCCTCGTTATTGACTTTTATTAAGTATAAATATATTCCGATTCGTGCTGATTGTTTCTCACTCTATACATATAGAAAATTATCACGTGCTTTTAAAGTAATGCAATTTATGTATGGGGGCCCACGATTTTTCAGTCCGGGTCCGAGCTAAATCCTAAATTTCGAAGCTAAACGACAGAGCAAAAAGCTAGTTATAGTCTGATAAAGGCTAAACTGGCAACACTGCTCCAGACCTTTCGTGATACCGCTTGTAGGTTTGAGTTAACCTCTATTCCTTTAGAGTACCTAGGGTCTAATTTCGTATATTGACTGACATTCATAGATCCGAGATCATCTAGTTTCCTAAATGAGTATGTCAAAGCGTTTGAACTCAACGTCGTGCCAGAGCCGGTTAGTGACAGAGAAGTTGTGATACATTTTCCTCCTTCTCCACATTTCGACAGCTGCGTTGTCATCGTTGATCCGTAAATGACTCGTAAGAACTGTCATCAGGGCTCCAAAATAATTTTTAACCTAAGAACCATTTAAGTTCCCTTCAGATGCTTACCATATTGCGCAGCAACATAAAGGTTTCTCTCGTAGAGATATACAAATGCGCGCATGATTTTGGTTGGCAACTGAGATTTATTTGTTATTTCAAGAAATAAATCTCCTTCGCTGAGATTTACCTAGGAGACTTAAGGCGCTGGCCCAATGCAGGCTTGCTTTGCTCGCTTTGCTGACTTTAATTTTCTTTGATTTACTTTGAAAACTTGTTTGGCCGAATGGCGGCTTGGAACGCTGTCAAAGTAACCAGCTGTCTGGATGAAAAGTCAATGTCTGTTCCCTTAACATTAATAATTATTTTCCTAGAAAACTAGAAAATGTATCAAACACTTTCAGATTTATTTTTAAATTAATGTGAATTAATTTTTGTATTTAAAAGAAATGTTAATAATGATACATACATATGTACATGTATCTACATTTACTAAAAAACTATAACTTACATAAAAAAGAAATTTACTTGAAGAAAAGAGCTATAAGAAGTTTGTTCCTCTCGTGTAAAATTTGTAAAAGTGGGTTTTGCAACTTTTTACTGTAAGATAACGATATTTTTGTTAAATATAAATATGGGAACAACTAACCATTTTTATTTCCTTTCGAATTGCTTGCATTTTCTGTGGCTTTTTTTTCTTTAATTAAGTTAGCAAATTTTTGTTTGAATTTATGTTTTTTGAACGGGAACATACCTATTTGTCAAAAGCCTACAAAACGCTTTCAAATAAAACATTTGCTTATTTGAAACTTTGAGGCGCTTAAAGCAAGTGAAGAAAAGCTGCCATTTGGCCAGCCTTCATAGATTTTAGTATATTCCAAATAACTTTTGACAGTTCTCAAAGCGAGGCAAGCAAAGCAAGCCTGCATTGGGCCAATACCTTTATTTGTATTGGAGCTGTCAATTACTATTTTAAAAAATACGTTGAATGTTTCGAGCATTGAAGAAAATTGAAGTGAAAAAGTAAAACTAATACACATATCGTCACATGAAATGCAAAAAGACGTAACAACATCGTCAGTGAAATGGAAAAAGTCGTGAATAATATTAATTTTTTTTATAAAACGATGTGGGGAGTTGTAATTCGATGAAATCCATCATATCAATCAAAAAGTGAATTTTGAATTTTTTATAAGTTACGTCTTTTTGCATTTCAGGTGACGATATATATATTGATAAGAAGTTATTAATTTGTATTTTTGACTTTCGTTGTAAATGGCGACAAGTTGGTCCATATACTTGGGATAATAAATTACATCGGGTATTATTTTATCCTTACGCGGGTACCCGGATATAAGGTTATCTATACCCAAGCACCCGGGTAGGCGGTTATCTTTATCCGAGTACCCGGGTAGGGGAAGATTTTATCTGTGTACTTGGGTAGCGTGTGTTTCTTGTCGGGGTCGCCGGGTAGAGGTTATATCCAGGTATATGGGTCTGCTATCGACGTGACCACAGTTTCCCTATTATACTGACGTGTAGTCTCTCAGACACCAATGTTCCAGATCAAAATATATATATATTAGATATTTATTAATTAACTTTTTTCGATTTAAACTGGAAATACTGTAAATATTTCAAGTACTCATTAATGAAAAATTATTCGTTTTTAGTAATCAATGTTATTGAAGCTCGGAAAAAAATTTCGAACCTTCGGTGTCTGTCACACTAGCACGCCAGTCGCAGAGGGTTAATTCAACCCGACATCCGTTTGGAGGGTAATATTTATTCAGGTACCTAAATAGCGGGTTATTTTTATCCATGTACCCGGGAAGGGGGTTTTTTTTAGTTAAGTTGTATATTATAGGAGATTTATTTTGTATTTCTCATTTATATTCCTCCTTGACTCTGAAAAATTTTTATTTCGCAGTGGTAAAGGTTTCTCACTGAGAGCAACCAATAAGGCATTGTTAAAAAAGGTTTCGGTTAATCTCTGACTGCGGCCATATTTCTGTTTCGATAAGTATTAGTATGCGAGCATTTGAATTGGTTAATAGTTATCTTCGAGCTCTGACTATCATTGATGAACGAATTTCCCAATTACTAATAGTGAGTAGACATCTTGCGTATGAGTACTTAAGATCGGCCGGAATTGCCGAGACATCTTTTTCGCAATTAGGAAAATTTTCTATTAATTAAAAGTTTGTAGACTTCCTTGCCGTAAATCGTTTACACACTTATTCCGTGACTTTTTAACTGCCTATCAGCTCGGGCTAAAAAAACTCTGTAGTCATCAGACAAAAGAAAAAATAATCACATGAATATGTACCTAAATGTTCGAAATAAACACAGCTTCCGACTTTCTCATTGCATATGACCCTTATTGTCAGATGGAATTTTCCAACTCTATAGGAACTTCGTTAGTTAGTCTTATTGACAAGGACATATAACGTTGAAGATTTAAGTGCTTGGTCTCGCTCATTTTGTACCATTGTACTTTTGTTTTCTGAGGCAGTTAAATGGTTGAAACTTAGCCCGAAGAATAGATATTTACGAATGCAAAGTAGAGCAAAGGACCGCAACAAGTTTTTTCATACCGACTTGATTTGCGATGGATTCTTAACGTTATATAGTACATAGTCGACGACAGTTGTTGCGAGATCGATTTTTCATCTAGCCATCTAGCCCTACTTTCTTCTATGGCTTCCAAGGACCACTGGGGTAAGCAGCGTTCTACATCACAAATCAATTGAATGTATTTCAAAAAAGAAAAAATTTTAAATTAAAAAATATGAAGAAAAAAGCTCCGCTGTTCCAGGGCTCGAAATGGTATCTCTCGAATGGTACGCCAGAGCTATGCTCACTCGGCCATTGCCACTTTTGGAGCGAAGTGAGCTAAATAATGTACAAGTACTTTCTCTCAAAATAAATATTCACCACGAGTCGTGAATGAGAGAGCTTTTTTGTATAACTTTTGTTCCAGAATAACAAAAGTCTTTCAAACTATTTTGCCATCTGTCTTTCATTAGTCTTACGAAAGACTTTTTACTATCTTAGCCAGAATTGCCCTTTAAGTGTATTAGTATAGATTTAATGGATATTTTAGAAATTTCTCATTTTATTGATCGCTTTGAAACACTCTTTATCAGACCGATGCGATTAGCAAGCTACTCTCATGTGGATTAGCTGGCCAAATGGCTAAGTGGAATACGCTCAAGATCTCATTCAAAGAATTAAAATATATCGGTCTCCTTGCCTTTCCTTTTAAGCAGAGGGCATTACCGACATCTGAATGCCGTTTTAGGAGTACAAAGTTCAACCGTTGATGAGACATACCCACACAACTCAACTCAATTAACACCCCTCTCCCCCTGGTCCAACCCCGTCGGAATGGCACGCTTTGTGGTCCTACCATTTTAATCCGATGTCAGTTTTTAACACCAACATACAGATACTTAAATTTTTTCAATGACTTTAAAGATTCCAGATTTCTAAATTGTATTTAAAATCTAAAGCTGACGCTTCCAGCCCAACGCACTCAATCCAAAGTCTATCGGATATTTTGATTGAATTCATTTCAGTTTTTATAATAGATTCACAATAAGCAATCTGAGTGCCAAGAAGCGTAGATTTATTGAAAGGTGACAATGCCAAGGAGTAGTGGCAATGCTAGTGGGCAGCGCGGAGGAAAAGCAATTCGTCAGCAATGAATCGAACACCAGCTACTTAACACAATATAAACACGCTAAATAAACGAAGCATCCAAGCAAATTGAAGAAGTAAAAGAAACAAGGCGGGAGATTGTGGCAAAGGGGCGTGGAGCTCAGAAAATAACAACAGCAATGAGACAAACACAGGAATAAATAAAATAAGCAAAAAAATATATAAATATGTAAAAATAAATAAATAACTTAAGAAAAACATGAAAGCATGATGTTAAGCATTATTGCAGAACAACAACAACAATATATGAGTGCATACATACATGCAATACATTCATAAATCAATTGGGGTTAGGGTAAGGAAGGAAGGAAACCGAAGTGTACTAAGATTGGAAGCACCTCAGCTGTCCTGCCGAAAGCGAACTAAGTAAGTATGACAGCAGCATCCATAGTGGAGAAGCAATAAAATATATGTATGTACGAAGAGGAAACGTAGAAACAGGCGGATGCGAATGCTAAGTGCCGAAGGGGGAGGTGAATGCGGAAAACAACTCCTGTTGAGCGTACCACATTGCCAACAACCAGATGCGGTGTGTCGATTAAACACACAACACAAGGACACAAAGCGATAATAATAGCAATGGCAACAACAAGCAAAGCAACAAAGGACAACTGTGCCAGCAACAACATTTCGTCATTCAACCGCTCCTATTGTGCCTTACAACCATTGATGAGAGCTCAACACACATACGTACATACATATACAAATTTATCGACAGCAGCACATCCATTCGACCATGAGACCAGCTCAGCGCTAAGCAGAATTCAGGGGTGGAGTAACGGCGAAAATAATGGAATTGTATAGTTGAGTGGCTGCGCGCGGCTTGAGTACTTTTTCGGTTGCCTGATTGTGTTTTGTTGTCGGAACTTCTGTTACCACTTAGTTATTTACTTCAGTCACGGCTTGTCTCCATAAAAGAAATCAATTGAAAATGATCCGAATATTTCAGAGAAAAGCTGGAAAAAGTAGTAGTAGCTTCAGTAAGTAGCCTGAATGCGGAGTGCGGTATAAAATCCGTGGCAGGACATGCCAGTTACTCGAGTGCACTAAGCTCTACCACTAGAGTCTCAATACATATCGAGCCCTAACCGACAAAATGACATAAGGGACATTTTTTTTATGCAGAAATGCCATCTATATCTAGGAACTTTTCTGCATAAAAAAGAAAATTTTGAAGAAAATGTCGCTTACGTCTTTTTGGCAGTTAGGCATCGATATTTAAGAGGCAAACAGCTAACGGCCGAAGTGAAGCAGAAAAGAGATGTGGGGAAAAATAGCAACGGCGACATGAGGTACTTGATGTGGAAATTTTCAAAGGAGTTTATATCGAAAAAAAAGGATCAGTCCAGCGCCTGCGGGCCAGGGTTCGGAAATTCTCATTTATGATTCCAAATCTATTTTTGCATTCTTTTATCGCGAGTGAAAAATGCAAACAAATTTATCATCTCTCACATTCGGAATGCGATCGACAAAAAAATTGCCGCTGCTTTTCATTCGCGATCGAAAAAAGCAAAGAAATTTCCTCTCACTCGAATATGATAAGTCCGAGCATTGCCCATGTCGGCCTCTCATAAATGAGAAAAACGATGCAAGTAATCCATTCGCACAACCAGTGATCGAACTTCTACCTCATTGTAGTAGAACTACCACTTTTTTGAGCATCTACCGCATAAGGTCTAAAGTCTACCACTCAAGTAGCACACTGGTGTATAAATTGGTGTAAATTTATGGATTTTGGTACAAATCTGATTAGATTGAATAAAAAAGAACGTTTTGGTGTATTTGTTATTCCACCAGTATTTCTTTCAAATCAAAATTCTACCTTTAACATTTTGGTACTATTTATTCATTGAGATTAGTACGAAAACTACACCAGCTCCTAAAATGCGCCACTTTTTTCATTTGGTTCACAAATAGCTCCACGTTAACAAATGTCATTAAAATTATTCAGGCGACATTCTGAGTAGTGATGTGCTGAATTCTCGGTACCCAATACTTGAAAAAAATTTCGGCACCCAATACTTCCTTTTCGGTACCCGATACCGATTCGACACACTAAACTTACGTCATTATATCTGTGCCGTTCAATTAAAGTAGCTTAAGTCACTTTAGATGGTTTGACTTTGAATTAAAAAAAAAAATCAGTTTCCTTTGAAATTGTTTTATATTTTAATTAAGATTCTATTATAGGGGCATCTTGAACTACATCTTTGGCTAGTTAAACGTTAAAATATTGTTTGGGAATCCAATGAAATGGGGCTTTAAAGGGAAAAGAACCTATCTCGACATAGGCTACTTTTGGGGGTAAAAATTATTGATATTTTATAAGACATCGCCTAAAAACCCAAAATGTACAAATAAGACGGTCCTTTCTCAAGAGATGAGCAATGTGTATAATGTGTGCGTCGAACAAGGCAGGCAATTAAATCTGCACAATAATGATCAAGGCGAATTTAATAAGGTGGTGTTAGCCGTATATAAGTAAAAAAGTACACTAACAATTTATACGCAGATATCCATACTGTCATTAGTATGAACTACAACAAACACGTAATTTTGATGTAATGTCCTCCACGGCGAAAAATTCAGATACGCCGGTAACACCACCTTATTAAATTCGCCCTGATACTGATGTCGCAAAACACACTCTCGCCTTATTTTAGTTCTGGTGGCAATATTATTTATTTTTAATAGCTGACACTATATGTATGTGTACATATAACTCATATTTTTGGCTGTTGCGCGCTTTTATTAGAAATTCCAAGATTTCGGTATCGAGCATCAAAAGTATTTGATACTTTTTAAAGCGGTACCGAGTATCGATCAATACTTAAAAGTAGCGACTCAGCACATCACAAATTCTGAGAGCAATTGACAGTGGACCAAAGAATTCACCAAAAAATGAATATTGAATACACCACACAGTAGCTTTGTTTCGTTAGAGATAGGCGCATTTACACAAGGTAGTGTTAGCCGAATATAATTAAAAAATTACAAAAGCAAATTACAAGAAACACATAATTTTCACGTTATGCGGTGAAAAATTCAGCTGTTGCTCCAACATTAGAGAGATTAGGCACAGCTACTTTGATTTGCTTCTTTTACATATTTTTGTATTTTTTGATAAAAATGGGCGATTTATTAATTTTGATAAAGTGTGGCAAAACCTGAGTATTTGTGAACAATTTTTATACCCGAGCGCACTTGTGCACAAGGGTATTATAACTTTGTTCACATAACGGTTGTTTGTAACAGGCAAAACGAATCGAGATAGATACAGACAAATGTATACATAAATGATCAGAATGAAAAGAGAAATCGATTAAGCGGTGACTGTCTGTCCGTCCGTCCGTCCGTCCGTCCGCCTGTGCACACGATAACTCGAGTAAAAATTGAGATATCCTAACGAAACTTGGTACGTGCACTTCTTTCGGGCGTAGGACGGGTGGTATTGAAAATGGGCAAAATCGGACAATAACCACGCCTACCTCCCATATAACGGTAATTTTCCGAAATACGAAAACTGCGATATTTTAGTAACTACTAAAGATTATTCACTCAAAATTGATATTTACAATAATTTTTAGACGAAAAATAAGAATATTATACATTTTTGGAAAATGGGCGTAGCCACGCCCACTTATGGATACATGTGTATATCTTGGTAACCGCTGCACAAATTTCTTCCAAACTTGGCACAGTTTTTAGCCTTGCTACAGCATACCAAATGGCCGAAAATTTTTAAAATCGGACAATAACCACGCCTACCTCCCATATAACGGTAATTTGGAGAAATACGAAATCTTCGATAAATCAATAAATATTAAAGCTAATTTACTCAAAATTGATGCTTGCAACAATTATTTACCATGAAATACGTTTGTATTTTGGAAAATGGGTGTGGCACCGCCCACTTATGATCACATATATGTATCTCGGTAACCGTTCTACCAATTTGTACCAAACTCGGTATGATTATTGTGCTTGCCCCATAGAAGCAAAACGTTGAAAATTATTGGAATCAGATTCAAATTACGACCACTTTTCATATAACGGCAAATTTCAGAAATGCTTGAAACTTCAATATTTCGAAATTTAAGGACGCTAATTTACTCAAAATTTATACGCAGCGGCTTACCATGTAGCGGCACCTGCGCCGGGTATTTAATGTTCGGCTCCGCCCGAACTTAGACTTTCTTACTTGTTAAACATAAAATGCGATTAAAAATTCGCAGCAAATACATATGTTCAGTTGTCAAAAGCTTGATCAGGTGTTTACTAGCTAGTTTCTGCTAGTTTGCGTTTCTTGACTTTTTCTATATTTCACTCGCTGTGAGCGTAATTCTGTAATTCTTCCCATTCTTCTTCCTGATAAGGATCTGCTAGGAAAGTAAAGAAACAAAGCTAGTGTGTGTGCACATAATACGCTGCCTGTTTTAATATGAGCTTATTATACATACCACAAGTAGAGCTGCTATCAGTGTTACCGTTTTGATAAATTGGTAGTTTCATTTCAGGGCTGTTCTGGTTTCGTTCGAAATTGATTTCTCATCGATTTGGATTTCCGATTCCAAATTTTAAAGATGTTTTGCAATCCTATCAAAGTTTTGAAGTTATAATAGAAAATAAATCCTATTCGAAATGTCAAAAATGCATTGAGCTGTTGTTGCATAGTATTCGTTTATTAGAACATTTGTAAAAATTTTAAATAAATTTTGTTGAATGGCGGTAATACAATGGTGATGTGAAAGTAGAAAAGCGTACTGAAAGCGTGCTAAAATGGCTTAAAACTAGTACCGAAATATTAAGATTATGTTGCTGACATTCCGTAATTTTATTGCATCATGGTTAAATGAAAACAAATAAATAAAAATAAAATTGCGCGAGCACAGCAATACATTTTTTTTGTTACCAAATATAAAATGTTTATATCGATTGTATTTTTTTTACATTTTAGACATAAAATAATTGATATAAATTTAATTAATATCAAAGATTCATACTTTTGCATGAAGTAAAATCAGAAACGAAATAAAATATCAATATCTGATTAAAAAAAATTGGTAGTTTGGAAACTGATTTGGTAGGATTTTTTGTTCCTAAAAATATTGTCGAGTGGTAACACTGGTTGGTATATTTAATACACCAGTGGTGAAATGTGCATCAATAAGGCACCCCTACACGCTTAAAGTTTGTTTGAAGATTCAACATCATGCCTTCACAAATGCAACTATAAGTTGCATAGTATATATGAGTACGAACAACAGCGACAATTTTTATACCCGAGCGCACTTGTGCACAAGGGTATTATAACTTTGTTCACATAACGGTTGTTTGTAACAGGCAAAACGAATCGAGATAGATATAGACAAATGTATACATAAATGATCAGGATGAAAAGAGAAATCGATTAAGCGGTGACTGTCTGTCCGTCCGTCCGTCCGTCCGTCTGTCCGTCTGTGCACACGATAAGTCGAGTAAAAATTAAGATATCTTAACGAAACTTGGTACGTGTACTTCTTTCGGGCGTAGGACGGATGGTATTGAAAATGGGCAACATCGGACAATAACCACGCCTACCTCCCATATAACGGTAATTTTCAGAAATACGAAAACTGCGATATTTTAGTAACTACTGAAGATTATTCACTCAAAATTGATATTTGCAATAACTTTTAGACGAAAAATAAGAATATTATAAATTTTTGAAAAATGGGCGTAGCCACGCCCACTTATGGTTACATGTGTATATCTTGGCAACCGCTGCACCGATTTCTTCCAAACTTGGCACAATTATTGACCTTGGTACAGGATACCAAATGGCTGAAAATTTTAAAAATCGGACAATAACCACGCCTACATCCCATATAACGGTAATTTGGAGAAATACGAAATCTTCGATAAATCAGTAAATATTAAAGCTAATTTATTAAAAATTGATGCTTGCAACAATTCTTTACCAGGAAATACGCTTATCATAACATTTTGGAAAATGGGCGTGGCACCGCCCACTTATGATCACATATATGTATCTCGGTAACCGTTCCACCAATTTGTACCAAACTCGGTATGGTTATTGTGCTTGCCACATAAAAGCAAAACGTTCAAAATTATTGAAATCGGACTAAAATTACGGCTTTTCATATAACGGTAAATTTAAAAAATGTTTGAAACGTCAATATTTCGAAATTTAAGGACGCTAATTTATTCAAACTTGATACACCCCGGCTTACCATGTAGCGGTAGCTTTCGGAAAGGTGAAAAGCCATATACATATGTAATACTTGCGCCGGGTATTTAATGTTCGGCCCCGCCCGAACTTAGACTTTCTTACTTGTTTCTACATAACTTAGGCGAACGCTGATTTGATTTCTTCTTTTCGTACGCGAACGTTAACAAAACATGTTGAAATGTATACGTTCGCGTTAGCGTTCGAATAATGGACGTGTGGTAGGCGCTTAAACTTCTGTCAACTGTGTTCATTTGGCAAGAAACATTTTTTATACCAAATTCTCAAACTGAATTGTGTCTAGGGCAAAATAAATACACCGTTCTTGGCTTGGTAAATATTTTTGTACCAAACTCAAGAATCTGTGTAAGTTTTCAACGACGACCACATTTTCAAAGTATTATAAAAGTAAGGCTAAGTTCACAACCTAGAGTAATAGCGTTATGCGATGCAATGGAAATCGCTCAATCCAAAGAAACTTCTTCGCCAGCATAATTGCTGGCGATTAAAAAGTAGCTAGTGTTTAAATTGCAGCAAAATTATACACGACTAATTTTTTATAATAGGGGAGTTTACGATGAGTAGCATTTTAGATTTAAAGTTGCTACGTACCAATCTAGCACATATTTTTATGTTGGGAAAGCAACAAAACGTGTGATACATTGCTAAGTAGGGATTCCCCTAATATATTTTTTTTGTTTCCACAACCCTTTGACAATTTATACCGAAACTTAAGCATATTGTATTGTATATAATAGCAGTAGAAGAGATGTTTAATTTATTATATAAATATGTACATATGTATATTTGTTATTTATTTGGGCTTTAAGTATGAGAAAAAGCATTTTTTAACAAACTGCATAATTTTTATTTGCTTGCACAGCGATAAACACCAAAGACTGTGTAAATGTTGGTTAGAAGCGATTTTTATGTATTCTCGCTACGCTAATACGTTAGGTTGTAAACTTAGCCTAATACTGAAACTCAGCTGAACGCCATATTAAAGCTGTATGACTATTATTTAACTAATTTAACAATTTCATTATGTAAATTGGCTCAACTATGCCACTTTATGTGTATTTTCGAACCTTTTTTAAACAGCGCATCTCTTAAAAATTTAATAATGGCGAAAAATTCATTGCTTTCAAAATATAAGTTTTCCCAGATTTATTTAAAAATCTTCAAATCCTTATAAATTTTGAATCGCACGAGTTTTAGAGGGGGTAGTACCGAAATTCACTCGACAGAATGAACCTCGTTTTTAAATTAGGAACTCACATTCATATATATTCGCGATTTTCTTGCCCGCATATTACGAAAAGAAATGCTGAGATTTATAAAAAGAGTTCCAAGTCGCTCAGATTAAAAAAGAGCTTCGGTGTAAATTTTATGTCTGAGTTAATTTTAAATTTGATTAGTAGTAAATTTTATTCCTCGAATCCTTTTGTACTTTTCACACTCATGAATATATATTTATGCTAGAATATGATGTAAATTCTTTACCATTATGGTGTATGATTTGAGCCAATACCAATACGTATTTTACACCAACGGAGTTTATATTATGTTCCAGAAACAAGAAAACTTGTATACCACTGGTATAATATATATGCCGAAAATCAGTAAAAAAAATTGACGGTAGGTGTAAATAATGCACGAAAAAGCGGTATAACCTTTACACTGAATCGAAATAAACTGTTCAAAAACTGCGCTTGGAAATAGCATATTTTTTATATTGAAAATGTATATCACGCCGATGTAAAAAATACACAAAATATTTTGGTGTATTTTTGACTTTTGTGCTACTTGAGCACATATTCGCGTTTTGGAGTAGTTTAATTTTTGCTCGACATAATTTTTTTTATGCTTTTAATTATGGAAGCAAAAATTGTCCAACACTAAACACAATGTAATAACATGAATAAGAGAATACAAGATTTCGCATTCCCGGTGGCGATGAGATTTAAACATTTTAACAGCTTTAAAAGTAAACAAAGCCGAATGGGAGGATAAAATAAGAATAAACTGTCAAACAGTATATTTTCTTAGTATTAAATTTTTCAACAGGAAACGTATTTCAATTGCCTTAGAATGCAAAATTTATGATTTATAAAAGGAGTTAATAAAAAAATTTAAAAAATCTGAGATTTCTGAAAGTACTAGTGAATTTCGGTGCATTTCAAGTTTCTGAGGCGTTGTTTACAGTTTGTGGAATGCACCATCTTTGTTCGCTAAATCGTCATGTGATAAAAAGAAAAGCTGGCAGCGCTCCGCAAGGTTGGAGAAATCTCCCAAAGTATGTTCGAAAAATATCTTTATAAGGAAGGAAATGCTTTACACTGTCAAGAAAAAAAATCCAAATCTCAACGTAGTTTTTAGTAACTTAAAATTTGCACTTTATTACATGTACTAAAATTTAAAAGTTTTTCTCTCGAAATTCTAATTGAAAAGTTTGCAATTTATGTGAAACGTTGCACAATTTTTTTTTAATTTTTGCACAAAGTTTTAAACTCGGATTTATATGGTCTTTTAGTCAATGAGCTATACTTTTGTAAAAAAAATTAATAAACCTTAAACAAACAAAAGAAAAATAGTCAAAACTTGTAAAACTGTCGCGATCCTACTAATACTTATTATATTTTCTGTTTCGGAGTACAAAGAAAAGATTTATAAATAATAAACTATCCAAAAACAGATATACCACATTTTTTTCAGATTCTACCACACAGAATTCTTTTGAAGTCCGATCACTGCCGACATCGGCAATGCTCGGACTTCTCATATTCGAGAGAGAGGAAATTTCTTTGCTTTTTTCGATCGCGAATGAAAAGCAGCGGCAATTTTTTTGTCGATCGCATTCCGAATGTGAGAGATGATAAATTTGTTTGCATTTTTCACTCGCGATAAAAGAATGCAAAAATAGATTTGGAATATTATCGATCGCGAACGTGAGAAAATGTGAGTGAGAATTTCCGAACCCTGCTGCGGGCTGTGTCGGAGCCACAACCGCTAAACTTAAACTTAGAATACGTGATATTATTAAGATCATATTCAAGTTAAAATCGGTTCATGAAATATTCATTTTGATTGTATTGAATTGAATTTAATAAATAAAGATGAATTGCAAAATATTAATAATTAGCAATAGAGAAGCAGATCAACATTAGCTTCAGTCATATGTACCATCAGCTTATAAATAGATATATGCCATGACGTGTATCACTTCTTCGATTCATTTTGATTTCCTTTTATACTGCAGAAATTTGTATTACTTTTTATATTAGCCCAGGGTCCCGTATTAGTATTCTTTTTCGTGTTCGTGCTAGCTGTGGATAATAGCGCAATTTTTTTTGGCGTTAGCTCAATAACGCCAGCGCCACCTATAGTGTCAGCGCACTAACACAGCGCAATAGCGCAGTGTACTGAATTGAACATGGCGCCATATGAGTGTCACCACAGTACCCATCGCATACAGTGTAATACACCATACAGTGGTGTCATGTCTATTATTTCTACGCTTGTACCGCCAACTAGGAATTGCTAGGAATGTAGTAAATGTCACAGTATTCTCATCATTCTTGAGTAAAAGCTTTAAATTTGCCAAGATACATAAGTTTCTGGCGTTCTCACCACTCAAAAGCAAAAACAAAGTACGTGTTAGTTTTCAAAGAGTTAAGGCGAATTGTGTGTGTGCCTCGTGTGTTTCTTGGTGTTAGCGGCGCTAGCGCTTTCCATATACATACTGGTGTTGGCGCGGAGTTGCCTTGCTACGGTGTTAGCGCTATTGCGCCGCGCAGCGCAGTGTTACCCATGCCTAGTTCGTGCTCGCCTTCGCATTATCTTCGTCTTCGGATTTGTGCATAAGTTAGCTAAGAATTCTGAAACAGCTGGCAACCCTTCTAAATTTAGTTAAGAAATAAACAAATCTCATGCGTCTGATATTGTAATACCTACATATTTCATGTGCCTGATGAATTAAGTGCAATTTGATTTTTTAAATTCGTGACAACGCTCCTAAATACAGTTCAGAAATAAAGCATTTTTAAACCCATTTCATTTGATAACCATGTTTTAATAATTGCTTTAACTTATTAAATAATTTGAGTTTATCTTGTTAAACAGCTGGCAACCCTTTTTGATATGCTAAATATTCAAACTGAGAATATCTTACCACCTTGGTTTCACGTCATATTTTAATATTTCATTTAACTTATGCATACTTTAATAAAATTCTACTTTTAAAAGAGGTGGCAACCCTATGTAAAATATTTTAAAACCATAATCTTGTTAAACCTTTTTCGACTAACACACACATTGCGAAACATATTTAAATTTTGTCTCTAATTCCCTTAATTAAAGTTGAATTTAATTTCAATTTCTAAAACATAAGGCAACCCTCTTAAATAAAGTTCAGAAAAAAAACATTTTTAACCCATGTCAATTTATACCCATACCTTAGTAATTCATTTGACGTATTAAATAATTTGAGTTTATCTTTTTACACAGGTGGAAACCCTCTTTAATGTTATAAATGCCCAAACTAAATATTTCTTAATACTCCTTTATTTAACGCCAATGTTTCAATGTTTTACATAATTTAATTTAATACGACTTTTCAAACATATGGCAATCCTGTTAAAATTATTTTTAAACAAAAACCTCGTTAAACCTTTTTCGTCTGACACTTGTATTGTGATACATATTTAAATTATCTAATACTTTTAATTCAATTTGAGTTTAATAATAAAATCAGGTGGCAACCTCCGTACATGCAGTTTGGAAACAAAGTTTCTTCAAAGCAATTTTGATTTATATTCATATTGGAGTAATTTATTTAACCTATTGCTCATATTGAATCTAACTTTGTAACAAGCTGGCAACCCCTTTGCAAAATATTTTCAAACCCCAACTTCTTTCCTCTGACATCCACATCAGGATATAGGAACATTTCAATCCTATGGTGATCGGTACTCAAAGTGTAATAATTGATTTAACTTATAAATAATTTAAATTTAACTTTTTTATCAGGTGGCAACTCTTTTTGAAAAAATAAGAAGTTATTGCACATCCACAAGCCAAGCCCTTTAATTTGATACCTCATTTTGTAAAATGGAACGAACGGCATAGATCTGATACAGTGTTCCACAAAAAAATACCAAATTTCTCAAAAACAAATGAAAAATCCTCAAAATCCGAACATATTACTCAAAATTTCCTTATTACGGATATGAGTGTTGTGTACTGCAAGTCCTTTGTATAAAAATTAATTATGTACATTCTCCAATTCAATTGGTACATTTGTTCTTGCGGTTCAAACAAAGTATCACCGTTATTTTTATGCCTTGGTTTGCTCAATCTGGTCCTCAAGTCAGTCCTACACATGTTTAGGGCCGGTTACTCAATGTCTGGTTAACACTAATCTTCAGTTAAACATAGTTATCGACGTTAGCGACTCCCTGTTATATGCATGGAGTCGAAGACGTCGAAAAGGATGTTCAACCGCAGATCAGTAACTGAGTAACCGGCCCTTAAACTACTAAATATATGTTCTACTGAAGCATTGGAAAATTTTTTTTTAATTGGAAAACTTATATGAACCTGAAAAATCTTTTAATTTAAAAAATGTTTTCCTATAGTTTTCTGGATCTTATGAAGAATCAATAAGAATATCCATATGATCGAACAATGCGTGTTCTCTCCATTTGATATCGAGATGTTGCAATTTTAAAATAAGTTGAAAATATAACGATGGAATGCAAAGAATTATCGATAACATTTTGAATATTTAGCAGCAAAAGCAGATATGCTTAAGAGCGAAAAACACCATACAAGCGGCTTGACAAACCAAGCGAAATATCCCTTTTCTTAAACAAGAATGATGGAATACAAGATTGTAGAGGTGTCAAACTATCGATAGTCACACCATCGATAGTTGTGATAGTTTTCAGAAAAACTATCAATATTCACGATAGTCTCGAAAAAAACAAAACTATCGATAGCACTATCGATAGCGCTAAATCAGTTAGGTTGCTTTGTTTTTACAGAATCATAGTGAAATAAATATTATCTTATAAAAGTTATAATCATTCAAAATTAAGTAACTGCTTAGCCAAAATACTTCTCTTTTTAGAAAGTTCAAAAACAAACACAAGTTATACAAACAAAACGGGATTTACGATTAACATATGTATGTATAATTTCAAAAAAAGTGGGAGAGATGATCGATAGTCTTACTAAACTATCAATATTTTTGATAGTATAAGAAAAAACTATCAATGAGTATTGATAGTCTAAAAAAATTTAAATTATCGATACTATCGATAGTGCCATCGATAGTTTGACAACTCTACAAGATTGCGTCAATCGAGCTGAGAGCAACTGGGTGCGGCGTCACAGTATTATGAGAATGAGAGTGTAAAGAATAATTTTGAAGAAGAAGAGGAAGAAGCCAACAAGTGGTGCGATATAGCCATGTAAAACTAGGTTGAATTGTACCTACTGTTCAGCTTCTTAAATTTGGGCGTACATATTTTAGGTACATTTAGAACGTGGTCAAATATTGTTTTATCATATACATATTATATGTACAGTATGTCTCATAATTATTTTCACATGTAAATATTTGACAAAGAAAAATGTTTGAAGTGGATTTTGAAATTGATGCACATCTTTATTAAGTTCTTTTTCACAACATAACAAACTTCATTTACTTGTACGTCATTACTTAAGCGGGTTTCACTGTATTTGGCTTTTAAATATGGAACGGATTGAAATTGAGGGTATAGTATATCTAACCAAATAATCCTGCAAAAAGTGCCGCAAATTCTTAGAGTAAAATATACGAGAGCAGGTAATTATGCCAAAAGAGTCAAATCTTATTAGCAAGGCTGCATTCTATTGCTCCTTACATTCTTCACCACCGCAATGATGAGCTTGCAAATATTCTCAACATTTTAATATCTGCCCGTCCATTTTTATTTACAGATAAGAGTAATAACAGTTTCAAACTTCAAATGTTGGCCCAGCAAAAGCCTAAAAGTCATTTAAACTTTTTTCACCAGCATTTTGCATACACACACGCATCAAAGCTATCAAAGTGCATAACTGAATCTGCATGGGTAAGTTAGTATTTATGTACGCGCATACCTAAGCTTCAAAAAACGCTTTCACATGCAACATTCGCATAACTTTTAATTTACTTTTGCCACCAACATAAAACTCACATTGAAGTTGCCCATAAGCACTTACACACACATACATACGTATTTGCACAGCTAAATTCACATGCTGCATATGACGCCCGTTTTTATGCCACAGTCATCAGAACGCAGGAAAATCATAAACAAAATTTCAAAATATGCCAAACTAAAAGTTATGATGCGCTTTATTATTACATTATTTTACTTTTGTAGTTGTTGTTGCTGTTTTCGTTGCATAGTATATTTTACTACCGGCACTATGAGCGCACGACTCCTCGGCTGAGCTGAAGCCTGCAATTTTACAGCAAGGACTAATTTTAATTGTTATTCATGACTAGTTCGTTTTTGGTTTTTTGAATTTTTTTGTTGCTGCAATTTTTATTCGCCTGCATGCAGATATTTTGGAATTTTTTCATTACACCCATGGAATAGAGTTTTAATGAAGGACGCTGCAGGTTACGTTGCTTACAATAAAAGCATATGGCATATGATGGCATGCCTGCCGCATGTTGCATGTTGTGCATGTGGTAAGTGGCATGTTGCATGTATTGCGTGCAGCAGGCGGTGATTTCAATCATAACTATGGTTTACGTAAATGCATATGTAAGAGTGTTTTTTGTTTTTAAACTGTAGTTACCATGTAATTTAAGCTCCTGGTGTTTACGCAGAGGAAATGTATATTGAAATTTATTAATTTTAAATAATGTCTGGCCGGGCAGAAAAGCGGAAACGTTTAAAAACATTAAATGTTTGACAAAAGCTGGTGAAGATTGAAAAGTATCTACATAATTTGGAGTCATAGGGATCGTGTCTAATATGATTTTACGTCGTAGTTGAAATACTAAGTTATCAGCTTAAAACAAAAAGTGGTTTCACTTAATCACGAATATCTTACGAACCAATTTAACAATCTTAAAAGGAGATAACTCAAATCAAAGCTAATAAAATTCTCCATAAACCGTATATAAATCACATACCGATACAGCTGAAATTTTCTCACAAATTAATTAATCATTCCAGTTTTTTTTTATTTTTTAATGAAAAAATTAAAAAAAATCAAACTTTAACAGATGAAAAATTTAAAAAATGTCTGTGCCAAATTTTTGCATTTGTGCTAAAGCCTGTTCTTTTAGAAAAAAACTCAAGTTACTGATGAAGAATATAGACGGATAAATAAGAAATAATAAGTGGTCTAATGAAAAGCGTGTTACTCAGGTGAGTAACTTTCTTTCCTGCTCATTTTTCATATAAAAAATCAAATCAATCAATACAAATCAATACAAATTTTGTAACAGAACAGACTTTAGCACAAATGCAAAAATTTCGCCATAACCTGTAATTTTTTCAATTTTTAGTTCTGTTAAAGTTTGATTTTTTTATTTTTTCGTTAAAAAAATAAAATAAAGTAATAAAACTGGGCTGATTAATTAATTTGTCAGAAACTATAGGTCCTATCGGAAAGCGATGTATATACGTACCCATAGAAAAAAAAATATTAACTCGATTTTCGGAATCACCGAGCAATTCTACGTGGGATTTGGATAGTGGAATTCATAGAACATTTTTGCTGTAAACCAGTGTTATTGTATAAAATAGTGGTTCGATATAATGTCTGAAAGTTGCATGCGCATTTCTGGGGTGGCATCCAATTTCGACATGAATTTAAGCTGAAAACCCTGTTGATAAGTGTACGTTGTGACAGAAGGTAGCAAAGTTAAGATGACCTTTTCAGCGACTTCATGATATTTACTCTTAACACTAACCCAAAACTCTTTCAGAGACACAAATTCAAATGCGTGTTTCAATTTCGAAGTACTCTTGAGATCTATGAATGCTTCGTAAATGGATTTTATATATACATATATGTATAATCCGAAAACTAATCTGACAAAGATTTACCAAGTGCCCAGCTATGACATTTCACACTTCATTTGGCAATTCCTCGCGTTGCTTGTAGAAAGTTGTATATAACCCTTTGGTTACAGCGGCCAACAACACAAACCGGTTCGAAAAATAAAGCTGGCAAGCGCAAGCTCAACGCTCTTATGTAGGTATGGCACTCAGTATACTTGAAAATAGATAATTTCGTCTCGGTCAAACTGTTTATAGAACTTTTCTTTCTGTGTGCAAACCGACCGCCGCGCTTGTTCATTCCAAAATTAATTTCGCGGAACCCCGGTGACTTTTCTACGGAGCCCTTGGGTTCCGCGGAACACACTTTAAGAAGCTCTGTTTTAACAAGTAAGAAAGTCAAAGTTCGGGCGGAGCCGAACATTAAATACCCGCTGCAAGTATTAAATATATAATTTTCACCTTTCCGAAAGCTACCGCTACATGGTAAGCCGGTGTGTATTACTTTTGAGTAAGTTAGCGTTCCTAAATTTCGAAATATTGAAGCTTCAAGCATTTCTGAAATTTACCGTTATATTAAAAGCGGCCTCAATTTTTGTCCGATTTCAATAATTTTCAAAGTTTTTCTTTTATGTGGCAGCACAATAACCATACCAAATTTGGTACAAATTGGTAGAACGGTTACCGAGATACATATATGTGATCATGAGTGGGCGGTGCCACGCCCATTTTCCAAAATTTTATCATAGACGTATTTCTTGGTAAATAATTGTTGCAAGCATCAATTTTTAATAAATTAGCTTTAATATTTACTGAGCGTGGCTACGCCCATTTTCCAAACATTTATAATATTCTTATTACCGTTATATGGGGGGTAGGTGTGGTTATTGTCCGATTTTGCCCATTTTCAATACCATCTGTCCGACGCCCGAAGGAAGTGCACGTACAAAGTTTCGTTGGACGGACAGACAGTCACCGCATAATCGAGTTCTCTTTTCATTGTGATCATTTATGTATACATATAATAATCCCAACGGTTTTTGCCCTCCATTCCCGCCCATCCGCACGAGGGGCGTAGTTCGCATGACGTACGGACCAGTATTTTCAATTTTTGCGGCGAGTCACGATAGACCTCCTGTCTATGTTAAGTGTCGAGATCTAAAACTATTCAGCTACAGAGCTAAATTCATCAGCTGATTTGAGATCTTTATGTTAGTAATTCATTTATTGAGAGAGGAGAGTACCGCTTTCTTAATACTGAGAAGCGGATCTGATATATCAAACGTGCTGGAATGAGAGTTAAAATCCTGGCATTAGCAACGGAGTGGGTCGTGCAATTGAAAATTAGTTTTACAAGCTTTCATAAATAGGGCACAAAAGTGTCTTGATGCCCGGGAGGGAACATTAAGGCTAACTCCACCCAGAAGAAGCGGACTTGAAATTGAGTCAGTAATTTAACTATAAAAATTATACCAAGTATTTGCCTGCGACTGGCAAGTGTAGGAAGATTGATAAGTTTTAATCGGCTCGTATAAGATGGAAGGTTATATTGAGAATCCCAACGGAAATTTCTTAAAGCAAAAAGTAGGAATTGTTTTTGAATTGAGTCTATCTTGTCTGAGTAAATTTGGTACCCTGGATTCCAAACCATTGAACCGTATTCCAGAATCGGTCTAACTAATGTTGTAAACAGGGTTTTAGTGATATAAGCAGTGTTACCATTTTAGCCGTTTTCCGGCTAGATTTAGCCGGTTGCAATAGCAAACAGCCGGAGAAAATTCGATTTAGCCGGCAGCCGACTTGTTAGCCGTTTTGCAAAAAAAAGTTAGCCGTTTTTAGTCGATTTCGCTATTTGCCGTATTTTATTAAAATTTAAATACATGTACATACATAAGTTTCCATTTTTACAAATTTGGCGACCTAAAATCTATTAGCAACTGCTAGCCTTATCTCGGAGCAAATTCTCATTACAGACTGTGTTAAGTATGTAAAATTTAAAGAATTTTCTCTAATCCGAGAAGTCTTAAAATTACTGGGCCGATTTCAATGATTTTTATTTTATGTGAATATACAGTGACCCAAATATGGCTGAGACGCGACATTTTATTATTTTTTTACGAAAGTATAGTTGATTACTTACAAACGCCATTTAAATCCAAATTTCATATTTTATGCAAAAATTATAAAAATTCTGCATTTTTTTTTAATTAAAAATTTTAGTGTAGTAAAGTGCAAATTTAAGGTAGCTGGCCCTTACCGTTGATTATTTTTTGTTTTTTGTTGACAGTGTTCCACATATAAAAAAATTTTAGAACATACTTTGTAGTGAAAAAATTCGTAACACCGTAATCCGTAATACCAATGACAATTTTTCTTTATGTGCAAATTTGGCTGGTTCTCAACTTTGAAGATAGTTATACAGACAACTAAAAATTGCAGTGTAAACACATATTGAGAGTTTACCATTTCTGCTAATACATAATTGTCGTATCGAAATTATACCATAAGGCAGCACTAATAGTAGTTATCGATAAGTAGTTTTATTCTTTGTTTCATCACTATTTGTGTAGTTTTTGGCGGTCAAATTCGTGATTTTGGCGTTGTGACGTTGTGTACTGGTACATATTTTATTCAGCGAAGGGAATTATGAATAAGTTCTTAAGTAAAACATGTAAGTATGGACAGTTTTGATGTACATCGTTAAGTTGCAGTTGGGGGTAAAAAAATTAAGATGAAAATGTGATTTTATTGCAATGAAACATTTTTTTGTTAAAAGTAGTGCGAATTTTGAATTGATTTTTATTTTTTACGTATAGCAATCAGAAACTAAAATAAAATGAAAAAAAAAACTAAAAGAGCTTCCTGGTTCTGTTTATTAAAATTTTGTATATGTTGACGATTTTTACATGCAAATGACAATTGTTGAGAGCCAAACTGACGATTTCTCACTTCAATGACCTGGCAACACTGGCCCTAACGTAAGTATAAGACAAATAGAGAGACCTGCAATTTTACGCTGCCCCAGAGCTGAAAATGGTTTTAATGAGGCCAAAATATACACGGTGATTGCGAATTCACATAACAAGTTACAATTACAAATTACTCCACATACATACATACTTACGCGTGTACATACATATGCACTACATTCTTACATGCATACAAGCTGCTTACGCAGAGTACAAAAATGGGCTGGGCCATACTTCTACTTACTGCGCATGATCTTAATATTTTCAAATTGAAGAAGGTCAAGCAATAAACAAGTACTTAATCTCCTTTAAGTGACACCGCTTTTCAAATTTCAAAATCTTAATAGGTTTTGATTTGACTTCCTCAGTTTCTCGCTCTACCACCACCATATTCATGTATGTACACCCACAATCATTGCCCACAATGCCCCAACACATCTGAGTACAATTAGTTCGCGACGATATTTTAGAGAGTATACGCGTGTGTCCGCTAAGTAATTTGAGCAGTGATATTTGTTGGTTTAAATGTGTAGTGCTTGTGAAATTATAAATAATTTAAATTAGTACAAATGTTTGTATACGCGTAGTGAAGTGTTTTAATTCTGTAGTGTGTTTATTAAATATACATACATACATAAGTATATCGTTGTTACTTGGTAAGCTTACTCTTCTTTTTGCTAGTATGTATCGTGTATTTGCATATTAGTGGTATTCACCAAAGTGAGCAAATGGCCTGGTAGTCTGGTAAAAGAGCAGATGAGTTCAAGCAATGACTGTTGACAACAGGCCACTTGCTCAATTTGGAGAATACAGTATGTTTTGCTTAGCTGCACATCCTTCTTTGCACGAAAAACTTGTGCACTTAACCGAAAAAGGCACTTAAGCGAATTTTCTTTACTACTTCAATGAGGAAAGCATCAGAATCCCTATGAAACCAAATAGTGGCGGAGCACTTACCACGTAGAAATTACTGCAGGGGAAATTTTTACCGAATGGTATGAAATTATCTATATAACTACATAAATTTATAGCCGTTTTCGTTGTTCTGCGAGATGGACAAAATAAATAAAAAGTTGTAAAATTAGGTAATTGTAGGGTCAATGCAGGTAAACGTAATATGTACTTTCTTTGATAATTGATACTAGTCGCACAATTTTTAAGGCAGGTGTCGTCAATGTACAGGTATGCTAAATGCATCTATCGGAGCAGTTTCCTTATAAATGTTAAAAATAATGCCTCTGATGCGCATTTTGGGATAGGTATCTTAAATGTGCACTTAAGCATAGAGGCAGCAAAGCAAAATATACTGTACCATTATTATGTAGTCGCCTAATTCGATTCTATTTTAATTTCTGTGGTAATCGTGTTTTTTGCTGGGTATATGTATGTACACTAGGGTGGTCCAAAAATGTATGGGAGAAAAGTAAAATCGGAAATTTAATGCTCTCACCCCCTAGGATTGTTCTATACCGAAAAAAATATACCCCTGTTTTTTTATTTTAAAATCAAAATATATTTAGAGGTCGCTCAAAGCGCTCAAAGTTTCCCATGTATTTTGTATAGGGAAAAAAATACTTTTCGTAGAAATGGCATAGAATCCATGGAAATCAAACTTTTTCAATCTGAAAACTCTGCTTCTCTTCAGAAGACTTCAGAGAATAATGCCCAATTGTTTATTTAAACGTTTTTTAATTGAAACTATTTTCTTCTTTTTTTCTTTTGTATATTTTTGTTTGTATATTTGATTTTTTTTGGGATATTTCGGAGACCCTTAAAAAATAGTTAAAAAAAAAAATGTTTAAATAAACAATTGGGCATTATTCTCCGAAGTCTTCTGAAGAGAAGCAGAGTTTTCAGATTGAAAAATTTTGATTTCCATGGATTCTATGCCACTTCTACGAAAAGTCTTTTTTTCCCCATACAAAATACATGGGAAACTTTGAGCGCTTTGAGCGACCTCTAAATATATTTTGATTTTAAAATAAAAAAACAGGGGTATATTTTTTCGGTATAGAACAATCCTAGGGGGTGAGAGCATTAAATTTCCGACTTTACTTTCTTTGGACCACCCTAATGTACACACATAATTGTACGTACACTCAGTACGGCATAGCTTAACCAATTACCTAAATTTTAGAACACACTTTGTATGGAAAAAATTCGAAACACTGTTATAAAAAAAAATACGAAAATCAACGGCAAGTCTTTGCTACTTAATATTTTCAGCATATTATATTAAATTTCAATGGACTACAAAACTGCATACATTGGGAAATTTTCGCACAAAGTCTGAAATTGATGTTAATATGGTGTTTGTTGAGTAATCAACTATATTTTCATAGAAAAATAATAAACTTTAAATAAATAAAATAAAAATAAAATAAAAAAACTTTTTAATATACCACGCTTTTACAAATGGACTAAGAATTAGGAAATAATATCCTAATCCCATAGAATTTGTTTTGAAAACTTTTTATTTTGAAATTTTAGCAAAAGTCATTATAAACAATTTATGAGATTGAAAACGAAAAATGTTGAGAGGAAACGTAGATATATTATTTTCTAATTTTTAGTCCATTTATAAAAGCGGCGGCCGCTGTGGTGTAGTGGTAAGCAGTGCGCGCTTTCACTCATCAACACCTGGGTTTAAGCCTGGTCAAAGCGACATCCCAAAAAAATATAGAAAAAAGGTTTTTTCTTAACAGCGGTTGTCCCTCGGCAGGCAATGACAAACCTCCGTGTGTATTTCTGCCATGAAAAACAGCTTCTCATTAATATACAATCGCCGTTCGGAGTCGGCGTAAAACTGTAGGTCCCTCTGCTTTGTGTGACAACATCAAGGCGCACGCCACATTCGGAGGAGAAGCTCGGCCAAACACTAACATATGTGTAAGCGCTAATCTATTATTATAAAAGCGAATAGAATTGGATGAAAATGCATAAAGCATGCCACATACATATGTAGATCGTTGAAGCTGCAGCGCGAAGCGAAAAGATGGCTAACTCCCATCTTTTTGCGCGCGTTGACAATCAGCCGGTTTAATATTTATTTCATTTCGTCCAAATTCGAGTCTTCACGTAGAAACATAAAACTTAATTACATTGCTGATAATTTTAAAGCAAAATAAATAAAATCCTCAGCAATTTTGACGAGTAAAAAAGCAGTACAAAATTGTTTTCTTGACGTTCATTGTAGCATACCTTTTGCGCGTGGCGCTTTACTGGCAAAGTTATAAACGTCACGCAAAGCTACAAAGTTTTATTTTGGCATCAGCTTATGTTTGTAATTGATCTCTTATATTTAAGTAATACAAACATGACTTCTGACGTACGTATAACGCCAGTTTCTTTTCATAAACAAAAATAATTTGTAATGAATTTACCAGTCCATGTTTTTGTGATTTACTTAACGAGTGGTGTAAAGCTTTGCTACGTATAACCTGTATTGACTAAAAAAAAATCTTGATTTTACTAGTCTTTCTACTTTCGATTTCTTAAAATAAAACATGCGAATTTTAGTTGAAACAATTTAGCCGTTTTTTTTGCCAATATAGCCGGTCGGCCCAAAAAGTTCTCGCAACACTGGATATAAGGGTCTCAAAATTCTGTTGACCATCGCTTCACAAATGCAAGTACACCTTTAGCTTCGTTGACTGTCACATTCAAAATTAAGCTTAGGATCCATTGTGAAACCAAGGCCCACAAAATTGTACACCTGTTCCAGGTTATATAGGTAACCATTGTATAAGAAGAGGTATGAATTGTATATTTGTAGAAATATCGTTTATAAAAAGCAAGAACAGAACCGGGCCTAGGTGGCTACCTTGAGGGACTCCTGAAGTAACATCAATGACGTCAGAGATGGTATTTTTAAACATTACCCTTTGTGATCTATCATAGAGGTATGAAGAGATCCAACGTAGAAAATTAGGGGAAGACCAAGAAGATCAAACTTATAGATGAGCAACGAGTGGCACACTTTGTCAAATGCTTTACTGAAGTCAGTATATATAACATCAACAGTTTTGATTCACTAAATGCTTTTGAGATATAGAATGTTAATTCAAGAAAATTTGTAAAGGTTGATTTGCCCTTGCAAAATCCATGTTGACTATATGAAATGCTAGAAGAGATAGAATGCGTCAACTGATTTGTTATAATTGCTTCAAATAATTTAGGAATCGCAGAAAGCTTAGCTATTCCCCGGTAGTTTTCCACTGAAGATCTGTTTATATCTATCTCGATTCGTTTTGCCTTTTACAAACAGGGTTGGGCACGCTGCACTAAATTTTCAATGCACTGAGCATTTCATTACCACTATTCGTGAAGTGGTAGTGAATTGGGAAATGCATTACCACTAAGTGCATAGTGGTAGTAAAACTTGAAATGCACTACCACTGAAGCCCTAGTGGTAGGGAAATTCGAAATGCACTACCACTAACCATACAGGGGTAGTGAAATTTGAAATGCAGTGCCACTGAAACCCTAGTGGTAGTGAAAATCTCGTTTTAGTGCAGCGTGCCCAACCCTGGTTACAAACAACCGTTATGTGAACAAAGTTATAATTCCCTTGTGCACAAGTGCGCTCGGATATAAAAAAGTAGCAAATAGCTTCGATGAGTGTGAGAAAGCGACACGATTTTTGCAGAATTTTCAGTGATGTTTAAAAATCGAACTGTCGACATATCTCATTCTTATAATTTGAAACTTCTGGGAAAATATGTCGACAACTACCACAATAAACTACTAGCACAAATAATTGGCTTTACACACTTTGCTTAGAGATTGGCCGAACTTCTCCCCTGACTTGTGGTGTGGATCTTGAAGCTACCAGACGAATTAATGGAATTACACTGGGAGATTTTCCATTGACCGCAGAGGGGCCGTCACTATTATTATTATTATAATTATTGTTGATTGCTACCAGTGTTGCCAGGTTGATAATTTTGTCGTCATTTGGAAGATTTTTAACTGTCTTGACGATTTCGACAAGCAAATGACGATCTTTTCATTGTGTGCAGTTTTTTATTGCCAGCTTTTAGTGGCAATTTTTCTATTTTTTCTACATTTTCCAGAAAAGTATTGGCCTTTTAGCCTTATAACACAAAAATCGTTAACCCAAACTAAAAGACTTTTATATATGTATTCAAAAAGGAGATACGAAACTTCTCATTTCAGGCCTTTCTTTTGAATTCTAAGGTTCTTTGGTAAAGAGTTCCTTCACCATATATCTGCAATGACTAAGAGTTCAAATAATAAGGAAAGAAAATATTAAAAATGGGAAAATTATGTTTTCTCTTAGGTTTTAAGGTAATTTTCTATTTTAAAAAGTTCGATAAAAAAAATTACTTATGTAGGGGTATTTCAGGTATTGTGGTATAGGAGTGTAATGTGGTATAGCCGCTATCTTCAATTCTGGCAAGTTTACAACATGTGTTATTAACTTAACATATGATGACTTAAAAAAACTAGGTTATAATACAGATATGAAGTAAAACCATTTGGGTTTCTTTAAGTCGCAAAAAACATGTGGCCCAAAAATTTTAAAGTTTTTTTTAACAACAAGAAATCAACTTGATTTGGTTAGGCTTACGCTAATTTCAAGTTACTCATACGACCTGGTATATATCTTTCTAATACGGTTAAGGACATATTGTGGGCCTATATTCAATACGACCTATCTGCAGCTTTCACAAAAACTACTGTTTGATGTTAGAACCCATCTTAGACTTAACTGACATCACTGATTGCAATTTTAACTTTGACATTCATTAGTTAATTCTTATAAAATACGATATACAAGGTCAGCATAAATATCATCGATGACAGTTAAGTCACTACAAACATGCAAATATGTAGTTTTAATTATTTCTGATATTTTTAGCTTTGAGTTACATATATTTCCAATTTGCCCAGCAAACCGCAATGACAGAATTGTCAGTGCACAGTTGTGGTTACGTCCTCAAATGCATTGTCATGCCAATGGAAACCAATAAAACCGCAAACAAACAACACAATTCGAGAGAATAGGCTACAACTGCAAACATATGCACAATAAAAATACTCTTTTGTAAATATATATATACCTACATACCCACGTTTGTTTGCATTGATTGATGTGATTTGGGCTTCCGGCTAACACATGCTGCGCAAGACAAAATTAATTAATATTAAATTGGGCCAGCATGAGTTGACCTTAAAGATTCATGATTCATTTATAAATAAAAGTAAATAACAGAATTTAATTAGAAGTTGGTTTGCAAGTTCTTTTGTAAGGGAACTGAACTTAAATTACATATATGGAGGAAAATTTAAATATTAATTGTAATGCTATTTATCTTATTTTTGTTTTAGTACTTCAACTTTCGTCAATTTCCTGCTTCTAAGTAAATACGCAACTCACAAACACATTTCTCTTATTTCTTTCAACACATTACTTTCCTTCCGCCTTCAACTTAAGCTCATAGCCTCTCAACCAGTTTACCGAACGCGTTCGAGCGAACGCCTAGCAAAAGTCCTTGTCGCGTATTTAGCATTTTCAGCGTCACAGCTGCAAGCCGTGCGCTTTCTCGCCTACACCGACGTGCCGCTGCATTAATGTCCAGCACTTGTGAGGCGCCTCGTTGAACTCTATATTTGCCAACGTAAATAATCAAGTGAATTCGTTCAAGTTTCTTTTTCGCTCCCCCCCCCCCCCTACTCATTTGCCTCTTTAACAACCAAACGGTGCGTTCCACAACTTCGTGTATATTTGTGCTACTCTCTGGTGGAAAGGCGCCGACTTAACTCGTATGTATTTATGTATAGTTGGTAGGCATGAGCCTCCGCGTGAAATCCAATTAGCCGATAGCCACTTGTATTCATTCACTCGTTCGAGCGAAGGTGCATGGAAAACGTGCAGCTTTTGTATCGTCACGTACTGTACTTGCGGAACCGCGCGCCCAGTGGTTGTGTACCTTCAGTAGGTTTACTTACAAATTTGCTTGAGTGCCCACAGCTAGTTACTGTAGTGATTGTGAACGTGCTTGTGCAAAAGCGATTTGAAATCATGGAATAAGTATTCGTAGTATTAGTCGTTCAGGAGCAAAAACTAGCGAATTGGAGTTAGCTGAAAAACTTTATATCATTTTCTGTATTCCTTTACTAGATATGTATTACTTTTGATATAAACATACTCTGAAATGAGTATTAACCCAAAGTACTTTTCGTCTTTATCTATTTGAGGTTAGAGCTTGGACTCATGGCATCAGCCTTTAATCCATATTAAACAAAATCGTAAAATTTTAGTTTTAAAGCGTTTTAGAAGCTATCGAAAATGGTCTATCCTGATTTTCAGCAGATTGTCCGCCTTCACGTCTTTACTTTTCACATGTTAGTGTACAATCATTCTTTTTAGGCTGAATCGTGATCGAGAAATTGTGGATCTCCACAATTGAAGCTTTCGATGAGTACACAGTTACAATGTGCACACCACGGGAGAGTATAACGTCCCCAGCCTGATAGTTGCGTACCTTAGCATTCTGATAGTCTTGGATTTGTCGTATGCAGCCGTTCGGCAGATTTCCCATCGTAGCCAAAAGCGAATGCCGTCTAACTGCAGTTTCACTCTTCATCCCTTACCTATTTCTTCTACTATCACCCCTTGTGGCTTTCTCTAATCCAAACGAGTGGCTATAATATCAGAAACGTATTTCAGCAGTATTTCCTTTTTTCCCTTCTGTTGTTGTTGCTGCTGTTATAGCGGCTACTCAATCCTGCTTAGATCGGTTTGTCTCTCAATCGTTGTCGTCAAGCTCAACTGGCGTGACATCCAGAAAGCGTCTAGCTTCGATTTGGTTTGTTCATAGGTACAAAGGTGTTAGCGAGTGGGGTTCGGGAGTACGGTTGCCAGACGAACTGATTTTATCAGTACAGTACTGATTTTTCAACTCCTGTACTGATTTTATTCATTTCCTCAATCAGTACGCTAATGTCCTGATTTTTAAAAATTTGTACTGATTTGTACTGAATTTTTAAATCAAACAAAATACTTTAGGATTTTCTTAAGGTTTTTACATAACGTTGGAACTTCCTTAAACTGTACTGTAAAGTAAGAAGAAAATAATTTAATTATAGTTGACATGTTTAAGATAATGTTTGATATGCCCAAGAAAATTATACAACAAAAAGATCAATCGTTTTACGGGCATATTGCCGAGTTGCGATAATAATATTATGATGGAGCTTAAATTATTCAAAAAGAAGCCTGACGATTTTTTGTCATGTGTTGTTAGTTATCTCTAAAGTAACTTTCAGTTTAATAACAACAAATTTCCCTATAACTTACAATTATTTTTTCACAATTTACTGACATTGTTTAAGAGTTGTGCATGCGAGACATAGAGTTAGATACACTTTTTAGCGAATTCTCAGTCTTTCAAAGTTTTTGCGTAGTTGAAAAAAATAATTTTGAATAGTTTCCACAGTTACTGTTACTTACATTCATAATTTTGCTTTAAATAAAAATGTACTGAAAAGTACTGATTCTTTTAGCAAGAAACAGTCTAACGTACTGATTTGGCGCATAAAAAATCTGGCAACCCTATTCGGGGGGCATGCGAAGAAATACCTCGATTCGAGGGGTGTCTCTCCGCATGCCGGGCACTCATTGGGCACATCTGCATCCATGGGCGTAGCCAGGTAGGGGTGCTCGAGCCTCCCCCCCGCCCCTCCTTACTTTCAAATTTTCCTTATATATATATAAAATACTACCCTGAAATGCCAGCTTAATAGGGTCGAGCCCCCCCCCCCTAAATTTCATTCTGGCTACGCCGATGTCTGCATCTAATCTGATCAGGTATGAATTTAACTTGCTGAACTGGCCAGAACGAAGTTGGGCTATTTTGGTCCTAATCGCCCGAGGTAATTGGAGCTCTGTTTCGTCCACGTCAGGTGGTTGTGTTCCCAAAACGGCATTCACAGGTCGAGAGTCAGAGTAGGCCAATACTGACTCCCTGTGAATGACGTTTATGGCCTGTGGGTATGCCGTCGGGTTCAGAGGTTGCTTAATGAGCCTCTGGTTTTCATCCCGTCAGTTCGCAAGCAGGGTTCTGTTCGGATGCCACGTCGGTGACACCATTTTAAGAAGTACTTGAAGAGAATTTGGTTATGCTCCCTGACGAGAAGCATTAGAACCTCAAAGTGTAGGTGGTTTTGTGGCAATATAATAAGCAGGGCTGAAAAGTTTAAGCTTTTGCTTGAAATTGCTTATTTTGCTTATTCAGGGTTTCCAAGCTTAATTTTAGCGATCATGCTTATTTTGCTTATTTCAATTTAGCTTTAAGTACGAACGTTTTAAGAAACGGTCAAAAAATAAATTAAAATTATTTCGTGTGTGTGAATAGTACTGTCCCAGGAGTTTTGACATCTAATATTTTACAGCCTGCTATTCCACCTTTTCCATCCGAAATAATGGAACGGGCATACATTTCTGTTGAAAACAAGGGTACCTTGCACTCTTCACAAACAAACTTTAGCAAACGTAGTCGAAAGCATAGCAAATTTCTTAAGAATTTCGTACTGCTTAAGAAAATTTGCCATTGGTGTTATTAAAAAGATTAAAAACAATTTACCTCAATTGTAGAATAACGTATATTTAAAAAAATTAAAACGACCAGCGCAGACCTCTATTATTTGAAAATATCAAGCTATACTTGATTGTCCAGTGTGTTTTTTCAATCCTTGAAATAAACTGAATAAAAAACATTAAACTGTACACTTAATTTTGTTGTTTTAAGAGCACATTTTCAAGCATGTTTACCAATGTTTTAGTGCTTATCTAAGCACTTAAAATGGATTTTTTCTTGCTTATTTTCTTTGGCCCTGATAATATGGCGTCCGGTCGCTATTGTGGCAGGTCAGTAGCTTCGTCCACTGCGGAGTACAAGTCCCGGCGACCACAGAGACGCTGCACAGTTTAGAACCGGCCGGCCAATCGCCTTTTATGTTGCCAGCAACGTTTCTTACTCTTTGCTCCAGTTTCTGCCGGCTTGCGACTTGAGGACCTTGTTGCAGCTATGTACTCTATATACAGTGGTGGTTGTATGCACCGAGCAGGAAATCAGACTATGACGTGAATTCGCAACTGTAGTCTGACCTTCTTCTTTCAAGTGGTAAAAAGAGTTACCGAGGATTTTGTAGGGGAGAGGGTTAGGATCCTTGCAGTGAAGAAGCAAGAAAGTCCGGAAAGATAACCGTTTACCTTCGAGCACAAGTCATAAATTCCATTCCTAGATGCCATTT
Organism: Rhagoletis pomonella; assembly: GCF_013731165.1. Classification (NCBI taxonomy): domain Eukaryota; kingdom Metazoa; phylum Arthropoda; class Insecta; order Diptera; family Tephritidae; genus Rhagoletis; species Rhagoletis pomonella. The sequence continues at coordinate 60,460,392 of NW_023458559.1, read as the reverse complement.
CCGAGCAGTCGTCAACATAAGAGACTATCGAGACTCCCTTTGGTAGTTTAGGGAGCTTTGAAATATAATAGTTAAAAAGGAAAGGATACTACTCTGTAAGACCCCCAGTTTTATTTTTCTTGGCTTCCTAATTTTGTCTCTAAAAATTACTGAAGAATGTCGACCACTCATTTAATTCGCTGAACACCGTTTGAGTCCCTGTGGGAGATATGAGGCTTCAATGTCTAGTAGTAGCGTGGAGTGACTGACTGTATCAAATGCCTTTGATAGATGCAACGCTACTAGGAATGTTCTCTCACAAGGGCAGTTTGGTCCGAGTTATCTGGGTGTTTATGGCGTTAAGTTCTGTTGTGCTAGGTGCTAAGTAGTTTTTTCGAGGATTGGAATTCGAGGTTTGCCGTTCAGAATCTTTGAATGACGAAGCACCCACCGGCTATCGACATTTCCTTCGATTAGTGCAAAAAACTCAATTACCTAAACTTGAAAAACATTTTAGCCTGCTTCTCCTGACAGGGTCTGAAGTTCATACATATATTTCGTAGGCATTGCATATTCGAAGCTTCATTTTGGATAACTTTTCTATCAGAACCTTTATCTATGTATATATATATGTGACCTGGTCTACGGAAAGGGGGCTTAGGTGTCAAAAAATCAATTTTCACTTTTTGGTTGATTCGGATGGAAGATGAGATGCTTTTTCACGTGGTGAGAAGCAGAAAATCCTAACTTGCTTAGAAGTGTACTAAAAATGTAGAGAAAGAAGAGTAAAAATAATATATAAAATAATAATATAATAATATATAAAATAACTATAATAATATTCCGACAACAACAACACTTACTGGACCAACAACAACACTTACTGGACCAACAACAACACTTACTGGACGTCCGGCGCGGAGAACAATTAACGAGATAATGAGAAACTGACGAAACGAGTTGCTTACTTTTAACAGCTTTTTCACAGAAAACTAATTTTCGCACGTAAGCTCCCTTTTTGTAGACCAGGTCACATATGTATATATTTATGTATGTATGTGTTTGCACTTACTGATAAGTACTGACTTGTCTAGCTTTAATGTGCATCTTGACGAATGTATGCACATTATAAGTTATGTAAAATTTTGTATTATCACTAAAATATATCTATGTAGCTATAAAAATAACACCGGGCAACATTGATTTTGGTACGCCAAATGCTAAAGCGATTTTTGATAGACTTTTTTTGTAGTGATTATGAATCCGTAAAAGTTTCCATCAGCTCGAGATTTTTAGATAAACGATGTCAAAGTTAAAAAATCGCGTTTTTTGCAAAATTTGAGAAGCTCTAACAAAAAACAAAAGCTGGCACAACCTTCTGCTTAGGCTTAAATTAAAGCTCTCAGCTACTATCCCTGAAAATACCATCCCAGCACCTTGTCCCGATGGGCACTTATAGTCATTTATTGAACAATAACAAAATACTGCATTATTGTGCTATGCCTGAAAAAAAATTTGCCAAAATAAGTTTTTGCTGTTCAATAAATGACTATAAGTGACCTTGGGGTCAAGGTGCAGCGACGGTATTTTCAGAGATAGTAGTAGAGAGTTCTTGCTTTAATTTAAATCTAAATGGAAGGTTCTATCACTTTCTGTTTCTTTGGTAGAGCTTCTAAAATATTGCAAAAAATGCGGTTTTTTGGCATTTTGACCTCGCTTTTCTCAAAATCTGGAGCCGATGGAATCTTTAAACTTACAGATTCGTGATTAGCACAAAAAGGTCTTTTAAAAACAGCTTTTATATTTTCTGCACCAATTTTTTTCCATTTTTGTTGGCCTGTGTAATTAATAATAGATTCGGCATTTATTTACATGCTCGGTTATCTATGTATATATGTACATATTTATATGAGCCATTCTTTTTTAAGTTGGACGGATTTCGTAAAAAAAATTATGTCGTGTCTCCGATTCGCTTAATATTTTTTTGTGGGTTCTATACACTAAATAAGCTAACACGTGTTCGAAGAATTTTATATATATATATATATGTTAAGCCCGTTTCTTTAGCTTTAAAACGACGTTAAGATGAAGTCTCTACGATGAGCAGAACCCAAGATATAAAGATTTGAAGAAGTACATGATTATAGGAAAAAGCGAAAAAAAAAATTCCTGGAACACATGTTAGCTTATTTCATGTATAGAACCCATAAAAAAAGATTTGCAGCCAATCGAAAGTGTGACACCAAATTTGTTGTCCGATATGAAAAAGAATGTCTCATATATGAAAATGAATTGAGAGTTCATTGATTTATGATCAATATTTATAATCGAGTTTGGAATTTGTGTTTTTTTTTTTTGTTATTTTAGATTTGAATAGCAGTATAAGCTATACATTATTAAAACGATTTTAATTGCATTTCTTAATAAACAAAGTAACTGCATACATACGTATGTACATCAGAGCACTCTGGTATGTTTATGATCAAAACAAATGAGCAATAAATATGCAAGTATAAAGCAAAGTTCATTACCGGCTCTAGGACTTAATAAAATTTTATGTTATTAATCACTTACATTCATACCCATTTATATGTTAATATGTATATGTATGTATGTTTAAATGCATGTATTTGAAATTTCTTCATAATATTTTATTTGCATACATGTATGCATATAAGTATATTGTATTATATCACTCGTATGTATTTATTAATTTATTTTTAAATTTCCAATTTATTTTTGTACTTTACAGTTCACTGCACTTCTCTCTGCAACACAGCTGTAGTGCCTGCACAATGCCACTGACACATAACGGTGTTAATTAACAATAAAAATAAAATCGCCAAAGTGTTTAATCTACTCTATTTAATCAGTTGACTGTTATTTGTTGAAGGAATTATGGTTGGCAAATCAATGGCTGATATCACTGACAGCTGACAGCAGCTATGTACATAAGGAAAATCGATGAACTTGTACAGTTACATACATATGTATATAGGTATGTATTCAGCCAAAACTTTGATTCTTTGGTAAGCGCTTACTTTTTGTATCGATATTCACTGAATGATTTTACAAAACTACGGAAATCTGAATTTTTGCTCATTTTTAATGGACAACACAGCCCAACAAAAATAGAAAAAAATATTGTTACGGCAAATGTTAAAGCTATTTTTGATAGACTTTTATATAGATTTTGAAAAAAACGAGGTCAAAGTGTCAAAAAATCGCGTTTTTTTTCAAATATTTTAGAAGCTCTAACAAAGAAACAAAAGATGATAGCACCTTCCTGGCTTAAATTAAAACTAGAAATTTCGACTACTATCTCTGAAAATACTATTCCTACACCTTGACTTGATGGTCACTTAGTCATTTGTTGTATACTTTTATTTGTTTTTAAATAAAAAATGTTTGAAGATAAAAATAAACCTAAAAGAGTAAAGGCAACAATTCAAATCTTAAAAAAAAAACAGAAAAAAGGTAGATATTTCTTACATCCAATAACAAATTAAAGATTATTTGCATTATAGAAAAAAGAAGGTAGTTTCATTAACAACTTTTTGATTAAAAAAAAAACAGATTTTTGACAATTGCTCAATTGTCAAAAATTCCGGGCGGAGGCTGCTCTTCCGTGGAAATGCTTGAGCTTGTATTGTCTGCCTCGCTGAATACTCTCTTGGGGTGCGGGAATATCAATTTTCTTGAAATATCTTTTGAATAGTAAATATTATTTATTATTTTCGATAATTTGTACCTTTCCATATTTCTGCAGTTGTTGCAGTTTTGTATGGTAGTGATGAACATAGCACTGCAATAAATAATCGATTATTTGTCCCCTCAAACTAGGGATGCAGAAAAAATATCGATACATCGGAAACATCGACGCAGGCATCGCTTATAACCATAGTGATATAATATAAAGTGATGTACGCTTATTTCAAAGCAAAATGTCAGTTTGTCATTTTCGCTTTTTTCATTTCTGGCATTGACCTTTGGTTTTGTTACACACCTCCGCCCGATTTCGGCTTAGGTCCTCATCCCGAGGGTCTGAAAACATCAGTACTGCAACGTTATGTGCGCTTTTGCACAAGCGGCAAGAATTTCTTGACATGTTTTCTTTTTTAATTTTTTTCTCAAATCAAAAAAACTACATAATTTCTCACTCAACGGGGTTAACATGAATGTCAAATTAAAGAAAAAATTATCATAATAAATTGCCAAATAATTATACCGAAATAGAGTCGCTAGCTGGCACACTTTATATTCGTCTCTCGAAAAACGACTTTCATTTGACACGACACTCGCAACGAGACTGATTATTTTACTATGCTTATGTCAAACCTTTTTTCGAAAGCTTCTCAAAAGATCGAAAAAACTGGGATTTGTATTTATTTAAATCAATGAATACATTTCACTGTGAGTTTATACTTAAACATTTATCGAAGCTCCGATTGTTTAATTTTCTTGTTGTATATTTTTAATTGAAAGACACAGTTGATATTTTCATTCGATGCATCGAAAATATAGATTTTTTTATACGATATATCGATATGCATCGATGCTATATTTCGATGTATCAAATGGAAAAAACTACTTCCCTGCAAAAAATTGGACTAAGACGGGATGACTCCGGGAGCAATCGCAAAGGAGCATGCGACTGTTCGCTTTTGTTCGAGCATGTCCTATGAAGAGACTAATTGTTCACCTTTATACCCGAATGGATATAAAAAGCGACTAGTCACTTTTAAAAAATAAAAATAAAAATTTGCGCCAGCTCAGATTCGAACCGGAGTGCTCAGTTTTGTTAGGCGAATACTCTCTCTGCGTGCCAACGCCGCACATGAAATTTCATTGACTAAGTGCGTACATATCATTAAATCGTTAATAGTACCCGTTAGAGATGAGTTGGGGACTAAATGATCTCCAATTATACCCATAAGGGATGAGTCGAGACTAATTGACCTTCATTAGTACCCGTATGAGACTAGTTGCGACTAATTAATGCCCAATTGTACCCGATTGAGAGTAATCTCAGAATACTCTCTTTAGAGATTAGTCGCACAATTTTTTGCAGGGTTCAAACCGAGTTAAGGACGCATACAGTATAGGCAGACATACATATGTACATGCAACCTGCGTTAATCGCTTTTTTCAAGTTTGTAAAGATTAATTGAGCCGTGTTTATTCGTACAATATTTTTATTTGGATTTTCCTTATTTTAGATAAATGCCAGAAAGAGCTAAAAGATTTGCAGTCAAAGCTAAAAAAGCTAGCAGCTAAATTGGAATTATTCTAGCTAAACGGCGAAAAAGCAGCTAAATCTATTGGCACACTCCATGCTATTCCTAAAATTTGTGTATGCATGAAAAAATTATTAAATATATGCGGTAAGAATACTGTAGAAAAATATTCCATGCTAATATTTAATTATTTTAAGTCAGCCCTGGTCGGCGCTTTAGAAGGCACCCTGCAGAAAAATATTATCAAATGATAAAAAATAACCTACTTGTAGTTAGCACTTTTGCGGGATTTCTATAAAATATATAACTTGTGGTTAGCTACAAAAAGCTAACTTGAAACAAGTGCACAAGTAATGCAGGAGTAAAGCTCGAGATTGTTTTCTTTAAACGCGTTTCTACTTAAATATCCTGCACTTCGCAAATACTTTTTCGAATTGAGTACAAATAAAAGGGAGATCGAAATTTCATATTATCATTTTGAAGTTATGTCTGACGGTGTTCTAATATGGGACCACCTACAGCCGAATATAGAAACAAATGTGAAATGTTATAAAATAAATAAAGTAAATAAAAAAAATAAAATAAAAAAAAAATAAAAATATTTTGTTTTTCCTACTGATATTTTATGTCCAAAAGTAGTTAGTTGCATCAAATGCAGAGGTAACTGCCCTTGACTACATCTAATGCAGAGGTAAACCACCCTTGACTATTTCGCGGCCATCGCCATAGAAATATAGTTAGCTTTCGTCAAAGAAAATATACAGATAATATGTGACTTTTAGCTCCTTCCTAATCAACATAAAGTTAGCTTATAGTTAGACACATTTCCTGCAGGGCAGCGAAAGCTTCATTCAACCGCACGACTTGTTCGCACGCACACAGTAACATACATCAATTGCACGCACACTACGAAAATTCTCTGTCGAAGCTGCCCACCTCTGTTTTAAGTAATATGTAACGTGTAAGCGGACTGTGTATAGTGCTACGGGGCGTATATGTTACATGCGAAACTACGGGTAAGTATATGAGCACGAGTTGTTATTTTTACTTTTTTAAGTATATTTTTTTTAAGTCTTTACTTAAAAACAATTTGGCGATGGGTTATTGCTCTCAATGTCCAACTAAAGATAATGCATGGTGTAAAATAAGTGTGCCACCATTTTGGATCAAAAACACGTTTTTGCTAAAAATATAATAACTTGTGAGTTTTACTCATAAAGAGATATGTTGGCAAGGTTAGTCGGAAGCACAGCTTACTGAGGAAGTGCAATATGTATCTCTGACAAACAACACTATTTAAATCTATGTATATATGTATGTACACTGAGGGAAAAGATTTTATAATTAAAAAAAAACGTGCTAAATTTAAAAAAATACGCATATGAAAGAGCCCCAGCCCAACTCGTTTTAAATTTGAGTATATACGTTATAAAATATGTGGTTGTGAAGTGCACAGATGCGTTTTCGTAATTAAGAAGAAAAAAAAATTGATTTTATGTTCCGTCTGATGGTAATTGAACCCGTACCCTCTTGGGCGCAACCAATTGTATCAAGCGTCTTTGCACACTTAGCTACAGCCATACATGTAAATGTCTTACAACGCGTTTTTTTTTTTTAGTGTATCTTTATACATCTCGAAACCTATAGAAAATAGCTTCCTTACTTATTTTAATTGAGAAAGAGATTTGATAAGTATTTCTACTTCTTCTTCTTGAATGGCGATGTAACGGCCTACGCGATTTTGGCTGAATCAAATAAAGCACGCCATTCGTTTCTCTTCTGTGCCAACTGACTCCAATTGGAAATGCCAAGATCAGCCAAATACCTTGTCTTTCCGTCCCAGTAGGCGACTTCCTCTTCTTCTGCTACCAGCATCCTGATCCCCGTTGTATACGTTCAGAGCTGGAGATGTGCACCACAAAAAACCACTAAAAATTCCTTTCAAACATTCCTCAGAAAAGAGTAGACTTATCATTGGTATATGTGTACATAATCGAGTTTTTTCTGGCAGGATATCAAGGCGCAAGCGCCCAGAGATGAGTGTAAAAGTTCGATGCTACCTCGGCGTGAACTGGATGTCCCTTCAATATATTCGATATATTTGCTGATGTCGTAATCGAAATACATATCGATACATTCACCTTAATCAAAAACGGTACTTTCAAAGTTATTAATATGGGTGTTAGCATATTTATTGATTTTATGCTTTTATCGATAACTTTATCTATGTAACAATCAAAACTTTATCGGAAGAAGGGTGTTAGCACATATATTATAATATATTAACTACTGATATTTCTTTAAATATTGTTATAATAAATAACGATATCATCGTATCAAGATAATGCAAAACCGCGTATGTGAGGTTGCATAAATTATTTTCTAGAGAGTAAAAATACTCATATTTCAAAAGGGTTTTCTTTTTTATAAGGAAATCGTATTTATGGCTAGTATATTTCAGGACGAAGGGATAAGGATTGAGCCAAGAGCTTGTGTGAGCAAATCCAATTTTTGGCAGCCAATGTCAGTTACGCGGTTTTATGCTTTACACGACGATATATATTTCGATATCCTTATCAAAATTAAAGTTTTTATCGATATTTATATTCACGAAACGTGAATTTACGTATTTATGAGGCCATGAAAGCAGAAGTGGCCTAGCCCAAATTTTTTTTGTGTGTTTCCCTATTTAAAATAGTCTCAGATCAGATCAATTTTTAAATGAAAGTCGCTTATTCTTTAATTTTAAGATACAGAGCTGCATAACGTACCATCACATTAGAGAATAAGTGACCTTTACTTTAAAATTTATCACATTTGAAATTATTTTAAGAAGTTAAGTACAGGAAAAAAATGTGGGTTAGGCCCCTTCTGCTCTCATGGCCTCAAATGTATGTACATATGTATTTACTGAAATTGTTATAAACTTATTTATTTTTTCAGGCCGTTTAGCTGATTACTTATCGATAAATTTATATGAATACTTATCATACCTTTATCGATAAATTTGTCGGTTTATTTTTCGTAGTAAAAAGAGTTTTTAAAATATTTCCATTATCTTAATTGTCTGGTTACGCTAAGCTACGATAGTGATCGAAACACGTATGCATACTTAACGATCTCGCTACTGATATCGATATATCTTTCTACAGGAATTATTATGGATATTTATATTGAATAAAGGGATTTCAAAGCTATAATTATTACTATGGCTGTCGATATCGACATTGATATAATTTCCAATATACATATGTACATATTTAGTATATACTTTATCAACACTGTTTCTATATCGTATGTATATTCGATGATTTGCAAAAGCCTTTTTATTCTAATTTGTATTCGCTTTCGGTTTCGAATTTGTATTCGCTATTGTACTTGCACTCGTATTCGCTTTCCAATAAATGCTGCTAATTAACAGCTGTCAAAAGCTTAATCTGCTTTAGAATGTTAATATATACTAGAATTCGCAGCATTAATGCTTCACAAACTTAGACCCTGCAACAATATTTTGCAGCGCAAAATTCCCAAATGGCAAAACAAAAAGGAAAACCAACTTCCAAATTACCAACACCAACTTCAATAACATTTATTCGCTCCAGAATTTTCCCCAAAGTGCTTGTGCGCGCTCAATGTGCGTTGCATAGCATTGATTTATGCTAAACTGTTTGCGCAAACATTTGTGGCTTAGGCAAATTTATTCTCTAACACCAACAAATGTATGTTTACCGCTTGCGTGCGCGTACGTGAAACGATTGGAGGCAACAACGGTTTAGCGTATACACATTTCCAACTCTTGTTTCTGCTGTCACTTTTGCGCGGATGCGGTAAAACTTGCAAAATAAACCTCTACAGATTTGGGATTTTTCGCACACCAACAACAAGAGCAACAATAAGAGCTACACAAGAGGTGAATACCCGACGGCAAAGTGACAAAAGAAAAGGCATTAGTGAGCAAATAAACGCACAACCAGCTCCTCATTCATATGTATGTATGTATGTGCTATATTTTGTGCGCAGCGCATAGCTCAGATTGAATGGCGGCGGCATAGGATAATGGCTGACTTCGTGGCGAACAGCAACGGTGGCGGCTGAATAGCAATCGAAATCCTTTCCGACATGCAACATGCGCGCATCCTCTACCACCATGTTCGACATTACCTTTTATCCTAATAGGTTTTTAGCACGCTTCCCTCTACCTCCAGAACCAAATCCATACGCCGGCTTCAAATGGCGCTGGTGTTTGACTGGCTGGAGTACCGCAGCAGGCGTGTGGTGGGGGTGATTTGTAAGCCTTTCGCATTTCGCAGTTCACTCGATTCCGCTGCGGTGAGCATTTGACAAAACTTTTGGCGACGTGACGCGCATGTTTGGCGAATTTTGCAACTGCCATAAGCTTAGTGCTAAATTTGCGCCGCAGCTATAGGAATTGTTGTTCTAGCCGCAGTTATTGCAAATAATTTTGCTCGCACGAATGACATGTGACGTGTGTATATATACCTACATATGTATGTATATGGGAGTATGTGTATGAGAGTATTAGTATAAGCTGACGGTACGTGCCACACTGCATTGCCGCAATTACCAGCAAGCTCGCGCAAACACCAAAATACAATTCAGTTCTGTGGCAAATAACCATCGATGGCGCCTTTCTCACAGACACATCCATACAAACATGCGTAAATGCCTGAAGTGAAATTACGATAGGCTATAAGTCTTGCAGTTCTAAGATCTCCTAAGAGGTTACCCCTTAGACGTGAATCAAGAATGGCAAGGAGTGTGGTGGGCGCGAGACGAAATAAGCTAACATATTTGTACACGTTAATTGAAGAAACAAAAACATTTAGTAATTTACTCACCTAAAGCAACATACGCAGACAACTAGTGTTTTTGGGCCCACTACTGTGTGTGTGTAGCTAGTGCAAAACGTCTAAAACTAGTTTACAACTAGTTACACGAACAGTAGTTGTCACAATAGTTCATTTAAATGCAATAAAAAATAATTAGAAATAGTAGAAATACCGGCTAAAGCCCTGTATGCAGCTCTCAAGAAAACGGTCAAGAAAAAATTGCCATTATTTCGCGTGTGTGTCCAAGGAGTTTTGACAATTTTGATACCTCACAGCCTGTTGCCTCACTCTTTCCTCAAGAAATAATGGAACGGGCATATATTTCTGTTGCAAACCTGGGTTGCCTTGTGCTCTTTTTTCACAAAAAACTTTAGAAAACCGTAGTAGAAAGCGTAGTCAATTTCTTAAGAACTGCGTACTGCCTTAAGGAAATTTGACTCAAGAAAATTTCTTAGCCATTTCTTGTACGTCATTTTATATGGAGTTTTTGCTTTTCTTGAAAGCTGCATACAGGCCTTAAGCTAGCTAGTCGTTTGTTGCACGTTGGCATGTGGCACAAATCAAAAAATCGCATAAAATTTGTCACTTTCAAATGGTGGAATGTTTGTGGAAATTGCCTTCTCGAGTATAGAGTGCTGCAAACTCGTGTGTTAACACAGCCACACACCTCAGATATACATACAAACATAGTGAACAGTCATATGTAGTAGTTTCGGCCGAAGTTGCGCTGTAATGGAGTAATCAAGTTGCACAAAAAGTTAAATTAGCAGTTTTGTGACAGCAGAGGTACGGGTAGCATTGGAAGACTAATTGACGACAAAATGCAATTAGGGTATGAGCCCAATTGCAAATATACATACGTATTTGTATATACAGTAAAGCCCGCTTAAGTACCTCACGAAAAATGTCAGCTTTTTGAGGTACTTAGACGGGTTGGGTACGTAAAAGAACCTTCATAAGTACCTCGATGCGGGTACTTAAGCGAACATAATTATTGATGTAGTTAATCTTCTTGTTAACTTACATAAATAAGTTCTTGAATAAAACATGAACATTTAATGAAGTGTACGCAATTTAAAACCAAGATCGTAGCATTATTTAAACACATAAATACATAAACAAAAACTTTATAAAAAAATCGATAAAGCAATGTTATGTAATTTTTACAAGAATTTAATTCTTTAAAGTCATTGATTATACATATTTATACATAACATACAGTGTTGGACATATCTATGATTTCGGCCCAAATTCTAAATGATGTGAATTGCCACTTATGCTTATTTATTAATTTCTAAGATTTTTCAATAAAAAGAAATACCATATAAACCTAAGCTTAAAATTTTTTAGAACACTGAAAAAAATCATCAAATTTTCATCAAAATATCAAACTATTTTCTCAGAAGAGTTTATAGCCCATTCAATTTCAGTGTAATAATGTGCAAGTTTCAAGTGGCTAAAAGTTACCGTTGATTTTTAAGGATTTTTTTGCCGAACGTGTTGCGGGAGCACTTAAAATAGGAAAATTACAAGTAAAATGGTAAATGGGGTACGAAAAATTTAGGTACTTAGGCGGGTTAGGTAATTAAGCGGGGAGGTACTTAAGCGGGTTTCACTGTACATATACAGCGTGGCGACGAATAACTGTTACCCAGTTTTTTTTGAGAAATAAAAGGGTCCTTTATAAATTTTGCGAAAAAAGTATTTTATTGTTAATTTTCCACAGATTTTACTTTAGTTGTATTAGTTAGTTTTTAAATTTTAATCCTTATCTACATTTGCCAGCAGTGTAAACTTTGAAAGAAAAGTTCATTTGGCACGCAAGTCTTTTTCAGGTGTATTTTTTCTTAGGCTTTGTATAAAAAAGTACAAAAAAGAAAAAAACTGTATAAGGTTGGTCGAATGAATGGCCGTCCTAGTCACCAGTCCCGAGTCTATTAGATTTTTGAGTATGAGGCCTTATTTTGGACAGAAGGGGGAGTATAAGGGACTCAAACTGGAGAAAATTAGCCTATGGTTACAGAAGATATGGAACAAATTAACTGACGAGGACCTGCGTGCCAAATGAACATTTCTCTCAAAGTTTACACTGCTGGCAAATGTAAATAAGGATTAAAATTTAAAAACTAATTAATACATCTAAAGTAAAATCTGTGGAAAATTAACAATAACATACTTTTTTCGCAAAATCTATAAAGGACTCTTCTATTTCTCAAAAAAACCTGGGTAACAGTTATTCGTCGCCACGCTGTATAATAGGTGAAAGCTATTTATCCATATACATACAGTTTGCGGTAAAAATAAGTTTCCAATGTTTTTATATGAGCTCGAGCACAAATATCAATGTATATATGTATGTGGATATGTACATTAGAGTGGTCCAAAAAAATAAAGTCGGAATTTTAATGCCGCCACTCCCTAGGATTGTTCTAAATATACCGAAAAAATATACCCATATTTTTCTTATTTTGAAATCAAAAAATATTTAGAGAGTGCTCAAAGCGCTTAAAGAATAGGAACCGAGTTTCCGATCTAAAAATATTGATTTTCAAGAATTCAATAATAACGCATATGATTTCGTTCTTCATCTCTGGAATCGTCTCGAGCTTTTTGACACAGACCATACTTTTCACAAAGCCACAGAGAATGAAGTGCAATGATAACCAATCGCAAGACCCCGGCGACCATTTGATCTCGTAGTTTCGTGAGATAACATGGATCCTGGACAATTCGTTCGCAATAGGGCCATTGGTTCATGCGCTCTGTGGTAAGTGGCACCATCTTGTTGAAACCACATATTGTCCTAGTTCATGTCATCTAGTTCAGGCCATACAAAGGTTTTTATCATGTCACGATAACGTCTGTTCAACGCAACAGTGTTACCGACTTCTTTTTCGAAGAAGTACGGTCCGATGACTCCGCCAGCCCAAAAACCACACCAAGCTGTGACTCGTTGTGGGTGCATAGTTATTTCTTGAATGATGTGTAGAGTTTTGGCATCCCTCAAATGCGGCAGCTTTGCTTGTTAAGATACCGGTTTATATGTGCCTCTTTTAAATCAGCATCATTGCTTTTTCAAGCATCCAATTGATAATATGGGGCGCTGCAAATTGTCTCTAGGCTTCGGTTCTTGTGACAGTGGAATTTTGTGTGGTAAATGTAGGTATTTCGCGTCCTGGGCCGCACTTTGTTCCACAGCAGCACCATTTACGGCTAAACGACCTGTACGAAAACTCATAGGTGTTGTCAAGTTTTGAATCAGCCCAGTTTCTTCGAATTTCTGAACGAACCCGCTTATTTTTTACTCAGATGGATGGTTATGTTGGCCAAAAAGATCACGAGATACACTTCCTGCAGAACGACCATTTTCATAAAATCTCTGGATAATTTTTACGCATTGTTCAACTGAATATCGCTCCATGATTAAGTTTGCCAAAGCCTTTAGTACTAATTGTCTGAAAAATAGTACGCCTATTACGGATTGTGTAGACGACGTCTTTACCTTCTTGCAGCAAGTCTGAGCGATTTTTTTCACAATTTTTAATTGACTTGTTTCTGGTATTTCAATAATTTCCCTATCGACTCTTTCAGTTGTTATTTTAGGCCGTCCTGACCATTTTGGCAGAAACTCTTTCTCGTTCTCATAGTCGACAATGACTTTAGGTATTACGGTGTGAGAATTTCCAAACTTTGAACCAATGTAACACAAATAATGGCCCTTTTTGCGATGTCTGACTATTGATTTGAGTTCTTCAACTATGAGCTGCTTAAATTTTTCCTTTTTTTCTAAAACCTAACAACAAATTCAGAACATCTGTTAAAAAGTGAATAAAAATATAAATGCAAGAAATAGTAGTTACCTCCAATTTATGAAGACTGAAGCTGTGGAAACTATGAAACTTACTTTTTCAGCATTTCTAATGAGTAATAACAATGATAATGACTCGAATCTAAAAGTAACGTTAGTCGTTGGAGAGAGTAATAGCCGCAAAACTTCTCTCTCTTGATCATCTATGCCAGTGCTTTTCAATATTGGTGTGTAAGTGTTTACCCAAATTTTTTTTGTATGCGCGTGGAAACTTATTTTTTCCACATACTGTGTGTATGTATGTATATATAAACATTTTTTTGCACACAATGGAATATTCATTTTCTTTAATTTCCAACCCGAGAGGCATATTACATTATCAATGAAAAAGCGAAAATTTATTATATAAATATGCATTCCGTTAATTAAGAAAACTAATTGCAGTTTTTGATTTGCAAAATAATCGATAAAATTAGTAATTATAAATATATAACGAATTTTTCATGCAATTTGAATGAAGAATAATTTATGCATCTTTAGCTACTCTTGTTAATAAAATTTTATATGGCAACATAATGGCAAATGTATTTCAAAACCAATTTCAGTCATCACTTTGTGTTAGCAAAACAAAAGAGGGCAAAGAAGATGAGAGCCACTATGCAACTTTGAAAACAAACCAACTAGAAGAGAAATGTGCCTAAAGACATGCAAATTTTAAAAGTAATACAAAGATGACCACTCGTAAAATGGCGGCTAAATTAAAAAAGAGTATAACTGTGGTCATAAACTTCCTTCACCTTAAAGCCAAATGTGGACAAAACAAGCGTAATGGGAGAAAATCCAAGCTTGATGCAAGGATATCCGTGAAATAAAACGACTAGCTGTCCATAAATTCAATAGTCGCACGCAAAGTATACAAAGTCTTGGTTTACAAGTATCGAAGCGTCGAATTCAACAAATTTTGAGGACACCAAACTAGGATACACAAAACGAGTGCCTAAACCGAAGTTGATGCTGCGACACCAAAAATCCTGGGGCCTATTTCATAAAAGTAACAGGTGCGACAATTGTCGATTTTTCTATAAAATTTCACTGGCAGAATTGTCGGTGACATTTGTCCTGTTTCATATATGTACGTTTGTAGGCAACTGTGAAAATTTTTCGAAACCGACAGTGATAATATGAATATTGTCGACAATTGTGCTGACAATTGTCACTCTAACAAAATTGTCGTGACAATGGCGACAAAACCAAATAGGTCCGTCGGGAAGCTTTCACAGGAGAGTTTTGTAAATTTATTTGTATGGTAATTGCGCGCATTTCATTACTTTTCAATAATTTGAGAATTTCTTAAAACTAAAGTAATGCAAATGCAATTATTATATATGATTTATATATAAATTTCATATGACTGGCGACACTTTTGCCAACTACAATTTTAAAACCCGACAATGACAATTTGTCACTTTTTCTATGGAATTCCTCATGGAGCTTAATTAAATATGCATGTATGTACATACCGATTTTTAAGTAAAATCTAAATACCTAAATACATACATATGTATGTATAAATACTGATTTTTAAAAATTTGAATTAATTTTAATCTTTTAAGACATTTTCAGATTCAAATTTAATATAAACAATTAAGAGCGCTGTCTTCGGCTATGCCGAAGGCTTCATGCCTTTCATGAGCATCTGAAAACTTTACTTTAAAAGATTACTGCATTTGAAAAAATTTTTATATATTCACATATATATAAAAAATCATATCTAAACAATCAGGGGTATGGAAGATATACCTTATATAGCAGCAATCTAAATGATTTCCACTGCTGTGTGATCGGTATGTAAACCGGTAACAAAATTTAATGGGTTTAGCTTCCTGCATAAATGAGATATATCGCAAAACTGCTATCTGAACAATCAGTGTTATAAGAGATAAAGCTTATACAGCATAGATTTTGACAATTTTCTCAGTAGACTTTGTATTATTATTTAAAAAATAACTTACGAAATTTATCGGTTTTAGCTGTCCAAATAAAGAAGTTTTACAGTAAAACCCCATATCTGAACAGTCAGTTCTATGGAGGCAATAAATAGGTTATGGTGTTAATCTTACTGTAAACTTCCTGTTTATAATGAGTGAAAATAGTTTGAAATTTCATGCTTTAGCTGCATAGATGGAGGAGTTAAAACAAAAAATCGCTTATCTGAACAATCAGTTGTATGGGAGCTATATGTAAAAGTGACCCGATCTTTGTTATTTTCACTGTAAGTATTCTGTTGATAATGGGTGGAAGTAGTGCAAAATTTCATGATCCTAGCTGCATAAACGGAGGAGTTATAACGAAAATTCTCATAACTGAACAATCAGTTGTATGGGAGCTATATCTTATAGTGGTCCGATTCTTTCGGTTCCGACAAATGATTAATACATTATAAAAACACACCCACCTACAAAATTTCATCCGACTATCTCGAAAACTGAGAGACTAGATTGCAAACAAACAGACGGACAGACAGACAGACGGACAGACGGACATGCCTAAATCGACCCAGCTCGACGTTCTGATCATTTAAGTATACATTTTAATGGGCCTATCTCTTCTTATTCTGGTACTTACAAACATCGGACCAAAGTTATAATACCATTTCATGCTCATGAAATATATAATAAGTATGTACTTATCTAGGCATTCTACATTAGTTTCTCTGTAAGGCATTCTTTGTTCGCTTCTCTGGATTCGGTTTATCCATGCGTTCTCCCTTCGTTCGAATGTTATGCTGCAGGTAAGGGCTTACGGCCAATGACATGCCCATGTTAAAATAATGCCTTCTTGAAGCGAAAGGGTAAGCGATTCCCATCGCCTAGCTCGTTTCCACTTTCGTTTCTGTGATAATCGTGTTTTTTGCTGGGCGACTCCTTTGAGCAACGATCCTGGATGTTTGTTCTCGTTCCAAGCGAATTTAACTTATCTTCAATAAAAAAGAGTCCATATTGGTCTTTGAAAGCGGAAAGAAATTATTGTCTTTTTTTTTTGCCTGACTACCATGGTTTTTAAATTGAATTAAAAATTTAACTACATAACCAGGTAATCTGATAACCAGTAATACCTACTGCATGTTACCTTATATCTCCTCTGTGTTCATACTTAATTTTTTTTTTTCATATTGAACACAGAAACAGTTCAAAAGATGTTTTTA